>NC_136381.1:221730970-222330970 GCF_965140285.1 Lepidochelys kempii
GAAGAATTTTCAGCAGGAAGCTGCTTTGTGTGGCTTTACTTCCTTCTTTCTGTGAAATACCGAGACATTGTGACTTTGTTATTTAGCTTTTCTGAAACACAGAATTACCAATTAAATCCTCACCTTTGTGGTTCACAAACCAGCTGAAACTCCCCCACAGAAGAAGTCAAAAGGAATTCTTGAGTTTGGCCATGAGTTGGGGACTATATATACTATTATGATCACGTTGACTTTTCATTCACTGTGTCCTGTGAAAAAGAAAAGGAGTACTTGTGGCACCTTACAAATCTTGGGAGACAGGCCAGTCCTTGCCTACAGACAGCCCAACTTTGGATGAGCTATTACCAGCAGGAGAGTGAGTTTGTGTGTGTATGGGGGTGTATGGGGGTGGGGGGGTGAGAAAACCTGGATTTGTGCTGGAAATGGCCCACCTTGATTATCATGCACACTGTAGGGAGAGTGGTCACTTTGGATGAGCTATTACCAGCAGGATAGTGAGTTTGTGTGTGTGTTTTTTGGAGGGGGGTGAGGGGGTGAGAGAACCTGGATTTGTGCAGGAAATGGCCCACCTTGATTATCATGCACATTGTGTAGAGAGTTGTCACTTTGGATGGGCTATTACCGGCAGGAGAGTGAGTTTGTGTGTGGGGGGGTGGAGGGTGAGAAAACCTGGATTTGTGCTGGAAATGGCCCAACTTGATGATCACTTTAGATAAGCTATTACCAGCAGGACAGTGGGGTGGGAGGAGGTATTGTTTCATGGTCTCTGTGTGTATATAAAGTCTGCTGCAGTTTCCACGGTATGCATCCGATGAAGTGAGCTGTAGCTCACGAAAGCTCATGTTCAAATAAATTGGTTAGTCTCTAAGGTGCCACAAGTACTCCTTTTCTTTTTGCGAATACAGACTAACACGGCTGTTACTCTGAAATGTGTCCTGTGACAGACCCAGCACTCCACTATTTTTGGTCCTGCTCACAAGCACTATAGAAAGGAGCTGCTGTGTTTGTGCTTGACAAACCAAGATCGGTGTAATGTTTGTAATGCCCGATATTGCTTTGAAATATTTTCATGCAAAGGAGCAGGCTTGCCCTGTCTCAGCCACTGGTCGAGAGGAAGATGCCTTCATTTTGAATTCACTTGTCATTCCTTCTAGTGATATATGGCTAAATGCTACAGTGTTGGATGCTATGGAAACATCTAAGCTAGATAGCTCACTGTGGCCCCATGTTATTATAATAATTAATCATAACAATTATCTAGGTAATATGCATATCTGATAGCTAAGTCTGTTAAAATTTGATAAATTTCTTGATTTCTTTCAGTTTCAGCAGCAAGGTCAATTCATCACAATACTTCTTTCTATTTTCATTTCAATAGAAATTTAAATGCAGTCATTTAAATGTTACAAATCAAAGGAGATTGGGTCTGAAAATAGCATATGAAAAGTTTGAGCTTGCAAACACACAAACCAGTAACTTTATTTACCTGTGAGTAATTTGAATCACACGCTCTAGTGTTTCCAGGATCAGACTTTAAAACTAGTTACTTCATCAAGATTTAATAATTATGGGCACAAAATCAGTTGATCAGTTCTTTAAATCAGACAAGTTCTAGAGATCAACTTTATTTCTCAGCCAAATTTTTTCATAGCAAAAACAAAATAAAAAAATCCTAGGGACTGGACACTTAGAATAGAGGAAATGAAATAAAATGAAAAGTGGAATCCTGTTCAAGATGTGAAGCACACCTGCTTCATGCTGAACTCTCCCAGAGTCAGAGCAAAGGCAATTTTCAACGTTCTCTTAGACCCAGGTTCTAGTGAAACGCTTGATCCATCTTTTCACATTTAAAAAAGTCCTTTCATCATTTCGGTCCCCATCAGCCCTGGAGGTTAAAATTTCCCTTTCAGCTCTGCTTATCACAGATGTTGCTCTATATGAGCAGAGACCCTAGTTTTCCAAGCAGTACCCTTTAACTCGGACTCAAATGTCTTTTTTTTCTCCAAAGCCCAAACAAAATAATTGTATTTGGTGCTCAGGATTTTAAATATCATCTTCATAGACAACACCTGGGAACTAGTTTAAGCAATAGCTTTTTCTAACCAACAGAGTTAACAACTGTGATTTTAATCAGGACCCTGAAATATATTTACTGTTAAACAGTGATCTTACAAAGGGCACTTCTAGAGGAAAAGTTTAAAATCCTTCCAAAAGGGAACTTATTTATTAAAATGTATGGGCCTAATTCTTCAAGCAACAGGATGAATCATGTAAGTAAAATCTATAGAACTGTTCCCTGTATCTGATGAAAACAAAAAGTACCATATATTGATAACCACTTGGTACTACTAAAAACTACTGTTGATAAAATCTTTTGTAGAGTTTTATGTAACTGCTAATGGAAAACGATCTCTGTATTTTCACCTGACACTATCAAAATTATTCCTGGACTTAACATATCTGATCCTGTTTTCATTTATCTTGCTGTAAATCTGGAGTAACTCCTTTGACATCATTGATATACAACTGGTATCTGAGACAGCAGAATCAGGCCCAAAGGCTGCTATTTACATTGTTGATTAGTCTGTGTGTGATTCATCAAATATCCTTTATCAGTATGGTAAGTGGCCACCACTCAGTTGTACTCAGTAATGTACAGAATTCCAAAAGCAACAAAGTAAGAGGCGGGAGGGGGAACAGGATGAAAATACAAATAAGAATAAAAAATAGGTGATTAAAATACCAGTCCATTAGTTGTATAAATTACAGCATCAAGGCAACTGTATCACATGTCCAGGCTTAAGGAGTTTCAGATATCACGTTGGTGGAGGAGTGGTATAAGGAGATGTATGGATGGGCGTATTAAAAATGTAGCATGCTTCGTGCTCACTAATCAGAGTAGTTACTGTACCTTTATAAACACCATGTGTATTAGTTCAGAGACTAAGCACACCAATACGTGATGGCTGCTTTTCTGTTTCACTGGACACAGGAAGGACTCGAAATCCCCGGTGAAGACCTAAACATCGTTTCATTTCCTCCATGTCAACCATTTGCATTCACCTTAATCTCTTCTACATTCTCCTGCAAGCCCGTTAGTAAAGGATATTATGCTCTTCTTTATGAATTGTGTTTAGAATATGCTCCCCCACTAATGCATTCAAAAATTGTGTATGCAATTTCCTCCTAAATAGGCCCCTTTGGACGATAACTACCACACATTTTTTTCCCTGTGAATATGTAAATAGGGTAAAATGAAGATGCATTTGCTGTCACACAGAACATTATTCCAATGTTACCCTTAAGATCCTTTCAGAATGATTTGCTAACAGTTTGTGCTCTCAGCTGAAGTGCCAAAAATTGCTCTGCTCATGCAATTTTCAAACATTTCAGCAGCGCAAAACTAAGAAAAACATATCTGCCTATGGGAAAGAGCAAACTTCATGTAGTATGTTTTACAAAGAGCTAAACAGCTTTTCTATTTTGGGAGAAGAATGGGGAAATATGTGCCTTGTGCTATACTTATCAAACATTTGCAATTCAGTTTAGGTACAAATTGCAGGTACTCCACATAGACTTTGAGGCATCTTTATAATGCACATAATTACTATTATTATTTATTGAAAAGCACACCAGATTGACTTTGTAATATTCCTGGAAGATGATGTCAATTGATAGAGTATTTTCTGTTTCTTTTAATTTGTTATAATTGCGGGGTGGAGGGGGCGAGTATTTAAGTCCCTTTGACAGAATAAAACATCTTGTTCTAAGCAGATTTCCTGTAACAGTTGTGATTCTGTGTGTTCTCTCTGCACGTCATTTAAAATAAAAAGGCTACAGTTAGACACACAAAATTCCAGAACCAGTACCATCTACATTAGTCTGGGTTTTCTGTCACATCAAAGTTTTCAATGAAAGGGGCCAATTACCTTTTAACATGCATAAATATTTACCGTATGTGTTTTATACCAGGCATGTATTTTATACAATAGGACTGTTGTTTACACTCATAAATGGAGGTTGACTCCTTGTGGGCTCTGTGTATAGATGGTGTTTTTATAAAAGAAAATTTAATTTCCACAACTTTTGAGCTGAATAATAGGGGGAAAGAAAAGGGTACAAATATATATTCCTAGTACAGTGGAGTCTTTTGGCTCTACTTTAATAAAATAGTTGATAATAATATTCGTGTGAAGGGGTCAAGGTAGCTCAGAAGGGGACAATTAACCTTATAGGCTGCATCTTGGGGAGAGTCAAGCTTGATTGATAAGCACTAATTGAAGATGAAGTCCAGCTGGGCAGGATCAGGCTGGGCTTGTATAAAGGCAGGAAGTAGACAGCAGAAGGGAATTGCAGGGATAGAATCTGCAGCTGCTTTCTGGGAATAGAGGCATGGGTAGGAGGAAACCCAGGAGGGAGCAAGCACCCTGGGATCCTGTCCCTGATGGAAGGGGTTTATCCAGAGGCGTTGCAGGGAAGAAGCTTGTGGACAACAGGGTAGAAGAAGCCCAGTGAAAGAGTAGTGAGGGTTGAGACTGTATAGTTCTTGGCTGCTGCTGATAGGGCTCGTGGGCTGGAACCTGGAGTAGCTGCTGGACCTGGGTTCCCCTGCCAGCCATGAGGAAAGTGATACATATTGGGAATTACAGAAGACTGCCTGAGAGGGCGCAGGGGCAGATAGTCCAGTGGGGATTCCCTGCCCTGGAAAGGGAAAACTATATAGTGATCTGGCCAGCGGGCTGAGTCAGGAAGGGAGAATGCCCAGAGTCCTGGAGAGCGAGATGGGCTGTCAGGCAAGTGAGAGATGGAAGGGGGCACTAGACCAGATAAGAGCTCATCCCTAGACCCAGGCACAAGGGAGTGCCCCAGTGGAGTATGAATCCCATTACAAATTAGTAACAAAATAATAATAATTTGCTTAGAATAGATTGTAAACTCCTTGGGGTGGGGATTGTCTTATTTCTCTGTGTTTGTACAGCACCCAGCCCAACAGGGTTTGGGTCTATGACTAGAGCTCCTAGGCCTAACTGCAATACAAATAAACAATCATTACAATTCTAGGTGGACAGTAGTCTTCTAATACATTAATAGTCTGCTTACTGAAAAGGGAATAAACTCTAGTAAATTGAACTAGTGCTGGCTGTCTCTGACATAGCAACATGCATTAGAAGGAGTGTTGTAAGCAAGACTTGAGAAGTAATTCTTCCACTCTACTCCGCGCTGATAAGGCCTCAACTGGAGTATTGTGTCCAGTTTTGGATGCCACATATCAGGAAAGATGTGGACAAATTGGAGAAAGTCCAGAGGAGCAACAAAAATGATTAAAGGTCTAGAAAACATGACCTATGAGGGAAATTGAAAAAAGTAGGTTTGTTTAGTCTGGAGAGGAGAAGACTGAGAGGGGACATGATAACAGTTTTCAAGTACATAAAAGGTTGTTACAAGGAGGAGAAAGGAAAAATTGTTCTTCTTAACCTCTGAGGATAGGAAGAAAAGCAATGGGCTTAAATTGCAGCAAGGGCGGTTTAGGTTGGACATTAGGAAAAACTTACTAACTGTCAGGGTGGTTAAGCACTGGAATAAATTGCCTTGGGAGGCTGTGGAATCTCCATCACTGGAGATTAAGAGCAGGTTAGACAAACACCTGTCAGGGATGGTCTAGATAATAGGTAGTCCTGCCATGAGTGCAGGGGACTGGACTAAATGACCTCTCAAGGTCCCTTCTAGTCCTATGATTCTATGTTTAAAAAATCTGAAACCTCTGGAAACATTTCATGCTGTGTAATTAATCAATACTCCTCTGCTTAAAAATTTCCTAATGGGGACTAAGGTGTCATCAAGTCCTGTAAAGTGTTAGGAATTAAAGAGATCCATTTTACTATTAATAAAAAATGTACTGTGACAAATTGATATAGATTTGTTAATAATTTGTATCTGATCTAGAGTAGAACTAATGTTGGGAGAATAATATAAATTATTAATCTGACTCTTTTTAAACTCTGATACAAGGTAGAAAATGAGTTGCAGTCAAGTCAGCACCTCCAACTAGGAAAACTAACATTTGAAAGCATGATGTAATAGACAAACCTTGGAGTAAGGGATTCTTATTTGTAAAGAAGAGGTGATATTGAGCTATAAATCTCATGAGAACAGTTTTTCTTGAAAGATTTCCAGCACTTCCTGCTACTCTCTGGGCTAGTAATACTTTTTTGAGAACAGTTTCTCATGATATTTCGGCCCTTCTCCTTGTGCCACTGGGAATACAGAAATGCAAATGAAAAATAAAAAACGTCAACCACACGTTCTTGAATCTCAAGATTCGGGCAGTTTTTTATTTTATCTACTGGTTCTCTAATCTCAACTGAGTGATACTGCAATCACCGCTCAGGAAAAAAAGGCAAGATCTTAGAAACACTGGTTTTACATCTACAAAGGGAGTTTTGTTTTGGTTTTGGGGGGGAGGGGTTTGGTTGTTTTTTGGTGGACAGAAAAAATCAGTTTTTTAAATGAAAAAAGTATATATGTCCCCCTCAATCTTCTATGATGATTGTACCTGTATTATGGAATGAACATTTGCTCTGAAGAATGACAATGCTAATTCCTTGCATCAGTTTGAGTCAAAGGTGCAAATTGTCCAGGCCATATGGACCTTTACACATAGCTCCCAATTAGTTACAGCTGATGTTATGAAACTGACAAGGATCTGAGCCATGTCAGAATGGAAATAATTCTTTTACAGTCAGGGCCAGAACAGTTTTCTCCAGTGAGGAGGAAAATCAAACAAAATTTTGACTACTCCATTTTTTACATGGTTAAATGTTGGTCTCTTGTCAGCTGTTTTAGTCTCAGCCTTTCCCAGATTCTTTTCAGCAGGTGTTTTCAAGTATGTGCTGCAGAGAAAAATCAATTCAGTGCAGGTAAATCTATGGAAAGAAAATTAAACAGGGAAAATTACAGAACAAACAGTGTTAAAAGACACATGGGAGATTAAAAAATATAGTCATGTTACTTTGTACAAGATTGTATCTATACCACAGTAGAACTAGTCAATCAAATAACAGGCATATTAAGAATGCTTAAAGAACAATGACTTTCAGTCCGATATGTAATCTGGGACCTTATTGTGAATCTATTCTACGTATGTCAAGACATAAATCGTGGCTTGAAAGTTAGTGGGGTTGGTGCTCCTAAATCACTTAGGCTCTTTTGAAAAATCCCAATTGTCAACTACTAAGAGTGAAGGAGGAGTTTGCATCCAACCATTAAATCATTCAGAATTAGCAAATGTTAGGATTAGAGCTGTGTGAATAACTGATTTTTCAGTTCAAACTGAAAAATGAAAAAAAAAATCGTTTCAGGTCAACCCAAAAAATGAGAGCTTTTTGAATTTTTCAGCAAATCATTTTGGGTGGAACAAAATATTTGATTCAACTTGGAAAGAAATGTATTCTTGGTTTTGTGGTGAGGTTTTTTTTGAAGTACAATTTGAAACAAAAAGTCATTTCCAACTGAAAAATCAGAATGTTTCAGGTTTTTTTAGAATTTATTATTTTGGGTATTTTACTGAACCAATTCAGCAAATTTGACACAAATTCATGAAATATTTCAGTTGACCCAAATCTGCATTTTTCAAACAAAGAAGTTTTGTCTAAAACCGTTCACCTAGCCCTAGTTAGCATGCATTTAAGTTAAAGTTCCCCTCTCACCGCTTCCAACTGTCAGAATGACAATGGATATCTCAGCATTGATAAGTTCACTCAGCTCCTGAACCAACAGCAAGCGTCAGAAGCCCAAAAAGAGTTTGGGTTTGATTCTGATCACTTGCAACTTCATGAATGTATTCTTTGGGTCTCAGCAGGGCTTCTGTGTACGTAAACGGGGGAAGCTCTTCTCATTTACATGTGTTTATTTTGCGTGATAAATGTGAATCAAGTATTGTGTATTTTATTAAAGGTTCAGATTATTCCTTCTCAGTGATGTGATATTTGACAGTCACTAATACTATGTGGAGTTTATGGACATAGTAGCACTCGCAGTGTTTTTGTTTGGTTTTGGTTTTGCTTTTTGTTTTGGGGGGTATTTTATGAACATCTGAAATAAAATGCAAAATGCCCAATTTTGGAAGTTCTGAAAATGTTATTTGCTTTTTTTCCCCTGCACACTTTTATGCATTATTTAATTGTCAGACAACTGCATGTTGGTGGGGAGGAGAGAAGTAATAAATGTCCGTCTTTAAATTAAATGGACCAAACTCTTATTTGCACTAAGTAAGCTGCTTCCAGTTTACTGCCCCTTTACGCTGCCAAGGTGGAATAAGGGGCCTTAGCACAAATAAGAAATTGGTCCATCATCTCTATCTCAAAGTTATATTTGCTTATGTAACTTGCTTAGTTCAGACAAGAAAGTACACCGCTTCTGATCCCATTTCTCAAACGCACTCCTTTGTCCTTTCACCCCTCACCTTTGCTTGACCACCATCAAATAAATAGAAAAGAAAATGGTGCAATGTTTTATTGACTTTTTTTCTAGAGAGAAAAATCACTGGAGAGGTGATCTCTTAATCTTAAAGTAAGGCTTTCACCTTAGACATTGCGTTTGATGGGGTAGGGATAACAGAAGAGCCATGGGTATAGGGAAGAGAGCACGGAATGGCAGCCAATCATCTGTGTTACCTCAAACTGGGGACTTTGCAATAGGATACTCGCACAATTTCAGTAAGGCTGGGCAAACCTCAGAACGTGAGTACTGCATTTCTTACCAAAGATAGTCTATAATGAACTATATTTCCTGTGTTAATCAGTATGTAATGCAGTTAGGAACTCCCTGGAGGAAAACACTGCCCTTCTTGCTCCATTTCTCAAGTCACTTATTCTGACAACAGAAAGTGGAGAGTTTCTGATCTCTATTACACAGAAACCTCTTACTATGTGAATCATATAGGAGGAAAAGATTGCATGGATCTCTCCTGGTGGCAGAGTGGCAGCAGTACATTTAGCTGACATGAAAGTCACTAGGCTTTAGGGATATACAGTGGCTATAACAGACAAATTTGGGTTCCCACTCCACCTCCCTGCCACCATGTCATTTTCATGCTATTTCAGGATGCTGTTTCTTTCTCTTAGTTGTATGCTCCTGGAATTGATATTAGGACTTCTTGGTGTTTACTGACTTCTAGAAATACCTACACGGAAAGCTTTGTCATGCTGACAGGTACACAGGCTACAACTGGAATGTCTCCGTTGCTGGGTGTGAGTGATCAAGTGAAAATTGGAAGGAAATATCAAATAATTTCCAGACCTTCTATTCAATCTAAAACAGGATGAAATCACCAATAACTGTTTCCTTAAAATGCCCTCTATAAAAATATTAAATATGAAACAATGTAGCAGGAAACAGCTATATTGGTGGCCTGGTAAAATGAATCAAAACGGAGAGATCAGCACTGCAGGAAGAGACACGTGAACATCAGGAAGTGGACATGGCTCTTTAGAGAAGTTTGGCTTCATTTATTCTGAATTAAAAAAAAAACAACAACAAACACTGAAAAAAGTTAACCAGAAAAATCACGTGCAATTGACCTAAAAAGAGCTGTGGAAATCTCCTATTTTTCCTCTACTGTGGCTCCCACTTCTTGTGTCTCTGACTCTGACCTTCCTGTCCTGATGCATGTCAAGAAATGGGTTACATGTTGTAATTATCATTAAGATGGCAGCTTCCATGGCTTACACAACTGCTCAATTCATATCAACAGAGATTAAGAAATATTTTCAGATATTTTTAAATACATTTTAGTAATTTCCTTGTTTAATACTCTAATAGATCTTTCCCCCCTGTAATCATCTAAGGGAGGAAAAAAATCATTCCATGTTTCCTCTAACGTCTCAGAATAGCAGGCAGGACTCCTCATCTTTAACTGCTACATGGCAAACTGCATGGATTTATTGCACAAGATATACAACAGGCTTCAGAGTAGCAGTCGTGTTAGTCTGTATTCGCAAAAAGAAAAGGAGTACTAGTGGCACCTTAGAGACTAACCAATTTATTTGAGCATGAGCTTTCGTGAGCTACAGCTCACTTCATCGGATGCATTCAGTGGAAAATACAGTGAGGAGATTTATATACACACAGAACATGAAAAAATGGGTGTTATCATACACACTCACTTACGATGAGCTATTACCAGCAGGAGAGCGGGGGCGGGGGAGAGGGGGAAGAAAACCTTTCCTAGTGATAATCAAGGTGGGCCATTTCCAGCAGTTAACAGGAACATCCGAGGAGCAGTGGGGCTTGGGGTGCGGGGAATAAACATGGGAAAATAGTTTTACTTTGTGTAATGACACTCCCAGTCTCTATTCAAGCCTAAGTTAATTGTATCCAGTTTGCAAATTAATTCCAATTCAGCAGTCTCTCGTTGGAGTCTGTTTTTGAAGTCTTTTTGTTGTAATATTGCGACCCTTAGGTCTGAAATCAAGTGACCAGAGAGATTGAAGTGTTCTCCGACTGGTTTATGAATGTTATAATTCTTGACATCTGATTTGTGTCCATTTTATTCTTTTACGTAGAGACTGTTCAGTTTGACCAATGTACATGGCAGAGGGGCCTTGCTGGCACATGATGACATATATCACATTGGTAGATATGCAGGTGAACGAGCCTCTGATAGTGTGGCTGATGTGATTAGGCCCTATGATGGTGTCCCCTGAATAGATATGTGGACACAGTTGGCAATGGGCTTTGTTGCAAGGATAGGTTCCTGGGTTAGTGGTTCTGTTGTGTGGTGTGTGGTTGCTGGTGAGTATTTGCTTCAGGTTGGGGGGCTGTCTGTAGGCAAGGACTGACCTGTCTCCCAAGATTTGTGAGAGTGATGGGTCGTCCTTCAGGATAGGTTGTAGATCCTTGATGATGCGTTGGAGAGGTTTTAGTCGGGGGCTGAAGGTGATGGCTAGTGGCGTTCTGTTATCATCTTTTGTCCAAGAGAGAGGCCAGGACTGTTTCTGACAGTTAAAGATGAAGGAGTTGGAGCTGGACTTGTTGATTTTGGCTTTGATATTTTTAAAGATAAAATGGATGATCTGGAAAATAAATCTGGAATTAAAAGCGTGATGGCAACAGGAAAGCCAGAAAGCAACAAGAGTTGAGACTGCGAAAGTCTTTGAAAGCGGATTCATGCTGAAACTATAGGAAAGTTTTGATGCAATCACTGTTTGTTCAGCCAAGAGAGCTGTACATTGAAAATCTCTTGGGGACAATACACAAAGGAAGTGCTGCAATAGGTTGTGAAAATCAGTTTGTGCATAGAACCAAATCTTGAAAGCAAACAGGTCATGAGCCGGGACTGTGCACGAAACCGTATAGGAAATACTAACTGCTATGAATATTGTACTATGAAAACTTAGTGGGAAATGTGGGTGCTGAGGCTATTTAGCTCCATCAGTCTCTTCCTTTCCCAGTCCCAACCAACCACTCTCCCAGCTTCCCCAAATTTAAAGAAACTCTTTAATAAGTCCCAGCATGTCTCCTGCCTGCAGTGTCTGGACAGCAAATCCACTGAGTGTAAATCTAATCAGGCACTTTTAAGGCTTCCCTAGTTAGACTTGTCCCATTGTGGGTTGTGCATCTAATAGGGAAATCACAAAACTGCACAAAACATCAATGGGTTGGCCATCTAGGCCCAGAACAGAAGACACTTGTTGGGTGTTAGTCTTCTAAAAGGCAAAGTAGTTAAAGGATGTGATTTATTGAAGTTTGGGAAAAGGAAGGTGGAGTAAACCATTCATTCTACCCCCCATGCACCTCTCTATCAATCAAAGTGGAGTATTTACATTCAAAGCATTAAATCTGATAGTTACCCATATTACTGTGAAAATGCAAAGAGACCCCAGGTTGTCCAGGATCAAAAAACTGAGCAATGAGAATGAGCTTGGCAATGGAAATGTATATATAGAGGACTTTCAAGTCTGGAGATGGGCAAACGCTACCAAAAACTAGTAGTGCTAATATTGATACATTAATATATAATTTTTTAACATTTAACTCACTTTGACTGTATTCACAGCTCTTTTTGCGGTCAATTTCCACAAATATTCTAGCAACTAAATCAATTGTCAGAGATCTTCATGGAAATGGTGAATTAGGGGCTGAATCCAATTTCTAGTGAAGTCAATGGAAAGCTTCTCACTGACCTCAGTAGGATGTGGATTGGGCTTTTTAAACAAATTAAGTATTGGCAACTTTGATAATTTTATTGTGTCTTACAATACATTGTGTTTTTCTTAAAGCCCCTGCTTCTGGGCATGGGGTGCATAAGAATATCCACACTGGGTCAGACCAATGGTCCATCTAGCCCACTATCCTGTCTTCTGGCAGTGGTCAGTGCCAGATGCTTCAGAGGCAATGAACAGAAAAGGGCAATTTTTGAGTGATCCATCCCTTGTCATCCAGTCCCAGCTTCTGGCAGTCAGAGGTTTAGAGACACCCAGAGCATCTTAGTACATGACTCATTTCGTCATGTTATTATATGATACTATTAGCTTTCCCTTTTTAAAAAAGACTAAGTTTCTGACTCCCATGGCTGCAAAGAAAAGCTTGTTGTTGGCTTACCGTGGGGGCTGAGGCTGCTAACAAAGGGCATCATGAAGGAGATATCCTGGGGGGTCATCTCTTGCAGACTTCTAATTTTGAGACTACCTAAGAATTGGGTTAGGCTAGAAGGTGTTAATGATTGCCGCAGTCTTCTTCTTTCTTAGGCATCACAAGCCAATATCTAGATTTTTCGGTCATCTAACTGCTGCATCATCAAGAGTAGTAAGGTATTGCAGTCCAATCTTCTAATGTATACACTTTCACCTCATGTTTGACTGTTTGCATGGCTCCCCTGCGGTCACACTGTAAAGACTGGGCTAAGCCAAATTTCTGCATTGTGGCAGCCACTCAGGCCATTCCAGTCAGCAGCCTGTTAAGCCCAGTCCAGGTTCCAAACAGGTGGGTGGAAGTTAGAGCTTCTGAGACTCATCAGCGTGTTGGTCTCTCTCACTCAGAGTTCTTGCCACTCTGCAAGGACATAGCTGTCCAGCCTGATATGCTATTGTTCATCCAGGAGTGGCACAGGACATGAATGCATGAATGGCTGCTGCAAAAGGAAGTCACAAAATCAGTCATGGCATATCGGCAGCAACTGCAGGTGTAGGTGTTTTCTTCTGGAGATGGGCAGATCATCTTGTGGGAAGTGTGCGTTGCTAGTTTGCATCTATTGGAATCATTGTCATCCTTGTGTGCAGCAGGTTGTTTTCACCCATCATAGTCCTCCATGCAGTATTAAGTGTGAAGTCTACTGCCTTCTTGTGGCATTCCCCATGAGTAGTATAAAGCAAAACAAAAGTAGACAAAATGTAGAACACAGGCTCACATTCTAAGGACCACCATCAGTCACAGACTTGGTTAAAGGTGGTGGGGCACTAAGCTTCTTTCATTCAGTCTAAATAGAAGGAGCAATTAAATGCCCCTTTGTGCTGTGATGACTAAAACAATAGAAGCCACCACCCAGGGCACTGGTTAGCGTGGAAGGGCCCAAGCCATGTTTACCGAGGAGTTTTCCTGGGGAACTGAATGCAAACACAGGAGCTGGGGCACTGATTGGTTGCAGCTGTGTGTCTGCGTATGTGAAGAGCAGAAAATTCAGCAGAAAGCCAAGAAAAAATCAGAGAAGTTGTGGTGAGCATGGACCTGGGAGGAAGCCAAAAGACAAAACTTCTTAAGGGCACAGCTCTTGCTGCAAAGGCAGTCTTAGATTTCTGAATAAGGAATCTGCCTACTGTTTAATTTCTACTATGTTCAGGGAAACAGGACTTTGTGTACATTTTTTGTAGCTAAATAGGATCAAAGAAATACTTAACTCCTATGGGCAGTTTCCATTCCTAACAGAAACAACCCAGCAAGTCCCCAGATATTGACAAACCACCTGGACCAAAAGGGGCAACAATATATTGCCTTTAGATAATCCATCCCAGGTTTTACAATGAGCCCATTTGAATGCTGGGTCAGAACTCTAGGAGTTCAGTTACTTTAGTTTGAAAACTCAGGCCAGTCTACACTCAAAAGCTAAGTCGACTCCAGCTAAGTCACTCAAAAATCCACAACCCTGAGTAATATAGTTAAGCCAACCTAACCCCCAGTTTAGACAGTATTAGGTTGATGGAAGAACTCTATCTGTTCACCTAGCTCCTGCCTCTTAGGGAGGTGGATTAAATGCAATGATAGAAGAACCACTCCCATTGCTGTAGTGAGTGTCTACACTGAAGTGCTGCAACTGTGCTGCTGTAGTGTTCTCAGTGTAAACTAGCCCTCAGTCACTGAATGCATGATGATTGTGGGTTTGATCCAACTCCCACTGAAATCAGTGAGAATCTTTCTACTGACTTCAACAAGAGTTGGATTGGGCCTCAATACAACTCACAGTGCTGTATCTCGCTATCAACCCTCCACGTTTTGGTTCCAGAAGGTCCTACTGTCCGGGAGTTCGACAGGATTTCCTGTCTCTAGTTGTACCTCAAGAGTATGCGTGTGGCTCGTGGATGTCTCACTACGTGAGCATGCAATCTTTTACAGGTTATCATATACTGTGTGGTTGTAGTTGAGAAGAGACTTGGTGCAGTTATCAGTGCATGCAATATGTTCACTGCATTGGCTACGGTAACACTGGTGAGCGTTAAACTGAAGGGGAATGGACATAGACTCCTTCCATTTAGACTTCTATATCATTCTTCATTCTTAATCCCTGCACTGAATTTGTTCTTAAGAGTTTCTTTCCTTGAGTTCTTAAGACCCTTGCCTAGCTTTCTATCACCCTATTATTATTTTGCCTTACTTTGTGGGAGGAGGCCAAAATTTCTGTTGGAGGGCTGTTTGAGTCAAATCCACTTGTGCCTGTCTAATACAATGGAAATAATGTAACTGAAGTAAGCATTTTCTGTATTAATTTAAAAAGTCAGTTGGATACAACAATTAAAAAAGAGTGACATTTCCTGAGTCCATATTTGTTGATCACTCACATGCACAGTCACTGTTATCTGACTTATAGGCAAATACACAACTGATTTCTGCATTGGAGGCATGGGGCATACAACAATCAGGCAACATGCATTATGTGTGGGTAACGTAAGGCTAGTGAATTGGCCGGTAAGCATCCCCTTTGCTTACCCCCTGCCATGCAAAACACTGAAAAGAAAAGGAAACATGAGGAGGGGGTGGATCTGTTCTGAGAGGTTTCACCTGGATACTGTTGCCATAGGAACCACTGCCTTAGTATCTCTGTTCAGCATATCAGTTCTCTTTGGCCTTGTTGAAGCTGAACTTGTGCTGAAATGGTTTAACTGCATGTGTAGACAGAACCAAGCCATGCTTGGCATCTTTTGCAGAAAACCTGGCTGAGCCTCTTTGGGAACCAGTCTGCCTGGAGGTAAAGCTAAATAGGGTTTAGCCCCATCTACACTGAAATTGTTGTGATCACCACTGTGGTGGCACCCGTTGCTCATGGCAGACACAGAATGGAAGCAGGTACAGGAGAGTGAACGCCTGTGACAGAACAAGGAACAAAACAGGAGAATGAAGAAATGACTGAAGCCAGGGGCCCTGGAACAATTTACATAGTGGGGGTGCTGAAAACCATTGAACCAAACTGTAAACCCTGGATATGATGGAAACCAATTCCAGTCAGGGGCTGCGGCAGCACCCCCAGCACCCTCAGTTCCAGCACCTGTGGCTGAAGCAACTGGAAATACTAACCCTGCTTTCTCACACATTCTATTTGAAAGATAGCGGCGCTTTTCAAAAGGGTCATTGTTGTTTCTTCCTCCTCCCTTCAGGAGGGCTCTGAACCCAGTGAAACTGGTAACACTGGGAACAGGGATGGCAGGAAGTCTGCTCCCTTGATTACTGTGGAGCTGTGCTTCCTGCCCCCCAGCAGAAACATGGGGGGTTTCAGGGTGACAGCAAGCTGGGAAAGAGAGGGAATGAGGATTATACAGGCCAGTCCAGGAAACAAACTGAAAATACTTATTTAGGTAGATGGCAGAGGTGAAGGAAGAGCGGCAAAATGGTATGGGAGAAATCAGTGCAGGAATGGAGGGACTGGTTGCTGGGAGAAAAGAGCCAGGTGTGGAGATCAGTGGGGTAGTCTGAGTGGCGGGGAAAGGAAGAAAAAGTCAAAGTGGAGGAGAGGATGGCATTAATAAGAGAGACCAGGAAGTAAACAAAGCAGAACAGTATCAGTGGGGGTGTACTTGACTCAGTGTCTGTGGTGCACGTATTGATCCTTGGATGAAGGCCCCACAGAGCCTGAGTAGAAGTAGTATTTTTTACATAATTTTCATTGATTCCACAGCAGTTATTGGTTTCTGTATTTGAAACATCATCTCTATGGAAGAAGTGACAGTGTTTCCTTGTTGTTCAATATTACATTCATTAATTGTTGTGGGTGGGAGTATGGTCAGGTTGCAGTTTTGGGGGCAGCGATTCATGGACTGTACATCTGGGCAGAATTTGACCCATGGTTTCTGGGGAAAGGCTGAATGGCAACTAGGACTTGACCATTGACAGCAGGTTCATGACTTCTTCACATAAGTTTAACAAGAGAAGCAAGTACAAAGTGGATGGAGAATGGCCACCCCCCACCCCCCACCCCCATTAGAAGAGCATGTTACTGAAGACCTCAGGAAACTAAGAGAAGAATGTGTGGCTGGTTAAAGATTAAATAGAATTACTCTAAGGCCCCAATTCATCAAGTAGGTGCCTAACTTTAAGCCTAAAGTAATGCAGAAAATCTGGGGACTATTTAAAACAATCAAGAAGGTGACTGAAGAGAGGCATGGTGACTCTGAAGAGGGTTTAACATAGTAAGGGGAAAGCTATGACTTAACACTAGCCCAAATCAGCAGAAGAAAAGCAAGGAAAAACTTTAAAATGACTCAAAGTAGGCAAAAAACAGGCAGAGAAGGAATGTAAAATGGCCGCTGAAGAGAAAGGTGATGATGGTGGGATAAATTACAAACTATTATTATGATAAATTACAAACTGATTATGATAAATTCTCTATACAGCAGTTACATTTGGCCTATTTTGTATCTTGCAGCTACATCAAGGATTGGAACATATTTACAAAATGATACACTTTATCTTCACAAATTAATGGTATTACCTTAAACAACCTTCTGTAAATGCACCATTTGACAAAATTACACAATTTATGTAGGAAACCAGGATTTGACATGTCAAGTGATATGTATATATATATTTGATATAATTTCATTTTTAAAAGATATGCATTTTTTAAAAAAAACAAGGAAACAAACAAGACAAAAGTAGCAAAAAGTATATATAAAATATAATGCTCTATTTGTGCTATACTGAAATTGTTACAACTACTTGGATCTAAGCTGCTGATTCTGCGACCATTTTTGCATGGGCTAGGGGTCTGTCTGCACGGAACTCCTTGCAAGCATGGAGCCTAAATGATAATGTCGATCCATTGGTAGATATCTGTACTTTTGTTCCTTTTAAAATATCCTGCAATTTGCATCCTTCCCTATTTATGAACTATTCAAAAACAGTATGTTAGCAAAAAGTTTGGGTACACTAGGGTAGTCTCACAAACCCAGGCTAAAACATTTGATTAAATAGTAAGGGAGACATTTCCAAAACAGCCCTCCAGGTAAAATTTTCAAAAATGTTTAAGTGACTTAAGAGCTTTTTTCAAAAGTGACATAGGCACTTAAGAGCCTGAGTCTCATTGAATGTTAGTGGGACTTAGGCTTGCAAGTGCCTAAGTCACATTTGAAAAAAAAGTAATGAAGGCTCCTAAATCACTTAGGGACGCCTGATGACATGCCAAAGATTCTCACCCCTTCTTTTTCTTTAAAGTGAGGCCGTTAAATTTTGCAAGCTGCCAAAAGCAAGGACCAGCCACTGTATAGGAAGATAGGAATTGCCAGACTGGATTAGACCTGAGTCCATCTAGTCCAGTAGCCTGTTTCTAACAGTGGCCAGCACCAGATGTAAGAACCCCACAATAGCAGATGTGAGATAATTTGCTTCCCACATGGGCCTCATTCTGATGTCTAATAGTTAGAGCTTGGTTTAAACTCTGAGGCAAAAAGTTTAATATAATTTCCACAACATTTTTGTTATAAATTATAACAACTTTGGATAGTCTTGGTAACCATATAAATGTCTAGTCTCTCTTTGAAACTTGTTAAGTTCTTGGCTTCTACAGTCTCTAAAGAATTCATTATTTTATATACTTTTATCATGGCCCCTTGTCATAGGGGCATGGCTGCTGCTATAGTGCCCCCTTTTGGTCAAGCATGGCACAGGTGCCACTCTCTGCTTCAGTTTCCCTCCCCAGCATTGGTCTTCTCAGCTCTTCATGCATCCCGGTCTGCGCTGGAGCTGTGGATTAGCCTTTTGCCCAAGTCACAACCATAACCTCTTTCAGGGTAGATTCATAGATTTCCAGGCCAGAAGGGACCATTGTGATCATCTAGTCTGAAAGAAATCTGTGGTGGAGCAGAGAATTAAACTTAGGTATCCTGATTTCCAGACTAGCAGCCTAACTACTGTATCATTCTTCCATTCCCAAACTTTTCAATCTTGTCTTCATATGAGTTTTTCCAAGCACCTGATCATTCTTGTCACTCTTCTCTGAAACCCCTACAGTTCTGCCATCACCTTCTGGAGATGGGGTGGCCAGTATTGTACACAGTATTCCAACTGGGACTGCACCATTGTTTTTTATAAAGGCATCTTCTGTAATATTCACCATCCCATTCCTTATGACACTTCACTAATTGTTTGCTTTTCTGACTACAGCTGCACTTGAAGCAGAGATCTCCATTGAGCTATCTACAATGATGCCTAGGTCCCTTTCTTCGGTTGATATGGTTAATTTAGTACCCTAGGTAATGGAGGTTCCCTTTAGTGTGTACTACTTTGCATTTGTAATATCATAATATATATAATACAACCTCACTCTCACAATCCCATTGTTCTATCAGGAGGAATAGGCAAGGGTGAAATACTGGCTCCATTGAAGTCAATTGCAAAAGTCCAATTTGACTGCAGTGGGGACAAGATTTCACCCTGGTTGGATGGTTGATTTTATAATGCTCCCCTTCTCTCCTTTTTTTATTTAAGCAGCATGATGAGGGTCAGAGAACCTGACTCTCCATTTCCTTACACAGGTTTTAGGTTAGTTCAGCTCCATTGAATTAAATGAACTTAAGTTGGCTTTATGCCACAGTAACAGAGTCCAGAATCAGGCCCAAAATGCATGGTGTTAAATATTTTTGATACACAGCAACAACTTCTGGGATCGTAGAGCTTGTATACATTAAAGTATTCTGCAATTATTTTAATAGGTTGTACCAGAAAATAACACAAAGTATTTTAAAATTTTTATAAATTTGCTTTGAGACAAATAAAATAAAAATAACAACAAACCAAAACAACTCCCCTCTGTGAGATAGAGAGAGACACCAAAACCTTTTCTTCTCATGAAATCTAATGGAGGATAACATACTGATTCACAAATGACTTTGAGATCCTTTCATCAACTGAAATCTGGCGCTCAGTGCTTACATTTAAATCCCTGATTCATTTTTGCAGTGGCCAGTCCAACAAGAAACCTTTGGCAGGTTTGAAATACTGCAGCAACCTTTAATTTAGAGAAATTACCAGTAAGGAAAGCAGGTTGGTGATATGCATAACTCAAATATGAAAAAAACCCCAAAGAAAATAGAAATCATACTATTGAGACTGGGCTCACCTATAAAGCTGATTTGTGCTTCACAAGCAGCTGTTCAAATAAATAACTGCCCTGAGGAAACATATATACAAATGCCTCTGTCATTTTCTTTCTCCATACTCCTCACCTAAACCCCAGATGCAAGATTAACAAATTGGTGCCTTATGGCGGATCATTATTCTAATTATTGGGAAACAATTATTGAAGTGTGAAGATCAGCAAGTAAGGGCAATATTAGAAGTATTGACAAGTTGTTTGTGCCAAAGATGAGTTTTCAAATCAGCAGCATCTCCAATTACTGCATACGTTACTTATAGTATATATTAATGCAGGAGCTAAAGAGAGTCTTTCTATTAAAGATCTGCAGTTGCCACAGATGCAACTTCCTATTCAGAACCATTTTTATGTTAATGTATCAGACATTTTCTGCATTTCTCTTCCATTAATTATTTTTGAGATATGTACATTTGCATGAAAATAGGAACTTGGTCCATCTTCTCTTACTTCTTAAAGTCATTAATCCTCTGTGATTCACAAATAGTGCTAGGAAAGTGGTTATGTCACACTCAGACAAATAGGAAGGGCAAAATTCAATACCCACGCAATCTTATCAACTTCAATGGGGTGATGAACTTCAATGGAGTTGTCTGGGCGTAACTGAGGATGAGACTTAGTTGTTGGTATTGCATATACTGCAGTCATGGTGAATTCTTAAGAAACCAAGAATGAATATATTTTCATGTAAATTTTATTTGTAATGACAAAATAAGGGAACACACATTTCTAGTACACTCACACACATGCACACCTAAAAATATGTTATAAGGGCAAAAATATTTATGAATAGATTATTTTGTAAAATTTTAATGGGGGGGCTCGTTCTCTTTGGAATTTATTATAAATACCCATATTAATTTCATGTAAGAGTAAAGCAGAAAGTTTTACCCTGCTCCTGAAAAGGCTTACTTACACATGTACTTAACTTTAACTTCAAGCATGTCAGTATTTTTAAGTACATATGTAATGCTTTGTGGGCCTAGACGTAAATATGGCTCTAATTTTTGGCCCTTAAAATGTGCTGTTATAATTCATGCTTATGCTTTTTTGAGCAGGCTCTTCAAATGGTAAATACTACCATGCCATCTTACAATACATCTCTTGAAAATGGCAACAGTCATGTTTAATAAACAACAAGCATAATTCAGATACTCACTAACTTGGTAAGGTGTACACAGCTCATTTGTCATAGGGGAGTGGCTTACACAAATGTGTATTTGAGAATTTGATGCTCACCTATTAGTAGAGATATAAAATAAGATAAATTATCCTGTTATATTTAGGCTGCTTCCTTTTATTATAGCAGCAACTCATATTTTTGAGCAAGTTGATTATTTTCACTGTGGTGTGGTTAGTATTATAAAATGAATTGTTTTCATCTGTAACCGTTCATCTTTTAAGTAATTCTACCAGTGCTCTGCAAACAGAAGCTGTGAGCTGTTAAACCTGTTCTGTCTGTTCTATCCACCCGTCTAACTACTGCCAATCACTAAGTTAACTAAGACTTGTCTTGCCACAGCAGACAGTTTAGTTTACTATACATTTTTATTTCAAATAAGCAAGTTTATTATAATCTTTAATGCAGTGATGCCGTAATTTTAATGAAATATTGGAAATATGCAGTGCCACAGGCTGGATTCTTATGTGGTTACCAGGCAGAATACACACCGCATGCTTAGTAAGTTAGTGTAGTGAATAAAAGGGCATGCCCAGTGGTTCATTTTGTATTATACTGAAGCCAGTACTGTGCTATTTTTGCTCTATTTGTGTACTGACTATAACTGTGCTTTCCATAGAATCTCAAAGGACTTTACTTATTGGGACATACACTTCAGCTGATGTAAATCAGTGTTGCTCACTTGAGTTCAAGGGAGCTATGCTGATTTACAGTACCTGAGATCTGAATAATTAACTACATTGAAATGCATTCCATAGGTCTTAGTGTCAAAACCAAATAAATGGTCTGTGTGCTCGGCAGCTCCGTGGGAGATAGGGGAAGGAATGGTAAGGAAAATAGCCCCTGTGACTCCTGTCCTCTCTACTCGGGGGGTTGCCAGTGCAAGTGCATAGTAACAGATTCCTCTTCTCTGACCCACTGTAGTGAGATGAGGTGGCCTCCCTCGGAGCCAAACAGGGAGGAACCACTATATGCCCAATGGTGGGTGGAGAAAAACCAGCCCCATCACCTATGCTGGAAGCATGGGAATGGGACAGGAAGTATAAAAGATGGGGCCTTTGACTCAGTTAGGTGGGAGTCAAGGAAAGAGGTAGATGTCTCCAGTCTACTGCAGAGCTCCCAGAAGAGACAGACTGTGGAGAGGACGTGGCGGGACTGCTGTCAGCTCTGTATTCTGAAGAGATGAAAGACCCTTGGACTACAGAGCCCCGTGTCTGGTCTGTGGTAGGAAGTAGCCCAGGGACACCAGACATTCGTCCTGTTGTGCTGCTGGAGAGTGAGTTAATGTGTTTTGGTGGGATCCCCACTGACCCAGTGGAGGAACCATCTGCCATGGTTAGGGTCCTGTGCTGGGACCTGGTGAAGTAGGGTGGGCCTGGGTCCCCCTGCTTCCAACCCCACCCCTGGGATTGCAGCCTACCTCCCCTTGGCTGAAGAGCCTGTTCTGTGGGATTGACTTGCCCCAGCCAAAAGGCTGTGAGGCCCCCAGACGGTGTTTGTTGGCTGCCTTAGCCAGGAGACATAGGCTAAAGCCTGCTCCTTGCTCTGCCCCAGCCAGAAGACTGTGGGCCCTGACTGTGTTTGCTGTCTGCTCCAGCCTGAAGGCTGAAACTAGAGACTGCTTGCTGCTCTGCCCTGCCCAGAAGGCCAGGGCTCTAGGCTGTAATTGCTGTCTGCTCCAGCCTAGGTGGAAGCTAAAAACTGTGTACACCCAGAGAGCCAGCAGCTCTAGACTGTTCCCTGCTATCTTCCCAGCAAAGAGCTATAAACTGTGTGTTACTCTGCCCCCTAGAGGGCCAGAGTGAGAAACTGGTGACTGATTGCTATGGTGGCCTGCTCCAGCGACCTGAAATGGCCTCCCTCTGACCTGGACAGGGAAGAACCACTACACCCACCTCCTAAAACACCAGCCCTCTCATGCCCAGAACCGTGCTTTTCAGCATGAAGGGGATATGGACACTTGCATGGGTTTCACATATCCTCCTCCAGGCATATCCATGCAGCAAAACTGCATCTCCTTATATGCATTCAGGGCCTTCTGCATCCACAGATGTGGGGCAGTATTTTACCCTTGTTGCTTAAGCGATCATCCCATTTAACTTGAAGGTGCCATCAGATAATTCCTTTTTCTTTTCTTTCCTTGCTAGTAGTTAGAGCTGGCTGAAAAATGGGAAAACAATTTCCTCACATTTTTCTGAAAATTCAACCAGATGTTCCTGTTGTCCTGTGTCTTGTGGTTGTTTGTTTTACCTGTTTTAAGGCCTGATGGTGCTGGGATATGATGGTGCTGAATCTCTGGGACAAAATTTTAAAACCTGGGCATCTAAAGTTAGGCACCTAAATCTGTGTTTAGGAACCTAAATTACTGGCCTGATTTGTAGAGGTACTAAGCACTGACGTTAACAATAGCTGTGGCTGTAGCTCAGACCATTTATTTAGACACCCATATTTGAGAATTTTGGGCTTAGCCATTTGTAAGATGGGATCTTTGACTATAAGCATTTTAATGGAGATTTACCCCGGCCCCTACCAATGCAAGGTGTCGAATGCCTCCTGCAAAGTGCTGAGTGCCTTCAACTTACATTTGAGGGCACTCAGCACCTCAAAGGATGAGGGCCTATGTTTTTAAAGGACTGTAAGTGATGTCTGGCAAGAGGATGGTTATTGTGAATCTGGTGATTTGATGTAGAACAAATTGTCATCAAACACTGTGTGATCAAACCATCCTACTCTCAGCTGTAGTTTTCAGCTGAACCTACACATGGTATTGAAAGTTCTGGCATTTTGTTTTAATATGCACAGATGGAAAGAGTCTAAAACTTTTAAAGTAAAAGGTTTCCAGACAATATAGAATACAGTGGATATAGGAATTTTGAAATCCAGAATCAAGATACTTTTACTTATTAGACACTCTAAAGGGAGTTTTATTGCGTTATAGAATGAATACAGTAAAGGTGTCCAGAAAAAGTCTCCAACCATGCACTGAGAACAATGCAAGCACACCCTTGCTTAGCCCAATTGACTCCAATCCAGTGGGCTCTCAATACAGGATCTGAGCCAAAGGTGCGAGCTTGGCTCTGATTGAAATCACTCTTAATTCTCATGGATTGAGAGATCAGAATCATGCTCTTTCTGCATATTCAGAGAGACAAGGGCCAGAAGGATTTTCTAACTTGGCATTTAATGAGATATAAAGATAACTAAAACAATGGGAAAGTTCATTATTTTCAAACACAAGGATCACAGGAAAATGCATACACATACACTGTATGTATTATCCAGCAATTATTAACACAATTCATGGAATAATATGTTGGTCTCCTCTGTAGTAAGGACACCAAGGGTCAAATTGTCAGCACCCAGGATCTCTCTTTGTTCTCAACGGAAGATCCTGGATGCTGAGCAATTCTGAAAATCTGGTCATCTCATTTAGACGCCTAAATGGGTGCTAAGCATTTTTGAAAATATGGCCCCAAATATATTATTTTTATACCCAGAAGTGCATAATCTCAAATCAGTTACAGCCAATTGAATATTGGAAAAAATAATTTGTTAATAATTTTATTCAACAATCGATGGAAATAATTCACCCAATAAACTATTTGCAAATCTTATTTGACCAAATCTAATGACAATATTCTACTTCTTTCTTACAAAAATGGCTCATATGTTTACTTAGCCCTTGTCAATTGCAATTTTTCCAGATACTAAAATTGGACTAAATCTTAGTAACGTGCTTATACTTAAAATGTTGCCTTTCTGTAGAATGTTATTAATATAATTGAGGTTGACTAGACCATCATGAACAATTTTTAAAATGATTACTGAACCCTGTTAGATAAATGACTTTGGCACCATTTTGCAACATTCTGCCCTATTCCACCTACTTCACTAGATATTCTGGCCACTAGTGCTTTTGTTTTGTTTCTCTGTTTGTGGTAATGCATATCTAGGCTTTGTGTAATCATGTGATGTGCTGGTGTCACAGTAGCTGCTGAAAAATGCATTCCCTGTACCTAGGAAGAACCTGTATAAATATTCTCAATAAATAAATAACAGTTGTCATTTTCAAAATATGACAATCTCCAGTTGCCTGTGCTTAAATTGAACGACATGTCATTTATCCTAATAGATGTGAATGCATGTATAGTACATATGAGTGAGTCACCTAATTCTTATTCACCTCAGCCTTGGTCTCAGTTGGGGGCAAGTACCTCTAACAGGGTTTGGATGGATCAAATCACAAGCAGAAAAATCTTGGTCAATTATAGACGCATAAGGCTAAAAGGGAGGTGTCTTTTTTTTTTTCTCTTTCTTTCTTTTTTTTTTAAACCTCACAAAACACAGAGTGCCCCTCCTATTCCTAGGCTTAGTGAAGAAGCAAGTCAATCTCCCATCTGTGGAATTTCTGGGAATATCTTTTCCCCCTGTAATTTAACATGGCTCAATTCTCCATCCTGATAATACAAGTAGTGAGAAAGGCTCCTAAGCCTTTTGGCATACCTTCTTGTCAGCACCTCTTTATTTCATTGCTTTGCAGGCTCAATATGTTTTGATTTACAATAAGCACTAAGATAACTGCAGGTGCCCTCTCTAAAAGCAAGGTTAACTCACCTGAGATTAATTCTTTTATTGCAAACAAAAGCAGCACATGAGCAGGAAATACAATTAATACAGGTGCTTCCCTGAAACTTAGCAAATGTCTTGAAATGACATAAATCCTCATTAAATAAACAGGCCCCAGGGGCCTGATTTGTATTGTATCTGTAGAGGAAGGATTTAAGTTGAAAATAAATTAGGAGGGAGGCCTAATACTTGTAAGATAATTTGTAAGTATTCAAAGCCTCTGGTATTTATACAGTAGCAACATTGCTACGGTGCTATCTTGCTATTATATTTAATATGCAAGTACATGAACAGACGCTAACGGCAGTCTAGCTAGGATTTTTGAGCTAACTGATTTATTGATAATATGGAATATCCCATATATTATGTAATATACAATTCAAGCTCTTTATCTTGGCATTTAAAGCTCACAGTGGTCTGATGCTTAAGCCCGCTTAGGGCCCAAGGTACAAGGCACTACCTGAGAGGGGCTAAAGGTGGCATCCACAAAGGTAGTTAGGCTCTTAAGTCCCATTTGATCCACACAACTCCAGCTCGGCTGCTACCTAACCCTGTAGCACCTAAGCTCATTTGGCATCCAAGTTATTTTCCTATGGGCATGTGCACTGCAGCCTTACTCTAGGCACCCGGGTCCCTATCTCCTGCCTGAGCATGCGCACTACTGCCTCATGATAGACATCGAGAGGCCTCCGCTCCAGAGCAGTTCACAGACTGGGAAAGCTAGGTGTTCGGCTGCCTTAGTCGCATGCGGAGGCCTTGGTCTGGTAAGTGGCCTCCGAGCACACTATTGGATTGGGCCCCTCAGGCAAGTTCACACTGGGGATGAGGACCTCCCATCTACCTTTAGCTTAGTGGCTAGGGTCCTCATGCAGCAAGTGGAAGTCCCCCACTTCCTCTGCCACCTCTCAGGTGAGTGTCCCAGTCACTGGGCTATGGAATATTGTGATATGCATTTCCCTCAATCTCTCCTATTGACTTCATTCTTCTTTAATTAAGCAAAGGTATACTTAAATGGTGGCCCACTGAAAAAATTAGAATGACTCTATAACCTAATGGTTAGGGTACTCACCAGATAGGAAGCAGATGCATGTTCCCACATCCTGAGTGGGTGACCTATTCACTCGGTTATAAGAGAGAGAGTCTTTTATCCCTCCCCTGCTTGTTTCGTTTCAGGTCCAGCATGTAACTTCGGCAGAAGATCGCCTATCTTCCCCTTAGTTTGTGGATCAGTAGCAGAGCTAGGCTCCTCTGTGTAGCCCTGATTTAAGCCCCACCCCTCTCTTGAAGATACGCACACACCCCTCTGCTTGGCATCTCTCATTGGCTAGCTTAGTCAGTTCCCCACATAGTGTGTTGGCTTTGCAGATTGCAATATAAGGATTCTGTTTTCCCGACATTAACTGTATAGGAAGTGTAGGAGCCTAATTCAGCTTGGTGGAGTGCAGTGTTGTTCCTGTGTTTGTTTTTTCTAGGTGCCTAAAAGTTAGGGACTGACACTCGGCATCACAACATCTAAGTCCCTTCATGGATCCAACCCTGAGTGCCCCCAACTCCCACTGCGCTTAATGGAAATTGAGGGTGCCAACCCTGCCACATGTAGTGCTCAGCACCCTGCAGGACTCTGATCTAGGAGACTGATCCTATCCAGGGGTAGTCAATAGGCAGACTGCAGGCCAAATCTGGACCACCAGATGCTTTTGAACAGACCCCAAAATCTTTTTATTTATGTATTATTATTGGGGTTTGTGTGGGGTTTTTTTTTGAATTTTCTCTGGAGTCTGGACCTTGACTACATGTTGACCAAGAAATTTGGACCTTGACAAAAATAGACTACCCCGATAGCCATTTGTCACTCTAGTAGTCCAGCTGAAGACAAAGAGCATGAGGAAGGGTTTCTCACATGAGTATGGGTTATGGGATCAGGTATCCAGAGACTGCCTCTCAATCTGCAAGCCACGGAGACAGCTGCACTCATTAGGCAAAGCTCCAGCTGCCAGCCTCAGTGCTAAGAGCAGAGCATTCGCAGTGGCCAGCCCTCAGCAGTGGAATTCCTCACTGCCAGAGACAAAGCTGAACCTGAGCCTGACCATTGTTAGAGCATGGTGTTAGACATAGCACTTTGCTTAAACCTTCCTTCAATAGCAAGGGCTGAAAAGATCTGGCCTGATTTTCTCATGTGTAAAGTTAAGATTCTGTCACAGGTATTTGTAGTAAAAGTCAAGGACAGGTTATGGGCAAGAAACAAAAATTCACAAAAGCCTGTCCCTGATTGTTGCTAAAAATACCCTGGGTGGGGGACAAATAGAGCACTGCTGGGGCTTGCAGCTGCTCCAGCCCCACCGTTGCTCCTGTGGCAGGGCTGACCTCTGCTGTTCCAGCCCCAGGGTACTGACCCAACCCTGGCCACCGCTCTGGCTGGCGCAGTCAGCTGTTCCAGCAGCTCTCAGGCTGGCTGCTGGCAGTTGTTCAGTGGCTCCAGGGCAGACTGCAGCTGCCATTCCGGCAGCCACTGGTTAGCTGTTCCAAGGGCCCCAGGGCTGACCACCAGTCGCTGTTCAGCAGCCCAGGGCTTGCCACCAGTAAGCTGTTCTGGTGGCCACTGCTCCGACAGCCCCAGGGCTGACAGCTGCTCCAGCCCTGCCCCAGAAGTCATGGAGGTCCCAGAAAGTCATGGAATCCATTACCTCCATGACAGAATGTATCCTTACTCATGAGAGAAGATAGTGTACTGAGAGAACTCAGTAAACAATGGCTGAATCAAGGAATGGTGGAGAATAAGGTCCAATGCAGCTAAAAATGAGTAGGGTTCTTAAATTTGTAGTTGATGTCTAGCTAAAATGGTGATGTCTACGCATTTCTAATGTGCCCAAATGAGGTTAGGTTAGAATGAAGATTGAGACGGAGGCAGTGTGGTTCCATGGATAGAGCACAGGATGGCAAATCTAGAGACTTTGGTTATCTTTCCAGCTTTGCCGTTCATCTCCTGTGTGACTGTTTGCAAGTCACTTTGCCTCTCTTTCCCCTCCCACTCTTTATCTAGCTTGTCTATTTAGATTATAAATTCTTCAGGGCAAGGACTCTCTCTCACATATGATTGTATAGCGCCAAGCACAAGGGAACCCTAACTTTGATGGTGCACTTTAGGTGATACAGCAATTTTAATAATAATCTCCACCACAGAATTTTCTGAGAAGTAGGCAGAGTTTCCTTAAGGATACTCCTCTCTCTTTCTTTTGAAATTAATACTACAAAGTCTGTGTATAAAGAGAAATGAAAGTAAAGGTTCAGGTAACACCTGATGTCTCTTGCTGAAAATGTTAGGTACTGATTGAAAAAGACACTCATGACAAAATTATTATTCTTACAAAGGTTGTTTCTTCCATAAGTCACATGTAACAGGTTAAAATGTACATTCCAAAATTAATTTTAAAATATACTTACCATGGGGAAAAACAGGGGAATTGTAACACTTAATAGGACCATCAGAAAAACGACAATTACGTTGAAAAGTATATTACACTGGTTTAGATACTCAGCCATGTAATCACTGGATTCTCTATCTCCTCCCTCTTCAGCCCAAAAGGTATACTTTTCTCATGACTACTACCCAGGTCAGCTTTGTTTTTAACAACAAAGTCCCCAATCCTGCAGCTGGTTGCATTTGGGTGGACTCCTGCAGTCACATGGAGCTTATTGACTTCAGGATGACTTGAATTAGATTCCATCCAGTTACAGGAGCCCATCTGTATAGAGCTAGTTGCAGCATCAGGACTAAAATTATGGTACCAATTTGTGGCATTTTTTTCCTAGATACATTCTACCTAACCTATGAGGCCCAATACTAATACATCAAAGGAATCAAAATTGCTGCCTTTTGACCTGATCCTGTAGTCATTCCAGACCTCAAATTTTCACTGTAGTCAATGAGAGTTTCAGCTATGTAAGAAATGCAGAATCAGTCCTTTTTCCCCAAAACAGGTTTACTCATACTGCTATAGGAACATCTATCCACCCCAATCCACAGACTATCTGCTTGAGGAGATGACAAGGTTGTATGCTCAATTAAACCTGCTCTTCTCTTTTTAACAAGTGCTTTAGACTACTAAATTATGTGCTAGTTTCTTCATGCACTTTGACTAGATTAGATTGAAGATGCCAAACTTTAGTTACAAACTGTAACCTAAGTTTTTGGAGTGGAAAGACAAATGCCACCTCCTCTTGCTTTTTTGTAGCTCATCAAATTGTGGAATTTTATAGAAACTGTATCTCTTTATTTTACCCCAGAGAAACACTTCAAATGTTTGATATGTAAGGCAGAGAATATTAAGGTATTGGTAATGTAACGTTATGTTTCAGAGTAGCAGCCGTGTTAGTCTGTATTCGCAAAAAGAAAAGGACTACCTGTGGCACCTTAGAGACTAACCAATTTATTTGAGCATAAGCTTTCGTGAGTTACAGCTCACTTCATCGGATGCTGTAGCTCACGAAAGCTTATGCTCAAATAAATTTGTTAGTCTCTAAGGTGCCATAAGTACTCCTTTTCTTTTTGGTAATGTAATGTAATATACGCCATCATGTGCCAGCAATACACCTCTGCTATGTACATCGGCCAAACTGGACAGTCCCTACGTAAAAGGATAAATGGACACAAATCAGATATTAGGAATGGCAATACACAAAATCCCTGTAGGAGAACACTTCAGTCTCCCTGGACACACAATAGCAGATTTAAAGGTAGCCATCCTGCAACAAAAAAACTTCAGGACCAGACTTCAAAGAGAAACTGCTGAGCTTTCAGTTCATTTTGCAAATTTGACACCATCAGCTCAGGATTAAACAAAGACTGTGAATGGCTAGCCAACTACAAAAGCAGTTTCTCCTCCCTTGGTGTTCACACCTCAATTGCTAGAAGAGGACCTCATCCCCCCCCCCCCCCCCCCGATGGAACTGACCTCGTTATCCCTAGCCTGATTCCTGCTTGCATATTTATACCTACCTCTGCAAATTTCCACTACATGCATCCGATGAAGTGGGTATTCACCCACAAAAGCTTATGCTCCAATACGTCTGTAAGTCTATAAGGTGCCACAGACTCTTTGCTGCTTTTACAGATCCAGACTAACACAGCTACCCCTCTGATACTTGACACAAATGGAAGTCAACCTATATTTTAACATGGAAATGGTCATTCTGATATTGAAGCAGAGTTTAAAGATTAATGGAATAATAGAGAACTACAAATGCTGTGAGGGGGAGGAGGTGGTGTTACTGTGGGTTTTCTGACCCTGAAAATATGGTAATTAGTCTTTGTTTTCCAAGAAATTTCAGGACATAAATCAAAGGGAACACAGCTCGGCCATCTGATAAATGATTGGTGCACACAAGAGTGTTTTCACACAAAATCTTCGTTTTTATTGAGTCTAACGCACACATCTAAAATAACAGTAGTCTAGAGTGCACCCCAGATATAGTTACTCAAAGTCTGAGATGGGTAGAGTGGTCAGCAGCAGGTTTCTGGTGGCCAGCCTTCCTCCTAGCTGCCAGGGAGTTAGATGTCAGACTCCTAGCTCGTCAAAATCCTCTCCAAATGTACACTCTACTTAATTTCTTTTATAGGTATCCCACTAGCGGTTATGTCCTTTTTTCTGAGCAAACAATTTCCTTAGCATCAGCAGAATAGTTCATAATTCTACTTATCAGCAAAGCAATTCCCAGCCAAAAAACAACAACAAACCAAGAAACCTCAGGGTCATAGACACCCAGATCCAAGGTCAGCTATTCACATTCCCTCCCATTCTCATGAATCTGTCACTTTATTTATCTATCTATCCTTATTAGCAACACTGCAGCTGTCTTGCCTGCTTAGGTAAAGGCCAAAGTATTTCTGACTGCATGGTGTTCTAGCTTCCAGTTAATGGCGACTGAGTACACAAAATGGCTGTGGTTATATCAAGTTCAGTTCTCTCATAAGAGGTCCCCCAAATGAGATACTGAAGGATTGATTAGAAAGTGAGGAGGAGAACCAAGTGAAGACAGAGTCATGGAAGCCAAAAAAGGATAAGATTTTGAGCAGAAGAGTCTGATTGATGGTATGAAAAGCAGCTGAATGGTCAATGAGCATGGAGTGAAAGACCCATTTGGCTTAGATGGGGTAATTAGAAATGCTGGTGAGAATAACTTCGAAGCACTAGAGAGAATGGAAGTTGGATTGGAGAGGATCTGTTGTGGAGTGGGAGGGCAATAACATTTGGAGAGGGTTTTATATATGGCTGGAGGAGAGGAGCATTTAGAGAGGGTCTAATGTAGAGTTGGAGAAGAGGAACATTTTAGGGCTCTAATTTACCAGTCTACAACATGAGTATAATAAATGCTTACCTACATCAGAGGCAAGTTGTGAAACTAAATTAATGAACGTCTGTGAAGCACTCACTTGAGTTACTAGAATGAAAGGCACTGTCTAAATGTGAAGCAGACTATTATTTAGATATAAAATAGATTTTGTTTTCAACTTGAGAGAGGTTCTGCTATTTTTTTGGGTGGGATTTTCAAAAGCACCCTGTGTTGGCCTAACTCTGCTCCCATTGATGTCAAAGGGAGTTTTGCCAGACCCCTTTGCCAAATCTCTCGCTCTTGTATTTCATAACTTTTTAAAAAGTTAAGTAGGAATTTATATAGGTCTAGGGAAATACTCTGTCTACAATAAAAACAGCGAAGATTAGACACAAATGTTCTGTGTGCTGGTAGACACAATGTACTCAAATGCTTATTTGCAAACAACAAGGCACATGCATTACCAGGTACTGGTGCTATTGAGCTATAATGGCAGAGCTGGCATCCTGATATCATTCTTGCTTGAAAGTCCAATTGTTTGCAATTGTTGTTCCTATTATTTAGCATAGCACAAAAGTCATATTGTTCTCCATGTTATACTAACAGATGTTTCTTGTACTGGAGGTAAATCAGTTTTTTTTCTCTTTCTAACAGTCTGTCTTCTGTCTGTCTCCCTCCCTTTTTTTCTTCTCCTCCATAGATCTATGTCAAAATACATGCCAAAAAAAACCCTGATTTTTTTTTTTGTCCTCTAATTTCTCAGTTTTAAGAATCATTTGAAGCTTACTGTGGCAGATTCCCTGCCCCATTCTGCTTCCTTTGTGACACATAGGGATTGGAAACCATATGCAAATCCCTTTCTGTGGATTTCCCCCATATGGTGGAGTCCCCACAGGAAGGTGAGCCTGTGTAGCTAGCAGTTATCTCTCCGTTCCTGAAGTCTCCAGCAGAGGGAGTCAGGAGGGAGAGTGGCCAGAGCATAATGCACTCCATCAGTCCCCAGCTGTCATCAGGCCCTTAGGCAGCCATAGCCAGCAAGTGTAAGTTAAAGCAGCACCCAACCTACTCTGACTTGCACCAAGCTGGAGTCAGAGGGGCTAGTGCCTCTGCCCTGCTGCGCCCAGCAGAATCTAGGCACAGAAAAAAATCACTAAATTTAAATTTGATTTCAAGTTTTATTTGAAAGTTGGAAGTGATGTGTTTCAAAGTGAATGATATGAAACTGTTTGCTCAATTAATGCGTTCACGGAATGTATTCTTCCTCTGCTGAGAAGGTATAGCTCATTTAGTGAACACTGTTACCTTCTCCCTTTGACCATGCACGTGCTTCCCCCGCAGACTCCATGGTACGGAAAGCAGTAAAGAAGATAAAAAGGGAGCATAAATTCTCCTAAAGCAATGAAGGAGGAAGATGAAGCCAGCCCAGGACACCTCTCATTCCCTGACAATCTGCAAGAACTTCACTACACAGCTGTTGTGTGGCTGGAGCTTTGCAAATCTGGAAGGGAGATGTCTGGGATGAAGTGTGGAGCAACTGCTTATACGGCATGCTTCCCTCACAAATCAGTGCATCACAGGTGGAAATCAACACATTCATTAGTGGTGCCAGTGGTAACTGTCCTCCATGGCTACTGTCTTTTGGGATGGGGTGTTGTATTCAGCTGTGAAGGAGAGAACAAGGGTCGGGGGCCTTCTGTGGGATCTGTGCTGCAAGGAGGGAGGAGGTGAACCAGGCAGCAACGTGAAGAAGCTGATTCTCCTGATGGATAACCCCAGATCTGAGTTGGGGGCCTGAGATGCTCACAGATCCTCATGTTACATGTGTTTACAGAGCCGGGCTCCCTGTCCCCACTCCAACTGGGTAACATGTCAGGTTCCTCACAACTTGGGAAGCTGTGAAGATTTCAAACTGTTTGCAGTGTTGTTGTAGCCATGTTGGTTGTAGAATATTAGAGAGACAAGGCAGGAGACGTAATATCTTTTTTTATTGGACCTAGGTCTGTTGGCAGAATGTACAAACTTGCTTCCCCAGACCTGAACAAGATCCATGTGACTCGAAAGCTTGTACCTTCTACCAACATAAATTGTTCCAATAAAAGATATTTCTTTACCCACCTTGGCTTTTACAAGATTTCAGATTTACCTTTTCCCCTCCCTTGGTAAAATCCATAGCTGGGGAGCATATAGGCTATACACTGCACTAAATTTCCAGCCTCCTATGTCAAACATTTGTACTTAACATCTATCACCACGGTATGTATGTAAAAAACCTAAGGCAACACAGAAAGTAAAAGTAACATTAATTCATTGCCTGTAGACAGAAAGGAGGGAGGGGCCAGCTGGCACTGTTTTTATAATTATAAATAAACGGGCTTTTATCATCAACAAATCCACATAATCTAATAATGGAAATCTAATCAGAGCTTGTGAAAAACAGATTCCATCTCCATATGACGATGTGATGACCTGAAAAATGATGACTGATGTTCCTACCAATGTTGGTAACTTGGAGGAAAAATAGGTTTGTTATGTGCATCACATTAAGATGTAAATAGCAGTGGATACATAATGAACTGACAATAAAACCTTCCTCTTCAGTTCTGATCCCCCCTCCCCCCCGAATATGCTGGTGATATATATATATATATATATATATATATATCTTTGCTAGACTCTATTATTATTCATCCTGGGTGTATCCCACTGATACATAATTAATCTGTGGACTTTTTGTTTTTGCTAGTATAACCTAAAGTAAAGCATGGCTGATTTTTTGACGGGTTAACATTTTTGCAGTGTATTAGTCAAATAATCAACCATGCTTTACTTTAGGTTATACTAGCAAAACCAAAAAGTACACAGATTAATTATGTATCAGTGGGATTCACCCAGAATGAATAATAATAGAGTCTAGCAAAGAAGGCTGGCACCATGGCTATGAGAAATCAGCCAGAACATTTGATGTGGCTAATAATAACTTACCTGCACAGAGATGCCCAGGCAAGGCCAATAGTACTAAAATAATGAGGGGGGAAAAAGTCATAGTTTTTACATGACCACCCCAAAGTCAATCAAGGTTTGGATTAACCACTAAGGATGAATTTCAGTCCACCTTAGCACTATGTAAGAAGGTATTGCAGGTCTTTTAGGTGCCAGTATAATTTAGGAGACAGAATATTTCAGAGTGAGACTTAAATCCTCGCCATTCTTCTTCCTCATACCCATGCTCTCTGTTTCTCTCTCTCTCAAAAAAAATAGACTTTTAAGTTCAGAAAGAAATTCTTGCTATCCAGCAACATGTAATTAGCATACATGAATATGGAATAAGTTCCTGCTGGCTTGGGCCACTGTTAATCCATACTGATAAGGTAGAAAACACAACATCAATTGATTCTAGAGCCTAAAACTCTGAATTTTACTTAAAATATTCAAATTATGTGCCCAGTCCTGCAATTGTTGTGCACCTCAAATTCCCTTTGACTTTGTGGATGCTTGGCATACACAAGGAATGCAGGTATGTGCATGTGTGGTGTTTGTGCTTTTATCCATATAATCTCAACCCTAAAAACAGGTTCTGATTCTCTCTGAGGCTTTTAGAAATAAATATTCAGATCAAAGCCACTGTTTTTTTTCCTAAACCCAGTATTCTTTTAAATCTCTCACTTTCTGCAAACCACTAAGATAAAAATTTTTCTTAATTTATTTGGTTTTATATGCTATGCAGAACCTCGGTCCCTCAAGCTGAGTTTTATACCAGCTGAAGAGCTGGACTATACTATATTTGCTAAGGAGCCCTCAGGAGGTATAGCTGTGCAAGTGCTCTGGCAATCCCTGGACAATGGAATGGTCCACTCAGCAGCAATTTATGTCAGCATACATTATAACAGCCTTGAGGATGCTCTAAGTTAGCCCCAGCAGCTTCAGGAATTGAGATAGCACAAAAGTTGCTGTATTTACATTTGTCCTCACCATGCTCCCTCAATTTCTGTCATGCAAGGAGTTCTATGTTGCAAGAAGGGTCTCTTTTCAAACCAGCTGTCTATATCTATAAATCTTATATATGGGATATATATATATATATTGTGACAGGGTTCCTGCTCTGCCTTGGTGGGTCTTGCGCTTATTGGCAGATTTGCTCGCCTTAGAGCATCATGGCAGCCCTCAGCTTGGCCGTTTTTCTGAACCCATAGTCCAGGTCGACTCCTCCTCTGTCTGACCAGGAGTTGGGAGGATTTGGGGGGAACCCGGGGCCCACCCTCTACTCCGGTTTCCAGCCCAGGGCCCTGTGGAATGCAGCTGTCTAGAGTGCCTCCTGGAACAGCTGTGTGACAGCTACAACTCCCTGGGCTACTTCCCCATGGCCTCCTCCCAACACCTTCTTTATCCTCACCACAGGACCTTCCTCCTGGTGTCTGATAATGCTTGTACACCTCAGTCCTCTAACAGTCCATGTTCTCACTCTCAGCTCCTAGTGCCTCTTGCTCCCAGCTCCTCACACACACCACAAACTGAAATGAGCTCCTTTTTAAAACCCAGGTGCCCTGATTAGCCTGCCTTAATTGATTCTAGCAGCTTCTTGATTGGCTGCAGGTGTTCTAATCAGCCTGTCTTAATTGTCTCCAGAAGATTCCTGATTGTTCTAGAACCTTCCCTGTTGGGAAACGGAACGTCCTTTGCTTGCTCCTTAGCTATCTGCTTTCTATTCTTTTCTAAAGCCCCTTGGCCTGGATTTTTCTTACTTTTTGAACCTGCCTTAGTTTTCCCCCCCGACCGGGCCAGACGCTTTTTGTTTTGGTTTGATTTTTGTTATTTTTTTTCTTTTTGCCATTTACGTGCTGGTCGGCCTCCAGCTTGCCGCCAGCACCCCCCCACACACACACACGCCTGCTTTCAGGCGCAGCTAATTGCCTCAGCTGAGCCCCCCGGAGGAGCGGGGGGAAGATTGCTGATTTTGCTGTCCGGAGTGGGGAGTGGAAACCCCCAGACCCAGCCGTTTTGCTGTTTGTTTGGAATGCCTTTCTTATCTCGGCCCACCGGAAGCCTTGGTACACAGCCAACAAGCTGGAGAAGAAGATTTCAGAAGACAGGAGAAATAACCCAGGGAAGCTGCAAATCATCGTGAAGGGGGCCGTAAGACTGAGTAATTTTCTGAATTATACTCTCGTGGGGGGGAGTTTGACTGTGATTTACTTGCGTTTGTGGCAGCACAGGGGGTGTGGCGTGGAGCCCCCCCCGATCCATCGGTGCCCCTAACCCCCCCACCATTACTACAACTGTTACGCCCCCCCCGCCGTCCGTCCCTGCTGGCAACCTGCCATCTACCTTTGGATGCAGCTGTTCGCTTTGAACTTTGCCTTTCGGACCGGGCATAACAGCCGACCAACCGAGACTCTTTGGACAAACGTGTGTGGGTCTGCACCCCCCCCCCCCCGATTGCTTATCCCACAGCTTGCCCCTATTACCGGACCCCGATTTTGCTTTCCCCCCCCGTCCCAGTCCAACCCCCTCGGCATTCCCCCCCCCTGCCTGCAGCTCAGCGGGGAGGAGCGGTTACTCCGCTTCCCCCTCCCTCCTCCTCCTTCCGGTGTCTCCCCGTCTCTCCCTGCTCACAATGGCGGGGAATGAGAGGGGCAAGGCCCCTCCAATAAAATCAGTTGTCCCTCCCCCACCTCCCCCCCGCCCGACCCCCAAGGCCCTCCCACCACTATTGTTAAGATACTTGCACCGCCCCCCCCACGCTGGGCCACCGGCGGCAGGAGGCACCGGGGTGATCACTGCTGCTGCTGCGCCCACCGCCCCCCCAGATTCTAGGAAACCCCCCCCCAGCTGGCCGGAAGGGCCAGGGCGGGAAGAAAGGAAAGGGCCCCGCTAAAACCACTAAGCCCTCCATGGCAGGGGCTGCCCCCACCGCTGTGGCCTCGTCATCAACCGTGGCGCCCCTCCCTGCGTTTCCCTCCACCAGCTCTGCGATTGTCCCTCCCCCAGCCCCCAGGATGTATGCCCGGGCGGTGACGGGCTCCCCCCTGCCTGCCGCCTTGTCATCTCGCCCCTCCTCCGCCTCCGCTACCATCACCAGCGGCCGGGGCCCTTTCCCCGCCTTGACCAGGAGGCATGGTGTCCGTTGCCTCCTGGTGCCCGCCTCGCCCCACGTGGAGACATACTTGCAGGCGTTGGCGAAGGTGGTAGGACCCACGGCTATTGTGGCGGCCTCCAAGATGTATGGGAAAGTCGTTTTTTTCTTAGCTTCGGAGGCTGCCGCCCAGGAGGCAGTGGAGAGGGGCCTGGCGGTGTGGGGGGTGTTTGTCCCCCTAGAGCCGCTAGAAGACCTGGGCGTTCGCCTCGTCCTCACCTCTGTTCCTCCCTTCTTACCCAATGTTACCCTGTTACCCGCTCTCTCCACTCTGGGGAAACTTGCCTCTGTCATCAGCCCTCTCCCGTTGGGCTGCAAGGACCCCACCCTCCTTCACATTTTTTCCTTCCGCCGGCAAGTGCAACTTTTACTGCCGTCAGCGGCACATGACGGAGTGGCACTCGAAGGGTCCTTCCTAGTCCCCCACCTGGGGGCCCGTTACCGGGTGTACTTTTCCACGGGGGAAGCCCGGTGCTACCTCTGTTGGGCATCGGGGCATATCTGGAGGGACTGCCCCTTAGCCCGGCAAGGAAGGGCACCTGGGATCCCCGAGACCCAGCAGGACATTGGCCCCATCATTGCCGATGCCCCTGGCTGCCTGGTACCCGAACCTGCCCCCCCCTCCTCTTTGGACCACCGCTACTCCCACTCAGCCCCAAGGGGCACCTCCCCTACAACGCCCAGAAGAGTGGGAGAGCCCCGCCCTCACTGCTGACAATCCAGCGGGGCCTATGGAGGGGGGTGTGGCAGAGATACCACCAGGCATGGGATAGAGTCTGCCCCAGGGAGAATCCTCCCTTCCTTATGCTGCCCCACCATTCCCCCCCCACCCAAGTCCCTGAGCCATCACCTTTACCCCCTGACATGACCCCTGCTAACCAGCCCCCAGATGATATCATGGAGGGCTGGGCCCTAGTCCAGGGGAAGCGAGGCAAGTGGAAGGCTCGAACTCTGCCTCATCTACCCGAGGCGGAGGCCCCCCGGAAGACCAGGAAGATGGGCACCGATGCCGAACCTTCCGCTTTGCCCACGAGTGCGTCCCATCCACCGGTGTCAGCCAGGAAAGACGTGACAGCACCGGAGGGTAGTGTCTCCCCTCCAAGGGAGACCCTCCCCTCCAAGACCCTCGAGGAAGCCTCTTCTGTCCTGACGCTACCCGAAGCCCCCGTGAACCCCGAGACAACTGTTGTGGCAGGTGCCAGCGGAGAGAACCCCGGGGCGGCAGAAAGTGTCCTCTCCTCCATGTTCAAGGAGATTGAGGCCTTAGATCTGACCCCGGTTGCCCAGGGGAAGGACAACCTTTTGCCAGCAAATCTCGATCTGGGAGACCTCACTCCACCCCTCTTTTCCCATGCTCCCTCCCCTTAACTGCTGCTTCCGCTCCCACCTCCAAGGAGCCCCTGGACTCCTCCACCATCCCAGCCGCTGATGGTACCCCGCTGACAACGACTGAGCCTGCTCAGGTGATAGCTGGCGCCACATGGCCGGGACACGAGTTGCCAGGGGCACCCACCGTTGGTGCGGAGCAATCGACTTCCTTCCTGGGCGGGGGCCCTACAGAAGATAATCCACCTCCTGATGCTGTGGTCACTAAATCTACCACAGAGCGCACGCCCAGTGTCACTGAGAGCTTCCTCCCCACCCCCTTAACACTTGAGCCTGATCAGGAGGTGCCACCATCCAGCTGCTTGCCTCCCGAAACCCAGAACCTCGCCTCTTCCCCTGCCCCTACCCCTATCCAATTTACCTTCTGCAATGTCATTGCCGCCCCCGGGGCTGTCTCCATCCCTTTCCCAACTGATGACCCCCAGGGAGCGGCCTTTGTGTTCTCCTGCCCCGACCCATTAGGAGCTGCTATTTTCCCTCCACCACCCCCTATCGCCCCAGAGCTTCAGGCGGGCCTAGAAGCTCCAGCCCATCAGGCACCCATCGGGGGTCCGCATCCTGTTTGTCCGTTTTAGTGGACCACAGGGCTACACCAAGGGCCCAGCCGGGGAACAACCGGGAAACTGTAACCCCACCCCCCCCATGAGCTGCGAGAATTGCTGCGGAAGTTTTTAGAGGATGTCCGTGGCTCCCGCAACAAGGTACAACTTGCTCTCCAGCGATGGGGGGACTTTTCGCAAATCCTCCGGGCCACAAGAGCCCTCATGGGAGAAGGTAAAGGGACGGGGAAGCAGGATGCGGCGGCCTACTGGCGGGTCCGCGTCTTCCGTGAACAATTACTCACCTACGGGATGGGTCATGGACTGCTGCGTGGTCCACTGGGAGATGCAAGCGTCCCTGCCAGTGAGGACCCCCCCCGACCCTCCCCATGACACCTCATACCACCGCAACGTTGAACACCTGGGGTTGTAGGATGGCTCTCCACAGTTCCCAGGTGCTCTCCTTCCTTCGGGAGGGAGGGTACTCTCTGGTTTTCCTGCAGGAGACCCATACAGACCCGACCGCTGAAGACAGTTGACGGCTGGAGTGGGGGGACAGGGTCTACTTGAGCCATGCCACGGTTCGACAGGCTGGAGTGGCGACCCTGTTCTCCCCCGACCTATGGCCCGAGGTGCTAGGGGTCGCCGAGGCCATGCCGGGTCGCCTGCTGCATCTCCGGGTCCATATGGAGGGGCTCGTGGTTAACCTCGTTAACATCTATGCTCCGACATCGGGCCCAGAGCGGCTGCAATTCTACCAGCGAGTGTCCGCCTTCCTCGGCACCTTAGATTCTCATGAGTGCCTGGTCCTGGGAGGAGAATTTAATACCACCCTCGAGGAACAGGACCGCTCAGGGACCGAGCAGAGCCCGGCCGCCGCGGACACCCTCCGGGAGATAGTCGAACATCACTCCCTAGTGGACATCTGGTGCGACCACCACTCAGATGACACTTCCATGTTCACCTTTGTCTGGGTGGAAGCCCATCGGTCGAGCCACTCCTGGTTGGACCGCATTTATTTATCACGCTTCCATCTCTCACGAGCCCACTCCTCCAGCATTCGGCTGGCCCCATTTTCTGACCATCATCTAGCCACTGTGACAGCCTCCCTCTGTGCAGAGAGGCCAGGGCTGGCCTACTGGCATTTTAACAACAGCCTGTTGGAGGATGAGGGCTTCGTGACGTCCTTCCGGGAATTCTGGCTGGCCTGGTGAGGGCAGCGCCAGGCCTTTCCCTCAGCGTGGCAATGGTGGGACCTGGGGAAGGTGAGCGCCAGGCTTTTCTGCCGCGACTACACCTGGGGCACCAGCCGACGGAGAAATGAGGCGATAGAGCAGTTGGAACGGGAGGTCTTAGAGCTGGAGAGGTGTCTGGCCGCCAGCCCCGAGGACCTGCTCCTCTGTGGAGCGTGCCGGGAGAAGCGGGAGGAGCTCTGGGCCCTCGAGGACCATCGGGCCTGGGGCGGCTTTGTTTGATCCCGCATCCATATCGTTACCGGGAGATGGATCGCGGCTCCCGCTTCTTCTATGCCCTGGAGAAAATGAGGGGGCCAAGAAACACGTCACCTGCCTCCTGGCAGAAGACGGCACCCCCCTCACGGAACTGGTGGAGATGTGCGGGAGGCCCCGAGCCTTCTACGCAAGTCTTTTCTCCCTGGATCTGACTGACCCTGGCGCTTTCAGAGTGCTCTGGAAGGAGCTCACTATGGTCAGCGCGAGCGACCGAGACCGGCTAGAGTTGCCTCTCACTCTGGCTGAGTTCTCAGAAGCCCTCCGTCGTATGCCCACTAATAAGTCTCCAGGCATGGATGGGCTGACCGTGGAGTTCTACCGCATGTTTTGGGATGTCCTTGGCCCAGACCTAGTCACCATCTGGGCCGAGTCTCTGCAGAGCAGGGTTCTCCCTCTTTTGTGCAGGCGAGCTGTGCTTGCCTTACTGCCGAAGAAGGGGGACCTCTGTGATTTACGAAATTGGAGTCCCGTCTCGCTCCTCAGCATGGACTACAAAATCGTAGCGAAAGCAATCTTGCTGAAGCTAGGGTCTGTGCTGGCGGACGTGATCCACCCAGACCAGACCTACACCGTCCCAGACCACAGTATCTTTGATAACCTATTTCTGGTTCGGGACCTTTTGGAACTCGGGCATAGAGACGGTATGTCGTTTGCCCTCCTGTCCCTAGATCAGGAGAAGGCTTTCGATAGGGTGGACCACGGGTACCTCCTGAGCACTCTGCGGGCGTTGTGGCTTCAGACCCCAATTTCTGTTTTTTTTCCGGGTGCTGTACGCCTCCGTAGAGTGTCTGGTTAAGCTCAACTGGACCCTGACCGAACCGGTCAACTTCGGGTGAGGAGTACGGCAGGGGTGCCCCCTCTCGGGCCAGCTGTATGCTCTGGCTATCGAGCCCTTCCTCTGTCTCCTCCGCAGGAGGTTGACAGGGTTGGTGCTGCGGGAGCTGGGGCTGCGGCTGGTCCTGTCGGCGTACACTGATGACGTACTCCTCGTGGTCCAGGACCCGGGCGACTTGGCATGGGTGGAGGCTTGCCAGGCCATCTATTCGGCAGCCTCCTCCGCCCAGGTCAACTGGGTCAAGAGCTCTGGCTTGGCAGTAGGAGACTGGTGGCAGGCGAGCTCCCTCCCACCCGCGCTTCAGACCGTCCGGTAGAGTGTGGGTCCGCTGCTCTACCTCCGCGTTTACCTTTCTGCCACACATCCCTCTCCGCCGGAGAACTGGGAAAACTTAGAGGGCAGGGTGATAGAGCAGCTCCGGAAATGGACGGGACTACTCTGATGTCTCTCCCTCCGAGGGAGAGCGCTGGTGCTTAATCAGCTAGTCCTGTCCATGCTCTGGTACCGGCTCAACACCCTGGTCCCGGCCCTGGGTTTCCTGACCAACCTCCAGCCATCAGTTCTGGGGTTCTTTTGGTCAGGAATGCACTGGGCCCCTGTAGGGGTTCTTCATCTACCCCTGAAGGAAGGAGAACAGGGCCTAAAGTGTCTGCACACTCAGGTCCGCATCTTCCGCCTCCAGGCCCTACAGTGGCTCCTTTATGGTACAGGCAGTTCGGCGTGGAGCATACTGGCGCACGCCATCCTGCGCCACATCCGAGGGCTCCAATATGACCGGCAGCTCTTTTATCTCTGTCCGGGAGGTCTTCCGCGTGACCTCTCTGAGCTGCCGGTCTTCTACCAGGTCCTCCTCCGGACTTGGAAATTGTTTTTAACGACCAGATCCATGGCGGCCACCGAGGGGGCAGATCTCCTCGTGGAGCCCCTGCTACACAACCCCCAGCTCCATGTGCAGGTGGCGGAGTCCCGCTCGGTGCGCCAGAGCTTGATCCTGGCAGAAGTCACGAGAGTCGGAGACCTCCTGGACTACGACCGGGGAGACTGGCTGGATCCCCTGATTCTCTCTCAGTGCATGGGGCTCTCAAACCTTGTACCCCCCGACGCGTACTTCAGAAGGTGAAGGCTGCTTTGCCGCCTACTGCTAGCGCTTACCTCGATCGGATCCTGCTCGAGGGCATGCCCCACCCACCCTCTACCCCAGGCCCGCCAGACCTTTTAATTGGACCCCTGCCCCGTAGACCCAATCGACCCCCTCACCCCTTTACAGCGAGTCGGCTGCATGAACTGCAGCCGGTATGCTTCCAAACCACGCCAAGGAAACAGCTATACACGCTCGTGCTCCACACCCTTCACGCCCTCACCCTAGTGTCCCGCCCCGACACAAAGTGGCGAGACCTTCTGCCACCTTTGGAGGGTGAGCAGCCCCGGTGGGCCAGCCTATATTCCACATTGGTTCCGAGGCCCATCGGGGAGATCAGTTGGTGGCTCCTTCACGGAGCTGTGAGCACGGGCACGTACTTGACGCGGTTCACCCCCATCCCAGATACTTGTCCCTTTTGTGGTGTGAGGGAAACCCTGGCGCACGTATATTTGGAGTGTGCCAGGCTGCAGCCCCTGTTCCTGCTCCTCACAAAGCTTTTATTACGTTTTTGGTTGCACTTTTCTCCTCACCTTTTTATTTATGCACTCCCAATCCGTGGTCTCACAAAGTCGCGGGATCTCCTAGTTAACCTCCTCCTGGCCCTGGCTAAAACGGCCATCTATAAAACCAGAGAGAGGAGGTTGGCCGATGGAGTTTCCTGTGACTATGGGGCCGTTTTCCGATCCTCGGTCCATTCACGTATCTGGGCAGAGTTCCTTTGGGTGGCATCCACCAACTCCCTTGATGCTTTTGAGGAGCGGTGGGCGCTGTCCGAGGCTCTCTGCTCAGTGTCCCCATCTGGCTCCCTTTGTTTTGACCCTTTGACTGGGGGAAAGAGTAAGGGACCCGAGCCCCAGCCATTGCTGCTGCCGACACCACCACCTTAGAGGGGTCCTTTCACACATGGGTGCACATGCTCCCCCCGCCCCCCTCTGGGTTGTCCACCCCACAGCCTGCCCCTTTTGTTGGGTGCTTTCAGAGGAGGGAATTGTTGGTGACACTCAGGTGTGGCAAAGACCTCCCAAGTCATCTAGTTCAACCCCCTGCAAGGAACAGGGTCTTCTCCTGTACTAACCCCACTAGGAATTTTATCTTACCTGTTTCTGAACACCTCTAATGAAGGTGACTCAACTACATCACTGCAGAGTCAATTGCCTAGTTTCTCTTCCTCTTACAGAGAAATGTTTTTTCTGTACGTAACCAGAATTTTCTTATCTTCAGATTTAGGCCTTTGCTCTTCTTTTTATCACCATCAACTGCACAAAAATGTTTTTCTTTGTCCCTCATATTAAACCCTTTCAGTTACTTGTGCTATATTATAGGCAGGGCTGGTACCATCACCTGCTGTTTGGGTTGCCCAACACTTCTCATTATTCCTGTTTTCAGTTGCTTATAACCTTGCCAGATTTTAACCATTTGGGCTGAAATTATCCATGCTGGGTGTCTGCCTCCGGCTACATATTTCTGGAAATTTTAAGACAAAATATTTAGCCATTTCATAAAACGAGACGAGGAAAAAATATGTTGGCTTGTCCACATTTAAAAATTGTGACCTTTTCTTTGAACAACTCTAACACCCCCATTCTCTTTAGCAGGGACTTGAAATTTGGTGGTGACTGGGTGGCCTTTGTATCAGGGATGTGCCTTTTGCTGTCCCCCATGAAAGTCTGCCCATATTTGGCAAATTTATAAGCCTTTGAAAATTAGTTTTCCCATGTTCCATAGAGACTATTTGATTTTTAGCAGCTAAAATCTCTGAAGCTTCCATCTGTACTGAGTATGCTCCATCCTCTCAACTCCTAGTGCTGGCTAGACTGAGGATACATCATCCCCACAGAACCAATGAGTATGCTCCAGAGCAAGGCTACTAGGGCAAAGTCGGACTTTCCCTGTAATGGTGGTTCCCAGCTGGTCCAGGCCAGGGTAGATACAAAGACTGGAAATGAAAGCAGAGAGCCTGTCTCTCACTTGCTCTCAGTGACTCCCCTGCTGGTGCCTAGGGAATGTGGAAGATGGAGCCATCTGACTTGAATGCAGAGGAGACAAAAGGTAGACCAGCCCAGTGGACAGGAAAAGGAGCAGATTGAGACAAGGAATCTGGTGAGACAGGGACTGGAATATGAGGACACTGTGTCACAGTGAGGAACCTGGCAGCTGTTACTTCTGGCAGCAGGCAGTGCTCCACTCCTACTTAGGGCTGTCCCTGGCTATTCTGGGGCCCTACACAGCCCCCCCGGGGGGTGCAGGCCTCCACGGGTGGGGGCTGGCTTGGGGTGCAGAGGGAACCATCCCCCAGCACTCACCGGTGGTGCAGCTGCGGCCAGGTTGCTGCACTTCCTGCCACCATTGAGTGCAGGCCCGGCCCTGCTTCAGTCCTCAGGGGATTGGGGGGTGGGGCTGGGATGGAGCAGGGGTGGGAAGAGGCGGGGCAGGGGCGGAGCAGGGGTGGGGGCCCTGGGCAAGAGGCGGGGCAGGGGTTGGAGCAGCATGCAGATGCACAGGGCACCAGGAAATGTGGTACCCCAAATTGGTGTCCTGGTGCCCTACGCAGCTGCGTACTTTGCGTACGGATAGGGATGGTCCTGCTCTTACTCCCAACCCACCCACCATGGTGATGGAAAACCAATGTGCTGCCCTGGCAACGAGCTATGAGGAATCACCCCCAGGGGAAGAGGAGAAGCCATGTATCCCCAAGGCTGGGAGGATCACAGCCACCACTCCCAGGAGTAAACATAGGGTAGTGGTGGCTGGAGACTCTCCTCTGAGGGGGACGGAGGCACCCATCTGTCACCCTGACATGGCATCCCAGGAGGTATGCTGCCTGCCAAGGGCCCATATCTGAGATGTTATGGAGGGATTGTTGAGGATCATCCAGGCCTCTGACTACTACCCCATGGTACTCATCCATGTGGGCACTAATGATACTGCAAGGTATGACCCTGAGCAGATCGGAAGTGACTACAGGTTTCTGGTAGTAAGGGTGAAGGAGTTTGGAACTCAGGTGGTGTTCTCTTCAATCCTTCTGGTCAAGGGTAGGGACCCAGGCAAAGACAGATGCATCCTGGAGGTAAATGCCTGGCTGCAAAGATGGTGTCTGTAGGAGGGCTTCAGCTTCCTTGGCCATGGGATGTTGTTCCAGGAAGAAGGATTGCTAGGCAGAGATGGGGTTCACCTATCGAGGAAGGGAAAGAGCATATTTGGATACAGACTGACTAACCTATTGAGGAGGGCTTTAAACTAGGTTCGAAGGGGGCAGGTCACCAAAGCCCACAGGTAAGTCAAGAACATGGAGACCTGGGAGAAGGTTTGGAATTTGGAGGGAACATGGGCTCTTATAGCAGGGATAAAGGAGAAACAAGACATGACTGAGGGTGGGGGAATCAAATCAGTATCTTAGATGTTTGTATACTAATGCAAGAAGTATGGGGAATAAGTAGGAAGAACTTGAAGTGTTCATAAATAAACACAACTATGACATAGTTGAAATCACAGAGACCTGGTGGGATAGTGTACGTGACTAGAATATTGGTATAGAAGGGTACAGCTTGCTCGGGAAGGACCAGCAGGGAAAAAAGGGAGGAGGTGTTGCCTTTATATATTAAAAGATGTATACACTTGGACTGTGATTGAGATGGAAATAGGAGACAGACTTGCTGAAAGTCTCTGGGCAAGGATAAAAGGGATAAAAAACAAGGGTGATGTCATCGAAGGGGTCTACTACAGACCACCTAAACAGGAAGAAGAGGTGGATGAGGTTGTCTTTTTTTTAAACAGCTAACAAAATCATCCAAAGCACAGGATTTGGTGGTGATGGGGGACTTTAGATACCCAGACATCTGTTGGAAAAATAACACAGCATGGCATAGATTATCCAACAAGTTCTTGGAATGTATTGGAGACAATTTTTTATTTCAGAATGTGGAGACAGCTACCAGGGGAGAGGCTGTTCTAGATTTGATTTTGACAAATTGGGAGGAACCAGTTGAGAATTTGAAAGTGGAAGGCAGCTCGGGTGAAAGTGATCATGAAATGGTAGAGTTCATAATTCTAAGGAATAGTAGGAGGGAAAACAGCAAAATACAGACAATGGATTTCAAGAAGGCAAACTTTAGCAAACTCAGGAAGTTGGTAGGTAAGATCCCATGGGAATCAAGTCTAAGGGGAAAAACAATAGAAGACAGCTGACAGTTTTTCAGAGACATTATTAAGGGCACAAGAGCAAACTATCCCACTGCATGAGAAAGATAGGAAGTATGGCAAGAGACCACCCTGGCTTAACCAGGAGATCTTCAATGATCTAAAAATCAAAAAAGAGTAAAAAAAAAAAAAAAGTGGAAATTCGGTCAAATTATGAAAGATGAATATAAACAAATAACAGAAGTATGTAGGAACAAAATTAGAAAAGCCAAGGCACAAAACGAGATCAAACTAGCCAGAGACATAAAGGGTAACAAGAAAATATTCTACGAATATATTACAAGCAAGAGGAAGACCAAGGACAGGGTAGGCCCACTACTCAGTGTGCGGGAGGGGGAATAGTAACAGAAAATGTGGAGTTGGCAGAGGAGCTTAATGACTTTTTTGTTTCAGTTTTCACAAAGAACATTGGTGGTGATTGGACGTCTAATGTAGTGAATGCCAGTGAAAATGAGGTAGGAATGGAAGAGGCTAAAATAGGGAAAGAACAAGTTAAAAATTATTTGAACAAATTAGATGTCTTCAAGTCACCAGGGCCTGATGAAATACATCCTAGAATACTCATGGAGCTGACTGAGAAGATATCTAAGTCATTAGTGATTATCTTTGAGAAGTCATGGAAGACAGGAGAGATTCCAGAAGACTGGAAAAGGGCAACTATAGTGCCAATCTATAAAAAGGGAAATAAGGACAACCTAGGAAATTACAGACCAGTCAGCTTAATTTCTGTACTCGGAAAGGTAATAGAGCAAATAATTAAGCAATCAATGTGCAAACCTCTAGAAGATAATAAGGTGATAAGTAAGAGTCAGCATGGATTTGTCCAGAACAAATAGTGTTGAACCAACCTGATAGCTTTCTTTGACAGGGTAACAAGCCTTGTGGATGGGGGGAAGTGGTAGACGTGGTATATTTTGACTTTAGTAAAGATTTTGACACTGTCTTGTATGACCTTCTCATAAACAAACTAGGAAAATGCACCTAAATGGAGCTATTATAAGGTGGGTGCAAAACTGGTTGGAAACCGTTCCCAGAGAGTAGTTATCAGTGGTTCACAGTCATGCTGGAAGGGCATAACGAGTGGGGTCCTGCAGAGATCAGTTCTGAGTCCAATTCTGTTCAATATCTTCATCAATGGTTTAGATAATGGCATACAGAGTACACTTATAAAGATTGTGGACAATACCAAGTTGGGAGGGGTTGCAAGTGCTTTGGAGGTTAGGATTAAAATTCAAAATGATCTGGACCAGCTGGAGAAATGGTCTGAAGTAAATAGGATGAAATTCAATAAGAATAAATGCAAAGTACTCCACTTATGTGCTGGTCCACATAGAAGATGACAAGCTACTACTGCTATCAGTTATTCTGTTACCTCAAGTGACAGAGATCTGTGTGTGGATCTAAATGTTCCAGCCCTGCTGATGACCAACGTGGGTATCAATGTGATGCCTCATGATGGAATTTCTGGTTGTCAGGTTGTTTTTTTTTAAAAAAAGCTAGGAAATCACACACAAAAAAACTCTACATTAAAATAACATTATTAAGGTCGCAAAGTCGAAAATTAGGGAATGCCAGAACTAAGGTTGCCTGTGCACCCTTAATTTGGACCCCTTGTCCATATGCTTTATGATAAAGTCTTTAATCACACGATCACATACTATTTTTTCCACTCCACTGACTCCATGCAACCTAGAGATTCACAAATTCCTAGATAGCCAGTTAAGCTGGCTTTCTGGCTACTGTGAACTACCAGAGCAACACTAAATAGCCAGAGTGGTGGCTAGTCTACCCCAATATTTCAAGTGGCTGTAGAAGAGGACATTATTATCTCCTTCATTCTCCATTTGGGTGTACTTAACCTGGAAAACGGCTGGCAGGGGATTCTCTTTGAGAGGTCCTTGACTCTGAAATGGGTTTCCTCCTTGGCTTGACAAAGCTCAGTATTATTAGTCTTCTTGACATGTTGTAAGGCCTATATTTTACTCCATGGAGTAAAATGGATTGAAGGAAGTGGCTGAAGTTTGTGGAGATGGTGATTACCTGTGGTGCTATTATTATGGCCTCAGTCCTGCAAATATTTCCGTACGTGCTTAACTTTACTCATATGCATAGCCCCACTGACTTCAATGGGGCTACACCAATTTACACCAGTTGAGAATCTGGCCCATACAGTTAAATTGACTTCAATGGCTTTATATGTGTTTACACAGGCTGAGAATTTGGCCCTATGTATCTGATCCTCTGCTGAAATCAAGGGCCTAAAAGAGAATCTCAACAAGTTAAAACAAATTAGACAATGGGTGGTTGAAGGCCCCACAATAGTTGGTTGAGGCCACATGTTGGTTCTTACCTGAAATAACTTCCTTTCGTACTTCTGTTTCACAGTAACCTTAGAGTTCATTTTGGTGTGTCACTAATAGAAGCAGTCGAAGGGAGGCAGGTTTCATTTAAGTTGCAATTGACTATTTCGTTGTTGCTATGACAACCCACAGAAGTACATCAATACCTATATAATCAAACATAGCAGACCTAGTGATAGAGATGTCACATGACTACTCAGTTTTTGGAATACATGCTAGCAATGTTACTTTGGTCTCTCACTGTAGAAGAATAAAGCCTCACCCTATTCATGGGATCACCTTATTCAAAGCCTGGTTTGTACCACAAAATATTAACATATGGCAGATGAAATTTCTCATTCCTTATAGTATTCAAATGTCCTCCTATAGTATTCAACATCTTCAATCTGAAGTGTATGTAAAATGAGTGACTCTATTCTTAAATTCCTTGGATCTTTCACTGAGCAGACATATTCTTTTGTCATCCAGGTGGTCATCAGTTGATTTCTTTTGTAATATGCCAATCTGATTTCCCATTTTTCTCCAAAGATTATGTACAAATGATGTGTCATTGTTAGGTATAGACTCTCTTCTTCAGGAGTTTGGTTATATTTATTAATTTGTTAAAGCAAAAGTGGCACCTTTATTCCTTGGTATAATAAGTGCAGGGCTGTAGGAGCTAACTGAGGTCTTGTCTAACTATGTCAGTGTCTGCACTAAAGCCTTCCTTCCACCAATGTAAGTGCCTTATTACACTGACATAATAACTCCACCTCCATGAGAGGTGTAAGGCTTATGTGGGTGTAGTTGGGGCGACACAGTGACTGTGTAGACACTGCATCTCTTACACTGGCTGTCTTGTCAGTTTCATGGCAGGAGTCCTGAAAGAAAGGTCTCACTCCCTTGGAAAGCTGGGTGGTTGGACCTTGCTCCCAACTGGGAGTCAGGGCAAGAATCCCCGGGTGGCTTCTTCCCGCTCCTGGTGGGAAACGGAGAGCAGGGGTGGGAGCAGCCTACCAGGAATCTGAGAGCCTGGGGGGCAGCCAGAGTCTTGGCAGGGAGCTGCCAGCAGAGCAGAGAGATCAGGCTCCCAGCTCCCCACATCGGTTGTTTTAGGTCGGTGGAAGCACTCCTGATAAGGACGCGCACAACTGACCCAAGGAAGGTACTGTGGAAATACACCACCTCAGTAATGACTGCAGTGACTGTAAATCTACCTAATATATGTTTACTTAGGTTTGTGTACATACCCTCAGTCAGTGTAGCACACAGTGATTCCTCATGTTGTATGCATTTTGTCCCATCTGCAGAACTTTGCCTTTCTAATTCAGTGAGTGATAGCATCTCTGACTTTAATAAATAGATGCAAATGTACATGTCTATAATGTGCTTCCCAAACATTAGTTATATCAGGAAATGTTAATCATCCCCTTTTTTGCTGTGTTGGTCCCAGGATATGAGAGACACAATGTGGCTGAGGTCATATCTTTTATTGGACCAGTTTCTGTTGGTGAAAGAGACATGCTTTCAGGCTCCACAGAACTCTTCTTCAGGTCTGGGAAAGGTCAAATAAGAGATCCGTGAAGACTGAAAGCTTGTCTCTTTCACCAACAGAAGTTGGTCCAATAAAACGTATTGCCTCACCCGCCTTGACTCATTCTCTTGACAACACAAATGTGTTGGACATTACAGATTCTCCTCAAATGCAGACAGACACTTTAAAGGTCCCTCCCTGTGTATATAACATCCCTAAAGCTTCATATATTTTCCTATGGTCCACACACCTCTTCCTCCCTATTAACCAACTGCTTTTGACATTTCAGTTTTTGTGGCCCCCTTCACTGGACATGGTCACTTTAATTAATTATTTGCAAAATACACGCCAGTGAAACATGTTTGGGAGACCAAGGCAGGGGAAACAGGATACAACCTAAGTAAGAGACTGTAAGTGTTTTGGGGCAGTCATTGTCTTTCCCTTATGTGTGTGTACAGGGACAAGCACAATGGAGTCTGTGATGGGTTCGATCACAGAAACCCCATTGGGACTGTCACCTGATGTGCTGAGACTACCTCTGAGCCTGTTTTCTCTGCCAGCTTGGGACTCCAGAACTCTGCCTTGTCAAGCCAGACACACCAGTCTGCTCCAACACAGACCCAGGTCTCAACCATGCACCCCAAAGCTGCAGACTTAACTGAAAACAGCTTAAGAAGTGCTCCTGTCTCTAGCACCCAGATACCCAGTTCCCAATGGGATCCAAACCCCAAATAAATCCGTTTTACTCTGTATAAAGCTAATACTGGGTATACTCATAAATTGTCCACCTTCTATAACACTGATAGAGACATATGCACAGCTGTTTGCTCCCATGGGTATTAATTACTTACTCTGGGTCAATTAATAAGCAAAAAGTGATTTTATTAAGTATAAAAAGTAGGATTTAAGTGGTTCCAAGTAATAACAGACAGAACAAAGTAAGTTATTAAGTAAAATAAAACAAAACATGCAAGTCTAAGCCTAATACATTAAGAAACTGATTACAGAGATGTTCCAATAAGCTTCTTTCACAGACTGGACTCCTTCCTAGTCTGGGCTCAATACTTTCCCCGGTACAGTTCTTGTTAGCTCCAGCTCAGATGGTAACTAGAGGATTTCTTTGTTCTGTTCCACCCCCTTATATAGCATTGGCACAAGGAGGGAATCTTTTGTCTCTCTGGGTCCCCACGCCTCCTTCTAAGTGGAAGGTTTAAGATGGATTCCAGTACCAGGTGACATGGTCACATGTCCTGTGAGACCCCAAGCCTTCATTCTTCCTGGTCTGACTCACAGGAAGGCTTGCAAGTAAACAGAGCAATTTACAACCAATTGTCCTAGTTGATGGGAGCCATCAAGATTCCAAACCACCATTAATAGCCCACACTTTGCATAATTACAATAGAACCTCAGAGTTATATTTCATATTTCTAGTTTCAGATACAAGAATGACACATTTATACAAATAGGATGACCACACTCAGTAGATTATAAGCTTTGTAATGATACCTTACAAGAGACCTTTTGCATGAAGCATATTCCAATTACATTGTATTCACACTCATCAGTATATTTTCATAAAATCATATGGAGTGCAACGTTACAGAGTCCTGATCCCCAACTGTGTCCTCTATGCAGATCCATCCTTTGGGTATGGTGAATAGGGACGACTTCCCCGGGCCCTGCGTTTTGGTGGCCGGGGAGGTGAGGCGGGTGAGCGAGTGGTGTGAGAAGGCAAATGGGGAGGCGAGCAGCAGGTGGGAGGGAAGTGAAGAGGAGAGCAGCAGTGAGGCAGACGGTGATGGGGGTGTGCTGGACAGATGGCAAGGAGACTAGCAAGGAGGTGAGCAGTGGTCAGGAGGGTGAGGAGGCATGTGGCAGGTGGGAAGGGGGTGAAGAGGCAGTCAGACAGCGAGGAGGAGTGTGGTAGAGGGGGGAGTGGAACTTGGTGGGGAAGAGGCAGGATGGGAGTGGGAAGAGGCGAGGAAGAGGTGGGAAGAGGCGGGGTGAAGGTGGGAAGAAGCAGGGCAGGGATGGGGCCTTGTGGGAAGGGGTGGAGTGGGGACAGGGTCTGGGCGGAGCTAGGAGGAACACCCCCCAGCAGATTAGAAACTTGGAGCCTGCCTCCAGGCTCTACCATAATACAAATAGACATTCTTATTCTTATTCTTATTGTTTATTTTATTGTCCTTCAGTATTACAGCTGGGATTTTTTTGAACAAGTAACCTTCACAACATACAGGATCTTTGAGCATAAAAAGGGGAAAGCTACTGTCTAAAATTTATCCCCATGAATCACCAATAAATCCTGACCATGAATTGATGCCATAGGTTTGGGAAGTCAGAAGTTTTGTTAAACCCGCTGCAGAATTCCTGCACTTTAGGGGCTCAAATGCTCTCATTCTTCTCTGACTTTCCTTAAAATTCCAGCAGTACTTGAGAGCATTGTCTCAGGGAAGTCACTCATGGTGATGTCTTGCACTCCTTAGGTGTTCCTGAGCTGCTTAGTCATACCCTTAGAGATCGCTCCAAGTGCTCCAGTAATCACTGGGATTATCTCTGTTCTAATTTTACATAATTGTCCCACCTCATGGCAGAGTTCTTCATCTTTTGCCATCTTCTCTTCTTGTTTCTTTTTATGTTTCCATCGATTGGTCTGGCAAGATCAATCAACATGTTTGTCATCTTTTCTACAACTGCTGTGTCCAGCCTGTTTGACTGCACCGTTTGGTCTGTAACAATCAACAATAAAATCCTACCCTCTTCATTCTCTAGAGCGCTTTCCATTTGGTGGTCATAATATTGTATGGTTCCTTTAAATGTGTACTTGCCATGGAGGCGCCAGTGCAGACACTTGGTGACCCCATTGTGTCTGTTCGTATATTTTCTCCCAGCAGACTCCAGCAGGTGTTCAACACGTGCTCCACCGTCTCTTCCTTTTGGGAACACATTGCCCAGTTCCAGGAGCAGTTCTGCTGGTTAATTTTGTTTAGAATGTAATTAAGCCTTCAGGTTTATTCTTGGGCACTCATAATGAGAGTCTCTGTCTCTCTCTTTTGAAGTATCCTTCTACAAGTCATGAGTTTATTAATCTTCAATCACTAATGGTTCAATCTCTCTCCACCACTGTCCATGCATTGATTTATGTAAATCCTTAGAGTCTTTCTTCAGTGATTTGTTTTCTCCTTTCTTTTATGCTTCTTTGGGTTGGGATCAGAGGTGAAAGTAAGCCGGTATGCCCCGGTACAGCATATCAGCAAGAGCCGATGCGTCGCACCGGGACCGGCTTTCCCAAACGGCAATTTAAAGCCCTGGGGTAGCGGCGGTGGGGCTCTGGTGGGGATTTAAAGGGCCCCAGAGCTCCAGCCGCCACTACCACCCTGGCCCTTTAAATCCCTGCTGAAGCCCTAGGGTAGCGGTGGCAGGGCTCCGGAGGGGATTTAAAGGGCAGGGGCGGTAGCGGCTGCCAGAGCCCTGAGCCCTTTAATTCCCCACCTGAGCCCTGCTGCCCGACTGCTGGGGTAGCAGCAGAGGGGCTCTGGTGGGCATTTAAAGGGCCCCGGGGCTCCAGCCCCCGCTACCTCCCCAGGGCCTTTTAAATCGCCGCTGGAGCCCAGCCACCACTACCCCAGGGCTCGGGCGGCAGGGCTCAGGCGGGGATTTAAAGGGCTCGGGGCTCCAGCAGCCGCTACCACAGCAGAGCTCCAGGCTCTTTAAAGCTCTGCCAGAGCCCAGAACCCCGGGGTAGCGGTGGCAGCCAGGAGTCCCCAGGGCTCCTCAGTGATTTAAAGGGCCCGGGGCTCTGCTGTGCCATGCCATGCACTTTATTAAAAACTGTTTAACTTAATTAAGCACACTGTAATGCTGATGGACTAGCACTAAAGAAGTAGCTCTATAGAAAAAATTCTGATTTATTGACAGAATGATGCAAATATAATTTCTTAAATTTGTCAACATTTTACTGGAAATTTCTATGAAGAGGTATTGAAACAAGGTATTGTTTTTAATTAAAAGCAATCTTTCTGGCTTTTTGGCTGCAGAATCAGTAATAATGTCATTGTATGACAAAGACAAAGTGATGTCTTGTTCGATTGCAAGAATAGCAAGACCAGTCAAGCGTTCCTGACTCATTGTAGAACGGAGATAGTTTTTAATGAGCTTTAGTTTTGAGAAACTCTGTTCTCTTGATGCTACTATTACAGGAATTGTCAATAGAATACGAGTGGCAATGTACACATTAGGATATATGTCAACAGGTTTGCTGGTATGAATAAACTACAGTGTCCATCACCGATTTTGCATGTGGCAACATTGATGACAATGTACTTCAATTCTTCGTACAATTCAAGTCCATTTATATCAAAACTATCACCGTGCTTCAGGAGGCTCTCTAGGTTCTTGCACTTTGTCATTTGCTGCTCTTGTTTTCCTATTTCATTGAATTTAGTTATGTCATACAAAAATCCAAACTGTTCATGGTGTGCTCGTAAGGTGTTAAACCTTTCATCAACGGCAGATATTGCTTCATCCATCACAACATTAAAAAATTCACCCTCAGATTTCTTTTCTGGATGGTCTATGGGCTCATCTGCTCCTTCATATTCCACTTGCTATTGTTTCCTTGAAACTCATGTCATGTTCAGACATGGAAATTTTGGTTCTACACCAAGTGCCTGTGCAAACTCTCTTGCTATAACCTGTGCTTCTTTGAATCCATTTTCTCTGTATTTCACTAAAAAGTCTTGTGTGTTGTTTAGTAAGGTAAGTGTTGAATCAAGCTGCATCATTGGACTCTGCATTATTTTGCTTACACTTCAGATTTTAACAAGAATATCATACCAGATTACGACAGATGTTAGAAACTTGAAGCTGGATATTTCACAGGCCAATGACTGTGCTTCACTTTTACCTTTTGGATCTCTGGGTTCTTCCGAAATAGCAACCCGTGCTTCATAAACTTCCTCAGATTGACAGCTCAATGTTTTGCCCTTTCTACTTTGCTTTCCCAGCGTGTCTCAGATAGAGGCTTAATGGTAATACCACTGACATGTGCTTTGAATATTTGCCATCATTGACTGGAAGCTGAAAAGTGCACGTAAATGCATTGCAGCAAACCAAAAAAAGAAATAGCTTCTACAGAAGACATATCACACAAAATCAAATTAAGGCTGTAATATGCACACGGAACAAAAAAGGCTCGTGGATTTTCTGCCAGCAATCTAGCTTGCATGCCAGAAATGCAACCTCTCATATTGGCACCATTATCATAGCCTTGTCCTTTTATGTTCATTACAGACAATCCCATTCATTTTAATTTATCAAGGAGAGTTTGAAGAAGTCCAAAACCTGTAGTGTCCTCTACTTCTAAAAATGTGATAAATGATTCCTTACCTATAATCTGTGCTGAATCACTAATGTCGACAAATCTCACTACTAACAACATTTGTTCTTGATGATTTATGTCCAGAGTGCAATCTAGAATTATGGCAAAATATTTTCCCAAAGTAACCAATGAAACAATTTTGTCTCTCGCTTTATTACTCATTAGCATGATCAGTTCATTTTGAATTCTTGGTCCCAAATAGTGGTCATGTATTTCATTTTCAGTTACCCTTCGGAGATGTTCACTCATCACTATGTTAAATTTTCCCAGCAGTTGTACAAGGCCCAAAAAATTGCCATTTCGGGGCTGGAATAATTTCTCAATGCTTCCTCTAAAAGCAAGATCGTTTGTTGATAGATATTCAACAGTAGATAACAGACATTCAAGAACACAACGCCAATGCTGTTTCTCTGACTCCAGCAATCTTTGATTTTGGGCATAAAGAGTTGTCTGATTTTTTAACCTTACACTCAGCTCACACCATTTGTGCATACTTTCAATGTGGTGTTGTGCCTTTTCATGTTGCGGTAATGTGTGACTAAGATTTTTCCAATCATTAATACCCATGGTTGCTATCTTAAAATTGCAACTATTGAAAAACTTGCATGGAAAACAAAATACAGCATCCTTGCATTTAGAGTACACAAGCCACCGTCTGTTGACAATTTCACCTTTAGAAAGTCTTTTGTAGTAATTGTTTTCTGTTCTCTAATGTATTTAGGATATTCACTTTTATACTCACAGGGCCTTTCTCAAGTATAATAGTAGTACGGAATTTGTTGTTTAAAGATTGCGGCCATGAGCCAATGTCATCTATATCCCATCCTAGTACAGTTTCAACTGTTGTAATTTCTTGTTTTGTGTCTGCATCTATTTCAAATGATTGTTCTGTGTGTTGTTGCGTTTCTTGAGCTTAGTCTGCATAAAAATTTTCTTCAGCAGTTACTTGATGGTCTTGATCAACTTCGTTGTTTTCATGACATACAAACTTAAGTTTAGAACCCTTCTGTGCTTGTACAGCTAATCCTATTTCATCTTTCCATTTTCTTTTTTGTGACCCGGAAAGTTGTTTTTGATACGACATAACTTATAAGGGTGATTTTTAAAGAAACAACTGTTTACATTATTGTCAGGTTATCAGAAATATTATTTAAAATAACTAATATAGGATAGCCTTGAGTCTGTGACCTTAAGCGAGTCACAATGCGCTCCACCCTGACTGAGACACAGTAGAGTTGGAAACTCATGTCATTTTTACAAAGCCACTTTTTAGTTTTAAATGTATAATGGGCATCAGTCTTAATGTTAGTTACAACTCTATATCAACCTTATACTGTAAATAGATCAACGGCATTATCCAGTTTAATAAGATGAGTTTCCAAGCAGTGGGAAAATATAACCCTAGTTTTAATCCTAGGTAAAGCACAAAGTGACCAAAATGAAGTCAGCACAGAATCATCTTCTCTCGATTAAGGCAGCACAGAAATGTGACAGAAGTCCTATTGTGCCCTATTTTTGTTTGGAAAGACGTTAGCAATAGCAGCATATTTTGTGCACGGCCAGAAATACATGATAAATCACTGCCTCTAAAGTTCCATCAAAAACTGACATTTTCACAGCTCTAGCATGGTCTGCTGCACAGATTCTTCACAAGGAAGTGTCCCTGGCCTTTTTAACTCATATTAACCGTGTATTTACTTTATGAAAGTTGGACAAAACATTGTGAAAATGTAAGACATTGGCTGCCCAACCTCTAGGCTGGCAAAAGCTATACTGACTCACTGGGAAAAAAAGCAAGAGAATCTTAGTACAACATACGGTCGCTCTATAGACTAGTAAGGAGATGAGCATATTACAGTTCTTAGAGGGCTCTATTTAGCAGTAACGGGGCTATTGGAAAGCCAGTCAACATTTTTTGTTTCTCTGATGAAAACTGGCCCATTCCCTGCCCCAAACCAAACTTGTCACAACTTAATTTTCTGTTTTTGGCTAAGATATTGATTTTTTTTAAAAAAAAAGATTGAAATTAGATTCAGGCTTGTTAGCAAGCATTTTTGGCAAACAAAGTTGTTAAATGACAATCTAAACGGCAACAGAGTACTGCTTTCATGCTTGGCTCAACCCCCAGCCTGCTGGTCCAACAGCTGCAGTAGAGGAGGAGATAGGTGGAAAACTGCAGGACCCCAACATCCACCTCTTGGGGTGCAGAGTGGCAACAGCAGCTGCAAACCCTCAGGTCCGATCACACACCAATGGGCACCACCGCCAGCCCAACGAACCATGGTGAAGTTAGCACAGCATCTGATCTCAGGGACGGGACACCCACGGAGCCACAGCAGCTCATTCTGCCCTGCGCAGCTTCCCCTGGATGAGATGAATCGCTGCCAGCCCGGGGGAGAGACACGCTCCCCAGCTAGGGTGACCAGATGTCCTGAGTTTATAGGGCCAGTCCCGATATTTGGGGCTTTGTCTTATATAGGCACCAATTACCCCCACCTAGGGTGACCAGACAGCAAGTGTGAAAAATCAGGAAAGGGGGTGGGGGGTATTAGGAGTGTATATAAGAAAAAGACCCCAAAATTGGGACTGTCCCTATAAAAGTGGGACATCTGCTCACCCTACCCCAACCCGCGTCCTGATTTTTCACGCACGCTATCTGGTCACCCTAGCCCCAGCCCGGCGAGCTGTGTGTGACCATTCCAATCCAGCCAGCCCCTGCTGCCTGGGCTGGCTGCCGAGGAAGTGAGTTACTTTCATTTTCACTTCCTCAGCACCCAGCCAGCCAGCCCCCCCTTCCCCCCACCCCCAGCACCTCACCCAACCCAGCCCTGCTGGGGAGGGGGGAGAGAGGGGTGCTCTGCGGGGGGAGAGGGGGAAAGGGGAGGTGCTCTGTGGGGGGAGAGAAGAATGGACATTATGGGGGGTGACAAAGGATACTACCAGAACTGCCCAGCCTGCCTCACCTCACGCCAGGGGAGAGCGTCACACTCACAGGTGTGTTCCTTTCCCCACCCCTTCCCAGAGACCCCAGCAGTCAATCCTCTCCCTCAGACTGTGCTGCAGGCAGCGCATTTGGCTCTCTGTAGGACCCAGCCCTGCTCTTACATGCTCCACTGCTTCCCGTCTGTCCCAGCTCCCGGCAGAGTGGTGCCCCAGACATACTGGTGCCCTACGCAGCTGCCTATGGCTAAGGACGGCCCTGACCCTGGGCCATCACTTGTTATTGCAACCAGATGACCTTTTACTCTGGCAGACGCCTCATATTTTGATGTTATATGCTTTATTGTCAACTGCTTGCTCCACAGATAGCAGACCTTTCCCTCCATTATATCATTTGATATACATCCTATCCACATCTGGATTGAAATTCTTTACTCGACCATTGCGAGAAACTTTCTTGTTTGGATGTCAATTTTTGTTCTTCTTTTATTTCCACTTGATCACCCCAGCAGCATACCACTCCTACATTTATGGCTCAGATCAAATTCTTTGGGTTGAGTTTTGTCCTTAGCATAGTTCTTATTTGTTTTTAATATTCTTTCCTCACTTCTTCTTTGACTTCCTTATTTTGTAACTCTGACAGTTCCCTGATTCCAATATATTTCTAGTTCCCACACTGACAGAGATCTTGAATTATTTCTTTAGCTTTTATGCTATCTGATTGTACCAGTTTGCCTCTCTTTGCAGGTGCTCTTTAGCCAAGCCAACCCAGAGTTTTATATCTTCATGATACTTTTCTACACATGTCATCAGTCACTGTATCTCCTTTTGCGATCATCCATATAGTCTGAGAACACCCATGTATAACAAATGATTAACTGGTTATTGCTCTTTGCTGATATGAATACTACAGTTTATCTCATGGAACATCCATGTCAATGGCACTATCGCTATCATAAACAGCACTGGTGACAAAGAATCCCCTTAAAAGATTCCTTATTTGATCAGGATTTCATCAGTGAGAGTCCCTTCCAGGTAGAGCCCAGTGTTCCAGTTATCCATGGATTGCTTCAGAAAGAAAATGGAAGGTTCTTTGGAAGAACCTTGTGCATTTTCAGTTTCTGAAAATTCAAAAATGTAAATTGCTTTTTGATAATTTACCCACATCATCTCTAAATTCTTTGTTTTTTGTTTTGCTGCTTCTGTGATCTTCCTGTTCAGCCTGAGGTGTCTTTTGTCCCTTTCATGTTTGCTATGTAGCCTTTTTGCTCAGGAGACAGCATTCCATTGTGAGTGCTAGATCTTTTTTGATAGAATTGTCATTAGAAGTTTCCACATAGATGGTAAACACATGATTGGCCTATAATTTATAGGATCACTGAGGCCTTCTTTCTTTTTTTAGATGAGGATGGTTGTCCCTGCCACCATCCATCTCGGACATCCATTCTTCAAACATTTATTAAGTTGTTCAAGTAAACAGTCATGGAAAGTTGTTGGATATTTCAGCCACCATCTACGCATCCCATCTGGTCCAAGTGCTTTCTAATTTTTCATTCCTTGCAGTACTTCATCTATTTCTTTCATTGATATTCCTTTGTGGGTTTTTTCAATGTTTCTCTCACATTTTTAATCCAGTCCGCTTTCTGATTATGTTGTACGTCTTCAGACCTTCAGACCAGATTTCTGTCCAATAGCACTGAAACACTTCCACCTTATTTATTGGCTTCCTATTTTTTTCTATTCTGCTTTTAATGTTGACCTGATCAAAGAATTGCTTAAAGTTTCTCATTAAGAGTCTATTCTCTTGATACTGAAAGCTTCATGCTGAATATCTTTCAAGCCTATGACTCAGTGTGATCAGCTTCCTTTTACTTTGTTCCTTCACAACTCTTACATTCCTTTTCTTTAACTCCAGGGCCATTTTCTACAGTTTTCTCTTCAAATGATTTTTCTCAAATTCATCCAAGAAACTGATATCTCAATGGAAAAGCTTAATCTTCTGATTTAACCTTTGTTTCCAGAGAGGTTCTTGAACACAGGGAGTTTTCTGGTCGTTCACGTTCTCAGCTGGCATGATTTTAAGCCAATGAGCTGCTACAGTTGCTGTATCATAAATTATATATAATTCAGATGGTTAATACTCACTGATCTTACAGATTTCTTGAGCACCTCATTCACTGCTTGAACTGTATATCGTCCAGTCTTTGCTGGTCTACATATTTCATACTTGGTAGCACTAGATAGTGCTCAGTGTCTCTTATGCTCCGCATGATCTCAGTCAATAAATCATTCATATTTCCTGCACTTTCTTCAGGTGCTATTTCACTCAGATTTGTCATTGATATTTCTCCCATTTGGGGCTGTTGTTAATCCTGTATCAATCCTTCTGCTAATATGTTTCCATGTGGTTCAACACCACTAATCTCAATCTTTTCAGTCTTTCGATCTCCATTTGCGTAAATTCTCCTCTTTCAGATAAAGCTCCCAGTTGTCCGGTGAGACTATGTTTGGTCATTTCTTTCTCTGTGGTGTTGTTGTTTCTGTCCTTCCAGTGTTGCAGCATTCATTTCCTCCAGCCTCTCTCTTCCTATCTGGGTAAAATCCAACATCAGGTCACGTCATGATTTGCACTACAAGTCCATTTCACTTTTTTGTCAACAACGATCCCTGGTTTTCTTGGGTTGTTTGGACAATTGCATGATGTTGACTTGGGGTTGCCGGCTTCCACACACCACCACCATATGTTGTATTGGGGGAATTGTGCTGAATCTGCACTGTTTTTCCAGAAATGTGTAATAAGGAGAATACACAGTAATAGACAAGGCTATGTCTATACCCTAAAAAGGAAGAGACACTTCCTGAGAGATACTGAGTGCCCACTGACTTCAAAGGGAGTCAAAGGTATTCAGGACCTTGCATGATTGGGACCTAAACATATCTTCTCCATAGTTGTCCTAGCTCTTGTTACTGAAAGGAAATATGTTGGCATTTTGATCGTATTTCCAATAAAATTTATCCTGAAAAAGCCTTCAAAGGGAGCTGAGGGCATTAATCATTTCATAGGCTTAGGTCCTGTCATGCACTCTTTTGTCAGGCAAATCTCCAAGGAATTTATTTAAATTAAATGGGAGTTTTACTTAAGTGAAGACAACAGGTAAAATTTTCAAAAGCACCTAAGTGACTTAGAAGCCTAAGTCCCAGGATCAAAATTGAGTTAGGAATATAAGAGACTAAGTCTCATGAGTTCAGTTAAGAAAACTGGACAAGCAAATGCTGGCTGAAAATTTGGGCCACCAAGTTTTATCATAAGTATTGGAGTAGAGGGAGGTCTTAAATACTGCACCATGTAGGCTGCAATGCCAAGGCATGAACAATGTGGGTTAAGAATGCCAAAGTAAACTAGAATTTCCTTGTTGTGATCACTATATATGCCAGCTTTGACATTACTTTGCAACAGCATGTCCTGTAAAACATACAAGTTCTCTTTAATACAGATACAGTAGTTTGAATCTGAAACTGAATTTTATGAATGGAAAATGAAACTAGCTTGAAATTAGTGATAAATTGCCATTAGAAAATCTTAATTCACCTCAATCAAGTGATTAACTTCTCCCACTCCATAGTACTCAATTATTGTAAAGTTCTTTGGTGACATTAAACAATTAAACCTTAGAGCTGGGACTAATTTTGTAAATCTTTACAGAACTATAAAATTCATTATTGTTTTATATGCCTTTTCTGAAAAATGGTATATGATCCCAGCTGTTTACCCGAGAATAAACCCCGTCTCTGGGTACTAAAATGACCAAGCTCTGGGCAAACTACCAATTCTCAGTCAGTCTAGCTCTTCTGAATAGCTACTTTCTGCAGAGCAGAAAGTTTCTTTGTCTCTTACAGTGAAAAGTTCTTGGAAAATAGTTTCACAAGTAGTGGTCAGGTCAGAGCGAGAACTATGGAGTGGAAATCTATCAACTTCATGTAAAAACTCTTACAGATACAGACAGACATCATCTTCCTTTCCAAATGCAAACAGATGGACATCATACCAAAAAGACTGAAGGTAAAAAATCCATTACAATCAACATACTATGCTGACAGCTTCTGCCACATACTCTCAAAGAAACTGCGGAACCACCTGATCAACATCCTCTACAGCAAACAGGGAAAGATTAAGAATGAGCTCTCAAAACTGGATACTCTCATAAAAAAATCTTCCACACAAGCTTCCTCGTGGCTGGACTTTACAAAATCTAGAAAAAACATTTTATAACACACACTTTGCTTCTCTACAAAAGAAAAAGGACACTAAACAATCTAAACTACTACGTGCCACAAGGGGCCACAATAGTGGTTCCCTTAACCCACCCAGCAATATTGTTAATCTATCCAACTATACTCTTAGCCCAGCAGAAGAATCTGTCCTATCTCGGGGCCTCTCCTTCTGCCCCTCCACCCCCACGAGCATAATACAGTTCTGTGGTGACCTAGAATCCTATTTTCGACGTCTCTGACTCAAGGAATATTTCCAACACACCTCTGAACAACATACTAACCCACAGAGACCTTCCTACCAAGACTACAAAAAGAAGGATTCTGGGTGGACTCCTCCTGAAGGTCGAAACAACAGACTGGACTTCTACATAGAGTGCTTCCGCCGACGTGCACGGGCTGAAATTGTGGAAAAGCAACATCACTTGACCCATAACCTCAGCCGTGCAGAACACAATGCCATCCACAGCCTCAGAAACAACTCTGACATCATAATCAAAAAGGTTGACAAAGGAAGTGCTGTTGTTATCATGAATAGGTCGAAATATGAACAAGAGGCTGGTAGGCAGTTCTCCAACACCACTTTCTACAAGCCATTACCCTCTGATCCCACTGAGGGTTACCAAAAGAAACTACACCATCTGCTCAAGAAACGCCCTGAAAAAGCACAAGAACAAATCCGCACAGACACACCCCTAGAACCCCGACCAGGGGTATTCTATCTGCTACCCAAGATCCATAAACCTGGAAATCCTGGATGCCCTATCATCTCAGGCATTGGCACCCTGACAGCAGGATTGTCTGGCTATGTAGACTCCCTCCTCAGGCCCTACGCTACAGCACTCCCAGCTATCTTCGAGACACCACTGACTTCCTGAGGAAACTACAATCCATCAGTGATCTTCCTGAAAACACCATGCTAGCCACTATGGATGTAGAAGCCCTCTACACCAACATTCCACACAAAGATGGACTACAAGCTGTCAGGAACAGTATCCCCGAAAATGTCACGACAAACCTGGTGGCTGAACTTTGTGACTTTGTCCTTACCCATAACTATTTCACATTTGCAGACAATGTATACCTTCAAATCAGTGGCACTGCTGTGGGTACCCGCATACCCCACAGTATGCCAACATTTTTATGGCTGACTTAGAACAATGCTTCCTCAGCTCTCGTCCCCTAATACCCCTACTCTACTTGTGCTACACTGATGTCATCTTCATCATCTGGACCCATGGAAAAGAAGCCCTTGAGGAATTCCACCATGACTTCAACAATTTCCATCCCAGTCCACACAAGAGATCCACTTCCTGGACACTACGGTGCTAATAAGCGATGGTCACATAAACACCACCCTATATCGGAAACCTACTGACCGCTATGCCTACCTACATGCCTCCAGCTTTCATCCAGACCACACCACACGATCAATTGTCAACAGCCAAGCTCTACGATACAACCGCATTTGCTCCAACCCCTCAGACAGAGACAAACACCTACAAGATCTCTATCAAGCGTTCTTACAACTACAGTACCCACCTGCTAAAGTGAAGAAACAGATGGACAGAGCCTGAAAGTACCCAGAAGTTACCTACTACAGGACAGGCCCAACAAAGAAAATAACAGAACACCACTAGCCATCACCTTCAGCCCCCAACTAAAACCTCTCCAACGCATCATCAAGGATCTACAGCCTATCCTGAAGGATGACCCATCACTCTCACAGATCTTGGGAGACAGGCCAGTCCTTGCTTACAGACAGCCCCCCAACCTGAAGCAAACTTCACCAACAACCACACACCACATAACAAAACCACTAACCCAGGAACCCATCCTTAAAACAAAGCCCGTTGCCAACTGTATCCACATATCTATTCAGGGGACATCATCATAGGCCTAATCACATCAGCCACACTATCAGAGGTTCATTCACCTGCACATCCACCAATGTGATATATGCCATCATGTGCTAGCAATGCCCCTCTGCCATGTACATTGGCCAAACTGGACAGTCTCTACGTAAAAGAATAAATGGATACAAATCAGATGTCAAGAATTATAAAATTCAAAAACCAGTCGGAGAACACTTCAATCTCTTTGGTCACTCGATTACAGACCTAAAAGTGGCAGTTCTTCAACAAAAAAACTTCAAAAACAGACTCCAATGAGAGACTGCTGAATTGGAATTAATTTGCAAACTGGATTCAATTAACTTAGGCTTGAATAAAGATGGGGAGTGGATGTGTCATTACACAAAGTAAAACTATTTCCCCTTATTTCCCCTTCTACTGTTCTTGTAAAGTGCTGGAAATGGCCCACCTTGATTATCACTACAAAAGGTCGTGTCCCACCCCGCCCGCTCTCCTGCTGGTAATAGCTCACCTTTCCTGGTCACTCTTGTTACAGTCTGTATGGTAACACCCATTGTTTCATGTTCTCTGTGTATATAAAATCTCCCCACTGTATTTTCCACTGTATGCATCCGATGAACTGGCCTATAGCTCACGAAAGCTTATGCTCATATAAATTTGTAGTCTTTAAGGTGCCACAAGTCCTCCTTTTCTTTATGCCAGCAGTGAATATGTTCTTTGCAGCCAGATCCTCAGCCAGCATAAATCTGCTATGTATGTGGTCGTCAGAGATGGATACATGAATTCAAGGCACTTGAAATGTGGGCAGTTTGCATTTCCCTGAAATGGGTCCCATTTTCATGACACTGTTTTCACCACAACAGGAACATTTTCATTGCAAATGGTCCCATTTATGGGAAAAAACTGGGGCCGTTTTTGAACAAAATAATCGCTATACTGAGCACACACATGAAATGCCATGGTTTTCCTTTCTTTTTTTTTTCTTTTATTTTTTCTCTTTTTTTTTAGCAACTATGTTACCATTTTGTGACACGTCACAACACCACAACCTATATGTATGTGAAAACGGGAGTAATAAAACACTAGGAAATTCAAAGAACAATTTCACTAATATTTTTCAGCAGTTTCTCATGGCCCTAGTATTTTTGAACAGAATAGCTTTTATAATGATAAACAAATAAGCAATTTGTATTCGATTTTTAAATTATCTTTTTGAAACAAAGGCAGTTTACTAGTTTGGGGCTTTGTAGTTGCTTTTTAAAAGCTGGCTTTTTTTAATCTGTCTCTTTTTTCTTTTTAACAATGAATTTTCATGTTCTCTATCCATAGAACAAACATAGGGGGTAAACATGCCAGGGCCAGATTGTGCCCAATTCTCAAGAGGTACACTGGGGGAGAAAGGGCATTAGGGAACTCTCTCTCAGTGCTTGTGCCCCTGCACAGGACTGGCAAAACCACAGTCCTTTCACCTCCCCTGAGCAGGAGGGGGAAGGCACAGCTGGCTAGATGCAGGTGCCTGCACCCTGTAACAGGAACATGATGGCTGTGTTTCTCCTGTAACTTGCCGATACTTCAGGAGGTATTGTGCCTAATTGGGATTTAGGGCTAGAATTTTAAAGGCTCCTAGCCCTAAATGCTACACCTCAGCACTTCCCATGGATCTGGAGTGAGACATCCAACTCATTTTATATAGACCAATACATAGTCATAAAGAGCCTTTGCATTCAGTAGCAAACAAACCTTCAGTCTCTATCTCATGGAGAAGCTCGTCAGTAATCTACCTTGTATTGTTTTCATATTAATTCTGTTAGTGCTAGAGACAGCTGGCCTCAAAGCAAACCTGACCCTTATTTGAAGTTTGGAATAAGTTCTGTTGTAGTCAACTTTCCACCTTTCCAAGGTCTTGGTGACAGAATCTCAGCCTTCTGCTCCTGTCGCAGTCTATCACTTCTCTAGCTGTTATACCCCAATGTTCACTGCACATCTGAGAAGCTCCAAATCTCACATTTTGGGGGCTTTTTCCCATGGATTTTGGGGTCTCACTACTGGGAAAAGCCTTTGTCTGATCTGAAAATTCAAGCAGGCAGCCATGGGACCAGCACTGCAAGGATAGTTGTGGAGGCTGCCCCCCAAAACGCCTTGCCACTCCTGAAGAGTGTTGTCATGGAGCTAGAAAGCTGCTCAGACCCCACCAAACAATGTGACTGCTGGGAACTGGCAAGGAGTGAATCCTTCTCATAGTAAAGAGAGAAGGGTGAAGGATATGGAGGCCTTCAAAGATTCAGATACTTGCACAAGAGTCAGACTGGGAAATGCTTATCTGAACTGAATCTCAGCAACGAATTTTCCAAGAACAGAAACTAATTTTCAAACATTAGCTTATTGTTTTCACATTTTACTTACAAGTGTTATTTGTAATAAGCTCCAGGACTCCAGAGGAGACACTAGTGCAGTAACAAGTTTCTGCATGACAATACTACTTACTGTAGCAAGAAACAGCTTTCTGTGTGACCACATTTATAATAGGGAAGTAAGAAATAGCATTAAAGAAGTAGTGAATAAGTAAGAATCATATTGGTGTCAGGCTCCTGGGTCACTGTGGCTCATCCAGCTACCACTTTACAGCACCAGTCATCAAACCAGCAGAACCACAACAGGCTCTGGTACAAGCCAAAGGGGTAAGTGCCATTGTAAAACTGAATACAGCTGCTTGTATAATAGAACTAATTGCATATTGCATCGCAGAGCTAAATTAGTAGTGAAAACAGTTATAAAACCGACAGACAGTGAAACATGACTCACGAAGGAATTGCTGCCAGCTAGGCGAATTCTCACTGGCCGTGGTTCAACAACCCACACCTGCATTTTCTGAATAGTAAATATATAATAAGACATAATTACTAGAAAAATATGCAGCACTCCAATGTGACAACACACTACTTGTTTATTGGGATAGTGAATGGGGTATAATAAGTTTGACCTGAACTACTTCAGAGCCACCTGGGGTCACAGTCGATGGGGAGACAGACAGCACAATCCTGAAACGTTTAATCCACAAGAGGTTGTCTGTAACATAGCTGACTGCTGCTACAAAATGGCAGATTAAAGTGATGACAACTTCTTCTTGCCACTAAATCAAAGGAAAGTGCAGAGAAAGAAGGCATAAACAATATTCATGTTTTAAAAATTTGATATTTATAGCCTAGCTTAAATATTCAATCTGCCGGGAGTTGGGATGTCTCAGCTGACTTTACTCACAGTAATAGCTCCCTCAATAAAAACCAGCTGTAGAAAGAGAACTTCATCTGTTCCTACTGCTTACAATCCCTTCTGTTCCCGTCCCCCAGTCTTTTTCCTAGAGCCTTTTTACAACTGCTCTTCTTGTTTGTCCACAAGTTCCCAAGTGAGAGGGGTCTGAGATGTGAAATTCAGACCCAAATTTTAGGGTGTTTGGTTCTGAGGTTTTGGTTTGCTTTGTTAAAGAGGTAGAAATTCTTTGCTTCTCCCATCCCTTGGCCAGCTCAAAGACACTGGAAAATGACCAGGGTGTTCAAAGGGAAACCTAGGCAAATTGTTGGTTTTTGAGATGAGTTTAATGTCTGTCACTGATCAGGGTCCATGGGTGGTCGGAAATCAGGCATATTGGTATTCCCACATCAGCTTAAGGGCAGCAGCTTCCCTTCACCAAGTGCCCTCCAGACCAATCCATTTACAACTTCCAGTAATTTAGCTCATAGAAATTATGCTTCTATTACAGCTCAGTCCTGCCCGGTGCTGAACGTGATGGACTGATGCAGCAAAGCACTTATGCGCATATTTAACTTTAAGCATGTGAGTAGTTCCATTGATGTCAACAGAGCTACTTGGATGTTTACCGTTAAGCATGTGCTTTGGTGCTTTGATGGATCGGTCAGAGGGCTCTGTACCTTGAAGGACTGAAAAACAAAAGTTAATTTGAGTACCTCCAAGAAACCACACACCTAGCCACAGCTGCTTTGAATAGTCTGATTTGATATCACAGCCTCAACCAATCACTGTGTTTTTATATTATTAGTCATCTGAGCACTATGTTGTGGAGCTGTTTCTTCCAAGAATGATGAAAAACCTTAGCCAGGTAGGCGGCAGGTAGATAGTTAGCATGGGTGGGCCTCCAAACAACCACTTTTTCAGAAACCCCTGGTGTTTTCCCAACACAATGGGATTTGACATCATGGGGCATTGCCTTCCATGGAATTGTGCCCACTTGTACCTGCAGTGAATATGGACCATTCTAGTCCATACAGTATATAAGAAGGCTCATCTTTACCTAGATAGTAGTATGGTCTATACCAGGTGTGGCCAATCTTCAGCTTGTGAGCCGAATGTGGCTCTTTTACAGTTAAAGTGTGGCTCTCAGAGTCCCCCCCTTTCTCCACATACTAGGCTGGGCCGGGGGAGCTTGGGGTGTCTGCCCTCCAGTAGGGTGGTGGAACTAGAGGCTTCTGCCCTGAGGGGAAGGGGGGGCTAAGAGCTTTAGCTCTGTGGGGGTGGGCAGGAGGCAAAAGCCCAGTGTCTCAGCAAGCACTGCCCCACGGGCAGGTTGTGCATGTCTTGCGGCTCTCAAATGTCTGAAGATTATTGTATGTGGCTCAGATGGTCAGTAAGTTTGGCCATCCCTGGTCTATATCCTATGTTGTTGAATCTTCTTAGGGGGTTCAGTACAGGGTAACCCCAATTTCACTTTGTTTTGGGTTTGTCAGGAAATCTTCTCACTACCCTGCACAACATCCAGCTTTACCACTTTTTCCAAGATTGTGGATCCTGGTTATGTTGTTTATCAAGCTATTTTTGGAGAACTTTAACTAGACACACAGCACAAAAGAAAGTGGTAGATTTCCCCCCCAAATCAATTCCAGAGGCTTCTCCTATGGGTAGTGGTAGTATGGAATATATTTCACAGTGATACACACTATTTACCTGTACAATTATATTGTATTAAGAGCCTGATCCCACTTCAATAGGAGTCAACAGTCATTTACTAAATCGAGCCCTCCATGAAGACACATAAAGCTAATTTGCTACTCAGATAAGTAATATTCCTTTCTGCCATGAAAGGACTAGATGGTATTCATCAAAGCTTAAACATATATTACAGGATAACTGGCAATCTGTTTTCTGTTTAAGGTATAAGGCACAGGTAGTAACAGGTCATAAAATTTGTTTCATGTTGAAGATGAAAAAAAGTCTATTATTCCCAATCTCCTGGAGAGGCATTTGTATTTAGATTGGGCTACATTCTCTCATCTTTACTGACCCTAAGTACACCCATTGCTTAAAATCCTGGTCCTCTTGAAGTCAAGGGAAGCTTTGCCATTGACATGAATAGGGCCAAGATTTCACCCATAGATTTTAGCAGAACTTCTTGAAAAGTAAGGTTCTGTTTAATGGGAGTGTGCCAGATTCTGGCTCTATCCGTTGTGGTGACTTAGGGCAGCTGCCTTTCACTTAGGGTGATCTCAGTTCAAATTCAGGTTGCAAGAGCAATAAGTTTGTTGGTCTCATCCTGGTCCTACTCCCACACATTTCTGTGTCCAGCTCTCACAATTAAGCAAATATGGTCCCTGCATGTGAGGAGCGCAGGACAGAACTATCAGAAGCGTTACAGACCAAGAGTGAAACATATATAGACAAAGTTGTGTGGGGTATTTTGCATAGCAAGTGCATGAGCTAGTGGCCCAATTTTATGCTGGAAGGCAATGAAAGCCTCACACACAACTAAGGGCAAACTTCTCTACATTTGAACTAAGCAACTGCTGTTAGGGAAGAAAGAAGGGAAAAAACAGGATACTGCAGTCTCTCTGTACTTCAGTTTGATGCTGTGGCACAAATAACTAAATCATGAACGTAGGGCAGCTGGGAGCCTAAAGCCTTCCTCTGTTAAATCTGGTATTAAGTACTTGGTGTGTTAAGATGAAGGATTTAGCATGCAAAACTGAAACATTTGTCCTATTGTTTGCATATAATCTACACATGTTAAACATTAATATCTTTCCTGTATGCATGAACTGTTACAATTGCCCTGCTGCAATATGTGTAGGTATATAAATAAAAGCCACTCTTCTCTGGGAAATTTTTAAGGGCTTAAGCGTAAAACGTTAAGAAAGTAAGTAGTTCTGCCAAGCTTTGGAAGATATGAAAGTCATGTTATCGGCTTCTTCTTGGCAGGGTGTTAGTGTTGCTTAAGACCTAGTGCCAGTCAGGGCTAACAAAAAACCTTTTATTCCTGCACCACATCAGTGCTCAATATTTCTGCTCAGACAGCAATATTTTAGCAAGCTGTTGAGTTCTACACTGAAACTTGAGGGATCCAAGAGCAGCTCTTTCTTTAACATTTCAGAGGAGCTGAATATATTTAGGTTAAGTAACTGTGATAATTCTAGGCAAAGATTTCCTTCACTTAATCTTGCCATAACCAAAAAATGCAAGCAGCATTACCACTCATTTAAGAAAACGAATGAATTTCCTAGGGAAATTAGAGAATAAATCCTAAAGTATTTGGATTAGGGGATGTAATTCTGCAAACATTTTGCATGTAAGGCGAAGAGTAGAGTGGATAAGAGCCACATGCTAAGAAATTTCCTAGCCCTAGCCTGGCAGCTTTTCCTTTTCTCTCTCTCCTTGACTGGCTAGTTCTGCTTCACTCCCAGCACCCTTCCCACCCTCCAAAAATGGGTGTTTTAATTTCCCTCACCTGTCCCTACATTAGCAGTAGGTGCCAACCTTCACTGGACTGTGTAGGGAAGTCCAATCCATACTCTTTGGCCTGACTTTCAGGACACCTAATGCAGTTGAACTGGTCTCTCTAGGGACATTCCTTGTTTACTGTTTTCTCTGATTCTTCAACCTCTGGGCCCAAAACACCTTTGCTTTGCACCTTGTGTAGATGTTAACGTCAGTGCAAATTGGATGTGAATTACAATGGTAGTGTTTTGCACTCACTTTGCTCTAGTATAAATCACTACTCAAGGTGCACAGCAGTGGTGAATTGGGCCCGCCATCATCAACCAGGGAACTCCAGCCTCTGTCAGGTAGTGGCAGCAGGTTTGCTGACTAAAGACATGCTTAGAGCTAAAGAATGCAGTGAGTACTAGAAGAAACAATCTCTTTCAGAAGTTTCTCCATCTTCTTTGGATTGTGAAGCATTCTCAAGTAAAATCAACAAACCAAGACCAGATGTGTCTAGTATGGCAAAGTCAGAGGGCCCCACTGAAGCTGCTGAAATTACTGAGACCTTTAATTATCTTAAAAATAGGAAAACACCTGGGAATTCTGGATACAGTAGTGGATTCTGTCAGTTCTTACCCCAAGAACTAAAGTGTGGTTCTACTCTGAAATGCTGTCTCTTCAGAAGTGTCTCTTCTGGGGTTCCACCTTTATTGTGTCTCGTTGATTTCCATATCGAATTTGCACTGGAAAAAAAATGTTTTTCCCTCCCCTAACTGTTAAACCTGAAAATTAAGTCTGGGATTAGGAAATCAAACTGGATGAGATGGGAGACAATTGTAGATTTTTTTAAAAAGTACACCCTAGCCCCACAGGTCCTTTTCTTTTTGCACAGCTTCACCAATAATCAAATCAACCCTCCTTCATCTGTGCAACCCAACTTCTTTAAATTGGGTAATCTTCACATAGCTCGATATTTTGAGCCTGCTCCTGTCCCAGTTAATCTCCCCACAGCTGCAGGTTCATTAGATGCTGACAAATCTTTAGGATGATGGAGAATGCAGGTTTTTTCCTGTGTTCTAAAGTGCTTTGGCTTTGCTGCCTGTTTCATAACAATGATCTCAGTATTATATAACAATATGTCCCTGAAGAATTTCACATTTCAAAAGGGCACAAGAGAAGAGCTCATGGAAAAAGGGTGGTTGTACTTGTGGTTACGGCTCTTGACTCCTGAGACTCAGGAGATCTGGATTCAATTCCTAGATATAACAGAGGCTTCCTTTGTGACCTACAGCTAGTCACTTAGGATTTGATCCAGCACCCGCTGACCTCAAAGGGAGTCTTTCCATTGATTTCAATGGACTTTAGATCATGTTGTTACTCTCTCTGTGCCTCAGTTCCCCATCTATAAAATGGGGATAACAATAATACTTCATTTCTCTGAGGCTTTGTCATCTCATCTATTTAACTGTAAGAAGCTAAAACCAGAATGTGTTTCTGATATAGATATTGTATCAGCCACTTTAGAATGTTGTTTGTGAGGCTAGTGAAGGACAGCAGGAAAAGTGCAAGTGGGGGGAGGGGGAATTGGGGGGAGGATATATGCAGTTTGGGCCCCAGGAGGATGGGTAGAGAAGAGGAAGAGAAGACAAAAAGAGGAGTCATTGATCACCTGTGTAGGTTCACTTCACCGAGTATCCAGGGATCACAGAATCATAGAAATGTAGGCTAGAAGGGATCTCAAGAGGTCATCTATCCTGCCACTTCCCTTACTCCTGCCCATTGAAGCAGGGCCGAATATACCTAGACCATCTCTGACAAATGTTTGTCTAACTTGTACTTAAAATTCTCCAAGGATTGGGATTCCACCACGTCCCAAGGTGAGCTATTCCACTGCTTCATTCTCCTGATAGTTAAAAAGTTTTTCCTTATATCAAACCTAAATGTCCCTTTCTGCCAACTAATCTGATTACTTCTTGTCCTACCCTTGGAGGGCATGGAGAACAATTGAACACCATCCTCTGTAATCAACCTTTTACGTATTTGAAGACATGTCCCCTCTCAGCATTCTCTTCTCTAAACAGGCTGAGTTCTTTCAACCTTTCCTCATAGATCAGGTTTTCTAAACCTTTTAAAATTTTTGTTGCTCTCCTCTGGATTCCAATTTGTTCACATCTTTCTTGAAGTATGGGGCCCAAAACTGGACACAATACGCCAGCTGAGGATCTGTCCTTCTTACATAGATATAACCTTCTACAGGCTAGGCACCCTGGCACACTATGGATAGCACAGAGCATGTTAGAAGCCTGGCTGAGAGGGTTGCTTCTCTATTTTCTGTAAGTCGGTGACTGGTACTTCCAAGGCTAGGAGAACAGTGTCAGAAAGAAAAGTAGCTGCATGGTCCAACAGAATAGGACCAGCTACTCTCTTTCTTTGAAGACTATCAAACAGGTCCTTTACCCAGAGTCCTTCTGTGGAGTTGGAGAGAAGAGCTACTTTGGAGGAGGAGAATAGCTGCTAAGAATGCAGCTCAAGCCACAGGCTGAAATTTGTTCACCTAAAACATTCAACAGATAATTTCATATGAAAAATTCCTAGAAATCCAAGTCTGTTCCCAGACAATTTCCAGACAGACAAAATTGGCTCCATTCTTCTAATAAATTGTCCCCTGCCCATCGTTCATCCAGCTCCTGTGTGTGTATAAATATTGGATGTTGTTAAGAAGTTCTCCTGTAGGGACCTGTTAGATTGCTTCTCAGCATCACTGCAGACATCATGGGGAAAAGAAATTCTGGAAGCTGGGGTAAAACCAGAAATGGATGCAAATAAAATTAGAGTGTATGGTTTGCTGCCTGTATCTTTAATAAATGTTTTTCTGCAATGAAATGTAATTAACATGTAAGATAATGCAGTTTGCCTCATTTAGCTCGTCAGTGGGTTTATTAACAAATTCTGTCAGTTAACTATCCTCGCTAAGCAGATGCATTCACCATACACAGGCTAAAACACACCACAAACAGCAGACTGGAACAGGTGCAAAGATTATAATGGGATGATAAATTTGTCAATTTACCAGCTCTAGATGTTTACAACAATGAATGTTTTGTTTAAAACACTCCACATTGGCAAGATTTAAAAAAAACAGCTGAGGAGTTGAGGGTAGCGAAAAAAATATATCAACCTAATTTCATAGTAAATGTTAACTTCTCACTCAGGGTAGTTCTATCCTGAACACTAAGTCCGGGCTCTGACTCCAGTTTGAGCCCAATCCCCCTTACATCCGCACACAAATCAGTCTTACTTGGGTCAGCAAGGGCTCAGGACTGGGATGCTAGAACCCTAATGAGGGGTGAATCAGAGCCCAAGGCCTACTGTGACTCAGGTCCAAGCTCTGCCATTTTGTAGTATGGATGCAGGTCATGCGGCTGACCTGAGTCAGAAGGTCTGCGGAGTGCAGTTTGGATGCATTAGCATAGCTGTGAGACTCGGGTCCAGCAATTGTAAACCTGGGTTGACAGTCCATGAAGTGAGCTGTAGCTCACGAAAGCTTATGCTCAAATAAATTGGTTAGTCTCTAAGGTGCCACAAGTCCTCCTTTTCTTTTTGCGAATACAGACTAACACGGCTGTTACTCTGAAACCAGTCCCAGTGTGGACACTCAAGCATGAGCTTGGAAACACTGAGTCCGCAAACCTGGTTCCCACACACCCAAGTTTAGTGTATAATGTAGACATACCCTTAACATGCTAGCACAGAAGACCTTTTCATATCTCTGAAGCTGAAATATGTGGAGTAACTGAAAGTCAAGAAGCATTTTTCAACTACCTTGCTGTTTTTGAAAAATATGGTGATTTTGAAAGAGAAGAACCAAAATGCAAGCTGCCAGTTGAGAATCCAGTTCATAAACCCCATTGCTTCTCCTAATCTCTGTTTTGTTATTCATGACATGATTACAAAAAGAATATGACATAAAACCAAACCCTCCATCTCTATTTGCTGCCAATTATCTTACTGGAAAGGAATATAACAGGCGACTCTGGTTGCCCTGAGAAGACAAAAACAGATAGTGGGGGAGCTGGAGGCTGACAGGGGAGAAGGACAAAGATGGAGGTAAGTTGAGTAGAGCAGATGGGTCTCGACTTTTGGGGGGTGTCTCCATAGGTTTGACCAGCTCAGGTAAGCCCCCATATTTTATCTGATCCCAATATTATTATTGCTTTTATTTATATGACTGTAGGGGCAGATTTTAAAGGTATTTAGGCACTAAAGATGCAGACATACACCTAGCTGGATTTTCAAAAATTCCTGGCCACTTAAATCCCACCAAAACCAACAGCATTAGGTGCCTATGCACTTTTGAAAATCTCACTAGGTGCCTGTATGCATCTTTAGGTGCCTTAAAAATTAGGCCCATAGTGCCTGTGGCCCTAACTGAGATCAGGGTCCCATTGCACTAGGTTCTGCACAAGCATACAGTGAGAGAGTCCTTGCCCTGAAGAGCTTATACCCTAAATAGATGTGTCAGACAAAGGAAGAATCAATCTCCCCATTTTACTCTGAGCCACAGAGAGAGTAGTTCAAAGAATCTGTGAAAGAGATATGAATCGAACAAACAGCAGCTGCGTTAGAGGCCAGTGCCTTAACCACATAAGACTATCTTCCTCTCAACATGCATATCTGAGCCCAACTTCCAAACCTGTTGAGGTTCCCCAGCACTAATGTAGAACAAAGCTCACTAATTATTACTGATCATTTTAGTGACTCATGGTAAGTCCCTCTGACACTATTTAGTTCTCCAAGAGCAATTCCTTTTGGATTTGATTTCTTCATGTCTCCTTTTCATATAGGATCAGATTCGCATCTGGTGTAAATCAGTGTAGCTCCATTTATTGATTGCAGTCAATGGCGCTATGTCAGTTTCCATTAATTGAAAATGTGGCCCATAGTATAGTATGAATCACAGATCAAATGTTACTATTCCAGGCTGCTATTTCAATTAAATTATGCTAGATTTTTAAATATAAAAGGCTGAATTCAGTGTAAGGGGGGACAGCTTCCTCGACTGCCACAGGGTTGCACCTGCTTACACCAAAGCTGAATTTGGCCCAGTCATGTCAGACTGCCATTACCAGTGGGAAGATGCAGCTCTGAGTGCATAAAATGTCACTGTCTTTAAAACATAAAGGTGACACTTTAAATTGTCTCAAAGAGTAACTGTGCATTGAATTTACATTTAACAAGACTTTTACTGTATATCATTTGAATACTAATTGATTCTCATGTGTATATGTATTGAAGTTTAACAGCTACATTAGTGGGACAGAATGGGCCAAATTCATGCATGGTGCAACTCTGTCACCTTTAGTGGAGTTTTCCATCAGAAAATTTCTGACCAGCTGTAACAAGCACTGAGATTTCAGGAGCTCACACTCACATGCCAGTACAGTCTATGTGCTCTTAGACTGAATTGTGACCACACAGTTCATTTTGCTGATGCTTTGCGCTGATAACTTATGAAGAAATACTCCACATCATCTCCTTGCCTTTCTTCCCCTAAAGTTTCTGACGTTCTTGGACATTTTAAAAAAAAATGGAGGTACTGTATCGAAATTCCAATCTCTCGCTAAAGCCAACTTTGGTGCAGCATTCTCCACATCAGAAAGTTTAGTCTTTTAGGGATCTAAGACTATAGCAATTGCCGTATCTGGTCAGACTAGCAGTCATTCTAGTCCGGTATCTGCCCTCTAGCTGTAACTGTTAAACTGATTTTTTTTTAACTTTAAAAACATAAGCCACGATTTCAAAAACAGGAACCTAATAATAGACTCCTAAATCCAGCGGAGGTCAATGTAAACGGCTGGGACCTCAGCTCTCTTAAAAATCTGGCCAATTATTTAGGGGCCTAAATAGGGATTTCAGAGTCTGACTTTAGACTCTGGGTTTGTTGGTTTGTTTGTAATCTTGGCTATATATCATTTTACTATTAAGTTTATACTCCTCATAATGAACCTGATCAACCAAATATTATTTAATTTATACTTATGATTTTATTCTCCTACTCTTACAGGTCTGGGTGAGCAAGGACTATAGGCTGAGACCTTCTTAAGTCAAATGTTGCTCTTGCATGCACATATACAACAGCTGTTATGTGACAATGACTGCATATCAAAGAACAAGATCAAGCACTTTGAGTTGAAGTGAAAATTGTCATTAATTGAAAGTATTTTAAAAGGCATTTTTATTGATGAAACATTATGACTAGCATATATTTGATTTAGACTTCCCTTTTTATAAATTTAGATTTACAAGCAGTAATAATACATACAAAATGCTAGTTTTAAATATTTTCCCCATTGAGGAGGCACTAGGGTGAAGTCTCAGAGAGCAAAGATTTGCATAAGAAAATCGAACCTGGTTATAAAAGAAGTGATCAGTCAAAAGTTGAAAATGGGAATTTGCATCTCCTGTTAGAATAGCTTTTCTTGGATTCCCACAGAGCAAAGAATAGTAACATGTAAGGCAATGGGAGTTCTCATCATATCTCACCTCCCCGTGGTCACTACTCTGTACTAGAGATAGGCCTAAGCCACAAAATTCTGATAAGCAGCTGAACTTTCTCATACTTTGTGGTTGTGGCTTGAGGAACAAATATCAGGGATGAAATCATGGCCCCTTTGAAATCAATGGCACAACGCCCACTGACTTCAATGGAGCCAGGATTTCACCCAAAAAGTTGGTTCAGTCTGATCTCTAATCTGCAATTTTTTTTAGTTGTTTGACAAGAAAGGTTGGGATTTCACTATTTAATAAAAAAAACATAATCCAAAAGAACCTAATGTACACAGGATTGAGGGATTAAAATATTAAACAAAAGAAATATATTCCTCTTCTCTTTCCTTGATATTAGTTTTTTCTCATCTTCTGTTATGACAGGAAGACTTTGGCAAATCAGTGTTTCCTGCAGCATGTTCTGAAGATGGTCAGACTTTGGCTTAGTTTTATCTCCCCTGGCAACTCATCCCATAGTTGAACATATTTGACCAACAATGATTTGTCTAACAACCTTCATCCTTAGCTTTTTTACCTACATTTTCTCAGAAAACCTGTCTTAATGTCATAAATGGAAAGGTGGCTTATGATGTCACTGGGTCTTGATCCACTGATGGCCTTGAAGACCAGAGTCTTGAATTGACACTGAAAACCAATTCAGTCCAACTTCAGACAATTTTGTAATGGTCTATAATTTTGCACCCACAGTCAATAATGGAGCACTCAGTAATAGGTGCCAATTATAGCATTTAGATGGTTAGATGTCTAGCTACCTGATTGCACCCCCAATATTGTGCCAACAATTGATTCCAAGTGCAAAATTAAAGGCTGGTTTGAGGCACTTTTGAAAATTGAACTCCAAGATTGTCATACTGGTGAGTTGGGTCATGCAGGTAGATGGGAGATACACTCTAGTAAGTTTTTAATAATGACAAGCAAAAATCAATTTGTCCACAAGCAAAAGGAAAATTTTCTCTTGCCAAAGTCTTCATTGGAGATGCAATTAGTTCTTTCATATATTTACAATGTTATATGTCCTGGAATTGAGTCAAAGAACTGTGGTTTGATTTGTGTAAACTTTTTTGTCTTTCTAAATATAATTCTGTTTTTCATAGGAAAGAGTTTTAGGGACTTGATTGTATTTTGTGTTATCTAAAATTGAAAATTAGCATAAACACCAGATAAAACGACTTCTATACCTTGAAAAAAGTGTCCATAGTAATAATACTTTGCATTTACAATATGAGCTCATGAGCTGATATAAATCAGCATACCTATTTTGGCTTCACCAATTGATTGATTGATTTAAACCAACTCAGGATCTCATGCATAGTATCCATCTAAGGTTCTTTAAATGCTTCAAAACATGAAGTGTTAATCAGCCATGCAGCATCCCTGTACGGTACGTAAGTGTTACTATCACCAATTTACAAATGAGAGAGTGGCCTAGAGTCAAGTGTCATGCCTATGTTCATGGAGTCAGTCAGTGACAGCATTAGGATAGAATTCAGGAGCTTTGATTCTTATTCCCTTGCTCCAATCACTGAGTCATACTTCCTATCAAGACACAATAAAAAGAAAGAGGACATATGACAAAATTGCAGTCTGTCTCTTTAAGAATGTTTTTTGAATTTCTGAGCTTGTGTGTCTCATAAGTAGCTGTCAAGTTAGGCAAAATGGAGTGGAGGAGGGAGCACTACATGCCAGAGGCCAAGTTAGTCTGCTTCCATATAGTCTAGTTCATGCAGTGACATTTTCAAACAATGCATTCAGTTTTTTTATACTGGTAATGAAAAAGCATATTTTCCCCTTTCAGTCTGTGAACTTCTCTTTTGCTGATGACTTCAGTCATTGTTTGTAATGGTCAAAGCCTAGGGGCATAGAATAGAGTGATTCATTTGTACATGGGGCACAAGGATTTAGTGACCACTGAACAGACTGAAATTATTCCTGCTTGATGCTTGTTTGAGACAGTCTTCAAAAATATGGATGGTTCCAAATTTAAATCCCAGATCTGGATTGAGATCCAAGTTTGCAGTTCACATCCATTTCTACAACAGGCTGAGAGTGTACACCAAACTTTGGGAAGTTTGGCTGCAGATCTGTATTTTGAAGCCCCAAATTCAGAAGTATGCACAGTATGAAAGAGATACTGGGCCCGATTCCTGGATTATGTTAGACTCAGTCTACACTTAAAAGTTTTATTGACATAGTTATGATAGACAGGGGGTCTGGTTTCTTTTGCTGAAATAGCTATGTTGGTGAGAGCCCTGGCATAGAAACAATTATACCTATACTGGTACAATTTATGATGGTTGCCTGACCCACCGTAAGCCATACTAGTATAATCACTTTCTTACCAACATAACTGTGTGCCCGTTCAAGTATGATAGCATAATGAAATCGGCAAAACTTTTAGGTGTAGACAAGGACTTCCAGTTGTTTTGTGCCACTCTGCCAATGCCCTAAATCAGGTTTATCTCTTCTCCCCACTCAGGAGAATTCTCAGGTACTGCACGCCATCCCAGCAGTGTCTAAGGGTTTTTCTACGCATAGGTTTTGTACCACTTCCATGACATCATCTTAAAGCTGTATAGCTAAATCAGTCCACACCTCAAGTGTGGATGTAGTTACACCAATATAAAGGTACTACCCGCATAGCTTATGCCCATAAATGTAGGTATAGGCACCTCTATACTGGTATAACTGTAAGGGGTTGTAACTATATCATGAGAAAATCACACACACACACCCCGCATCTGAAATAGTAACGTCAGTACAAAAACTGTGTGTGTAGATGAGGCCCAAGTTACCACAAAATGGGCAGCCAGCAATGGGGCAGGGGGTGGTGGGAGAGCATGGCCAGTGGGAAGGGGGCATTGCTGCAACATCCATGTATATATTGTTGATCCACAGCTGCCAGAACTAACCCTTGAGGCCGTTGGCAGTAGGCATAGAATAAAACAGCCTTCAGTCCACTCTTCTCTTTAGTCTGAACTACTTCTAAACTGTTCAGATCAGTGCCCAGACAGTCAAGAAGCAGGGGGTGCAAGGTGCAAATGTTCTTTTAAAGCCACTCTTTTTCCTTCTTTCCCACTGATTTGACTTGAGAGCTCTTCCACCAGACCAGAGAGCGGTGGCCATGAAGTTTACATCTGCCTCCAGAGTTCATATCAAAGGTTTTGGTTCGGGCCTTTCTCTGTTCCTAAATATTATGACAGTCACCTTCCTGAATTAGGTCTACACTGACTAAGGTATGCTTTTATCTGAGATTCTTGTATTAATGATTCACTGAATAGAACGGTGAATAAAATACAATGCAACAAGCCTGTGATATTTACAATAATAGTAGCATACTGCTAATGCAGCACATCAGTGCAAACCCAGTAGTAGCATTGTGACCTCAGCAAAGTTACTCAGTTCCAAGGGAAACGAACCCAAAAAGAAAAGGGAACAAAACACCAGTTTTTAATTGCTTTTGTTATTAAGCATACAGAGAGACACTGTCAATGTAGCCCTTTGTCAATTAAATGTTGCTGAGGTGCAGTAGAATTTTGCTTCATTGGGTGGTGTGGGCCAGGATAGCTGTAGCTGTCCACTGCACCCCACACAAACACCATCCCCCAAATTAGTCCTCCTGGGTCCCGATCCTGTTCCCATTATTGGTCTGCAGCCTCGCAGTACTGCTTAAACTTGAAGAGGGTTACAGACACAGGAAAGTGCCAATTATGGACTAGATTGTTCCTTTAAGAAGATTCAAAACCCTATGGAGACCTAAGGGAGGATTGTGCATCAGACCTAAGCCCTCCACAAGCTTTCTGGTGTTCAAGAAGCTTCAAAGATTACATTATTCTAGAGGATGGAGCAACCTGCTTGCTCTAATGTACAGGGGCACCATGGCTCCACCTTTTCTCCTGGCGCCCCAGGGGCACGTGTGTGGAGCAGCTCCAGCTCAACACAGGTTGCAGAAAGACAACTTGTTACATTGTATTTTGTTCACAGTTCTATTGAATATATTATTAATATTAGAATCTGAAATAAAAACATACAAGGCTCTTTGTACCCTCTCGTGCACCTGCCTAAGGGCCACTTACAGTCTGGCCTTACCTTGTAAAATTATATCCAAGCTCATCTTCCAAATATATTTTCCATTGTAAAATACAGTACCTTTATTCCCTGCTGGCTGTGGTTGGGTTTTTTGGTTTTGTTTGTTTGTTTTCCCCCCAATCATGACTCTTTCCCCATGATTGCTAATGTGGAAAATGTGGTAACCTGCAATGAGTCTTTCCAGCAATGATGAGGATTAAAGAGATCATATATTTAGAGAGAATGTTGTCTGTTTGTGTAAGCACAATCAATGTAGCTAGTACCAACTAACTTGTTAATGATTTAAGGACAGATCTGTGCCAAAGCTAAAATTATTTACTCAAACCCTGCCCAGATCCGAGCCATCCTTGCTTTGAGTTTTCAAACCAAAACTTGACATATGAAAATTTGCAGAACTGAAAAAGCCTTCATTTTTGTCCTTAATAGAGATGGGCCAAAACCAGAAACCTTGGCTAGCACCCCCGAAAACCTCTGGGGCTTGAATAAAGACCTGAATCTTCATCATTTGGTTTTGCAAAACCAAACCCAGACACCAGACAGACAAGCTTTTGCAAAACTCTCACTGTTGCCATCTCTATTTAAGGCTAATTAATTTGCATAGTTTAATGACACCACCAGCTGTTACAATGCACAGGATAATAAGAATAACAGAAACCAAAGTGAAACTGCAAGTTAAGCTGCTTATTATATAATTTAATTAGGCTCTGCTGCACTTTCTCTTCCAATTCCCAACTTACAAGGATTGAATTGTTAGGTACATTTTTCACTTTGGGGTTCTGAAAAGTTTATTTTTACCTGGCAAATGATTTTAAAACTGAGGAAAAGCAGGTCGACTGGTGGTGAAATAAAATAGGAAGTATGCAGTTTCTTCTCACTGAGCCTGGTATCTGCATGACTCCAGTACACAAAGAGCTGGTGTGAATTTCAGGTCCTGGGCCTGGGTTAAATCAGGCCAGTTGCACAAATTAGGAATGACATGGTTTACCCAGTGGTCTTTGCTAAAGAGCTTTTTTTTTTAACTTCTATATCAGATGCTCATAACTTATTGGCTCCGTTAAGTCACATGTGTCATTGAGTTAGGAAGGAAGGAAGGAACATGTTGTTATTAGCTAGTCCTTTCCCCCTTTCTCTTTTTACTTCATTGCATGTGGTGTTTTCCCTGCAATATCTATTAAACCTGTGCAACCACAGAATCCTAATGCAGCAACATGTTTGAACAACAAGGTCCCTCTTTCTGGTGCAACAGAGGATAGAGTATTTCATTTACGTGTGTGCATATGTTGATCTAAGCCCCTTTGAGCTGATTGACTGATTGTCCCATAACACGCCGTTTCACTTTTATGTCGCCAGGTCATTAGTTGTCTCTCCCTTGCTCCGCTCTTCCTTGGGTTTTAAAGACTAAATTTTCTGAGAGGGAGACAATCATGAGAAATAATGTGTTTTTGAAAAGGGAATGATTGTCACTGAAACTGATATGTCTGTGCGATAACAAAAACTGTCATTGCCTCACATGGAACATGTGCTCTCGGGACTCAGCAGAACAAAGAAATCCTTAGTGAAGAGCAATGGGCCATGTGCGTGCTCTCATCTCTGTGGCACCAGTCAGAACTCACAAACCATTTTTCTCATACGCCACTCGGAAAGATAAGTGAAGGAAGTATGTGAACCGTTTCCCTTTATGGGAGGAGTTAAATACTTGAGTTCTTATTATTGTCTGTATTATTTCTTCTGCACATAGAATACATGTCCCCTTTCTCAACGAGATCCAACGAGAGAAGCTTTCTTTTGCTAATATTGGGTCTGATCCTGGAGGCTTTCCACAAACAGATCTAAATGAGAATCAGGCCCATTTTCTCTCTCCTTAAACAATCCAAAGCTGATCAAGAGTGCCATTTCCATAACTTTTGGGATGGAAATTGGCCAAGTTTTCTTCCCATCTGTTTGAGTGAAAACATTCGTATTTTTAGTGCTATAGAAACCCGTTAAGTGGCACTGTGATAAAAGGCGCCCTTGCTTAAATGAGACAATTCCTGGAGAACAGAGCGAGTTCAGTACATCAGGGATTCTGTACAATGAATAAATGATCTAATTCCTAAAGTCTGCTTAAAAGCAACATGTCTGGTGTAGTCTGTAAGCACATTAGTAATAGTTAACAGGTATGAATTGATATTTTATTGCCTAAAAAGTCACGCTGTGTCACCTTTTATTCATTTTATGCCATTTTTCTGTTTTATTATTGTATGACAAGTTAATTGATTGCAGTATTAGCAAACATCTGAAAAATGGGGGGCTAAATATGTTAGCTACATTTTTGATGTGTACGTCTCGGATAAATATAATTATGTATGTAAAAAAGGAAACGAAACACAGAACAATTTTCAGAGAGGGTAGAATTCATGAGCCCCTTATGTGTACTTATAACTTTTTTCCCCCTGTGATTTTAAAGTTATTATTTCAAAGGGCCATATTCTGATTTGGATTCAACTGGACATTTTGCATTGATATTAACAAATATTCCATGTATTAGCTGAGTGCAGCATATGACCCAACATGGAAAAAAAAATACATATTGTCCAATGTGTGCAACTTGCTGTATTCACAGAAACTGTGGACCTCTGCATAGAGACTTTAAGGTACACACTGGTCTCCTAATCAAACCAAAGATGTGTGTTAGAGGTATATAAACCACAAGCTCTCTCTCCTCCATTTAGATAACTTCCGGGAGGTGTATCTTGATTTTATTCATTGATTGAAATTAATAGGAGTTAACTACCAGAGGGGTAGCCCGGTTAGTCTGGATCTGTAAAAGCGGCAAAGAGTCCTGTGGCACCTTATAGACTAACAGACATATTGGAGCATAAGCTTTTGTGGGTGAATACCCACTTCGTCGGATGCATGTCGAGTTAGGCACTTAAATACCTTTGAAAGTAGTAGTTAGGCACTTAAATACCTTTGAAAATCTGGGACTATGACTATAATCAGTGAAAGTGCAAAAAGCAGGGCAGTATTTCTCATATGGGTGTATGATGGAACAAAAACAAGTACAAAACCTTATAGGATCATGTCACTGAGATAGAATTCTTCTCAAGAAGTTACTGCTTCTTTTCTGTTTCAGTACAGGAGGGAATGGAAACAGGCAACATTTCCAAGTGTGCATTACTGTAATTGGTCGTACATATGCCGGTACCTAAAAGAAAACACAACTCTTTGTTTTTAATTTCTTTGTGTCAAACCCTGCAGTTATGTAATAATAATAATAATTATTTATTTATTTATTATTAAATAATAGATAATTGTCTGAAACTATATGAACAGTCACAAAAGGAGATTATAGAAGCTGATACCTGTAGAAAAGTTTGGTAAAGATACAATGCTACAGATTGGTGAAGCTAAATGTATGTCAGCATCTGTAAAGACAGACCAACTGGTACAATCAAGTGGCATGCAAGTTCACAAAGGTACTATCCAAGATCTCTCTGAGTATGACCCCTACAAATACATTGGAATCAGGGCACTACCAGAGTTACAACATAAGAAAGTCAAAGAAGAAATGAGGGGAAAATATTAAAGACAAACAAGAACTACTCTAAGGACAAAAGCCAACTCAGAGAATCTGCTCAGTTAATATGTGGGTGATACCAGGAGTATAGTACACTGCCAGAGTGATCAGGTAAAATCAAAGGAGAAGAAAAAAACTGACATCCAAACAAGAAAGCTCCTGGTGATGCATAGAGTAATAAATCTCAATCAAGATGTGGACAGGAAGCACATCCAACGATGCAACGGAGGGAAAGGTCTGCTATCTGTGGAGGAAGCAACTGACGCTGAAGAATATAACATCAAAATATATGAGGAGTCAGCCAGAGTAAAAGGTCACTTGGTTGCAATAACAAGTGACAGCTGAGCATATATCCCAGTCAAGAAAACATAAAAGAAAAGAGATAGCAAATCGCCAAAGAAAGACTCTAAAGATTTACACAAATCAATGCATGGACAGTGGTGGAGAGAGAGTGAACCCATTAGTGATCGAAGATTAATAAACTCATGACTTGTAGAAGGATACCTCAAAAGAGAAATGGAGAGCCTTGTTATGAGTGCACAAGAGCAATCTGTGAGGCTTAATTACATTCTAAACAAAATTAACCAGCAGAACTGCTCCTGGAACTGGGCAATGTGTTCACAAAAGGAAGAGACGGTGAAGCGCGTGTTGAGCACCTGCTGGAGCCAGCTGGGAGAAAATATACGAACAGACACAATGGGGTCACTAAGTGTCTGCACTGGCGCCTCCATGGCAAGTACACATTTAAAGGAACCATACAATATTATGACCACCAAATGGAAAGCGCTCTAGAGAATGAAGAGGGTAGGACTTTATTGTCAATTGTCACAGACCGAACGGTGCAGTCAAACAGACTGGACACAGCAGTTGTAGAAAAGAAGACAAACAAGATCATGTTGATGATCTTGCCAGACCAATCGACGGAAACATAAAAAGAAACAAGAAGAGAAGATGGCAAAAGATGAAGAACTCTGCCATGAGGTGGGACAATTATGTAAAATTAGAACAGAGATAATCCCAGTGATTACTGGAACACTTGGAGCAATCTCTAAGGGTATGACTAAGCAGCTCAGGAACACCTAAGGAGTGCAAGACATCACCATGAGTGACTTCCCTGAGACAGTGCTCTCAGGTTCTGCTGGAATTTTAAGGAAAGTCAGAGAAGAATGAGAGCATTTGAGCCCCTAAAGTGCAGGAATTCTGCAGAGGGTTTAACAAAACTTCTGACTGCCCAAACCTAAGGAGTCAATTCATAGTCAAGATTTATCGGGGACTCATGGGGATAAATTTTAGGATAGCAGCTTTCCTCTTTTTATGCTTAAAGATTTTGTATGTTGTGAAGGCTACTTCTTTAAAAAAAATCCCTGCTGTAATACTAAGGGTATAATAATAATAAATAAATATCTCCAGTAGTACCAAGAGTACACGAGGCACTTTCCAAATGTATGAGAAGGTGCAGTCCCTGTACCAAAGAGCTCACAATGTAAAAGAGCTCCTTCAGGCAACTCTCCCCCTAAAGTTAATGGGAGTTTTGTCTAAATTAGAGAATAATAAGGATTTGGTTCTGTGCTATCTGTAATGGGGTTAATGAAACACCAGGCCCTTCTAGCCCAGATCCCATCATGGAATGTCCAACTTTTGATTCTAGCAGTGGAGAACTTGTGTAACTCCATAGCTGGGGCGGGGGGTGGTCTGAGTGTCGGGTGTAACTGGTGCAGCTTGCAGCTGTCTTCCTGTCTGCCTCTTTACCTCTGTACAAGGAAGAAGTAACCAGCATTTGGGCCATAGCAGTTCACATGAAAGCTGTGTTTTTCACACTGATTCTTATGAGCTGCTTCATTTGGAAGGTCGGTAAGGAGATACAGAGCTTTACATTTCCAGGTCTCGGAAGTGAAGTACCAGTAATTGAAAGCTGTTGTCTGACAAGGGTTCAGTGCCCTATGCGAAATGGGCTAGTGGTCTCAGTCCATTGCTTAGTGGGTGGGGGTTGATATAACAACTAGCTCCAGTTCAGACCTTTTTTGGCCCAGGATTGAATGGGGACAAAACCTGATTCTTCTCGTTCCAAGAAATGGTTCCACTTGCTGAGGGCTCAGACACATTTGTGAAGTGGTGTGAGGCAGCTTGCCTTGCCACATCCCATTCCCTACCTGTTCTGTGTGCAAATGGAAGAGTTTGTCACCAGTACTCCCTATTGGCCATCTTTCATGAGCCCTGAGAAACCACTTAAAGAGATAATAATGCAAAACAGAATGTGGTATTCATGTGATCTGACCAGGTTCAAGCCCAAATCTTTTACAGTTCACAGACCACAGAAGCTTGGAAACCATCACTTTGCACTGAGCACTGATCCCTATACAGAAATAATACTGCAACATGATGCTCCCAATATCTTACCATTAATTTTTATAAAGACCAGTGTGGAATTCTTGATTTCTCTTCATAATGATGCTGAACAGAAGAGTTACAATATGTCTTTCCATTACTGTGAGAACTTTCACACTGTAGATAGAAAAATCCCCTACCACACAAATTCGAGGTATTTTGCTGAATGATGATCACGAGCAATTATAATCATAGTACATATAATACACTATTGTTTTAACCTGACCTACTTTTAAAATTGCCCTAGACTGGATCTGTTTACAAGCCATGTTATAATATTTAGACAATACTAATTGTAAGAGAGAGGGGGCAGCAGGAAGGGTACTCTTCATGAGAGCCTATTGGCTCTGGACCTTGGTCCCAAATATCTGTGTCGACTTTCAGGGCATACTGAAAATGTGATTATATGGTAGGTTTTCTAGGGAAGGATGAGTGCATGGGGGGTTATCTGGAGTATAATGAGATTTTGCTGCAGTATTGGCCTGCACAGTATTCTTTACTGTATGAGGCTGTGGCGATATCCTTATGTGGATGTGAATCTAATTATTGCCAGGCTTCTTAGAGCTTATGCATAGTCATCTTTTTCTCTTGTTAAATCCAAATAAATATATTGCATGTGCTCTTAGCTATAAACATTGCAGGATCTGGTAAATAATTCTGCTACACAGGGGAGGTGAGACTTGCTACAGCATACAGACTCAGGATTGAATTCTGCTTGCCTTGCTAACATGAGTAAAAGCCACATCCTGCTTACCTAACTTTATGTTTAGTCCTACTAGCTTTGGGGTTCCATAAGTATGGAGAAGTTCTATCTGAAACCAAATTGTGTTCTGATCTATATTATATGAATTATTATTGATTTATTCATTTATTTATACAGCCATAGCTCCTAAGAGCCCATCATGGAACAGGAACTCATTGTGCTAAGTGCTTTACAAACATAGAATGAAAAAAAAGATCCCTGCACCAAAGCATTTACAGTCTAAGTATTCTAGGCAAACAAATCACAAAAAAGAAACCACTATAGCTTGTATAGTCTGATTTGTGCCTTAACTTAGGGCCTGATCCTGCTTCCATGGAAGTCCTCAGGACTTCTGCCCATTGACTGAAATGTGAGTAAGAACAAGCTCTGACATACTGAGTTACTGGACCACTATGTTTGGTGAAGAATATACACCAGACACCCCTATTTTCACATTTGTGCAGAAGAATTGTGGCCTGTAGCTATCAGTCAGATGTCAAGTGAATTTATTTTATATGTGGATTTCAGATTGCGGATTTATCTTTAAAATTTCATGTTCTATCTGCAGTTGTAAATTATTCCATGTTCTTTATCATTAGCACGATCTATGGATACTGATTATCAAGGCATATCAAAATGCTTCATACTGAATTGCTTTTATTAGAAGATGGCTGTAATGTTCTTGTTGCATTTGAATTTCTGAATGATTTTGTACACATACAAGAAACATCTTAAACCACATGGCGTGTTCATCTTATAAATACTACTTCGAAAGCTTACATTTCCCTTGTAGACCATCTATTATTTGTGGGAAAACAGTAAGTTTCTTTTTATTCCTCAGTCTGTCTTCTATTAAACTAAAGAACTCTATAAATCAATAATAACCTTTTAGAGATGAACCTCTTTGTAATTATGTCCTCCAAAGTCAGGTAATTGTTTGCATATTTTTATAGAGAAATAAAGAGGGAAAACATGTGCTCAGTGCAACTGAAATTTTTTTAAACTGGTTATCAGCATTCATTACATTCACATTTTTCATCAACATTTTATATTACTTGTGGCCAATTATTTTCTTTCACACAAGAACCAAATCGCTCGATCAGACAATGGTACACACACACTGGAGAAGGGAAAGTACAGTATGCTAATTGAGATCTGATTTGGATTTTATTATAATATGGTCTCTATTAAAGATAATAATCTACAACCCCTATGAGTTAAGGCAATGTTGATTTCAGTCAAATCAATCTTTGTGTATCTCTCTGATGCCTCTGTGACATTTCCCCACAGGAAGTGGCTAAAAGCCCAAAAGGGAGTGATCTAAGATTAAGAAACAGCACAGACATCTTGAAGGCACTCAGTCTGTAGAATAAGATGACAGCAACCAGAGAGCCCTGAGGCAGTTTTCCAAGATGCCTACTCCCTGTGTGCCAGCCATCTGTGTTCATTTAAAGTCTGTGTATGTGTGTGTGTGTATAACTATAAGGTAGTAAGTGGGGGAGGGACAAAACTTCTCAGGTTGCAGGCTTGAGTGTGGGCTGTGCTGTGCACTAAAACCTTCTGCCTGGACCTTCTCAAACAAGGCAACATCATCTGACGGTCCCTGAAGAGGAGCAATTTCACCAAGACCAGCTGCAGGGGGCATGTTTAGTGTATTCTTTATTCAGAGTGAAAGATGTTAAGCAGGAAATTTCAGAAGCACTCTTGTTCTGAGAAGGAGAAAGGAGGATCAGGAGAGAAAATAGAAACTGGAAAACATCCATAAAATTAGTCCCAAATCATTGCCTATCCTGATCATTTCCTGACAAGCTGTCTGTCACATAGTGTGCAGCAGGTTATGCAAAGTCTCCTGTGACGTGTATTACCCAGTAGCACATCCGTAAAAAATAATGTGCAATTTTTACTTCCAGTTTTCAGACAGCACATCTATTTTATTTGTTTTATTTTTATTTGTAATTTAATTTAAAAAGCAATTTGATTTTTTTTAAATGGTAGAATGAACATGATATATGGCAAGCAGAAAACTTCCAGTCAGTCTCCCTTTCTCTCTCTCTCTTCTATCACCAGGACTGAAATTTGTTCAGAGGAAAACTGTATAGCTCACAAATGAAATGTTACATAAGAGTCCTGACTATAGCCCTGATCCTGCCACTAGCTTTGCATAGGTGATCCCTGTAAGTGCATGGAGGGCCACTGAAGTAAATAAGGCTCTCCATGTTTGGGATGTATGGGATATACTTTCACAAAGATAAATGTAACCAGATTGTCCTGCACTGAGGGAAGATAGAGAGGACTTCAGTAGCCATATTTCACAGCTGATGAGATTACGCGATAGAAAATTTAGGTGAATTCAGATCTTACGTTATCTAAATGTAATGAGCCAAATTCATCCCTGGTGTAACTGCACTGAATTCAGTGGAATGACACCAGAGATAAATAAGGCCTGATGGGCCACAAGGGTCTGTCCTGATGGATCTGAGTGCAGGATCAGGGCCTATAATTCAAAAGTGTTAGTTTCTAAAACTCGTTTCCTTCCTTTGTTGTCTACAGTTATTCAGGGATAAAGGAAAGAAATGGTAACATTTTGCTTGGCATTTTTTCAGAAATATGCCTGAACATTCCTACAGCCGTTAGAACAGTTGTTATAATTCGATTTTCTCCTCCTGTGTTTTTCACCCACTCCCTATGACCTAATTCTGAAAAACATTTCATTTTCATACAGGCACTAAATGATGTTGCAACCATAACACCCACGACACAATGGAAGGCACGAAGAGATGAACCACCCACGTACAGGTTCAATTAAATGAGACCCTTCTTATGCTAATAGGCAGAGCAGGAGGGAGCTCCTAGGGCGGGATGGAGATACTGCAACCTTAAAATACTCACTTCACTTCAGAGGGAAGAGGGGGAAGGGGAAGGTTTATATTTTTATTGTCCTTCCGCAAGTGCAGATTCCTTTTTGCAGCCACCAGATTCTTCAGTTCCAGGAGACAGGCATTGCAGCAGATCTGCTTTAAATGGTTCTTAAATATTATATTTCCACCTAGGCCATGGGAACTCCTTCTTCAGACTCCATGTTAGACAGACAGACAGGGGACTCCAAATACCACTTATTAATTTGACTGATAGAGAGACATCCCTATCAGGAACTGTAATACTGTCTGGCAAATGTGGTGGGACTTCCATCCCTCCCTGGTAGGTTAGATCAGATGACAGGATGGGTCTCTTAATGGAGTTTCATCTCATCACATTGCTGTTGCTAATAAGTGGACACATTATTCACCCAGCTCCCAGCAGAGGAGGATCAAAAGGAAGTATAAGTAATTAAGTAAATAAATGCCCTACTGGGGCAATACATCAACAATATAGCTATGTGTGTTCAGGTTTGTGGGTGCATTATTATATGTCTGTGTCAAAAGCAAAAGTTCATGGAGGAAGATTTACCCCGATGTCCAATACTCATCCAGATGTGCAATACTTTGGTGAGTCGGAAACCAGGAACAGATATATGCAGATATAGGTGTGGGACTAGGTCCCAGTTCCATCCATACTATGTTGTTCAATGTAGGAATGCACGTGGTGAGACATGAGCTACTTCTATAGCTGTGATCCCACCACAACACAAACAAAATGTTTCTGCTGTAGAATGAGTTATATTGGTCCTTGGTGCTCCTACTAAGTGGATTTCCTAACAGGTCTTTTCCCCTGCCCCCTTTCACATATACAACAATTGTTAATGCTTTACTGCAATTTATATTACAGAGGTTTGTAGAGGACCCCCATTGTGTTGGACACAGGGTTAGAGAGAGTCCCTGTCCCCAAAGAGTTTGTAGTCTAAATAGACAAAAGGTGGGAGGGGAAACTGAGGTACAGAGAGGCAAAGTGGCTTGCTCAAGCTGACACAGCAGGTCAATGGTAGAACCAGGGATAGAACCCAGATCTCTGCAGTCCTGGTCCTGGGCACTGTCTGCTGGCCCACACTGACTGGCAAGGAAACCAAAATTCTGAACCAAACTCTTTTAAAAGAAGAATTGCACGTGGAAAACACTGAACCAAATTCATCCCTCTGAAGTTGGTGGAGCTACTCCAGGGATGGATTTGGTCTGGTATACGTCAGCTTGCTATAAGACATAAACTGAACTTTTAACTCTGCCAAATGAGCAAACATACCCCCATCTTTTATTGCCAGTCCTTCTGGTTTCAGAGTTGCTCTGTATTTCAAGGCTAACATTTGTACCACTTGTTGCTGTGGTTGTCTCTTATTAACACAGCAAACAGCTAATGAAAATTGATAGCCTTGGAAAAACCCAGCTCATACGTTAGGACTTTAAATGAGCAAGCTGGCCTGTTGCAGACATCGCAGCATGGCACACCACCACTTTTTGTCTGATTCAGTCAGGCCATTTATAAGGTTACAAAACCACTGGGTGCAAAGGTTGTGAGAGGATCTTGTGCCAGGAGGAAACCAGCCTTGCTAATATGCAGACAGCTCATACTTTATGTAAAATGGGGCAGCATTCATTTTTCATGCCAAAGAGCCCAATTCACTCCACTGACTCCAATGGAGTTATACCAGAGATAAATTTAGCCCAGAGTGCTTAAAAATCCTACTTAACTTATACACAGTGTTTTGGTTTTGCCTTAATTGCCTCACTTTCACGCAGGAGTCCCTGTGCTTTACACCAACCCCTTCCACTGGCATCTATTACAATATACAATGTTGCTGTCCTAATTAACTTTCCTTTAGTCCAACACAGCAAATGCTGTGTGTAAGCAAAGCACAGAGGAAGGTCACACTGGGCCATCTCCTGTGGGTCATCCTTCACAAGGGCAAGGTTTCTGAGAAGTCTTTTTCTATGGGGAAGTTTTAATCAGGCTGGAGCCAGCATATAAAAACCAGCCCAACTAGTCCCACAGGAAAATCCAGCTCCAGTTTCTGACAAGCGTGTTCTACAGCTACACCCACTTCAAGGAAGCCTGATCTGTTCTGAGTTGAAAATTGATGGCTGTTATGTGACCACTTAGTACAATTTATATTGTCCACAATTAGTAGCCCACAGCATATGAATATACCTGCAAAAATAAACTGGGTCAAAGTCATCCCTGGGGTAACTTCATGGAACTATACCAGGAATTAACTTGACCTATTACTTTTAAATAACTTCAATGATCTGGCTTCATCTAAATTTTCCTTAGCTTAATTTAATCACAGTTGAAATGTGTCTTTTAAAGTCCACACTATTCCTCTACTGAGGACAATAGTGTTACATATTAAATTGTGCAAATACAGCCAATAAGACATCCTTAAATTTCTGGGGTGAAATACTGGCCTATAGAAGTCGAGGTGAACTTTCATCCCCTCCTTAATGATGTAGGCCATTCTTAATGTAAATTATATGTTTCAGAGTAACAGCCGTGTTAGTCTGTATTCGCAAAAAGAAAAGGAGTACTTGTGGCACCTTAGAGACTAACCAATTTATTTGAGCATGAGCTTTCGTGAGCTACAGCTCACTTCATCGGATGCAATGTCCGATGAAGTGAGCTGTAGCTCAGGAAAGCTTATGCTCAAATAAATTGGTTAGTCTCTAAGGTGCCACAAGTACTCCTTTTCTTTTTAATGTAAATTATATGTCTGCCATTGGCTTACTGGAGTTACTCCAGGGTTAATTAAACCACTGAGTTGTTGGAAGGGTTTTTTAACAAGGTTTCTGGGCTCTTTACATTTTCTGCATAACATGCATGCTATATATCTTTAAATATGACACGTTTTCCTAAAGGAGTTCCTTGTCAAGTATCTCTCTATTTAATAATGAGTGATGATGAGACCATGTCTTAAATGAAACACATAATTGTCAATGAGATTATGTAACTTTATTTCCTCCATAAGCAGACTTTCCCCTGACATTGAAGTCAGATTTTATATAGAAACCTTTCCTGTTAAACAAGTTGACAAATACATTATTTCTTTGAAACACAAAAAGCATCAAGATCTGATTTATGGTGCAACCACAGCAGTTGAGAGCAGAACTAACCTTTAATTCTGTGTTTCAAAATGATATGCTTGAAGAAATAAAACCAAGAAGAAGATATAAAGGCAGAAAGAGTGAAAGTCCTGATGTCTCTGAATAAATTGAACATCAAAACAAACGAGCCCTAATTACCCCATTGGTAGTCAAATAAAATTAGTCTCTATTAGTACAGCTGCATATTCTACTTTGCAAAGGCTCTTAAGCAGATTGGACTCAGTTTTTGTTTAATTATAGACAATTAAGTACTATAGGATTTTTACATCTGGACTTGAGAATATGAGGTGACATTTCACTTGAAAAGTTTCATAGCATTTAGGAAGGGAAAAGATACAGTCTGGTTACCTTACTTTCAGTTAACCCAAAAGCAGAGCTCCCTACAGCTTGAATTCAAACTAATTGAAACATACTCTCTTTACTGCTTTGAACAATAGAATAGTGCCTACACTTGACATTCCCAGATGCTGTCACAACAACACTGCTTTGGTTGTTAAAAAATGCCAACCCCCACCTTGCCATCCCCCAACAAAAATAGCTACAGAGAAAAATATTCTATACAACATTTTCTTGCAATTGGTCTGCTTCTTTTTAAATCCATTCACATTTCTAAAAAGTTCTGTCACTCCTGTTTTTTAGATCTGAAGCCTAGCAAATGTATTCGGCTTGCTGTTAAGTAGCTATGACAGGAAATGATTTTGTCTCTGTATAAACTAGATAGTAGCTGTATCAATTAGCTATGATTTTTTGTTGTTGATCATTTTGTAACATAGCTATACAGCAGGAGAACGCTACCTAATTTTATCCAGGTTACAATTGGCTTTCTCCAATTGTGCTTGTGTCACTATAACACCCTAGATCGCCCTCATTTGGGTCTCCTGGGAAATTAAGCAAATGCCCGCTCCAGCTCTCTTTTATTTACTGTGGACTGGCTAATGCCTTTGAATGCAGCCCATGCATGAATGAAATGATCAGTAAAAGTCATTGTTGCATCCACTGGAGCTAAGGGACTATCAGCATTTCCATTTACACCTCAGGTTTCTGGGGTTTAGCACCTACCCATAAAAAAGGGTTTGGGGCTGAAGCTACACATATGAGATCTCAGATCGAAAGTGGCTGGGATTTTTTCTTTGGGGGTGTATATGAATTAAGTGGGTGTGAGTGGAGGGAGTTGCAACTTTCGATAGAATAATTGCTCTTGCTGTTGTATGGAAGTTACAGGGATGCACTTAAGGGACTCACACAGCTAGAGCAAATCCCCACACATCATGCAATAGTTGGGAGGCGGGGGTCGAGGAGAGGAATAAAATAAAAGCCTGGTTCTGCTCTTTGTGCAACACAAATGAACAGTGTCAAAAATAGTTGCAAACACTTAGAACTGGGTATAATGTTCACTGCAGTGGCCAGTCCCATGGCTCTACGCACTGTGGCAAGAACTGTCAGGCTCCAAAGTGTTCTTTCTGCTTTGGTAGCTCAGTGTGTCTACTTTCCATCTCTGTACCTCTGCCAAACACAGGCAGGCTACTGACTATGACCAAATATGGATTGCTAGTAATGTATGTTTATTCAGCAGTGGTGGGATTCACGAGGGAGAGTTAGGCTGCAACACCTCACTCTTAGATGCCCTGCAGCCTAGTGGAATTCACAATCTAGAATTAGGTGCCCAGGTTCCCTATACAATGCATGGGGAGCATTAGGCACCTAAAACAGAGATTCACAGCAGCCAGCATGCTGAGTAGGGAAGTGCCTTCACTAGTCATTAGGAAATGTTGAGGAAAGGGATGTGACCGCCCCCATCCCCAAGGGAGTTACGTACATAACTTCAAGCCGGAGGGATTCACAGCCCTGCACCTTTTCCTGGAGTTAGGTGCCCAAGCCAGATCAGCCCTTTTTCCAGAAAAAGCCAAGCTACTGCTCCCCTTATAATCTTTAGCCCAGTGGTTAGAGCATGCACCCAGAGCATCCACTCCCTTCGGATGTGGGAGACCCAGGTTCCCATCCCCAACTCCGGTAAATATTTAATTATTTCATACAAAGTGAAACAGCTCCAATAGGATTGACAGAGAGAGGCCTGCTCCAGAACACCCAATAGTTCAGTGGTTAGGGGCCTCCCATGAGGGACCCAAATTCAAGTCTTTGTTCCACAACAGAAGGGGTGGGGTGGGGGATTTGAACTTGGGGCTCCCACATGCTGAGTGAATGTTCTAACCACCAGTACAAAGATTGTAAGACAGGGTGGGGAGCGAGCCATCTCTTCCGCCTGTGGGTTTAGATGGGCTCAGAACACAGCTACCAACACAGGCCCCAAAGGAAAACGACAGTGAGGCTGAGGTGCTGGGCAGGGTCAGGATTTTTGCAGCTGTGCAGGTGGCCACCAGCAGGAATGTAGGCGCGCAGGGACTTTAACAGAGGATATATAGCTACTTACAGGGTTAGGAGGCAGCTGAGCAGAGGGGTTGTGTATGCAAATGATGGCTAAATGTTGGATTTAGGCTCCTACAGCGGTAGTTAGGCACCTGTCCAACTGGTGAATCCCAGTCCAAGGGCAGATTTTACCCAACATAACAGACCAGCCTTCTCTTTATGTGACAAATAAACCAATCTTAGATCAAATATTATATTTACATGATAAATATATAGCTGTGTCTTTCTCCAGTATTTCTCACATCTTCCATAAGCAATAACCACTTTTCCCACCTCAGGTGGGGCGGGATTCTGTTCTGGCTTATACCACATTTATTTTGGGGTAACGCCTGATTGAGCCAAGCCGAGTCTGAAGATTGTGGTCCTGATTCTCCTCCCATTTCAGGCTGTTCTATACCAATGTAACTCCACTTTACAATCGTGTTTACTCCTGATTCTCACCTGTGTAAATGGTAGAAGACTCAAGTATTTCATATACTGAAATTTGCTTGATACCTTGCAGTTTGTATTTGTGTGTGTGTGTATAGTCCTCGGGAGAGTCAAAAGTCCATGTAGTGCCAGAGTGCTAGGTTTTGCATTTAGATATCTCATTTAATTGAAAGCTATGTAAAACCACATGTTACCAGACAGATCCTAATTTACCCACATGTAGTTCTGACTGATGGAGATTTCAGCCAGTCAGAAGGCAATGCACATATATTGACTAAGGCATGCATTTTACCCAACAAACTTTGATGGACAACACTGTCAAACCCGCAGTAACAACCCATTTCTGTTAGACAGTCTCCAACTGCCCCGATGGAGCAGTTCAGCTCTCTTCCAGTGAGGCCGGTACAGCGAACTGGTCCCGCTCCTATCCTTTCGTGTACTCTGGACTGGTGCTACATCTCCCCTGCACTGCTTGTATCCCCCTTTCCAGCCTGACTCTCCTCAACACTTCAGTCTAGAACTCTCCCATCCCAGCTACAGCCTGCCCATGTGGTGAAAATGCAGCAGAGAGGGTGAAAGCTAAATACAGGAAGATACAGAAGATACAGAAAGAACTACAGACAAATTCAGGAGTGGGGCGGGGGAGATTCTATAAAAATATACTATCAATACTGGGCCAAATTTAGATGAGTGCATTTCTGCCTCTGTGCCTCCATACTTTCTCCGGCTTTCACCTTTTGGTGCATTATTTTATTTTGCCTCCAACAGGCCCTGCTCCCTTTTGTTCTGTGTATTCTCAGGCTCCACGTCTGACCTTATTCCTTGCCCTCCTTGAATGTATTTTCGGTCCCACTCCTCATCCTGCATTGTCAGTGCTCTTATTTTCTCTGTGCTCTCCCTTTCCAAGCCTCCTTTACCCCTTTTGCCATGTCCCTACTGCCTCCTACTGGGTCCTGGAGAAAGGGTATAAAATCCTCTTCCCACTGATATGTGGGCCAGGAACTACATCTGGAGTTTGTGCATCTCCCCTGTAATCAGGTGTAACTATGCTTTCGGTTTCCCTTCTGGGTAGCTGAGATGCAGCTGGCATACAATGGCCAGGGGAGGAGCTGAGAGGCAGCCATGGGAAGCAATGCTCTGTGAAGCAGTACATTGGGAATAGGGTGACAGGTGTGAACAATGTGGGGTTACCTCAGGTCTCAGGATTTTAATGAAACCAGTTTCAGTGGCACCAGCTGGGTCTCTGGGTAATCTGGTCACCTATTCAGATGGAATATACTGTACAGACACCTGGCTGGAAGGCTAATTCTTCCTTATTTGGGACAAAGCATGTAATCTTTGGGGGGCTATGAGCACGAGTGCATTCGGTAGTAACCTCTATAGAGCACTCTCTGGAGAACTGCAGCATCCAGGTAGAGTAACAGTTTTGCACTGAAGCAGACTTGAGCCCCTTAGATACACAGATTATTCCATGGGCAAAGGTTTTATGAGAACCTAAGGGAAGAACTGAGTTCTTAAAGTGAGAGTATTTCATTTGTTCCCTATATTTCAAGGCAGGTCACAAAAAGGTTACAACAGTTTCCCCAGAGAATGTCAATAAAAATTAAGTCTCTTGTTATTGCTTAGATAGCCCTAGAGACAAGGGAGATCTCATGTTCAGCTTCCATCCTGGGCCTATGGAGTTCCACAGTTTAAAATGGATTTTACCTACTCGGTAATCTGGAATGGCTCCATAGTGTAGCCTCTATTTACATTGAATAGAAAGTTCAGGGTTCAACCATAGCGAGCCTGGCTCCTGTGTTGCTACAGTTTAAAGATCAACAGGGTGAGAGTTACCCTGAGCAATTTTCTTAGATTGGGAGGCTCTAGAAGTACATAAAGAATGAGGACAGTGACCACACACACAGTCACAAGTAAGAAGTCTTGTCTGACAATCAAGAAAAAAAAGACCCCACTGCCCTTTGCAACCATTCAATCTCCCCACTAGGTAAACTTTCCCCACTCCCCCTCCAGAATCTGACTTCAGCTCCTGGTCCTCATCCCTCTCTTTGAGGCACCTCTATGGGGGAACTGGCATTCACAGAGAGGTGGGTCTCAGAACCACGTAGGGGTGTGCTCCTTGTTTATAGATCCACAGACCAGGCTCCTCTCTGATCCCTTTCATATAAGCCCAACTATCCTCAAGATTGATCCACTCTATGTGGAGATTTGTTACAAGGGACTAACAGTCATCAGCACCCTGTTCTCCTGTGTAACTATGAGCCAGCATCTGACCCATCTTTGTTATCACATTCACAATTTGTGAGTAGAATAACTTTCAACAGAGAGTCGATTAATATTGTCAACTGGTTGGGATTGCTTTGATTTCTGCTGTTTACTAATTAATTTATATAGGGGTAGATCTTTAAGACCTTGAAAATGTGCAGGCATGACAAACTGCTACTGAAGAAGGGTTTGCTTAATTAGGGAAAAGGAGCTATTAGCTTGTCAATGTTTAAACTCCAGAAGTTCCTAGGTGAAAAGCTACATTGACGGATTCCTATCAGAGTATTTATTGACCTTTAAACCCTTCAACTCTTCTGTCATTGATGTTTAATGGCAAGTCACTTAGTCTGTCAGGCTAATAACTAAGGTAATGAAGTAGTCTAGGACCCTGGTTTACTACTTTGTTATTCTAACACTAATTTTAGAAAGTTAAAAATAGATTGGTTAAAAATAAGAAATAAGAAGTTGTTTTTCCTGAAACAACAGAGCTTCTGTTACCAACCTCCCAGAATTATTTAACCATCATTACATTTCAAAGAGGTTCTTTTCTAGTTAAAGTTTATTATAATTTTGTTAAAGACTTTGTAAACCAATTTTATTTGACAATTGGGTATAAGTAATAAAGGAAGATGGCGATTACTCGCTCGGTTATATGTTTCCACTGCTACAAAAGGAGACAGTGCATGCTTATAGGAAAGCAGTGACACCATGGGGGGGGGAATATAATGTGTCTTTAACAATCAGTTTACTCTAAGATGGGACCACAAATACTAAAATGCTTTATCCATAATTGTATGGGTATGGCATAGCAACACTAAAGGGCAGAGTTAAGGTTGTTAGGCTACCTTAACTATGCATTTCTTACCTTAATGTGTTGGATTTCTTTTAAATGTAACTTTAATCCTGAATTTCCTGGGTTTGTAAAGATTGTGTTTTGGGTAATTAAAACAACCTTGTAATGTTTTACCCTTAAGTTATATTACTGATATCTACCTCTTTACCTTAACATCATTTTAACATCGTAATTTTGTCTTGGTATATATAAATATGTGGCTAGATTAAGATTAGTGTGTAACTCTGGGTATGGCTAATGCTTCTTTAGCAAAGACATCTTAGTGGGATCTCATTTCTGGAAGGAAAAGAGGCATCTCATAATAAGAGTTCAAAAACCAGTTTTTTGTATATTTTTAATTAGGCATTTTATTAGTTTATTAACATTCATTATATTTAGTCTGCACCAGTAAGAAAACTGTTTGGTTTGTTTTGACTTTGTTTTTTGTACAACAATCCTCTACCCTTTTGACATCTTATCACACCCAGAATGCTGAAGTAGTTTAGAAAAGTTTGTTGTCGTTTTAAAGTAAAATACATTTTCTTCTCCAAACCTAGAAAAAGCTACCAATGTCTCTTTAAATATCAATACATAATGCTGTTAGGTTTTAAGTATTAAAGAAAATTAGGAGAATGTTTTAAAGATAGTTCCTTGAAAAACTGTTCTAGTGTAATTTTACTTTAAAGATAATAAAACAAAAATAGGTTCCTAAATGTGTCTTGGATTTTCCTTTCAAGGTTTTAGAGGGTGTTCCCAGTTTACTCTAAGAAACACCACTATTAACTGAATATTTTTCTAGCACAGACCTGTAAATATATCTGCTGTGGGGAGCAGGGGTGGAGGGGTGGAGGGGTAGGGGGTATCCCTTTTGTTGAGAGATGGGAATCCACTAATTCTCAGTTCCTCCCTCTTCAGACATATTTTCTGAAATGCAAGTTAAAAGGGAAGGTGTGGTTACTTTACAGTCTAGCAAATCTCCAGATTATTTTTTAAGAACATGGCTGACTGTGCTATGCAGGAACAATAATGTTACCAGTAGATATCTCTTAATGAAACCCAAGGAATCTGTTTCAGAGTAACAGCCGTGTTAGTCTGTATTCGCAAAAAGAAAAGGAGTACTCGTGGCACCTTAGAGACTAACCAATTTATTTGAGCATAAGCTTTCGTGAGCTACAGCTCACTTCATCAGATGCAATGTGGGCTTTGTGGGCCCTCTCTGCTGCCCCAGTGGCTCTAGTGGGATCCAGGTTCTTATAGAATCGTAGGACTGGATGGGACCTCAAGAGGTTATCTAGTCCAGTCCCCTGCACTTATGGCAGGACTAACTATTATCTAGACCATCCCTGACAGGTATTTGTCTAACCTGCTCTTAAAAACCTCCAGTGATGGAGATTCCACACCTCCCTAGGCAATTTATTCCAGTGCTTACCCACCCTGACAGTTAGGAAGTTTTTCCTAATGTCCAATATAAATCATCCTTGCTGCAATTTAAGCCCATCGCTTCTTGTCCTATCCTTAGAGCTTAAGGAGAATAATTTTTCTCCCTCCTCCTTGTAACAACTATTTATGTACTTGAAAACTGTTATCATGTCCCCTCTCAGTTTTCTCTTTTCCAGACTAAACCAATGCAATTTTTTCAATCTTCCCTCATAGGTCATGTTTTCTAGACCTTTAATCATTTTTGTTGCTCTTCTCTGGACTTTCTCCAATTTGTCCACATCTTTCTTGAAATGTGGCGCCCAGAACTGGACACAATACTCCAGTTGAGGCCTAATCTGTGTGTAGTAGAGCAGAAGAATTACTTCTCATGTCTTGCTTACAACATTCCTGCTAATACATCCCACATCCCAGAATGATGTTTGCTTTTTTTTTTTTTCCTTTTCCCGCAACAGTTTTCTTGGTGAGAAAAGAGAAGTTGCAAAAATGCCTGAAGATAAAACACACTTGCCTTTCATTGATACAATAATTTATCCATGTGCACAACATTTCTGGATTTTTAGTTTTTTCCTCTCGGTGGACTTTACATCTTCTTGGGATATTATGATATTTTCATCTTCATGTGTATTCTGGCAATGTGTCACTCTTGTGCAGATCTTAAATGAAAACCTATGGCCACTTTATTTCTGATACCATGCAATATTTCTTACCATGAGCATGGAGGACTTCCGTTATTCAGCCATCTTTAATTCAACTCCTCCTTCTACACCTCCACCGTTAGGTGGCAGTATTGTAACAGTTTGTTTTTTATTGCTTTTTGCTTCTCTTTAACATGACACAGTAGCATTATTTAATCACATCATTTTAAAATGCACACTGCCCCACTGAAAACTGGAGAAGGTGTAATGGTAACCATAGCTTGTTGGCAAGCTAAGATAAAAATCTTCAGGTTTTTCCCCCTAGCCAGCCAGAACCCATTTTGCAGTATATTCAGGGGTGAAAGTAAGGGGGTACGGGTCGGTACGGCGAACCGGTAAAAGATAGCCGCCAGGACCGGCCCGTACCGCTGACTTTAAAGTGGCCACTGACGGTGGGGGGGCAAAATAAGTAGCTGCCCTGGGGCCACGATTTAAAAGGGCCCGGGGCTCCGGCAACCACTGCTGCTACCGCGGCTGTGCTGGCCGGAGCCCCGGGCCCTTTCAATCGCCGCTGGAGCCACGGATAGCGCAGGCCAGGGAGCACAGACGGACTGGCTGTGGGATGCTGACCCCCAGCCCCGCCCCTTCCGCCCAAGGCCTCGCCCCTTTCGGGGGGGGCCAGAGCGGCCCTGTACCGGTAAAATCTGCATTTTACTTTCACCCCTGAGTACATTACAACATTTTTCTTGACAGTTATATCCTATATACCAAAATACCATTCTACTAATGAATAGTCGTGGATTGATCTACCTTGATAGTTCTGCCTCACTCTGGGCTTATTACAAAAGGCCTAAAGTATCTACACACTTAGTTTCATTCCTAAATAGCCTCACTGCTCTTGCTGCTACTGTACCAGTGTGGCTGTGAATAACACCATGGCCACTTGTTCATTCCTCTTATTTGCATTCCAAGGTATTCCAGGAACATATTCTGAGTTAGATTCTTCACCTATGCTGTACTGACTAAGAGAAGAACTGATGCCGTTAACAGATTTCAAATTATGAATTGAACTTCCTTGATGCCAGAAATATTTAAGTTGGGTCTTTTGATGGTCAGATTGCCACATGAGCTGCTTACTTGCCTTTATGGCCTTTGCAAAGGCTAATGTTTTTCCTTTTGTTTAGATAACATTTTCACTACACTCTAGGCACCTGAAAAATATTTTGGAAGTGCAAAAAAGCTTTCAATCTAATTGACCTTCAAGAACTTTGGCAGCAACCAGAGTCTTTGCCCCAGGTGCATTTAGTAAGGACAATACTTGTGCTAATATATATACAAAAGTTATTTCAGGTCATTTTAGAGGTGTTTTAATAGTTTTCCCTCTACCTCTGAGTTCTTTACAGATTATGCATAGGGAGTTTAACTTTACAGGTAAAATGACACTGAAAAGTTTCAATCTTTTTCAAAAATAAATCCAGAATACATGATTGTGTGGAGTGGTATTAAGGTGTTACAGGCCCACACTTGAGCTACATAGTTTAAAACTCATGTTAATATGATCAGAAGCATATAAGCAATTGAAGTTGTGATGTGGTATAGAGGTTTTGCCAGTTTTAAAGCTCCACTGCATTTCTCCAGACACACCTTTTAGAGACTCAAACACATAGGCTAAGAACTTCAAGCTTAAGACTTCGATATTGTCATAGGGTGAAGATACAGTATGCTGGTTTCCCTTCACACACAGTCACATTTCCTTGTTATTTTGTGGAGCTCCTCACAGTATGATTTTTGATTTTCCTCTATCGTTGTTTGTCATTTTGGGTTGTTTGCTCTTCTTAAAACAGAGAGCCATTTCAGATAGCATTTCATATTTTGTCTCCTCATTACACCTTAGAGCTGCATTCATGGTTGCTTAAGAGTAAAGGAGGGTTTTTATTTGCAAAGAGAGATTGGTTTTCCTTAGAATATCAAACAACTTGGAAGGTGTCAAGCTTACCGTTCAGGAGATTTTCTAAGGAACCCAAGTGAAAGTCAGTTTTAAGTCCTGCATTTAAGTTAGTATTTGTAGTGTTTCCTTTGCAGTCTCCTTGCTCCCGTGATGTTCCAAATGGGTCACTGGCTTATTTTGAAAACAATAAATTGAACCTGTATTGTAGCTAACAATTATTTTCTTCCCAGTCCTAGTTTGCCATTAGTTGTCTGCATACAGCAACTTACCATTGCCTTGGCCATATCCTGAAACTGGGTAATTGCACTCTTCCTACCCAAAATGATTCACTCTTTGGTGCCAAATGGAAGTCATTCTTCATTTCCCTTCCTAAAAACTGTTTCATATGCTGCTGGAAAGAGAAGCTGCCACACTCAATTCCATCTGTATTTCGCTGATGAATGAGTGATCCCTATATATTATAAACAAATTGAAAAGTATTTTGGGATTCTTCTGGATGAAAGACACCTAATAGGTATATGGTATTAATAGTGTTATTAGTTAGGAATGCAAACAAAAAGCTTGTTTCAAAGTAAACACCATTCCAGCGAGTTGCCTGGGATAGTGTCCAAGGACTTAGTCATCACTGTTCTCCTCCTGGCTGTGGGCTACTGGCATATGATGCCCAATTGCACCATCCTGAAAGACATTAACTTCAAGGGCAGCCTTGAATTTGACTCTCCTAACAGACAAGCTGGTTTTTCCTGTGCAATGATTTAGATCAGGATTAAAAAATTGTCCCACTCCAGTGTAGAAACATGGAAGTAAGATCTCCCAAATCAAAATGATTGGGGACTTTTTCAGAAATCATATCACATCTTCACCTCCTATATTTGATCACATAAATACTGGGCATGAGGTTTCCCAGTGGAAGTAGAATTCTTGCAAGGGGAATCAGTTATGAAGGATGCAAGCTTCTTTTAAAGAAAATTTCCACTCTGTAGATGTTTAAGCAGGACACTGTGCTAGAAGAAGCTTTAAAAATCTGCTAATCTCAATAGATTCTCATAAATAAAAATAGGTACTTCATTAAGCAGACCTATGGTACCACAACTCCTGACTGTTATTTATTTAGCTATAAAACATTTCTAAAGCACATGACATTGTAATAACATCCGATGTAACATCGGAAGTGTAACATCCGATGAAGTGAGCTGTAGCTCATGAAAGCTTATGCTCAAATAAATTTGTTAGTCTCTAAGGTGCCACAAGTCCTCCTTTTCTTATTGCCTGAGTGTTACTCTAAAGGTTTACAGAACTGCCCAGTATGACAGAATAAAACAAAACAAATCATGCATTACGTTATCTCCTGCAGATAAGCCACAAGCTGTTCCCTGGAAGTTGTTTCTTAACACAGAAGGGATCCACTCATGTTGAATAGACAATGTTGTCCTATGGCTAAAGCTGTTGAGCCAAACTCATCCCCAGTGGTGAGCTGGAGCCAGTTTGCACCGGTTCACGCTAAATTTTGAAGCCGGTTTAGAACCGCTTGTTAAAGGGGTGGGCAAACTCCGGCCCGCAGGCCACATCAGGCCCGCGGGACCATCCTGTCTGGCCCGCCTGAGCTCTCAGCTGGGGAGGATCCCCTGAGAATCCCTTTTTAATTATACTCACCCAGCTGCGCTCCGGGTCTTCGGCGGCACTTCGGCAGCAGGCTCTTCATTTGCTCTGGGTCTTCGGCAGCACTTCAGCAGCGGGTCCGTCAGTGCCACAGAAGACCTGGAGCCAACCGGTTCTTCAGCTTTTGGCAGCACACCACTGCTCATCCCTAGTGTAACTCCACTGAAGTCAGGGATTATTTTGGCCCCTTGTGTGTGAGTGCCAAAAGATGACCACACAAAGGTGCCCTCTGACACAACACAAAGTTCAGTTACTTTAGTGAGGCGAAGTCATGTGGTACTTCAACAAATATAGTTCTGGTCACTTATTCAGTTGTAACCCTTCTGCCTGGTGCTGTCAGCAGGAACAAGGGCCAGGTTCAAATATCATGGCGGGGTTCCTCTTAAAATTAACAAACACCACTGGCCTGAGCCCCTAACCAAAATTTCTGGGATCACTAAATACCTTTCTTGGATGCTCTTAATAGTAAATACTTCTTCACTCACAATCCCAGAGTGAGAGAAAGAGAGATACCCCATCCCCTACTCTGGAATAGTCAATTGTCTGGTGATTAGGATACTCACCTGGCATGTGAGAAACCTGGGTTCAAATCCCTACTCCAAATGAGACACACCCCAAACCAAATCCCATCTGAGTGTCCTAACCACTAGGCTGTTGGCTATTCTGGAGTGTGTGGGTGGTGCTCTCACTCCCACCCCAAATTCCATTCTGGACCCATGAAACCATCACAGTTTCAATGAATTGCCATTTTCTAACGAGTGGAATTTTCAGATGCACTCAGAACTGGCTTTATGTTGCTCTTGCTGAAGTCAATGGGGTCTTCCCTCATTGAAGTCAATGGTAAATCTCTCATTGACTTCAGCAGGAGCAATGCTGAATGCTTTTGAAAATCCCACCCATAATAGTTTTAACAACTCACCCAGCTCTGGCTGTGGGCTGTATAATATTGCTAAAGATCATGAACAAAAACGATGATTTTATGTACCGTTGCTCTAAGATGCAGGCTAATAATTACAGAAAAGACTGGCAATTTTCTTTAATAATAGATATCTTTTGCCATGTGATGAAAGCCCACTGTCCTCCTCCATAATCTAGAGCACCGTTTACCATTTACTCCTGCTTTTTCTGTGTCCTCTTCTCACTGCTCCCTAAGTTGGTTCCCTGCTCCTTGCCATCATAACAGCATGCAACAAAATAACCCCTTTGAGGTTGCTGCCAAGGCCACTCTGTGGATTACCTGGCAGCGGGCACTGTAAGAGGACAGCAGCCAGTATGCTCTCTTAGAGATCATGCACCTTACTACACAGTGGGCCTGTGTGTGTTCTCTCTGGCCTCAGAGAGGGAAGTCCCAACCCCAGGCCTCCCACCTGGATTGCCACTTTTGGCTTCTAAGAAAACAGGACAGCAGTAGAGCAGGGCCTTTGATTGTTTGACCCCTGTCAGCAGCCAATTGCAGGATTCATCATGTCACCGTGACACCACCTCAAACTGTTTTTTTTTAAAGTCTCTAATTGGCTGTATGACAAAAGCAGTAAATAGACCTTCCTCCCTCCCTCCCCCGACATAAAATGTAGGAAAAATGTGAATGCTCTCTTAGTAACTTCTACACTGACCCCCTTTGAGAGGAAAACAAAAACATATTTTGCTTCCAGTTGCTAAGGGTTCTCTCCAGTATGTCTGAAGGGCTCTTTATTTTGCAGAAATTGGAGGTGGAAAAGATGCTGGGTTGTCTACTCCATGCCCCTGCCAATGCTGGGTGTCTTTCAACAGTACACATTCTACTGCTTGGTCCGGTCTAGCAATAGAAATGTGTGTTAACCACCATCAAGAAGAATGGGGCTGTCTACAAATACCTGCTAGTTACACTTCTTTATGCCAGGAGAAGCTTAAACTCTGGCAAAAAGGATTGACACCAATCAGTGATATCACAGAGACCCAGAGAGAAGGTACTAGAAGAAGACAGCAGATGGTGTCAGTTGAGGGGCAGCAAGAGCAGAAGAACTTGGTGCTAATCGACTATAAGGGAGACATTCAAAGGGCAGCTAGCTGCTCCACTCCCATTGAAAATTAGGTGCCCAACTCTTCATTTGTGCCTTTTAAAATTCCCCTCCTTCCTCTCCAGGTAGGAATGGGCCAAACCATGGAATTAATAGGTGACTGACCGATTCACACCTTGGAAGAGTTTTGGTCTCATGTTTTCTCCCACACAAGAAGTGCACCAATAGGTCATTGATGCACTGTTGGTGTGGCTTATAACTATTAGAAGATGGTTCATTTATTTAAAATTTCATCTGCTTTTTTTTAAAGGGCTGATCAATTTGAGGTTTGCACTACGCGTTCTATCACTAAAAGTATAAGAGAAAATACTGAGGGCAGAGCAGTAAACATCTTTCTTCTAATATTTTGAATATATTTTCATTACTATTTTTTCTAACCCTTTAATTCCATGTATTGAAAGGTTTTCCTGAGCAATATAAGCTTCCTTTCCTTTCTCCTCTCCTCCAAAAGCCTAGGTGCCCTTTCAGCAGAAGTTGTTGGCTCAATGCAGTTTCTATTAATAACTAAACTTGGGATACCGAAGTTTTGATTTGATTAGTAGAGAAATAGGCCAGAGGGCCACAAACTCACAAACTGCTATCACAGGGGCCGGCTGGCACTCTGAAGTTGGCATACTTTAAAACTGTCACTTCCTACTCCTGATCCTCGCCCTTCCTGCCTGCTACACAGCTGCTTCTCTTTACTGCTTCACCTCCTGGCTGCTTCTATTACCTTGCCCCCATCACTAACTTGCATCATTTAACATAATGGGTGTAGGGATATTTATTTTCCTCTGACAAGGTCCCAGATGTGCCCCTCTAAAAGTCCATGGATGGGTGTGCGACCTTGTTGGAAAGGCTCAACTGGCCAGTAAGCACATGACTTAGGACACTCAATGCCCACATCTATTGTCTCACATGTGTTTGTACATGTCTACAATTAACAACTCTGTTTTTAAGTAAATAGAAATTCCTGGAGTAAGGGAATAAACAGACTATCAAACATTCCTAAATAGAAACAAACAGTAGGCTTGTGTATTTCTTCCATTGTCTCTTTCACATGTTATAACATTTAAGTTGAGAATTAAGCCATAGTTTCAAAATCTCCCACAAAGATAACAAACAAAAAAAGCAGGAATTCAATGTCCTGATTGTTTTGTTTTATGTGCTGTCAGTAACACTCAGATTTCCACTTCAGAAGCCGACTGGTACAAATATTTGCTTGAAAATATCAGCAGAACAGAAAATTGGGACAACCACATAGTGACTTCTGCTGCTGTGAATCACTATCCAAAGAGTAAGATTGATGGACTGTTTTAAATGGATTTACCTTTTAAAACAATTCTGTTAAATTTGTTGCCTCATATTTAAACAACTCCATTTACCTTTTATGGTTCAAAAATTGGAGAAAAATGTGTTTATTTGTCATTTTTATAGGCTTCCCCCATTTCATGTGTCTCAAGTATCATCTCAAATGGCATGCTTTGGGCCAAATCCTCAAATGGTGTAAATTACTATAGCTCCATTCTCCACCGAGTTCAGTGAAACTCAAACTCAAACTTTACTTTACTTGTCAATTTACAACAGCTGAGAATCTGTCCAATATAATCTACATGGAGAACTAATTGATTCATTTTCTTAATGTCTGCAAATTAAGTTAAACTGTGATGTAATGGTAGCAGTCCAGCTGGTAATTGACTTCTAAGCTTTACCAGATTCTTATCATAATAGCTATTAGCAAGCAAATCAATGGCAGTCACAGATGATCCACAAAGTATGCCATATAATCTCTTCTTCCCATTGCCATGAATTTTCTGAGGTTTGGGGTCTGGAGTATTAACTTTATCTTCCCTGTGGACTCCTGTCTGCAACTTCAACTGTCTAGAGATCAAAGAAGATCTCTTGTCTGTGTTGTCATTGTGAGTGACAGACCGGCAATGTGTAATTTCAGTAGATCAACCCCTAGTATGAAAATAATAATACCTCTTCCTTAGTTAGATCGGTAAAATCAAAGTGATGGTCTAAAACAACTTAATTTCATCCTTCAGAGAAAAGTCTTTCTTGAGTTTACAGTAACTTAAGAGGCCTTTTTTTTTCTATATAGACCTGCTTCCTGATTAACCATTTCACTGCTTTAGTCCATGTTTCATTTTTCTTGCTTTCAGCACTGTGTTGTAGTTAATTTTTTTTTTTTAGTGCTGGGGGTTTTTTAATGGAAAAAATCAGAGGAAAATCTGCCTCCAACATATTATGAAATAATCATAGCTTGAATTTGCAAACAGCAGGCAGTAGATATGGATGATGTGGTATCATTGGGTAAGTGGTTAAGCATGAGGAAAGTAGGGCCAGCACAACTGAACTTCTACAAGGTTAGCCACACCAGCAGTCAAATTCCTCCTGAACATTTGCTTGTCACAAAGTTCTTCCTGGAGTTGTACAGTGTACCACAGAGTCTCAAAAAAAAAACAACCAACTCCTGCCTTATTAATAATTCTAAACTGTCAGAGCTTAGATGCACTGCTGAGGAAATAGCTTGATGGAGAAGAGGCATTGACAATGAACTCAAAGAAGGTCATGTTTCCATTCTCCTGAGGGGGAAAAAAGCAGCATAGCTACCATTTTAATGGGTTGTTCACAGAACTTTGTGGCCAGATTTTCATCCAAACTTCTATCCAGCTGGACATGAATAATTGTGAGCACACTGCAGGTGGAAACATTTGCACATACTTTTGGGGAAATTCCAGCACCCGCTTGCATGCAAGATTACAATTTGCAGTCACAAAACTCATAACAAATGAGTTTTGTAATTGGGAACATAAGAATTGCCATACTGGATCAGACCCCTCCAGGGTTGTCTGTGACAGTGACCAGTATCAGCTATCTCAGAACAAGGTGGACGAAAGCCTGCAGTAAGGGATATGGGATAACCTATGGGATAAGCCTGCAGTAAGTATGGGATAACCTACGCACAGGGAAAGTGTACTCCTAATCCCCAATAGTTACAAGATGGGTTTTGCCCTAAGGCATAACGGTGTATATCCTTTCCAAAATTATTGTTTATTTTAAAAATATTTTTTGCTTTTAAATTGCTGGATATTCCTGTTAACCATATAAATATTTAGTTCTTTTTAAATCCTATTGAACGGTTGGCTCCAGTGCTATCATGTGCCAATGAGTTCCACATGTCAGTTATGTGTTGTGGTTTTCCACTGGGCCCAGTAATTCTCACTCTCTGCTTCCTTCCTCTGATCTACTTTCTAAGCCACTATTAATATTTCCTTAAGCAGCAGCCATGACAAAGGATTTTAATCACTTCTTTACTTTTGACTCTCGGGCCTATTTTGCTAGTTTTCTCCTTTTTCTTTTTAAATCCCTCGTTCTCACATTTAGTGTGCTTGAATGTTCCCAGGTGTTAGAACAGGTCAAATCTAAATACAGGCACCCGCACCTGCAGAGTGTGGGCACCTGGAAAGTGTGGGTGATAAATGTGCGCATGCAGTTTTGGACGCCAGAACATGTAAATGGAGACATATTGTGGGCACCCCTGTCGGAATCCCATACACAGTGGGTGAAGGTTCTAATTACCCTCTTATCCCTTGACAATTTAACACATTTATCTATCTATCATGTTCATTACAGCCACCGTTTCAACTGGAGAGTTGGTTTTGGGACTGAGATCCATCAGCTAATATGCAATCCACTCATATTACCACTGAGTGCCATCTCCCTCCATTTTAAATGCCAAAATACCATGTATTATATCAGGTGAAGAACAAATAACTTCTTCCTGTAAGAACATATTGTAAAGACTGAATAACAAAATCTAATCCGTGGGGGAAAAACCCTTGTTCTTAACATGTCTTTTGGGTCATCTTGTGTGAGGAAAACAGAGGTCTGGAAAACAGGGTAGAGATATTTTGTGAATATCAGTCAGCTGGTGACTCACTCCCTTTCCTTCTTTTTATAGAAGCAGCTTCTTCATGTGGCTTTCCTTATATTTGAGTCAGACAGGTCTGTCTGCCTCTGCATTGCTCTTTGCATTGGCAGAGCAGTAAATGAGAATCTGGCCCACGGTGTTTTCGCGTGAACTTTTTTCACAAACTAGAAAGCCAGCTATTTAAGAAAGAGAGGCTCCTGCCATCCTTTATCCCCAGTTCTAACATTTCTCACTGTCCTTTTTCACTGGCAACCTGCCCACATGACCTCTGACTTTCATCAATCTTCAAGATTTTCAACCACTAGCCCTTGTAGTGACTCAAGAGTGGCAGACACTGTGCTATGGCACTTCCTCTCTTCAGTCTTTCAGGGGAAGTCTCTCAACATTTATTAAATCAAGCCATGTACCGGTTATGTAATGATGACATGTCATGTCATGTTTGGATAATAAAGTGCCATAGGAGAACCTGAGGCAATGCAATAAGCTACACCCCTTCATTCCTGGATGCTCTCCTGACTTTTACAAGTAGAAGCATGTACAAGTTGGAAAGCAGGCCTCAACATACCTGCAGAATTTGGGAACTACTGGGCATCTTAAGAGATCTTGGAGTCACCGTAGATAGTTCTTTGAAAAAATCTGCTCAATGTGCAGCAGCACTCACAAAAGCTAACAGAATGTTAGGAACCATTTAAAAAGGGATAGATAACACGACAAAAAATATAATGGTACTATATAAATCCCTGTTATGCCCACCTTGAATACTGTGTGCAGTTCTGGCCACTCCAACTCAAAAAAGATACATTAGAATTGGAAAAAGTACAGAAAAGTGTAACAAAAAATGAAAGAGGTATGTAAAAGCTTCCATATGAGGAGAGATTAAAAAGACTAGGACTGCTCATCATAGAAAAGAGATGACTAAGGCAGATAAGAGACAAGTCTATAAAATCACAAATGGTGTAGAGAAAGCGAATAAGTAAGCGTTATTTACCCCTTCACATAACACAAGAACCAAGGGTCACCCAATTAAATTAATAGGCATCAGGTTTAAAACAAACATAAGGAAGTATTTCTTGACACAACGCAGAGTCAACCCATGGAACTTGTTGCCGGGAGATGTTGTAAAAGCCAATAGTATAACTGGATTCAGAAAATAATTAGATAAGTTTGTGGCGGATAGCTCCATCAATGGCTATTAGCCAAGATGGACAGGGACGCAACTCCACTCTCTGGGTGTTCCTAAACCTCTGACTGCCAGATGCTGGGGATGGCCAACTGGCACTAGATCACTTAATCAATTGGGCTGATCATTCCCTCTGAAGCATCTGGCACTGGATTCTGTCAGAAGATAGGATACTGGCGAGGTGGACCATTGGTCTGACAAGTATGTCCATTCTTATGTTCTGATCTGAGAGCAAAGGCAGTGTGGCAGGGTGAACCAGGTCCAAAGACCCCCTGCTGGAAGCCTTGCGGCCCTCCATCCCAGAATAGAGCAGCAAGAAGTCCTCCAGGCAGTCTAGAGTGGCTGCAGAAGAGTGACCAACAGAGGGGCTGCTGGAGCAACCAATAAGGGGCCAGAAGGACCAGATAAAAGGCCAGCAGTAGAGCCTTCAGTTGCTGTGTGGAGCTCAATGAGGGATGACCAGGTGCCTGGCTGGTTAGACGAACAGTGGGACTGTGGATAGCTCACTGCAGAGAGCTCACCAGACAGAACTGAGCCCAGAGGAGGCTGCCAAAGACTGGGAGCCTGGCTGGCTGGATAGAGTAGTAGCAAGACCATGAAAAGGTCAGTGCGGGCAGGCTGAGCCCAGAGGACTGTGCCCAGGACCTGGCCAAACTAGGAAAGGGTACCAAGACGGGCCCTGCTGATCTGGTTGCGGACTGAGCCCAGGGCAGGCTGCTGAAAAGGACACTTATCTGAGGGTACTGAGATGGGCCCTGGCTGGGTGGTTGAAGAAGGCAGTGCCTTGGGGAAGAAGCCTTAGAGCTACGGCCCCATGCCAGATCCAAGAAAGAAGTTTAACTGTGTACCCCAGAAGGGGGAACAGCATGTGCGGCTTGGGCGGAGGGCTGAGCTGCTGAAGACCAGCCTAGAGAATCAGTGGCCAGGAGGATGCTTGCAAGAGGCAGGTGCCATCCTGATGTAAGATCAAAAAAGAAAAGCAGGCTCCCACCTAACCGAGAGAAGGGGGGCCATCCATGAGATGTGGTGCCCCCACCCCCACCCCGTTGAAAAGAACTGTGATTGCAGGTATATCGGCCAGAGAAAAGGGGGCGCTCGTGAGAGGCGGGTGCTGACCCCATTACAGGAAGGCAGTAGGAACATGTGTATTAAGAGCATATTGATTTTCTGCTGATATTTCCTCACAATGCCTTTTCAAGTGCATAAACTGCTCTGACATTTTCAGGCTCCTCGTTCTGTGAAATGCCATGATGTTCACCTGCCCTTTGATGAGAACAAGAGATTGTTTAATGTCACAACACTGGATTTGCTCAATTTGCCCAGCTGAACTAATGGCGTAATTTTGTTTATGTTAAAGGTTCAGCATGCACTTTATTAACTCTTAGGAGAAAACACAAAAGCTCTATTATATACCTTTACTGTAAAAATAATTTAAAAAATCAGAAAAACCAATCTTTTGATGTGCTCAGTGTGTAGCTTTTTGAAGTTTCAAATACTATACCAGGTGAACCATGGAATGAAGAGCCTTTGCATTGGCCTCTGGGTCTATTGGCCTGTGATCTCATACAAATAAAAGCAAATAAAAGCTGAAAGAAAATCTAGATATTGGAACAGATTTCCTTATAAAATTGAACTTCCTTCCCTCCCCCTCCCCAGCGGAGTATCTCAAGTGGTAGTATGTTTGTGATTGTGTCAGCAGGCTCAGAGTCCCAACAGACTCTGCCTGCTCACAGAAATTAACCTACTTTCAAAGGGAGTAACAAGCAGTACAGTCAAAGAGAAAGAGTTTAAGACCTTTCACATTCATTAAAATGTATTTGAAGAATGATAAATCTTCTGGATATGTCAAACAACCCTCTTTTCTGCTTCACTTTAAAAGCTACATTTCAGAGATCTGAGAGTAAACAACCACATAAAAGTTTCCTTAACAGAACCTTCTTGTACTTTTTTTCCTCCCTAATAAAATGGTGTTTATGGCTTAATATGCAGGATTGGAAAGAAAAGGATATGAGTAGGAAGATATAAAATCTATATGAAATATACAGATATAAAATCCACAGGCTGTAGGAATACAGCTGTATTTGTAAGTAGTATTCACCAAAACCTTTTCCTGTATAGAATGTAAAATTCAATTAATTTCCCTTCTTGTTCTACCAAAATTATTCATTTTTTTTACATTTTCTGAAATCATAATCGTTACATAACCGTGGCTTTGTATCTGAACTTAACTCAGGTTTGATTACCTTGCCGTTTTCTGCATGAATTGAACTTACACCATCAAGTTACAAACTTTGGAAACATTTCATGTTGAATGAGGAAACTAAAATAGTCTATTCAGACTAAGGAGTGTCATGAACTGATTATCATCTCTCGGTTTAAAGCTTGAGGCCTGTATGTTTCTGCCATTACGTTGGCGGTGCTGCCATGGCTGGTGTTAGTAGCCATCTATTATTTTGAAGCAGAGGGCAGAACTTTAGCTGGTGTATGGTGTCATACCTCCTTTGACTTCAATAGAGCTATGACAATTTACATCAACTGAGAATCTGCCCCAGGATCTCTTGTCCACTTTGCTTATCCAGAAAGGAATTTAAGGAGCATCCGTGTATTCCTTTCTATGAAACATGAACAGATATGTTAGTTGGTTTATCATACAGTATTTGCTATGGTGCACTAATTTAGTTTTAGTTAAAAGAAGCACAAGAAAGAAGACATGAAGCACATCTCTAACATATTTTGTAATTAAGACAAGTGACTACTCATTTTCTGTGCTCAGCCATCCTCATCATTGGGGGCAAGAGGAACATTGTTCCTCTATCTCTCCCTTATTATTTGCCCCCTGTAAATCATCAGTCCTGCTAACATCCCTGTCCAGTTCCAGCTAGTCCTCATCACTGCCTCGTTCATTCTCAACTTTCACCCTCCTTAGTGAAAACCAGTCTCGCCCTTTTCTCACTATGAGAAAATCCAAATCCACTAATCCTGCTATCAGGGAGGTCAGTGAATGTTTTGACAGGGATGTCTTTGGGAGTACAGCAAGCCCTAAATACTCTGCGTGATTTTTCATCGCCCCTCTTCAGATCCCCGCAAAATGATTAGGTATAAATATTTACCTCTTAATCCAGTGGTATCCCATATCTTTTCTAAGACCAGGTAGCTTCCCAGATCACCCATTCTGAGGACAATCTTAATATAAACATATCCATTCTGGTATCTAAAATAAAATTTCTGTTGAAGCTGTGTGACAAAATGTCATTATCATGTACAATAAGCACATTTCCTCAGAATAAAGATGGTTTAGTGGTTAGGACCCTAGCCTGGCACTTAGAAGACCCAGATTTAGTTCCCTGCTCTGTCATAGGCTTCTTATGTGATCTTGGGTAATTCACTTAGGGTAAAATTTTCAAGCACATAGGAGCCTAAGTCCCACTGACTTTCAATGAAACTTAAGCTCCTAAGTGCATACATTTCTTTGGAAAATGGGACTTAGGTTCCTTAGGCACATTTGACATTTTTACTCTTGGTCTTTCTGTGCCACAGTTCCTCATCTGCAAAATGAGGCTAACAGTACATCCCTACCTCCCAGAGGTGTTGAGGATTGTGAGTTGCCCAGATACTATAGTAACCAGGGGGCATATAAATACTTAACCTAGTTTAGTGGTTTGCTAATTCCATTCATCTTAAATTTGAGCTCCATTAGAAAATCCATCAGCAGAGAACAACTCTGTTAGAGTTTCTAAAGGCTTTATTTCTGCCTTTATTCATGTGATGTTAATGTTAGTACTTACATGAAACAATGGGAATTGTCCTTATAAACTGAGTCTTTTCTGGGATTCCAGTGAAGTAGTCAGGAACTTTCTTTTTCACAAGTTTTCAATAGAATATTATCCAGCAATTGCAAACAGCACAACAAACTAGCTTGTAAAATCACAAGTGCAAAAGATCTCAGGATCCTTCTGGCATCCCACAGAGTAGCATATTTGTTTGCATGATAGTTATTTACACAGAGATTTGCATTTTGGCCATTGGAAGAAGACATGCACTGTAGTTGTTAGAAAATTATTATACTTGGAAGAAATATCTCACACTGACATGCTATCTCCAGAGACTGATCTGCAGGAAGCGAAGGATTCTAACTTTTGAGCACACCAGATGAAAGTTAGAGAGATGGATAGCCACAAACAAGTTCTTAAAAACAGAAGACTTCTGAATTTAATTTTTACTCCACTTTTTCATGTTCTCTACGTGTGTATATATATACTTGTTCCTATATGTCCCATTCTATGCATCCGATAAAGTGGGCTGTAGCCCACAAAAGCTTATGCTCAAATAAATTTGTTAGTCTCTAAGGTACCACAAGTACTCCTGGGGTTTTTTTTTGCAGATACAGTCTAACACAGCTGCTACTCTGAAACCTGCCATTCTTAAAAGGCTTTGTTTGTATTGGTGATTTATATTTTATGAAGAAAATGTAACATCTTTCATTGATGGTACCCATTCTCATTAATTGTAGAGTCATAGAAATTAAAGATGGGAGAGACCAATTAGATCATTTAGTCCATCTTTCTGCCTGTGCAAAATTGTTCCCTTGCTGTTCTTGGGTGCTTTGTCCAAACTGTTTTTAAATGACTCAGCAGCCGATCAATCTTTCACCACTCTTTGGAAATTATATTCCACAATCTAATGAACATTACTGCTTGGAAATGACTCCTGTTATTCACCCTAAAACTTACTTTACTCAGTTTAATCACATTAATCATTGAATCAGGACAGTTGGAGGCTCTGTAAAGTAACAGGCAGAGCTTAATCTAACTCGATCGCCACTTCTTGCCCGATCCTTCCACCTCCATGAGCACACACACACACACACACAGATCTGCCCTCCTCCTGTCTGCATGCAGACCCCTCAGGCTATGGTGAACCCCTGCCTTCTTATTTGTCTGTGAGACTTTGTGACCTTTGGTGACCAACATCACTACATGGACCTGAATACAGGAGATAAAGTTGAAGCTTGACTTTCCAGACTGGGATAGCAATTAGGAAATTAATCTCTGCTGTGACCTGCTGGTGCCATAATCAGACCAAACCATGGATTGCAAATTGACGTTGATGTTCTGCCTGGTGGCTCAGATATGTATCTGTGTTGTGCGGCACCCGAAGACATGTTTACTCACCAATATTTTCTGAGTTATACAATACACCATCTGCAGAATTATCCCTTTGTCAGCGATACTCATTTAAAAGGTTATATTTCTCTGCAGATGTTAGGTGAAGTACATGAAACACACATTCCATTAACAGGTCTATTTCTTTAGCAGATATTCTTTAAAATAGATTCTACTGTATGTAGCACTTGGCACTGCAAATAATTCAGATGAGATCATTGCTATGTTAAACCATATGTAGTTTTAATTAAAACGTTGTTCACTTCTTGCTGGCTTAAGTAGATCCTGATAGCCTATTTGCTGTCTTGTTTAGTTATAGTGACTCTCAGCTGGCTGTCTTAGCTCTATGTCTGGGAGATTTTTGGACTTGCTGTGTGTACTGGGTGGGTTGTTTGGTTTGCAGGGTTTTCCATATCTGAGCTCAGCTGTGTGGTTTGTTTGGTTCTTGGAGACTGGGGTTGGCCATTTGAATTCCTAGGTCTTGTGTGTCTGAAGTGAACCCGTTTGGTTTTACAAAAATATTCTACAGTATGACAAGCTCTTGAATAGTAATCAGTTTTCAGCAGTGCTGACAGACAGCAGTATCCACAGGAATTAGGTAATCACTGGGACTCAAATAAACAGCACATTAATGGCAAATAAAATTAACTCATGCTTGGAATATGAATAGTATGAATTCACAAATGATACCTATCTGGACTGCGTGGTGATGTCCAAGATAATAATCAGCCTTTAAATTATTGGTACAACAGAAATATTGGGGATGGTGTATCTCTGGGATGAAAATGATCTCTCACCAGGAAATGTAAAGGTGGCAGATAGTGAATGGGAAATACAAGTAATGTATGCCCAAAGCCTAAAGGATTATCATACACTAAGATTAAGACTAATAATATTTATTATTCAAAATGTGTAGCCCAATCCATGAGAACAAATTTAGAATTGCTTAGATTGTAAGCTCTTTGGGGCAGGGATCAGGATTTTTGGATGGGTGTGTTTAGTGCTTAGCACAATGGAACCTTAATCCCTGATTGGGGCCTCCAGGTACCACTGCATTACAAATAATCAATAATAATAGTCCACTGACTGCACTCATGTGAGTAAGGGCTACTCCTCTGAATAAGGGATTTTAGGATGGGGCCTCATGTTTGTATGTAAGAGACTATCATATCTGTATACAACAAAGTATGTCCTTTATGCTGTAGCATGTCTTTATTGGCAGGCATGGTATTATGTCTAGTTTACTTTTTAAAAACCCATTGCTAGTTATTGTAATGAGTATAAATTCAGGACAGTGTCTCATCTCTGGCTATATCTCATGCTGAAAGGACACTGAACGTTTCCTCACCTTTTCAATAGAACGGCATATTTAGTTCACCATCAAATGACAGTCAAGATTTTTTTTTCAAAGGCTAATGGTGATAAAAATAGGCACTCCACTAATTTCTATTTTCAGCTATATTTAGGAGCAATACAGGAGTTCTATTTCCTTTACTATAAGATTCTTTTGTTAAACATAAATTATTTTGTATAAACCTGAACTGGACTTTAGAAAGTTACTCCAACATAATGTTGGTTTGCTCATGCCTGTCATTCAATCAGAGGTAGGAAAGATGCATGATATTGTCTTTTTCAAAGAGGAAACAAAGGGACATGCTAACTTGCTGTGTCTCTTGTTTGCTGATGTTGGACAGTCACTCTGGACGAAGTGATCTAGAGGAAGATAAATAAAAAGACTTTGATTTTTTTCAAAATAGTGACTTTGAAATTGGCTAGAAAAGAAAAATAAAGAAAGCCAGTACCATGTTACCACATGCCAGGAGACAGTGGTAAGTTTTTATTTTTATAGCACATTGTGAAAAACATCAGGAAAGAAAAATCATAGAATGACATAGTTATGATCCTCTATCCTGTGAATTTAAATAGTTTAGTGTATCATTTTTCTTATTTTTATGTCATATTTTAAAGGTTTCTGAACACTTTAGGTAACGATTAGTACTAAAATTAAAGTGATAAAGGAAAAAGGAAAAAAGAAATGCAAGACAATTGTTGATTTGGATGGAATAATAATGTGCAATAGGAAATCAGGCCCATAATCTGCATTTAGACTTATGCAAGTGGACCTTTGCACTTACATCGAGCCCTGTTGACTTCTGTGGGGCTCTGCACAGGTAGAAGGACCTACCCACACATATCTGACCACATGAGCAGGACTCTGTATTGTAAAGTGTTTGGGGCAGAGACTCTTTCTACGAGTTTGAACAGCACCTAGCACAGAGGGGCTCTGGTCTGTTGGGTACTGCAATATTAATGATGATAACTGTGTGAATATATAAAAATGGTAAATATAAGAAATGTACCATTTTCCTACTGATGACCAAGGTGAAAAACATTCACAATGCACTTTTTGCTAACTCATAGAAAAGGGTTATTTAGGCTCCTCTATGGAATTCCTGTTTCTTTCCAATTCCTTCCTCTGTGGATTTTAAAGTGTAGAAGGCCGGTCCTGTAAGCCATCCACTAACTCATAGACTCTAAGGTCAGAAGGGACCATCATGATCATCTAGTCTGATCTCCTGCACATTGCAGGCCACAGAACCTCACCCACCCAATCCTCTAATAGACCCATAACCTCTGGCTGAGTTACTAAAGTCCTCAGATCATGATTTAAAGACTTCAAGTTATAAAGAATCTACCATTTACACTATTTTAATCCTGCAAGTGACCCATGCCCCTTGCTGCAAAGGAAGGTGAAAATGCTCCAGGGTCTCCGCCAATGTGACCCAGGAGAAAATTCCTTCCCGACCCCAAAAATGGCAATCTGTTAGAGCAGTGGTGGGTAACCTGCAGCCCGTAGGCTTCACGTGGCCCATTAGGGTAATCCGCTGGCGGGCCATGAGATAGTTTGTTTACATTGACCATCCACAGGCACGGCTGTCCGCAGCTCCCAGAGGCCGTGGTTCACTATTCCTGGCCAATGGGAGCTGCGGGAAGTGGCGGCTAGCACGTTCCTGCAGCCCACAGCGCTTCCCACAGCTCCCATTGGCTGGGAACGGTGAACCGTGGCCTCTGGGAGCTGCGGGCGGTCATGCCTGTGGACGGTCAATGTAAAGAAACTGTCTCACAGCCTGCGGCCCGCAGGTTACCCACCACTGCGTTAGAGCCTGACTATGTGGATAAGACCCTCCAGCCAGACACCTGGGAAAGAATTCACTATAGTAACTCAGAACCCACCCCATCTAGTGTCCAGTCACCAGCCAATTCTTACTGAAGTCAATGGGAATTACACAGACGGGATGAAATCCCCTTTCTGGTCAGTTTTGACATTAACTTTTATAAGGCCAGGATTTCACCCATTAAAACCTTGCAGGATCAGAAACGAGCACTTTTTTGCCATTTCCAAGTCCTGAGCAGCTTTTGGAAGGTGCAGGGTGCACTCAGTTCCCAGTGAAGTCAACAGAAATGGAGGATAAGGGAAAACATGGAGGACTGAGCCGAAAAAGGCACACTGTGTCTGGTTCTTGTTACAGAATATGGCTAATAATACAGTATCTACTACCATAATTTATTATGGAAGGTGTCTGGCGGACAGCTCTAAAGGCTGTATCCACAACATAGAGAGAGCACAGGCAGCAACAGTACAAGCATCCCTGTTCTCCCAATATGGCTCAACCCTCTAACTATATGTAAACTCTTCTGCCTTTGAAAATCTCCCCCTATGTCTTACTATGTGTTTGAACAGTGCTTAGTACAAAGAGGGCCCAATCTCAGTTGTGACCACCACTGTGGAACAAATAATAAATAGTGACCAGGGGTATAAAACTGAATTGTTGAAAATCAGGATGGGGATTGTCATAAATATAAACAAAAGGGTAACAACCTTTATGTATGCAGTAACATAAAATCCTTTCTGGCCAGAGGTACAGAATCACTTACTTGTAAGGGGTTAATCAGTACAATTAACTTAGTTGGCACCTGACCAGAAGAACCAATGGGGAAAGAAGATACTTTCAAATCTTGGGGCAGCGGAAGGTTTTGTTTGTGCTTTCTTTGATTGTTCCCTCTCCGGACAGAGAGAGAGACCAAGCAGGTAAACCAGCTCCTAAAAAGATACCTTAAATGATATGTCTAAAATTTCAGCAATTGTAAGTAAAGGCAAGGAAATGCATTAGAGTATCTTTTGTTTTAGCTTGTGAATTTTCCCTATGCTAAGAGGTAGTTTTATACCTGTTTTTTGTAACTGTGAAGTTGAGTCCAGAGGGGAGTCCTCTGTGTTTTAAATCTTTTATTACCCTGTAAAGTTACCTTCCATCCTGATTTTGCAGGTGTGATTCTTTTACTTTTTTCTTTATAATAAATTTCTTCTTTTAAGAACCTGATTGATTTTTAATGTCCTAAAAACAGGGATCTGGTCTGTGCTCACTTTGTTAACCTATTGGATGGTATATTATTCTCAAGCCTCCCCAGGAAAGGAGGTGAAGGGGCTTGTGAGGATACTTTGGGGGGATAGGGCTCCAAGTGGCCCTCCCTGAATGGTTGTTTAAATCACTTGGTGGTGGCAGCAATACCGTCCAAGGACAAGGAAAAGAATTTGTGTCTTGAGGAAGTTTTTAACCTAAGCTAGTGGAATATACGATTGGGGGTCTTTCATGCAGGTCCCCACATCTGTACCCCAGAGTTCAGAGTGGGGAGGGAACCCTGACAGGGATATTCAAGAGTTGGAAACCCAATGGCTTCTGAAAGATGTGAAACCAGACAGATAATAAGTTAAAGACCCATTTCCCTTTCTGTAGCCTATTTTATACAGTATGTTCACTGGAGGCATGGAAATGACAACACTTGGAAAACACTGATGAAAACTTAGTTTGAGGTGGTTGAAAAATGGTGAAAAGTTGTGCAAAATGTTTAAAACTTTTTGTGGGGAAAAATTTCAGAGGACATTTAGAATTTTTATAAAATTTCAATCTGCTTTTTTTGGAGTCCATTGAAATTTTGAAACAAACAAAGAAAAAAGTAGGACATTTGCAAAAGTGGACACTGTTGTTGAAAATAATCTTCCTTTCTTATGAACGCTGGTATATCTAAGTACATGTTGTGCCAGTTTGTGAATGACTTATGTATTTGTTTCACTCATCAAGGATTGTGATTTACTGTTATTGGCAGACATCTTCAGCATACATTTAAAACAGTGTTTAGCTTTGTTTCCTGAGAAGTGAGCATTATAAAATTTACAAATAATTAACCTACAATTAACCCTTCCTCTTTCTTCAGTGTTTCCTTTATTCTTGGCTAAATATGCTCTTCCCAAAAACAGTGGCCTTTAGATGGGGTTTGGCTATACATCTATTCAAGAACTGTTCCCTCATCTTCCAGCTAATCCAGCATGAATACCGTAGGCTACACTGAGAATTTCCCTCAGGCGTCAGAAAAAACAGTCATGCATGTGACTTATAGTAAAGAGAATTGCAAAAGTACTCTGCAGCTCAACAAAGCCATAGTCACTGCTAGAAGCCAGGCATGGGGCTTAGTCATGTGATGTTCTTTTCTTCACTGGTGATTCAGTAACAAGATCTGGCTAACAAAGGACCAGATTCTGACACTCTTAAACTGAATACTGCTTTACACTAAGAGGGGTCCCATTATCTTCTATGGACTTCTGATAGGGCAAAGTATAACTTAAGGATAGCACCATCGAGTTCAAGATCAAATATTCTAATAAAGAATGAAAAGACACAAAGCATTTCTGCAGAACATTCCTATATCAACATCACATAATATCTACTGATTATAATCCACTATATTATATTTTTTTTAAATCCAGTATCACAATTTTTGCCTTGAAATTTTTTTCAAATGATTTTGTTTGTATTTATTTTTGTTTTGTTTTTCTCAAGTAATGTGTTTCTTTTGTATTTTTATTTACAGTCATGCTTACACTTGGACTGTCAGAAATACTGAACTAGGAAAAATAGAGTTAAGTTTGTTTGATTTTAAATGGAGTACGAATTTTGTCTGGAATAAAGGGGATATTTACAAACTCTGTCCTTCACTGCTTCTAGCATGTGTGTGTCATGAAAACAGACAGACAACCAAGCAATTAGAAAAATCCTGTGCAAATCTGCACTCATGTTCTTGTTGGGTTGCTTTTTATCCTCTAAGGTCAGATGTATGATATATGTCTGAAAGCTATTTTGCTTTACAAACTTTGTTTCCATCTTGCCAAAGTAAATATTCTAATCAGGTCTGGTTTTCTTTCACTCCATAAAGACCAGTGTCATCCTCATTGCAGGCAACACAGCTTCTGTTCTGTGTCTGTCAAAAGTTCTGTTAAGCTGCCCACTGAATACACTTTATGCATTCTTCTGCTTTTCACAAGACTTGATATAGTAGATGCTTTAAATTCCTGCCCAAAATATTCCAGTTTCCCTTGGCTATTCTTTTCAATTTATTCACTTATTCAAAGCAAACTGAGTCTCACAGTGCAAGAATCAAAACTGATGCCGCTCACTCTTCCTGTGTTGCTGTGGTTTCGATTTACATATTCAGTGGTTTAATTTACAATATTACATATTTCATCTCTGATGAGTCCCAAAGCTAAAAGAAAACTATTTAATGACACATCAATAACAAGATAATTGGATTTATACAAATAATATATAAAACCTAATCTGGCCATGTTGTAAGCCTTTGAAAAATCACAGTTTGAACATGCTCAGTAGAGATTTCTTAGAATCTGGCAGCTAAATTCTTCAAATATCTCATGTGCATTGACCATGCTCCAGGCCAGCAATGCAGGAGCTGATCAGGATTTTCCCTGCTGCTGTGGGATTCTGTAGCTCTAGGCACCAGAACTAAAAACTGGGAGACTGTCTCCCAGGGGCTCTAAGGACTCCCTCTACTGGCACCAGGCAGTGAGGAAGAGGAAACAGCCTGATTAGACTACAGAAGGGACAAGAGCCACACCCCATGGGGAAGAGGGTGATTGTGAGACTAGATTAGAATGAGGAGCTGGTGGGAGGGGAAGAGACTGGGAGATTGGGGAGGGGAAACTGGGACTGGCTGGGCAAGGAGACAGGGATTGGAACCAGAGGAGGAAATGGGGCAGGGAGGGCCTGGCAGCTTGTGGGTGGGTGGGGGTAGGGTGAGATTGCATGAGGAACTGGGAAGATGGGACTGAGACTGTCTAAGACAAGAGAATGTGACTGGGAGCCATTGGGATGGTGAAATGGAGGCTAGTGAAGGGCTGGGCAAGGATGTGGAGCTTAGAAGTGGTGGAGACTGGAACGGAGTAGGGTAAGAGCCTGGGATTAGGACAGGAAGCCAGGACAGGGAGAAAGGACAGGGCCAAGTTAGAGAGGATGGGGAAGAAGATGTCACTTCCAGAACCTGGATGTCAGGACAGGACACAAAAAAATTAGTGGGTGCTCAGCACCCACTGGCAGCCAGCTCCTCCCCATCCCCAGTGCCTCCTGTCCGCCAGCGGCCCCACCAATCAACTCCTCCCCCTCCCTCTCAGCGCCTCCCACCCACCGCAATCAGCTGTGCCACGGCATGCAGGAGATGCTGGGGGGGGGGAAAGAGATGGAGGAGTGGGGATGGGGCAAACTTGAGGGAGGGGGCAGAACTGAGTGGGAAGGGGCAGGTCGGGATGGGGGCTTGGAGAATGGGTGGGGTGGAGCGGGGTCTGGGGCAGAGCGGGGGGTTGAGCACCCTGGGGCGTGGAGGAAGCCAGCACCTGTGGTCAGGTGACCAGCCATGGAAGAAGCAGTCTGTCAGAACTACCAGGCAGCTGGGAGTATCCCGACAAGATAGCAACATTGAGCAGACTGGAGTGTCCGCTTTCATTAGGAATCTATATGCCTCCTTTAGGGTCACCTAGTTAGGCATTGCTTGTGGGATTGGCTGGAAGCTAGGACTCAGAAGTAATTACCTCAGATGACTCATCAGGCTCAGAACACTGGAATGGAATGGAACCCAAGACCCTTAAGTCTCACCATTCTGCTCATGTCAGCAAATATATGTGAAATTCATTGAAAAAGTGTGTGTCTCATCCCCTCTAGTGGATGGCCCACACTGAGGCTGACAACCTACTACTGCTTCCAGTTACTTCATTAGCTCAAATGGCAAAACTCTCTGCAGGGGATCTAAATGTTCTAAAATCACTCATGACTCATGTGGGTGTCACCATGATGTAAGTCTGATGCTGTATAAAAAAGAAGCTGACAATTTATATTACTGTTGCTACCACTGTTACAAAGTTGCAGTAAATCTTGTACAAAGTATGTCATGGACGGTATCAATGGAAAAGTTATAATCTGTTAAGTATAATTATCCTGTTTAAATGCATGTATCATCATGGTATCTGAAGTTATGAATATGGGCTATATGTTTGTATCTCAACTATGTTTTTTTCTTGGGTGACATTTATATCCAGACTAGCCATCCCTGTGTTCGGCCATCCACGTGATAATGAGCCATTGTGGAGACTCAACTCACCCAGTGAGCCGCTCCTGAAGACATTTCAGAGAGCACTGAGGCGATGGCTGCCCCAAGATGTAAGGGGCACATGTATCACAAGTAAGGACATGTGATAAGGACATGTGATCGAAAATTCCATCTTTTGCCAGTAACATCCCATGCACTTGGGCTGAAAGTATAAAAGGAGACAGTGACATCACTTCTTTCTCAGCTTTCCTGCTCCTCACCTCTGGATTGTGATTTTCTAACAGAAGGAAGCTCTGAACAAAGGACTGATGACCCCAATCCAAAGTGACTTTTTGCAAGCTAGCAGACTTACCATCACTGCTATGAACCTGATTTACTGACTTTAAAATCATTTGTAATGTATATGATTCCTTTAACCATTTAAAAACTCTTATTTTTCATTAATAAACCTTTAGTTACTATTCTGCTAAAGGAATTGGCTACAGCGTGGTATTTGGTAAGATCTAAAGTATATATGTTGATGTGGGGGAGTGGCTGATCCTTTGGATTGGAAGAACCTTATGTATGAAGAATCTGGTTTTCAGTAACCTCTCATCATAAAGTCCAGTTGTCTGGGTGGTAAGCCAGGGGCTAGAATGCCTAAGGTGACTGTGTTTTGGCTTCTTGTTAACCAGCATAGAGACACAGGAGCTCATTTTTGTTACTGGCTTGGTGAACTCTAATGTTAGTAAAAAGAACGAGGAGGACTTGTAGTACCTTAAAGACTAACAAATTTATTTGAGCATAAGCTTTCGTGGGCTAAAACCCACTTCATGTTCTCTGTGTATATATATATCTTCCTACTGTATTTTCCACTGCATGCATCCGATGAAGTGGGTTTTAGCCCACAAAAGCTTATATGCAAATAAATGTGTTAGTCTCTAAGGTGCCACAAGTACTCCTCGTTCTTTTTGCTGATACAGATTAACACAGCTACCACTCTGAAACCTGTCTCATGTTAGTATAACCACCTGTTTTGGGCTGTGATTGCCCTGTTTTTTATCAGTCTATCCTGAATTTGGCATTCTCAGCTGTGACCCACACCAAGCCTGGTCCCAGTAACATAATAGAAATTCTGTTTTTTTCAGTTTATTTATTTACAAAACTACATTAAAAAACATTATTACGGCTGCTCAGAAGTTAACAAATGCCAAAAAATAAGGTTCACAGGGTGGAGTGATGTTGAATGAATTAATGTTTGTAAAGCCCTGAGTATACGTCTACACTCCAATAAAAGATTCACAGCATGGCAGTGGCTGGCCCAGGTCAACTGACTTGAGCTCATGGGGCTTGGGCTGCAGGACTAAAATTTGCAGTGTAGGCGTTTGGGCTCAGGCTGGAGCCTGGGCTCTGAGACCCGCCCCGTCATGGTCTCTCAGAGCCCAGGCTCCAGCCCGAGCCCAGATGTCTACACTTCAATTTTACCGTGCAGTTTTCAGCCCTGCAGCCCAAGCCCCATGAGCCCAAGTCAGCTGAACTGGGCTCTGCAACCCAGTGCTGCAGGTTTTTTATTGCAGTGTAGATATACCCTCAGATACTATAGTGATGAACACCATAGAAAAGACCATGAGGAAATGAATAATTCCATATTTGGAGCAGAGTTTGAATGGTGTGCAGTAAATAAGGCCTGGGGTCACACAATTAATGCAGATAAAACAAAATTATTTAATAGCTGCTCATTAATTGAACACTGTCCATCATGTGTGCTGAAAGAGGCAGGTGTCCTGTGTGAAAAATAGTCTGTGATGATGTAATTATAGACTGTATCATAATGCATACACACAAGGAGGTCAAATTAAGGTTGCCTAGACAATTTTAAATCTGACATTTCCTAACTTTTGAGTTCTTGACTTTGCAACCTTAATTACATTCTGTTAGAGAAGTAGTTCAAGAAAGCCAGAGAGGGAAGTTATGCACAGATGTCCAACTAGTCTTTCAATATTTTTTGTTTATTTCAATTTAGCACTCTTAAAAGAGACACTATCCCGCCCCAAGTTGCCTATGTACATTGGGTCCATCCCACATGGACACTGTCTAAATGAAACAATTTGACCATTAGGGATTTCTTTCATTTGGACTAGGGTGACTAGCTGTCCCAATTTTATAGGGACAGTCCTGATATTCAGGGCTTTTTCTTATATAGGTGTCCGTTCCCCCTACCCCTGACCTGATTTTTCACACATGCTCTCTGGTCACCCTAATTTGGACCCTAATCTGTGACCTAAATTTATGGTGAGATGGCAGGGGCAGCCAATACTAAATAAGTTATCTGATCTGACCACAGGATCTCCAAAAAGTACCATTAATTGGGAGTTTTAAAATAGTTCTCCTTTGTGACACAGCAAATTGAAGAGGTTTTTTTCTTGCACTACACTTGGAAATACACTTGAAAGCCAATATGGCTATGGAGCACAGATATAACCTGCTCCAAATGAGAGAGACTGTGAAGTGATTGGTGTATTCTGTTCATGCTAGGTTCCTTACTACTTCTTGCTCTAGCTTTCTAATGCAGGGTAAAAATATGTTTGAATTTATTCTGATTATAAACAATCACTATATTTAAACACAGCTAAAGATATCTGGCCAGATCCTTAGCTGTTGTAAATCAGTGTAGCTCTATTGATTTAAACAGGGCTATTGCTGACTTATATGAGCTGAGGATCTGGCCCACAGTATGGCATGGAAATTGGTTAGGCTTAGTCCTGATTCTCCTTTCCCTTACACCTGTGAATCAGGAGTAATTCCACTCAAGTCAATGGAGTTACACTGGCGTAAGCAAGTAGAGAATCAGGCCCAGTTTTCTTTTTGCTTCCCTTGTTCCATCCCTTAGTGAGATGATCCATTCCTAGTAAAATAGTTTAAGATGGCTCGTAGGTGGTGCTAAATGGATTACTAAAGCATCTGAGTGTGCATGTCAGATGTTTGTTTAAAATTTAACAGAAGTTAGATGTGGCTTAATTATGCAGGGGAAGCTAGTTACACTGAACTCTTTTTGTGAAAATTGCATGATAATGGGCTAATATTAAAGGATGTTTCTGAGTGCTACACAACAAATAGCTGACTAGTAATGATTAACAGATTCCCAATATTATCTAAATTTGACCATGAAGCTGAGTTTAAAGTAAATGTTTCATGTTAATGATTTATACAGAATGTTTTCAAAATCAGTGTCAGTGAAGTGATATCAGATTTGGGTGGGGAAAATGGAAAGTTCAAATATTTGACCTGTGGGAGTATTCAAAATTCCCCTAAGCAGATTAACTACCCACTAGAAGATTAAGTATGGAGAATCACCTTGTTTCTACAATACTCTCTCAAGTAATGTTTTTACCTCCATTCATAATATTCCAACATTCGCTAATAATGAACTCCAAAAATCTGACTATTATTTTGATGTATAAAATACATCTGTTCAAAGTGGTCGGTGCTTGCCCAATTCCACCTTTAAAAACACAAAGACTTCATGTTGATCCAATGTAAATATTAGACACTTTCACAGAAATTGATCACCTCCCCCTTTCCAGCCACTCACCCCACAACCTCAGATCTTGTCTGAGAAAGACTGGGAAAACAGGGAGGCTTTGCACTATATGCGGAAGAGCAACAAACTTCAGGTTCTCCAGACCAAAGGGTGAATATATTCTAAAGCTGAAGGCCCTCCTCTGAGAATGCCCAACACCCAGCTCCTGCACAAACCCATCTATGGACTGTCAGCTTGGGCATCCCAGCTGATCTTGGTGACCACAATAAAACATGAGGAATGAGAATGTCTTTAGACTAGAATCATAGAATCATAGAAAATCAGGGTTGGAAGGGACCTCAGGAGGTCATCTAGTCCAACCCCCTGCTCAAAAGCAGGACCCATACCCAATTAAATCATCCCAGCCAGGGCTTTGTCAAGCCTGACCTTAAAAACTTCTAAGGAAGGAGATTCCACCACCTCCCTAGGCAACGCATTCCAGTGTTTCACCACCCTCCTAGTGAAAAAGTTTTTCCTAATATCCAATCTAAACCTCCCCCACTGCAACTTGAGACCATTACTCCTTGTCCTGTCCTCTTCCACCACTGAGAATAGTCTAGAACCATCCTCTCTGGAACTACCTCTCAGGTAGTTGAAAGCAGCTATCAAATCCCCCCTCATTCTTCTCTTCTGCAGACTAAACAATCCCAGTTCCCTCAGCCTCTCCTCATAACTCATGTGTTCCAGACCCCTAATCATTTTTGTTGCCCTTCGCTGGACTCACTCCAATTTATCCACATCTTTTTTGTAGTGTGGGGCCCAAAACTGGACACAGCACTCCAGATGAGGCCTCACCAATGTCGAATAGAGGGGAACGATCACGTCCCTCGATCTGCTCGCTATGCCCCTACTTATACATCCCAAAATGCCATTGACCTTCTTGGCAACAAGGGCACACTGCTGGCTCATATCCAGCTTCTCGTCCACTGTCACCCCTAGGTCCTTTTCCGCAGAACTGCTGCCTAGCCATTCGGTCCCTAGTCTGTAGCTGTGCATTGGGTTCTTCCGTCCTAAGTGCAGGACCGTGCACTTATCCTTATTGAACCTCATCAGATTTCTTTTGGCCCAATCCTCCAATTTGTCTAGGTCCCTCTGTATCCTATCCCTGCCCTCCAGCGTATCTACCACTCCTCCCAGTTTAGTATCATCCGCAAATTTGCTGAGAGTGCAATCCACACCATCCTCCAGGTCATTTATGAAGATATTGAACAAAACCGGCCCCAGGACCGACCCCTGGGGCACTCCACTTGACACCGGCTTCCAACTAGACATGGAGCCATTGATCACTACCCGTTGAGCCCAACAATCTAGCAAACTTTCTACCCACCTTATAGTGCATTCATCCAGCCCATACTTCCTTAACTTGCTGACAAGAATACTGTGGGAGACCGTGTCAAAAGCTTTGCTAAAGTCAAGATACAATACATCCACTGCTTTCCCTTCATCCACAGAACCAGTAATCTCATCATAAAAGGCGATTAGATTAGTCAGGCCTTCCCTTGGTGAATCCATGCTGACTGTTCCTGATCACTTTCCTCTCATGTAAGTGCTTCAGGATTGATTCTTTGAGGACCTGCTCCATGATTTTTCCGGGGACTGAAGTGAGGCTTACTGGCCTGTAGTTCCCAGGATCCTCCTTCTTCCCTTTTTTAAAGATTGGCACTACATTAGCCTTTTTCCAGTCATCTGGGACTTCCCCCGTTCGCCACGAGTTTTCAAAGATAATGGCCAATGGCTCTGCAATCACAGCCGCCAGTTCCTTTAGCACTCTCGGATGCAACTCATCCGGCCCCATGGACTTGTGCACATCCAGTTTTTCTAAATAGTCCCTAACCACCTCTTTCTCCACAGAGGGCTGGCCATCTATTCCCCATGTTGTGATGCCCAGCACAGCAGTCTGGGAGCTGACCTTGTTCGTGAAGACAGAGGCAAAAAAAGCATTGAGTACATTAGCTTTTTCCACATCCTCCGTCACTAGGTTGCCTCCCTCATTCATTAAGGGGCCCACACTTTCCTTGGCTTTCTTCTTGTTACATACAATCTAACAATGAAGGGCTTTAGAGATCAAGATCAACGTCTTGATGTGCACCTAGAAACTCACTGGGAGTCCGCTCAAACTTGGTAGCATAGGAGAAATGGGCTAGTGCTACATGCAAGGAGCCACCATTAAGTGGGCAGCTGAATTCTGCTGAAGGTTTTGATTGGTCTTCAGGTGCAGCCCCATCTAGAGCTCAATGACTAGCCCAACACAGAGGAGACAATAACATGGAAAATTGTGATGAGACCCACACAGAAAAGAAAATACCAACTGCAGGTTGAAAAAAAAGCACGGTTGTCATCTAGGCCTCCAGAAGCAATTGAGGATCTAAAAATGACTCTCCTCAGACCTGAGTAATAAAAGTTGAACATCTTTCAATCAACGTACCCTATATACTCTGGTCTTATCCAGCTTGGGTTTTCAGCCAGCTAGCTCTTACCCAGGCCCAACTTTCAACTAGTGACTTGAGAAGCTGATCAGTTGCGATATTCAAATCTGCTGAAACAGTGATTGACAGCAGTGTCATCTGCATACTAATGGCACTGCATACTGATGGCATACTGATGGCACTGCTGTCCAGATCACCGCACCATCTCCCCAAACAGACACACTTAAAGGGGGGTTGACACAATTAAGCTCTGCGGTGAGCATGGTGGGGTGTACACTGAACAATACACAGGGATGCTGAAGATTGCATTTACCTCTGTGCACCAGACTTTTCTGCTGTTGCTTCTTGTGCTCCCTGCCTGCCCTGCACTTACATGAGGGTATCACAATATGGTCCTATATTTTTACTATTTCTTAGTCCCCTGTTAGTACAGCAAAACTAATACAGGTTCATATATCACCCACCCACTCACAGAATTATTAAATGTGAGCTAAATCATACTCCTATTGAGGGCAAAGGGAATTTTGCCACTGATTTCAATAGGAGCAGTAATATGTTTTTTGTACTCATTGCTGTATCCTTATTACATGAGCTAGAAAAACACCACAGACTTTCAGAATACAGAGCTGAGTTTGCAGGGCTGGCAGTCAGAAAAAAAATCATCTTCTTTCTTGTGAGCTGTGCAAATTAGATCTGGAAGTTATTGAGAGACAACAAACCTAAAGCGGCACGATGGTATTTTTTAAAGAGTCACTCTTCATAGCATGAAACCATAGAACCACAATCAGCTGTTGATTCCATAATCTACTTCTTCCCGTTTCTCCAATGCTTGTTCCAGAGACAGACAAACTAAAAAAAAAAAAAATTCTAAACTTAAACCGCCTGTTTTAGACAGTTGGCCAGATGGAGAGTTTCACCCTGTCAAGCTAAATTTTATTTAGATTGTAAGCTTCTTGGAGCAGGGACCATCTCATCTCTATGGTCTGTACCAGAACAGAACACACTGTTTGTGTGCAGCATGAAATAAATAATAACCATAAAGTTTTGCCTTTGAAAACTAACCTACTGCAAGACTGTGTGATCATGCTTGTACCTTGTAATTCACTCTGGGATTCCCCAAATTGATTGAATTTGGTTTACATTGTGTAGATGTTAAATATTCTGGCATAAAGTAAATGGACTGACCTCTTTCTATCCATCTTGGACCCAGACTTCATATGGGAATTAGGGATGATTAATCATGGCCACATGTAGAAAAACACCATACCCCAGCTGCCAATGGCATCTACTTCATTTGGATTTAATACTAATCACCTCTTGATTCTCCCCTTCCACATCTTCCTCAATCCTACTGCTGGCACGGTCATGGTGCAGCATATGCTCTACTTGAAGATAGTATCACAATAAAGGTGAGGGATCTGAGCCATAGCAAAGGAAAGGACACCTTTTATTGTATTTGTTTCAGCATATGTTGAGGGGAAAGAGAACAGTCATTGTAGGGGTGAAGATTGTGCAAAAATTAGTAATTAGAAAATACTTTTTCACACTGTGCAATTAGACTGGAGATTTTTTTCCATATTAAGTGATGAAAGCAGGGACCAACATTACAAGTCTGCGGAAAAGGACCTGGGGGTGACAGTGGACGAGAAGCTGGATATGAGTCAGCAGTGTGCCCTTGTTGCCAAGAAGGCCAATGGCATTTTGGGATGTATAAGTAGGGGCATAGCGAGCAGATTGAGGGATGTGATCGTTCCCCTCTATTCGACATTGGTGAGGCCTCATCTGGAGTACTGTGTCCAGTTTTGGGCCCCACACTTCAAGAAGGATGTGGATAAATTGGAGAGAGTCCAGCGAAGGGCAACAAAAATGATTAGGGGTCTGGAACACATGAGTTATGAGGAGAGGCTGAGGGAGCTGGGATTGTTTAGCCTGCAGAAGAGAAGAATGAGGGGGGATTTGATAGCTGCTTTCAACTACCTGAAAGGGGGTCCCAAAGAGGATGGCTCTAAACTGTTCTCAATGGTAGCAGATGACAGAACAAGGAGTAATGGTCTCAAGTTGCAGTGGGGGAGGTTTAGATTGGATATTAGGAAAAACTTTTTCACTAAGAGGGTGGTGAAACACTGGAATGCGTTACCTAGGGAGGTGGTAGAATCTCCTTCCTTAGAGGTTTTTAAGGTCAGGCTTGACAAAGCCCTGGCTGGGATGATTTAACTGGGAATTGGTCCTGCTTCGAGCAGGGGGTTGGACTAGATGACCTTCTGGGGTCCCTTCCAACCCTGATATTCTATGATTCTATGATTCTAAGTCTTTGTGCATGCTATATTGATCTGCGGGCTTATTAGAAATGGTCACAAGTGAGGATGTTCTCCTTTTGTTCAGCATAAATGTCTTTATGTACAACTGGCTATAGCCATAGTCACTCCTCTCACTGTTTCTTTTTCCATCTCTATTCCTGGTAGGGACAGGCTTACATAGTCATACACTTGACTAGTTTGAGGGTAGTTTATTTACAGGATAAATCACTTTGTTGTATACACCGAGGGCAGACAGGATATGTCTTTCAAGGAAACAACCCTCTGAGGTGTTGAGGTCTTATTATTTTTTTAAGCTTGAAGAAAATGGAATAGCCCGCCAAATAAGACAGCTCCCAAGTCTATAGTCAGAAGACTACTGTACTCATTATGTTCAGCATGACCAAATGGGGAGCATCCAGATTCAGGGACTTACCGAGCTATAAAAAGCCAGCTGCAGAGCAGGAATTTGGCCAGTGACAGATTCCTGACACGTTCTCATTGCTGTCAGCAAATGTCTACTGTTCAGTTGTGCTACCTGACCAATTTGTATAAGCTCTCCAGGGCAAGAACCTTACCTCCTAATATTTTGTACAGTGCAGGTAAGGTGCCATGCACACTTACGGTGCTATATAAACCATAATCCAAAAAGGAGGAATGATCTATAACCCAGCAGCACAAACAGACTAAAATGCAGTACAGACAGACTAAAATCCAGGGATGTGATAGTTCTATATTTTCCTTGTAAACAGACTAAGCCAGTTCCACAAAATAGCAGTTGGCAATATGCAAGTTGTCTTTCTGTGAGCTTATCAGCACCTCCTTCCTCCTACAGTTCATTCGTACTGTCATTATATTCTTTCCCCCACAGCCTGAAAAGACAGAATAATAGAAATATAAGGCTGAAAGGGACCTTGAGAGGTTATCCAGTCCATCCCCCCATGCTAAGGTAGGACCAACTATTTCCACAACCTTCACAACCTCTCTTAGAAGCCTATTCCAGAACTTAACTACCCTTATAGTTAGAATTTTTTTTCCTAATATCCAACCTAAATCTCTCTTGCTGCAGATTAAGGCAATTACTTCTTGTCCTACTTTCACTGGACAGTTGTCCTCTGACCTCTTTATGACAGCCCTTAATATATTTGAAGACATCAGGTTCCTCGTCAGTCATCTTTTTTCAAGACTCAACTTGCCCATTTTTTTAAACTTTTCCTCATAGGTCAGATTTTCTAAACCTTTTAGCACTTTTGTTGCTCTCCTCTGGAGTCTTTGCAATTTGTCCACATCTTTCTTAAAGCGTGGTGCCCAAAACTGAACACAACACTCCATTATTGACTAGAAGAACTGCAGTTTTTCTACTAGCTGACCCCCTGAGAAGAAGTTACAGACTATTTTTAAAAGAAGATGTGCTTTCTGGCAAGAAAAGGAAGACGCATTGGAGGAGCAGGGCAGGAGGGGCTTGCCATCCTCCCATGACACTGACCAACAGCCCAGGAACTCTCAGGAGTGATGAGGACTTTAAGGGGGGTGGGAATTGAGTATAGATTTTGGTTTTGGTTGTTTTTTCGTCAGATCTGTATTCCTCTCTGATAGCTAAGAGCAAAGTGTGTGAGAGTTTCAAGGTTCCTTTGTAAAGCCTGCATGTCCCTTACTTTAACTGTCACATAGCCCATGAAGAGTTAACAATAATCCAGTGTGCCCATGGGGATGTACTCTGGGGCAGAAGCATGTATAGGCAACTGGGGAGCTTGTGAGGCCTGAGGCACTGGTTCTTGGGTTACTTTAGGTGGTTGACCATGGGGCCTCACTGCCAAGATGGGTGTCAGACTCAGGATCTGCCCCTGTGGAGCGTGCCTGAGTGACCCAAAGCTAGGAGCGGTGACCACTCATTACTCAGACCCCGGGGGTTTAGCAGCACATGGGATCCAAAAGTTGGGTCCCGTTACAGAAGACTAGTGACTGTTCACAACGGGAGAACTCAGTCAGGGCTGTGATAACCGAAAACTGCTAATACACACGAACACTGTAAACTGCTATGTCTTCACTAGGATTTTGCCCCCTGTTAGTTACCATATTAGCTTATGTGTGGTAAGAATGTACCATTTTTCCTAGTCAAGATGCAGCCTAAGCCAAGTGAAGCTGAAGAGCAAGAAGAAGATGCTGAGAAGCCAATATATTCCTTTGTCATGAATCACACATCCTGGAAATTAATAATGAATGAAAAACTTTCCCGCAGAATATAATTTATACATATTTTAGCAGGAGGAATGATTTAGTAATAAAGGTATAAGTTTATGTATTTCAAGAAATTAGGTAAATCTATTTTAAAATGTCATTACCTAGACAATAACAGTTCTCCTAGCTATAAAACATGTATCTCAAAAGGCACACTCTAAAAATGTTTTTGTTTTGTGGAGGGAACATAATAGGCTTAAATTACAAGTCTCTGTTTTCCAGTAGATGAATCACTAGTACGCAGCCTAGATACTACATACATAAGGTCAGATCCTCAGCTGGTGTAAATTGGCATAGATCCATTGATGGTGAATTAGATGAGCTGAGGATCTGGCTGAAATCTCATTTAGGAAAAGAATAAATTGCTAAAGATATACATATCTTGCAGAAAAAAAAAATCTACCTTTAAAGAGCTGATAAAAAGGAATTTCTAACAATTCATGCCATTAATCAAAGAATCAGCCATAAAGGACCACATTTTCAAAGTGAGGCTTCCATTTGAACCCAGGATGTGAGGCCTGTGAGTGCATACCATTGCTTGTGTACACAAGTGACAGAGTTTACATGCACAAAAGGTCTTATATAAGGGCAACTCAAACATGAATGTGTTTTGTCATTTGTCAGCACAAGTGCACAAATATTATGTGTAGAAGTATCTGGCATGTGCACAGTTGCATGTGCACAAATGGAGGCTGGGGATGTGACTCTTTTGAAAATTGAGCCCCCAATAATATGGTGATCACAGCTATAAGGGGTTTGCTAATGTTGTGAACTGGATCTGTTGGTTTCATAATGAAAAAGGTAGTCTTCCAACAAGTAAGTTTTCCTCCCCAATATTCTTGAGGTTTTAAGGGTGCATTGGCTACAATAACGGAAAGAAAAAATGATGTGCAAACAAACAGGCCCCTGACCTAGATAACACCCTAGCCCTGTTAAATGGATGCAAAATTCCACCTTCCGAAACTCCCTTCCTGCTTCCAGATATAAAGTGGCTCCCTTTTTAGTCTTTCCTGTACAACCTCCAAGACACTGTTGATGTTAGAAAGCAAGTAGGGCTGCTGGATTCTATCATAAGGCAAAAACATTTTAATTAAACATACTTATAATAAATGGAAAACCACAATAACAAATTTGTAATCTCTCTTCTAGCACCAGATCTCTTTAATGGACAATGTAAACTGAATGCTATCACAGGATAATGCAGTTGTACTGCTACATGCATGCAGAGGCAAAGCTGAACGGTGTAGTATCAAGGAAGAAGACATTGATCCTGTGACAATGTTCAGTTACAGTGACATTATTTTTATTATACCAAATGATTAATGTAAAACCATTGTGCTATGCAAGAAAGCCTTTAATAGTCTGATTACTAACTGCTGTTTGCAGTGTTGTTCTGATGTCAGAGAACTACAAAATAAAAGTCACTGAATAAACAAGAGGAAAGAATGGGATTAAAATGAAATTGGGCATCCAACAGCTATGAGCAGCTCCAGCAGCTTCATGACGTTTCGCTACCTTCAGCAAGTTTAAGCAGCATAATGTAGTATCTCCAAATTGACTGGAAGGCAAGGCTCCATTTCTACAGCAGCTTTGCACTTGGGTCTCCCACTGACTTTTGTGGGAAATCTGCAAGCAGAATGGCTGCAGAACCATGCCCTGTGTCATTCTAGCTTGCTATTCATGTGATGCAGAAAAAACAAAATTTGGTCAAATATTTGTGGATTGTTTGGGGGGACAGATGGGGTGTGGCTCAGTTTTCACCAAGTTCTACTGCCCTTCACTGCTGCTGCTCCGCTCTTCATTCCTGCCACTGCTTGTCCCCTGCATGTGGGGCTGACTTCTGAGATGGGAAGGAGAGACCTACTCCCCACACCAGCTGATACTCTGCTCCTGACCTGTAATCACCCATGCCCCACACCTGGAGCCACTTGTTCCATCACTCTTTCTGAGCTGCTCCTACTGCCAAATCCTTCACTCTTGGCATGTAATGCTGCACAGCAGACAGGTTAAAATCCCCTCTGCTTTCTGTGATGTTCTTGTACACTATGTGATGTGATATTGATATTCCTATCAATTAACTAATGACCTTCCCCAATATTTTTCTATTCTGGATAATTCCCCTAAAAGTAAAAAAAATCCTTAATGGAAGACCAGATTATGAAATTCTGTGGCCTGTGTTACACAGGGAATTGGATTATATGACAGCAGTCCCTTCTACTCTTAAAATAAACTCTTAGGGAGTAAGGCTGTCTCTTTGTTACATGTTTGTACAGTGCCTAGCAGAGTGGGGCTAAGGGTAGTTCCCTTATAGAAATAATAAATATTAATATTAAAATCTATTAAATGGGAATCTTATAATTAGTTCCTTAGTTTGCTTTTTATTATTCCTAAGTATTGCTATACTTTGGTTTGGGGCATTATGGAAAAGGGTCTTTGTATTTTCCTCTTAGTTTCAGATATATCCTTTAATAGAAGATGGAAAGGCAATGAGGGAGATGGACTAGATAAATTCAGAACTATAGATGCCTCAACAACTCCCAAGGGGGCTATTGAAATGAAGAGAATATTTTCTGTTACTCTTTTTCATGTTCATCACTTACTGCTGGAAAGTTAAATGGGAGTGAACGGATTGATTGCTAACTGGACAGCGGTCTCCTTAGAAATCACTTTGGGTGCTTCACAGACATTGTAGTCTAGATATTGATTCTTTAGTCTAAATTGGATGTAGTTTCTTCTAAAAGTGCTGTTTTGAAATAAAACACAGAGAGGAATGGAGGTTGTTTTGATAACTGGGCCTACACATTTACCCTAATTATAAGTTTATCTGTAAAAAGTGAATGTACATTCATAAGATGTCAGAATAACTCACAACCACAAAGGTTGATGGGAAAAGGTACGAAAAGAAGAACAGACAGAAGCTACTGGAGTGACCTTCACCACCATGGCTGCCACCCCTACCATTTCCTGGAACACTGGACTTTCTTCATCCTAATCCCGTTAGCTGGCAAGAGGGACGCAGATAACACTGCCTTCTCTACCAGCTCCAGCTGAATACCAAACACCAACTGGGATGAAATGGGATTGGACTACACCCTACAACAGCAACAGCTCCACCCCATCTCAACTAACCTCCTTGCTTTTCCCCAAAAGGACAGTTATTACTGTCCTTCAAACCATCTAAGAGACAGTCTAACAAGGGAGTTGTCCTTCTAAAAACTCTCTCTGGCTAAAGGGAAAGAAAATAAGGGATGTTGTGAAAATGAAAGCTTTACTTCATACTTTACATTTCAAATGTTTTAGCTGTTTTTTCTTCTTTTCCTTATCTTTAATTAAAGGCCAAAAGGTGTTTGCCATACTACTAAGGAGCTGGAGGTCTCTGTATACCAACCCCCGAACTTTGTTGGACACTGTTTAATATTGGACAGTGACTGAATTATGTTAACACCTTTGGCCCATGTATTCCATCTAAAAAACGAATACAACAGAGTGGAGAGGGAGATGAAAGATTTTGTGGAAATTTTATTGTAAAAGCACTCAATCTTCGACAGGAAGTGGACGCAATGCATTAGTCCTTGTAAAAAGTGATATAATGGAAAGTTGTGTAAAATGTTCCCAGGCCAGAATCTTTGGTATCATTGATCAGGGGCATCATTTCAGAAACAGTCTGTGGGTGAGGGGTAGTTGTCAGTATATAGTACATTTGTGATGCTGTATGATTGAAGTGTGACCATGTTTATCATTAGTATTGCTACTGCTAGACAATTGCAACAAAACTTGTACCCATTTTATCATGTAAGGTGTCAATGCAAAAGTTATGATTTGCTAAAGATGATTATCCTGTTTATATGCATATAGCATTTTTGTAGCTGAAGTTATGAATATTGGCTATATCATAGGCTCTGACTTCTGCTGGTGCAGGTGGGTGCTCAACCCCTCTTTCCCCAGGCCCTGCCCCATTCCAACCCTTTCCCCAAATCCCTGCCCCAGCCCCGCCTCTTCCCTGCTTTCTCCCGTGAGCGTGCCGTGTTCCTGCTCCTCCCCCTCCCTCCCGGAGCTTGTTACACCGCAAAACAGCTGTTTTGTGGTGGCAAGCACTCGGAGATAGGTGGAGAAGTGGGGACGCTGCACACTCAGGGGAGGAGGTAGAGGTGGAGGTGAGGTGGAGGGGGGGGGAGCTTGGCTGCCGGTGGGTGCAGAGCTGCCCTGGAGCACCCACGGAGTTGGCTCCTATGGGCTATATAACTGTATCACCATTGTGTTTGTTCCTGGGTGTAATTTACATGCAGTCTAGCCAGGACATTATGAATGGACTATTCAAGTTGACAGCCCATCAGAGACACTTAACTCTCACAGGTTTCAGAGTAACAGCCGTGTTAGTCTGTATTCGCAAAAAGAAAAGGAGGACTTGTGGCACCTTAGAGACTAACCAATTTATTAGAGCATAAGCTTTCGTGAGCTACAGCTCACTTCCTCAGATGCATATCGTGGAAACTGCAGCAGGCTTTATATATACACAGAGAATATGAAACAATACCTATTCCCACCCCACTGTCCTGCTGGTAATAGCTTATCTAAAGTGATTTCCAGCACAAATCCAGGTTTTCTCACCCTCCACCCCCCCACACAAATTCACTCTCCTGCTGGTGATAGCCCATCCAAAGTGACAACTCTTTACACAATGTGCATGACAATCAAGCTGGGCTATTTCCTGCATAAATCCAGGTTCTCACATCCCCCCCACCCCCATACACACACAAACTCACTCTCCTGCTGGTAATAGCTCATCCAAACTGACCACTCTTCAAGTTAAAATCCAAGTTAAATAGAGACTTGGAGTGGCTAAGTCATTATGCAAGGTAGCCTGTTTCCTCTTGTTTTTTCCTACCCCCCCCCCAGATGTTCTGGTTTAACTTGGATTTTAACTTGAAGAGTGGTCAGTTTGGATGAGCTATTACCAGCAGGAGAGTGAGTTTGTGTGTGTATGGGGGTGGGGGGGATGTGAGAACCTGGATTTATGCAGGAAATAGCCCAGCTTGATTGTCATGCACATTGTGTAAAGAGTTGTCACTTTGGATGGGCTATCACCAGCAGGAGAGTGAATTTGTGTGGGGGGGTGGAGGGTGAGAAAACCTGGATTTGTGCTGGAAATCACTTTAGATAAGCTATTACCAGCAGGACAGTGGGGTGGGAATAGGTATTGTTTCATATTCTCTGTGTATATATAAAGCCTGCTGCAGTTTCCACGATATGCATCTGAGGAAGTGAGCTGTAGCTCACGAAAGCTTATGCTCTAATAAATTGGTTAGTCTCTAAGGTGCCACAAGTCCTCCTTTTCTTTTAACTCTCACAGTGGGCCATAGGAGAAACTCATTCCACCCAAAAGGCTCTTCCTACAGATGCCTTGCCTCCAAGTGGCCAATGGCTGCCCCTGTGAGTCAGCAAGCCATGTAAGGGCATGTGACTTGTTCATGTGAACCTGGACTCCATCTTGTGCCAGTAATTTTCCACAAACTGTGCTGTGAGCTTTGTTTTGGGATAGTAAAATACCAAACACATGGCAGAGGATATAAAAGACCCTTGATTCATCTCCATGTTGCCTCTTTCCTACTCTAATTCTCTGGACTGTGGCCTTACAATTAAAAGGAGTGTAATTGAGCTATGGACTGAGGACCTTCCAATCTTTTGTAAGTTACCAGAGACTTTACAAGCCAACAGTCTATAACATCACTGCTACAAACCTGCTATAATTGGATTGCAATTACTGGTTGTATATGATCTATTAGCCATTATTAACTCTCTTCTTCTTTTCTCTTATAAATAAATTGTTAGATTTTAGTTACTAAAGGATTGGCAGCAGCATGATTATTGGGTAAGATCTGAGTTATATATTGGTCTGGCTATATGGCTGATCTCTTGGGATCAGAAGAACCCTTTGTTTGATTAAAATAGTGTTCAATAACCACTCATGGTAGAGTCTGGGTGGTGAAATAAAGGCTGGGATGCCTAAGAAGACTGCCTTTCTGATTTCTTGTAAACCAGTGTGGTGAGACAGAAGTTTACTTTTGTTACTGGTTTGGTATAATCCTATGATAGAATAACCACCAGTTTGGGGTGAATCCACCCTATATCTCAGCAGTTTGATCTAATCTGGCATTCTCAGCTGTGACCCACTGAGGCCTGGTGATTATATGTGATTATATATATTATATATTGCAAATTTGCCAGGGAAGCAAAAAGTGGAAAACATAATGGAGCATATAGACCTAAGAAAAGAGTTGGGGGACAACTACAAATTAAGCCTCTGCCACTGAGGTCTTAGAAGGGTTTGGATTTTTTGATAAAATTCTCTGTTAAATTCTCTTAAGTAGAACATCTGCAACCCCCACCTTTCAAATTTTAATGAGATTTTGTAACCCCTTGAAACCTTTTTAAACTTTATTTTTATCCAGATCATCTTTATCTACCAGAACAACTATCAGATGTTTGGAAACAGTGATCATGGAAAAAGCCATAAATACTGGGTAGATAGTATCCATAGGGCTTGATCCAAACCTTATTGAAGTCAATGGAAATACTCTGACTTCAAATGGACATTGGATCAAGCCCTTAGAGCAGAGATACTCAGACGTCAGTTGTTTAGGACCTAAATTAGCTATTAGTATTACCCAAAAGAACCACAATCATGTGAATTCATTGTTTCATTTACTATAGTACTATATATTCATATTTAAACAGTATGATGGGAAATATTTCATTTATACATATATATATTATTCTCACAGATAATGACTGACCAAGTATTATTATTTTATCAACTACAATTGGTTAACAGCATAGTAAAAGCATCCTGTTTGGTTAATAACTTAGATTGGTTAATAATTAAATCACACAGTGTTTTAATATCATATGCTGCAAAGAGCCACAGGAAACACATTAAAAAGCCACTTGCAGCTCCCGAGCCTCAGTCTGAGTATCACTGCCTTAGAGTGTGAGATTTCTGGAACATGAACCATTCCTCCGGAGCACTTTAAATCAGATGTTTTTGATAAAATGCTCTTGAGAAAAAGACCTATCTAAAGATAGTGTTTAATAAGATACATTATAGCTCAAAGGTATCTCATCATGGAATAGGGATTATAAATTCTAATTCTATAGTGTGAGACAATATATTCATGTAATGTTTAAGAAAAGTTTTGTAAATGAGTTCCAATAGTTCATGGAGTAGGGACCCAAATTTATGGGATTCCAGGGGCTTCTGTATAGATTATTTAGGTTAATCTTTCTATCTACCCAATGGGACTCAGTGCTCAGTCTAGAAGATATCATCAGAGATGCTTAGTTTTGCAGTTCTCGAACTGTGGATTTGTATCTCCAGAGAGAACATGCTTGTTAACAGCAAATATGTTTTAAATAAATAATATTTAGAGATGAGAAATAACAGACCTCAACCCTACTGTCCCTCTGCAAATTTCTATACATAGAGTCAATCCCTTACCTCTCTCTAAAAGTGCAAAGTTTCAAAAAGTTCAATGAATAGAAGATTGTTGTGGGCAGAATAGATCTGGACAAGGAGAAGAAGTCTGGAGATAAATGTGAGAAGGGAGGGACAGGCAGTAGAAACAAAAGTAAAACTGTTTGAGCGGCATATTCCATAAGTCTTGAGGTCTTTCTGAGTGTAGCCTTCATTGATTTGAGATCTACCATACCATTCTCTCACTAGAAGGGAAAACCTATTATGGCATCAGGCCATAAAAGAGACCCAGTTTGGGAATATTTTAATGAAGTTCCTCTACCTGTGGGTAAGACAGGCATGTGTGCAAAATGCAAACAGTGCAACAAAGAAATGCAAGGCCTGGTTGCCCATGTGAAACAACATCATGAGAAGTGTTCCTTCTCAGGAGGAAGCTACCCTGGAGAGGATGAAAGGAACATGTCTGAACATGCAGGATCTTCAGGTTGGTAAACTTTTTTATTTCATACTTCTTTCTAAAGGATTAGCTGTCTTCCTTCTGGACTATTCTTGAATTCTCATGTTTGAGCAAAAAATATAGTTGTTACTCTATGGTACTATCATTTTAGATGGAGTTGTGATAAAAAATAAATAGCTGAAATAGGCAGATCTTCCTTTTATAATTTCACCTTTAAAGTAGTACTGAGTGTCAGTGAATGCAATGAATAATACTAAATGAGCAGTATGGTAATAATAATTAAATAGATGCACTGACTTATTTTGTTTAGAAGAATTCATCCTCAACATACAGGATTCTGAAGACTATCCACCTTCAAGAGCACCATCATTTTCTATAGTTTCCGATTTCAGAGTAGCAGCTGTGTTAGTCTGTATCTGCAAAAAGAAAAGGAGTATTTGTGGCACCTTAGAGACTAACAAATTTATTAGAGCATAAGCTTTCGTGATGAGGTGAGCTGTAGCTCACAAAAGCTTATGCTCTAATAAATTTGTTAGTCTCTAGGGTGCCACAAGTACTCCTTTTCTTTTTATAGTTTCAGAGTTATCTGCCAATGTTTCAGTCACATCATGTATGTCACATAGCTACAGTATATCACCTGCAGCAAAAAGGGAAAAAAAATCTCCATCATCCAGAAACAACCATAGATAAGTTTGTGATAAGAACCAGTAGATTACAAAAAGAGGTAATTGATGAAAAAATTGCCTGGTTTGTTTATGCAACAAACTCTCCTTTCTGTATGATTGAGATCCCACACTTCATTAACATGGTTCAGTCATTAAGACCAGGATACAGTCCACCCAACAGAGCAGATGTCGCAGGCAAATTGCTGGATAAAGTGTATGAAAGAGAAATTGAGTAGTGTGCAAAAAGTCTAGAGGGTGAAATTGTTAACCTGAGTCTTGATGGGTGGAGCAATGTCCACAATGATCCTGTTGTATGGGCTTATGTGACAACAGAAGAAGGGAATGTCTTCCTTACAGAAACAATTGAGACATCAGGAAATGCACATGCAGCAGAATACTTACAAGAAGTAGCAGTAAAAGCTATAACAAACTGTGAAAAAAAATTTAAATGTCTAGTACACAGCTTGGTCACAGACAATGCTGCAAATATATCCACGATGAGAAGAAACTTAGAAGAGAGTCCCAAGTTCATAACATACGGTTGCAGTGCTCATTTGATGCACCTCCTAGCCAAAGACTTCCGTGTTCCAGAAATAAAGGCTAATGTTGTTGAAATTGCAAAATGCTTCCATAACAACCACTTTGCAGCAGCTGCTCTGAAAAAAGTGGGAGGAACTAAGCTAACTCTCCCACAAGACATGCAATGGAACTCAGTAGTGGACTGGTTTGAGCTCTGTATCAGGAGTCCAGGAGAGCTGGCTGTATTTCAAGGAATCCCTGTTGAGGTTACAGGGACAAACCATCCCGATGAGTCGAAAGAATAGTAAATATGGCAGGCGACCAGCTTGGCTTAATGGTGAAATCCTAGCGGATCTTAAACATAAAAAAGAAGCTTACTAGAAGTGGAAGGTTGGACATATGACCAGGGAAGAGTATAAAAATATTGCTCGGGCATGTAGGAATGATATCAGGAGGGCCAAATCGCACCTGGAGCTGCAGCTAGCCAGAGATGTCAAGAGTAACAAGAAGGGTTTCTTCAGGTATGTTGGCAACAAGAAGAAAGCCAAGGAAAGTGTGGGCCCCTTACTGAATGAGGGAGGCAACCTAGTGACAGAGGATGTGGAAAAAGCTAATGTACTCAATGCTTTTTTTGCCTCTGTTTTCACGAACAAGGTCAGCTCCCAGACTGCTGCGCTGGGCATCACAAAATGGGGAAGAGATGGCCAGCCCTCTGTGGAGATAGAGGTGGTTAGGGACTATTTAGAAAAGCTGGACGTGCACAAGTCCATGGGGCCGGACGAGTTGCATCCGAGAGTGCTGAAGGAATTGGCGGCTGTGATTGCAGAGCCATTGGCCATTATCTTTGAAAACTCGTGGCGAACCGGGGAAGACCCCGATGACTGGAAAAAGGCTAATGTAGTGCCAATCTTTAAAAAAGGGAAGAAGGAGGATCCTGGGAACTACAGGCCAGTAAGCCTTACCTCAGTCCCTGGAAAAATCATGGAGCAGGTCCTCAAAGAATCAATCCTGAAGCACTTGCATGAGAGGAAAGTGATCAGGAACAGCCAGCATGGATTCACCAAGGGAAGGTCATGCCTGACTAATCTAATCGCCTTTTATGATGAGATTACTGGTTCTGTGGATGAAGGGAAAGCAGTGGATGTATTGTTTCTTGACTTTAGCAAAGCTTTTGACACAGTCTCCCACAGTATTCTTGTCAGCAAGTTAAGGAAGTATGGGCTGGATGAATGCACTATAAGGTGGGTAGAAAGCTGGCTAGATTGTCGGGCTCAACGGGTAGTGATCAATGGCTCCATGTCTAGTTGGCAGCCGGTACCAAGTGGAGTGCCCCAAGGGTCGGTCCTGGGGCCGGTTTTGTTCAATATCTTCATCAATGATCTGGAGGATGGTGTGGATTGCACGCTCAGCAAATTTGCGGATGATACTAAACTGGGAGGAGTGGTAGATACGCTGGAGGGGAGGGATAGGATACAGAAGGACCTAGACAAATTGGAGGATTGGGCCAAAAGAAATCTGATGAGGTTCAATAAGGATAAGTGCAGAGTCCTGCACTTAGGACAGAAGAATCCCATGCACCGCTACAGACTAGGGACCGAATGGCTAGGCAGCAGTTCTGCGGAAAAGGACCTAGGGGTGACAGTGGACGAGAAGCTGGATATGAGTCAGCAGTGTGCCCTTGTTGCCAAGAAGGCCAATGGCATTTTGGGATGTATAAGTAGGGGCATAGCGAGCAGATCGAGGGACGTGATCGTTCCCCTCTATTCGACATTGGTAAGGCCTCATCTGGAGTACTGTGTCCAGTTTTGGGCCCCACACTACAAGAAGGATGTGGATAAATTGGAGAGAGTCCAGCGAAGGGCAACAAAAATGATTAGGGGTCTAGAACACATGAGTTATGAGGAGAGGCTGAGGGAGCTGGGATTGTTTAGCCTGCAGAAGAGAAGAATGAGGGGGGATTTGATAGCTGCTTTCAACTACCTGAAAGGGGGTTCCAAAGAGGATGGCTCTAGACTGTTCTCAATGGTAGCAGATGACAGAACGAGGAGTAATGGTCTCAAGTTGCAGTGGGGGAGGTTTAGATTGGATATTAGGAAAAACTTTTTCACTAAGAGGGTGGTGAAACACTGGAATGCGTTACCTAGGGAGGTGGTAGAATCTCCTTCCTTAGAGGTTTTTAAGGTCAGGCTTGACAAAGCCCTGGCTGGGATGATTTAACTGGGAATTGGTCCTGCTTCAAGCAGGGGGTTGGACTAGATGACCTTCTGGGGTCCCTTCCAACCCTGATATTTTATGATTCTATGATCTATGATTCTATGAACTGGCCTAATCTGATGATAGTTTGTGAACAAAATTGTGAAAAAACAGATGGCACTGTCACAGCCACAGTTCTCAACATTGGGCTTAAGAGAAATGTTGAACACATGCTGAGTACCCGGAAGCCTATTTCTGTCGCCTTGAACAAAATGCAGGGAAACAGCTGTTTTATTGCTGACGCTGTTGAAATTTGGAAGGAACTGAGTGAGATCTTAAAAAGAGAAATATGCAATGACAGAGTTAAATTACAAGCATTAAAAAAACGAATGGGACAAGCACTATCTCCAGCTCATTTTCTTGCAAATATTCTCAATACTCAGTACCAGGGTCAAACCTTAATGGCCGAAGAAGAGGAGTTGGCTATGACATGGACACCCAGCAATCATCCCTCCATAATGCCAACTATAATAAACTTCAGAGCTAAAGGTGAACCATTCAAGAAATATATGTTTGCTGATGTTTTAAAGAAAGTCACACCAGTGAACTGGTGGAAGTCACTTCAGCACTTGGATTCAGAGACTGTTGAAGTGATAATCTCACTTTTAACGGCAGTAGCTTCTTCTGCCAGTGTAGAAAGAATATTTTCTTCCTTTGGACTAATTCATTCCCAATTGAGAAATCGTTTGGGAACTGAAAAACAGGAAAGCTTGTTTTTCTTTTCCAGATTATGAACAAACAGGAAAATGAAGGTGAAGATGACAGAGTTAACTGCAGAAGCCAATATTTTAAGTTTCAGAGTAGCAGCCGTGTTAGTCTGTATTCGCAAAAAGAAAAGGAGTACTTGTGGCACCTTAGAGACTAACAAATTTATTTGAGCATAAGCTTTCCTGAGCTACATCCGATGAAGTGAGCTGTAGCTCACGAAAGCTTATGCTCAAATAAATTTGTTAGTCTCTAAGGTGACATAAGTACTCCTTTTCTTTTTCCCACTATATTAAGTTTCTCATGTTGACTTGGCTGACATAGTTGATTAAATATTTGTTTAAAATATTTCATTTAACTAGTTTATTTAAAAGCAACTTTAACAAAAAACAAACCTGATTTTAAGAAACTTGAAGGTTAACTAAATTCAAAAATTCATATGCTTGTTTTGTTAAAATATTATATGTTTGCTGTTGAAGAAAAAAATCCAGAATACGTTGTTGTTTTAGTTAAAAAAAAAATTAAATGTCTGTCTGGTGATGTTCTCCTCCTAATAGAGCATGACAAGAAAATCCTCCAAATATTAATGATTAATCTGTTGAATTGGAGATAGTTTACCTCCCAATGAATTCATAAATATCTGCTTCAATTACTGTTGGTGAATGAAATAACCAAACAATCATTCACTATCTGATACAGCTGTAAAACTAATCTGAAAAGTTTTCAAAATAAATCACTTTAAAAATGTATGGTGTGTACCTTCTGAAAATGAAACCTAGATCTATCTCTGAGTTGTGAAGAATATGTATTAAGGTTATAACAACCAAGGAGAATGCACTTTTATGTAGAAATCCATGATTAAATCGAGCCTTCCTGACTAGTGATTTAAATCAGGATTTAAATCAATTTGATTTAAATCAAATCCACCCTGTCAGGAGAGGGGGAAAATGGAAAATAAAATAAAACAGTTTTAATACAAGAAAATTTTCTTATTTTCAGATATTTGTAAGGTTACTCAAACTAGGAGAAAGAAGTTAGCAGTTCATGCAGAACTTTTGCCATTAGGCAGCAGAGCTTCCATATTATTCTCTGAAAATACTAGGTATATATATCTCGATATATAAAATAAGAATGATGGTAAATCTTTTACATAGTAAAGTCTGGTAAAAAAATGGTGACCTGGTTTAGTAATGGGAATGGTCTTGATGAAGACATTTGTTGATTATTACTATATGGCCTGACTGTGAATAAACAAAATATTGAAATCTGAATGATAAATACTTAAGAGATGACTAGGTTCTCTTTTCCCCTTTATTCTATAGTGATTAGTGGACTTTTTTATAACAAGATTTATTTCGTTGCATAAATGTTTTAGAATGGGGGAAATTTAATCTTTCATTTGTATTTGATTTCAGTTCACATATTATAATTTTGTTGAAGTGATAAATGAAATTGGGGGCAGGGTGGGGACTGATTTCCTTCTGGCTGAACCACCATTTTCCTGACTCACATCTGTAAATAATGGTCAACGAGCAAGCAACTAGCTGGCACAGATTCCATTTGGTATCAGCTAAAATCATTCTGATGGCACTGTTAGAAGCTGCCATTTGCACTTATGCAAATCTTTTACTAGTTCAGAATAACAATGATTTAACACAGAGAGCAGCAGTGCTTAGCACTTGCAAAAGATTTGGCATACAAACACATGACTGCATCTTATTCATTTTCTATTGATTTATTTTTTAAAAAACCCCTATGCTAAAAAAAAGCCTGGAAAAAATATACCTATTTTATGTATCTGGAGTGTAATTTATATTTGGTATCTAGCTGGAAAAAATTGTAATAATAGTAGTGCATAGTATGATAAATATTCTAAGCATATACAACGTGTTAGGTGATAAATATTCTGAGCATGTACGCCAATAATTCTCTCATCAGAGGTGGCTTGTTACCTCCACCATCAGCAGATACTGATAATTAATCAACTGAAATGAATCTTTACAGAATAAACAAATCTGTTATACATGAAGGATGATTATGTTTCTTTTGGTTGTGAAGATTTTTCATAACTTATTCATGCCAATGGTACTCCTGAGTTATGAAGTGTTTTTCACTTATGACAGAAACAGAACATCCTTTGTTTGTGAGATGTCTCTTATATACTATGGGCCAGATCCTCAGCTGGTGTAAATAAGCAAAGTTCCTTCAGCTGTGCTGATTTATACCAGCAGAGGATCTAATCCTATATTTTTCACAATCAATATTAATGGATCAGTTTACTGATTTATTTATTTAAGATTGCATTTTAAAACTTTTAGGCCATTTTCAACTCTTCTTTTTAACAATAATGTATTTGTAAAGAAAGAATAACTTCTGACTCACCACCTTTGTCTTTGTGAATGCCAATCCCCTCCGTAGATGTAATATATTCCTGTATAGTAGGTGGGTCAAAATCTGAATTGGGCAAATAATGCGACTACAATTCCATCAATATTTGTTTTGATTTTTTAAATGAATTCACAATGGCCATGTTTGTGCCAATTTTATGTTCTCTTTCCCTAAATAAAATAAACATAAGGAAGTACTTCACACAACACACAGTCAACCTTTGGAACTCATTGCCAGGGGATGTTGTAAAGGCCGAGAGTATAACTGGGTTCAAAAAAGAATTGGACAAGTTCATGGAGGATAGGTTCATCAATAGCTATTAGCCAAGATAGTTAGGGACACAACCCCATGCTCTAGGTTTCCCTAAACCTCTGACTGCCAAAAGCTGGGACTGGATGACAGGGGACGGATCACTCTATAATTGCTCTGTTCTCTTCACTCCCTCTGAAGCACCTGACAGGATATTGAGCTAGATGGACCATAGGTTTGACCCATTCTTATGTTCTTCATACAGTTAGTGACCAATTTTTACAGGCAAAAATGTTCAGACACTGAATTTTTGTGCATGTGCAAATATTTATATCTGAAGATCTTGTATGCTAATTCAGTCAGGCACCAGAAACAATACCATGCCTCATCTGACCAATCACAACTGCACAACGCTGCTCAAATATAAAATATTTGTGGTAGAGTAAAAAACGATGAATGACAATTGTCAGATTAAGTCATATAATTTAAAATAATAATCAGATTAATAAATACGTTAGAGGGAATCACAATCTGCTGTAGATATTTTGCAGGCAGAAAGGGAGGAATTATTCCTTGTGAATGACTCACTCAGTTTGTGTCATATCATCTGTTGGATTTTATTAGTGATAGTCTCTGGGTCATAGTGAGCAAAAAGATCTTGGCCAAGATTCACGAAAACTGATACAAGAAGATCCTCCCTGTGTCAGCATTTATGGAAGACAGATTCAGCCTCAGGGAGCTGGTGGTGTTGCACATTCTCCACTTGATGGGAGGCATGCAATGTGGATTGTACAGGAACCTGGCTGCTAGAAGCTGCTTAGGGTAGGCACTGAATCAGTCTTAATCATGCTTCTTCACCATTAACTAGCATGGAGATGTAGCCACTTTCCACGGCAACGTTCCCCCACAATGGATTTGTCACTACTTGGAGCCTCTGTCAGGTGTCCACTGGTATTCTTGAAGTGAATATTGGTCCATGTCCAAAAGGATACCTTGAGTACTCTACTGCTGCTGTGTTTGTAAGATCGGTCAAAATAGGCCACAACTACTACTGGATTGTAGGAAGCCCAGGCCTTGCGATAAGGAAAGATGGCCCAGTGGTTAAGGCATTTGCTTAGGACTTAGGAAACCTGGGTTCAATTTCCTCCTCCACCATAGACTTTCTGTGTCACCTTGGGGTGGAATTTTCAAAAGCCTTGCCTTTTCTAGCCATACAGCTAAAACTGTCATTATCTCAAATCTTGATAATTGCAACTTCCTTTTCTCTGGCCCTAAGAAGTTTAATCTTGCCTTGCTCAGATTCATGCAGAATGCTTCTGCAAAGATCATTCTCTTAGCCTGTTACGTTGACCATGTCAGTCTTCTCTTTGCATTTCTCCACTGGCTCCCTCTTCTGTAGCACATCAGATATAAGCCGCTTGTCTTTGCTTCCAAGGCCCTTCACCCCCTGGCTGCACCCTGTCTCATTCAGTATCAGAAGGTTGGCACTTGCCGGTGATCAGCTTCTATCACCTACTTGTTAAATTTTCAAATGAACACTTTGTGCTTGCTTCCATGCTGCCCCTCACACTTGGGAGGAAATCCTTGTAAACATCTGCAAACTCACTTCATTGGTCTCCTTCAGATCCCTCCATAAAACTCTCCTTTGATGTGATGCCTACAAAAAAACTTAACAACAGTGAAGCTGCTGGAGGGCCAAGATCACTGCCTAGTGTGTTGACCAAGATTGTCTCAGTGTTTCCTGGTATTTTCCTGTCAGTCTCTCTGTATCCACTTGTTTTACTATTGTCTCTTTGTGAAGGGATCCCTGGAGTACAAGCTGGAACTGGGGTACCATTGTGCTCCCTTAACTCTCCAGACTGAGCTATCTCGCACAATGCTTTGCTAGTGACAAGCAGCAAACCTCTCCAGGTGCTGACATCACTCAGCACAACCCCACACCCAGATACATTGCATGAATCCTCCCAGAGCCACTCACGAATCACACAGAGAAAAGCACCAGCCAATTCTCCCCACCTCTCCAGACTTGCACTCCAGCACTGCCCCATCTTTCCCTGGTTAGAAGTCTGGCCAGTTTACGTTTATTACCCAGTCTGCCCCCCCCCCCCCCCCCAGTTTGGAGAAGACATACACAAGCCTTTGTAAACTGAGCTGAGATTTCCCAAGCATTTCAAACAAAACACACTGTTTTAGGTAAAATACAAAACAGATTTATTAACTACAGAAAGATAGATTTTAAGTGATTATAAGTGGTAGGCATAAAAGGTCAGAGATAGTTACCAAAAAAAGTAAGCGCACAGGCTAAATCTTAAACCCTATTACACTTGGCAGTATTTGGATCAAGCAGTTTTTTCACCCCACTGGATGTTACAGTCCTTAATACACAGCCTTCCTTTTTTAAGCCTGGGACTAGACTCCTCAGCTGAAGACTTTGGCTTCCCAGCCTTCTTGTTGCTTCCAGCGTACATGGAGGAGGAGAAAGGCAAATGCACGATGACACTGTCCCCTATTTTATATCCTCAGTCAATGTGCCTAGAAAACACTAGCCCAGACATGTCTTGCTGGGCTTTGCTGAGTCACAGAGTTGAGCAATCCCGCACTGTGTGATGCTTATTTAGCCTTCTTACAATATTGTAAATTCCTTGTTTACAACACTTTTGCTGATTAATGGTCATTGAACACCCTGCTGAGAGTGATTTGCCTCCTTTGTATGTCACTAGAAAACTTACAACATATTTCAGTAACAACTATAGCAAAATCTCATAACTTGTTACACATCAATGATATACATATTGGACAGAACAATGGGTTTCAGCAGATCATGACTTTTCATATGACATCTTACATGGTATGCTTTGTATGAAATATAGCCTAATTATATGACAAGGTGAATATGGGGATTCCAGGGTGTAGCTTTGAGGTACAGTACTTAGATTGTAAACTTTTTGGGGAAGAGACTGTCTTTTTGTTTAACCAGGGCTCCTAGGCACCATGGTAATACAAATAAATAAACATTATTAATAATAATTAATAAAAGTGCCTTAGCTAGGCACCTAATTCCCACTGAAAGCCAATGGGAGTTATGCACCTAACTCACTTAAATGCTTTTGAAAATCCCGCCCATGGCCTTTCTGTGCCTCAGTTCCATATATGTAAAATGGGGCTAATAATACTTCCCTACTTCATAGTGGTGTTGTGAGGAGAAATCCATGAAAGAGTGTGAAGTGCTCAGACACTACAGTGATGAGGGACATATAAGTAACATAGGAAGTGTCGTGATTTTTGGATCTAAAATGTAATGCTATTGTAAGGTCAAATGTAATGCGAGTGAATGTTCATAAAATGTTACAATAACCTATACTTTTTGCCTATTTGGAAATTAACCATGAAAAATATGTTGTTGTTTTCAATAAGTAAACATTATAAACAAGCACAAGAGAACCAGAGAAGCTGGATTAGTCCAAACAAAAATAACCTGCTAATATGAATCAATGACTGTTGAAATCATACTTGGTAAAAACAGAAGATGTGGGATCAGAAGTTAATGGATCAAAATTTGTCTGATAGCGATTAAGCCTAACTGGTGGACAAAATAATGAGGGGAATGAAATATGCTGCCACTTTTTCCCAGGTCATTTTCCCTGACCACAAGACTAAAGTAGCAATTCAGACTGAAAGATTTTCTTCCAGGAGGAAGGCCGGCTGGCCTTGCTTTTGTTCAAAGAACTTTATTTTTCATTAGTAAATTCTGAAAATCATCATATCATCATGACGTCCAATCCTCAGCCCATCAGTGGAGATTCCTAATTGACAGCATCACAAAGGCACGTAAGATCCAGTTTTGCCTCTTTTCCCTTTTGTGTTACTTTCTGCCTCACTATTTCCTATCCTATCTTTCTCTCTCTCCGCTTTTCATCAGACCCTGAAATCAATTGCATTGCATCAGCATAGTGAGATGAGATGATCAGAATCCTGCTCTAAGAAGAAAGGACCCAACCAGATGATGATCCAGAAAGTGAACCAGGATCCAAGCAACAGGTGGGGTGGTTGACTTGCTAGCCAAGCATCCATTTGTGACTGGCCAGCTGTCTAGAGTTCCGACAACATCAACAAAAGCCATATATCCCCTACCTTTTCTATCCTATCTCTCCTCTATCTTTTGTCTGTTTGTTAGAAATAGGAGATGTTTCTCATCACACCACGAAGTAAAATTAACCTTTTCTTTTTCATCAAAGAAAGGTTGATCTAAAAATAAAAGATGCTAATATTTTGAAGACAGACTTTACAGGTTTTGATAATTTGTTTTGCATAATCACTCAGTTTCAGTTTCAATATAAATGCTTGTTTTAATTTCTTGTTCTTTCTTGTGTTTGATCAATAAACTTTCAATTTTAGAATGAATACTTTTGTGTGTTTGCCAAGCAACTGAGTAAACAAAGGTCTCTGTAGGGGGGGAAAAAATTGGACTTCTTTGCATCACTGTTTTATGTTGGACAGTGAAAGAGTTTATTTAACTTTAACTCTTTTGACTCTTGACATTAATACAACAGTAGATATACTAATGATCCACTCACAATTTCATAGCAATCTGGACTTGAAAAAATTCCCTTGCAGTCTGTTTTTGCAATAGTAACGCTCAATGGGACAGTTTAAAATGGACTTTTAGCCTCAACTGTAAATGTCCTTGCTTTTGTGTATTTATGTTGAAAAACAATTATGACTGTATATTGTTTCTCTATGAATGTCCTTCTCTTATCAGTAGTATTAAAAATGATCAGAAAACATTTATGTTGTTTATAAATGGACTGATATTAATTTATAATTAAAAAAACCAATCATCTCAAATTTACTAACTAAGGCTCAGATCCTGTAAATGGTTTCACATGTTGCTTAACTTTATGCATTGATTTTACTGGAACTACTCGTGTTTAAAGTCAAGCACGTTTGTTTAGAGAATTAGGGCCTAAAATAATAGAAATTAACATTTATGTCAGTCTCAGAGTATCTCAGAATAAAGTGTTGAGCTAAAACACTAAGGTGGGAATTGACCCAGATCCTCAAAGGTATTTTAGCATATAACATTGACTTCAATGGGAGTTAGATGCCTAAATATCTTTGAGAATCTGGGCCTATGTACCTAACTGCTATTATGCCTTTGATAATCTCCCCTAGTAGCACTCTGACTTTAGACATACAAGGCAGATAGCATGTAGTCAGGAGTGGATCCCATACACAGCTTTGGACATGAGAACCTGATTTACTGAGAGGAGGAACACTGACATGCCACACACCACTCTTTAATTTATAATGCATTCCTTTAGCTAGTCATCCTTGTATCTTGTTTGCTTTCTTCACTGCACCTCCAAACTGGCGGAAGTCTTTATTTCTTCTGGCCAAGTCGCGTAAGTAATGATTTGAAAGATCAAATAAATGATTTCCCCTTGTTTCTCAGGCCTGGTCTACACCTAATACTAGGTGGATCTAGCTACTGCACTCAGGTTTGTGAAAATTTTCATGCCCTTAGGGGCACCTAACCAACACTTAGATGCAGCTACTAATGCCTCTTGAGGGGGTGGATTTAATACACACATACAGAGTCAGAAAAACCCCTTCTATCTTTGTAGTAAGCGCCTACACCACAGAGGCATAGCTGCAGTGCTACAGCTGTATCGCAGTAGAGCCTGTAGTGTAGCCAGGTACCTTCAACGTTTCTACATTTTTTGGTCTGTCTGACATAGCACCATCAAGTTAGATTACACTTGGGGATGATCCTGCTCTAATTAAGTCAGTGGAAATGTTGGAGGACAGAAAGGCCAGAATTGGGCCCTTTTCTGTCATTCTCTTGACTCTGGCTCTTCAGTAATGTATGATTTTCATTTTGGTTCCTAATTAGCCACTTCCCCAATTTAGAATAAAAAATGAATTGTCTGCATGAAGGCAAAAACTTCCAAAGTTTAGTGAGATTTTAGTTTGAAAATAAATGTGTTCTGTTAAAATAATTTGATTAGCTACGTAGTATTAATTTGTGAGTTGGTGAGAAGAAGGAAGGAAACATCTGAGGAGGGAAACTTACCACTAGCTCTAAAATCTTTATTGACGCTAATCGCCAGAAAGAACCTGGTGTGACTGTCAGATCTCTGATGAAGCTGTGGCAATTCAGTTTAGGAAAGATCCTTTTTAACTGTCAACTGTGCAAACTGGATGTGTAATACTACCAGTTTAGCATAGCATCTCAAGGCCCGTTGTGATAGTTACCTAACTATAGGCAGCCCCAAAGAGGATCTGGGCCCCACTGTGCCAGGCATTGTACAAACACACACAGGAGCGGAGAACTCTGGAGAGCTTGCAGCCATGAGGCAATGACTAGAACCACAGAACTGGAAGGGACCTCCAGAGGTAATCTAGTCCAGTCCCCTGCACTCAAGGCAGGACTGAGTATTTTCTAGACCATCCCTGACAGGTGTTTGTCCAACCTGTTCTTAAAAATCCCCAATGATGGAGATTCCACTACCTCCCTAGGCAATTTATTCCAGTGCTTAACCACATTGACAGGTAGGAAATTTTTCCTAATGTCCAACCTAAACTGCCCTTGCTGCAATTTAAGCCCTTTACTTCTTGTCCTAGCCTCAGAGGTTAAGAAAAACAAATTTTCTCCCCCCTCCTTGTAACAACCTTTTATGTACTTGAAAACTGTTATGATGTCCCCTCTCAGTCTTCTCGTCTCCAGACTAAACAAACACAAATTTTTCAATTTTCCCTCACAGGTCATGTTTTCTAGACCTTTAATCAGTTGTGTTGCTCTTCTCTGGACTTTCTCCAATTTGGACACATCTTTCCTGAAATGTGACACCCAAAACTGGACACAATACTCCAGCTGAGGCCTAATCAGCGCAGAGTAGAGCAGAATTACTTCTCATGTCTTGCTTACAGTACTCCTGTTAATACATCCTCGAATGATGTTTGCTTTTTTTGCAAGTGTTACACTGTTGACTCCTATTTAGCTTGTGATCCACTATGACCCCCAGATCCCTTTCCACAGTACTTCTTCCTAGGCAGGCATTTCCCATTTTTTTTTTTAAATGTGGAGATATACCTATCTCATAGAACTGGAAGGGACCTTGAAAGGTCATTGAGTCCAGTCCCCTTCCTTCACAGCAGGACCAAGTACTGTCTCTTATTTTTGCCCTAGAAACCTAAACAGCCGCCTCAAGGATTGAACTCACAAGGATGCATTTAGCAGGCCATTGCTCAAACCCCTGCGCTATCCCTCCCCACACTTGTATGTGTGCAACTGATTGTTCCCCGGAATTCCATTTTACAGAGTCACTGAATAAATGGACACAAATAAGATGTCAAGAATTATAACGTTCATAAACCAGTCGGAGAACACTTCAATCTCTCTGGTCACGCAATCACAGACATGAAGGTCGCTATCTTAAAACAAAAAAACTTCAAATCCAGACTCCAGCGAGAAACTGCTGAATTGGAATTCATTTGCAAATTGGATACTATTAATTTAGGCTTAAATAGAGACTGGGAGTGGCTAAGTCATTATGCAAGGTAGCCTATTTCCTCTTGTTTTTTCCTACCCCCCCCCCCCAGATGTTCTGGTTTAACTTGGATTTAAACTTGGAGAGTGGTCAGTTTGGATGAGCTATTACCAGCAGGAGAGTGAGTTTGTGTGTGTATGGGGGTGGGGGGGATGTGAGAAAACCTGGATTTGTGCTGGAAATGGCCCACCTTAATTATGCACATTGTAGGGAGAATGGTCACTTTGGATGAGCTATTACCAGCAGGATAGTGAGTTTGTGGGTGTGGTTTTTGGGAGCGGGGTGAGAGAACCTGGATTTGTGCAGGAAATGGCTCAACTTTATTATCATGCACATTGTGTAAAGAGTTGTCACTTTGGATGGGCTATCACCAGCAGGAGAGTGAATTTGTGTGGGGGGGTGGAGGGTGAGAAAACCTGGATTTGTGCTGGAAATGGCCCACCTGATGATCACTTTAGATAAGCTATTACCAGCAGGACAGTGGGGTGGGAGGAGGTATTGTTTCATGGTCTCTGTGTATATAATGTCTTCTGCAGTTTCCAAAGTATGCATCCGATGAAGTGAGCTGTAGCTCACGAAAGCTTATGCTCAAATAAATTGGTTCGTCTCTAAGGTGCCACAAGTACTCCTTTTCTTTTTGCGAATACAGACTAACACGGCTGTTACTCTGAAACCTGTTGTTCACTGTGGCTCTTTCACAACCCACCCTCAGGCACAGGCCACCAGACAGCAAGTGTGAAAAATCAGGAGAGTGGGCCGGTGGGTATGTAGGCACCGACACAAGAAAAAGCCTCAAATATCAGGACTGTCCCTATAAAAGCGGGTTTCAGAGTAGCAGCCACGTGAAGTCCGTATTCGCAAAAAGAAAAGGCGTACTTGTGGCACCTCAGAGACTTGGTCACCTATCCACGCAGGGCATTAAACTGCAGCAACGGGCGGCTTCCCACTCTCCTCAGCAAAGCCCCACGCCGCTGTTTGCCCAGCTGCCCCTTGAGCGGCCGCCCCTGAACCAGGGACAGGTCACCTCCCCCCGCGCGCCGCGCGCCGCCCGCCCCTTGCCACTGGACAGCGCAGCCCGGCGTCACGTGCGCCCCTTGCTCAGGCCGGGCACGAGGAGAGCGGCGGATCACGCGCGCGCCGGCAGGGCCCCGGGGCCCCGGTCGCAGCCAATGAGCGGGCGGCGCCCGGCCGGCCTGGTGCGCAGGAGGGGCGGTGCCTGCCGCGTCGGGACGGCTGCACGGGACGAAGCATGGCTGCCAAGGTGAGTCGGGAGCCGCTGCTGGCGGGCCGGGCCGGGCCGCCGCCGCCGCCTTTGCTGGGTGTCCCCGCGGCTTGGCTGGAGGGAAGCTGCCGGATGGGGGCCTGCCCTTGGTGGAACTTCGCTGGAGTGGGCTGAGCCCCCCCGCCAGCCGTTGCAGCGCCCCCCCTCCAGCCCCCCCCCCGCCGGCGGGGGCGGCGTTTGGCGAGCAGGTCCCTCGCGCTGCTGCCAGGCGCTGCCGGGATGGGGGGGGGGGGTTGCTCGCTGCGTTCAGGGCTCGCTGCGGGGCCTGCGGCCCGTGCCGGGGGGCTTTGGCCTCTGCGTGAGGGGGGGGGGGCTTCCCACCTGCACCCTCTTGCTTGGGAGCTGCCCGGGGGAGGGAGCGCGCCCCATCAGGGTTTGTGGTACACCACGTACAGTTGTGGCACTGCACAGTCGCGTTTGGCTGGGTAATACACACAGGGCAGCGGTGTTGCCCCTGTTGCAGCACCTCCGCAGTTGGGGTCTTAGACTCTGGCACGGGTCAGATCTGATGGAGCCTGAAAGAACTTTGCTTTTGCCTTCATCGATTAAGTCACCTGATTTCTTTCCCAAGCCAAATTTAGCTAGTGGCCTCACAGTGGGTGTGTGTCAAGCACAAGGGGGAGTAATTTAAAGGGACGGTGTCAGGGTTTAAACCCCCCCCCCCCATATATTTAAAAGAGATCCTTTTCTCATGCCACAAATTATACATCAGATTCTCCAAATGGAAAATGATGAATATGTACGTGCAGTGGTGCTAGAACTAGGGATGCTGGCTTGGACTATTAAAACCAAATACATGGTTTCCATCATCAGCACTCCCGCTATAAAAATTGTTCCAGCACCCCTGTATAATTTTGCGAACACTCTCAGTACCTGGTGTAATGCTTACTACTGTGAATAGCCTCAAGAAGTAGGATCACTCTTGACAACAAGTACTAAAACACTTCCCACTGTAGGTAGCATCAGGCCTTAACATAATATTCTCTGAGCTTTTTCTTTTACTTTCTTTGCTCAGCTTGGATGATGAACACTAGCTAGTCAATTTAATTTTGGTTTCTATTTATGATGACTTTCAGATTCTCTTTCACTGGTATGAAGTTGGGCTTGCAAAGCTCATAGCAAGTGGCTATGTTTGGTTTTTATTAGACGTAAAAACAAAATTAATGGAAATATTGCCATTCTTCATAGTTGTTTTTTTTAATTTAACAGCCCCTCCCCTCAAGGTTTGGATCATATCTTACATAGGGGTCCCTCCAATGAAGACACATTAATTTGACATATGGGTCAGTGTTTTGAAGCTCCTTAGTCTTTCTTTTCTATAAACCACTCTTGTTCATTATCATTGCTATGTAAGAAGGAATAATTGATTAGGTAGCTAGTCAATACAACCAAGTCAGAACACTTACACTCCCTAAAGATTTGGGGCCTGGTCTTGCTCCCATTGAAATCAGTGGCCAAACTTCTATGCAAGAACATAAGAAAATAAACGTCAGTGCCAAAAAACCCAAAACAACCTCCCCCCCTCCCCCAAGAAAATCCGGCCTATACAAGTACCTTCTGCTGAAGAAACATATTTCAATAAAGTTAATCACAGAATCAGTCTGTTCAGTATGCCAGTGTGCTACTCAGTAACTCTCATTAAAGTTAGCCTGGTTGGTCTCCAACTTCATACTACCTGTTTTCATGAGCAAGATAATGTATGTGATGTGCTTTCTGAGTTGAAACCATCTTCCCTGAAGTTTTATTTATCATTCATGACTTTTAGTTGTGTTTATCTAGCTTTGTTTCTGTCTCTCACTAATATAACCAGCTTATCAAGATGCCCTTTACCAGCCTTTGTATCATTTAAGACTTTTCAAAGTATTCTATTCACTGAGATTAAGATTAACCTAAATATCCGTTGCATCACATAGCAAAGATTTTTAATCTAGAAGCCTTGTGGTTACGTAGCTCTCTGTATAGGGCAACATCTTAAATATATCTTAACTTGTACTTCTATGACATATTGTTGAACAATATATTTTGCTTTCAGTTCAATTTCATAGGGGGTAGGTGACCATAGTCCTTTGAGAAAACACTGGAAAAGTATAATCTAAACATCCAGAATATATTGAACAGGTGAGACTATATATAGGGCAATTTTAAATAACTGCAGGTTTGGCTAAAAGACACCTAATTTTTCTTCATATTATTTAAATGGTGCCATAAATGTGCATAATGTATTGTAGACAGGCACAGTGCCTGTCCTGCAGGGTTTACATTCTTTAGATAACCTCTGAAAAAGGCTAATGGTTGAAATATCAAGTGTATCCTGAGAGATTCAAGCGAAAGAATAACTTATTATGAAATTGTAAGCTGCTGAGTTAATTTAATATAGGGTTGTCGATTAATCGCAGTTAACTCACGTGATTAACTCAAAAATTAATCGTGATTAATCACACTGTTAAACAAAAGAATACCAATTGAAATTTATAAAGTATTTGTGGATGTTTTTCTACGTTTTCAAATATGTTGATTTCTATTACAACACAGAGTACAAAGTGTACAGTGCTCACTTTATATTATTTTTATTACAAATATTTGCGCTGTAAAAATGATAAATAAAAGAAATCGTATTTTTTAGTTTACCTCATACAAGTACTGTAGTGCAATCTCTTTATTATGAAAGTGTAATTTACAAATGTAGATTTTTTTTTTGTTACATAACTGCACTCAAAACCAAAACGGTGTAAAACTTTAGAGCCTACAAGTCCACTCAGTCCTACTTCTTGTTCATCCAGTCTCTAGGACAGCATTATCTCCTGCAAATTGTGACCAAACTTGTTTGTCTGAGCAATTGGCTGAAGTAGTACTGAGTGAACTTGTAGGCTCTAAAGTTTTACATTGTTTTATTTTTGAATGCCGGGGTTTTTTGTACATAACTCTATATTTGTAAGTTAAACTTTCATGATAGAGATTGCTCTACAGTACTTGTATTACATGAATTGAAAATTACTATTTTTTTACAGTGCAAATATTTGTAATAAAAATAAATATAAAGTGAGCACTGTACACTTTGTATTCTGTATTGTAATTGAAATCAATATATTTGAAAATGTAGAAAACATCCAAAGATATTTAAATAAATGGTATTCTATTACTGTTTAACAGCATGATTAATCGTGATTAATTTTTTAATCGCTTGCCAGCCCTAGTTTAATATTTAAGCTGCATTGTGAGACTTTGAAGTTTTCACCTTTGTAGGATGAAGTTGCCAGAGTTAAATAGGATGGATTCCCAGTCCTGACAAAGTCAGTGACATATCTTTAAGCAATACTCGGTACTATTTACAGTAACACCTGCACTCCAGTCCTTCAAGCACATACGTGAGCAACTTTATCACATATAGTCCTTGAGACTAAAGTCATGTGTTTGTAGGATTAGGCCTTGGTTTATGTTCTGATTCCTCACTGATACATCTTAGTAATGTTTGCCTTTTTAACCTCAGCCAAACAATGGACTGGTGAGTTGGACAACTTTTTCTACAAAGTCCTTTTCTTTGCCAGTGTCCTGCATGACTGCTTTTCTTTATTTATTTTTTTTTATATTGTAGCACTTAGGAATCCCTTGGAATCTAACTTTTGTTCCTCATTTGCTAGGTCTCAAATGTTGACATTGTAAGAAGACTTTAAGAACTCAATCCATCCAAAAATAAAACGCATGTGAAAGACTGCTAAGGCTGCGTAATTAAACACTCAGATGTTAAGAAATGACAAAGTATGAGGTTGCACTCAAATGTGTACTACAATATAGTTTATATTGCATAGTATGACACAATTTTTATACATTTTTAACATTCTTTATTGTATATTACTGTGTGTATTCTGAGTCTGTGAAAGTGTTTTTTTAATTAAAACAACATAGTAAAATGGTTTTGCATGAGAGATGTGTAAAAGGATAAGATAATAGTGAACATTTACTGGAATATATAGTATGGGGGTGGTTTGTAGCTAAATTAGTGTAATAGTTACATAGCACAATCTTCAGAAAATGAGGTGGTTATGTAAAGTCTTTATTGTAGTTCATGCACAGGGCGTATATGGTTTTATACTGTACATTATTTCTTAACTTCTGAGTATTGTGTAACCTTAGCATTTTCTTTTTGGGTGGAATTTCCCGGAGAAAAAATTGCATAATGTGTAACAATTTGGCTAGAGGACTCCCCATCATACACCTTCCTGTTTTTTTTAAAGCACAGTTAAATTAGCCACCTGTGTTCAGTGAGTTCAACCTGCCTTTGCTCCAAACATGGCTACAAAGTGAACATGCACAGTACTATTAACAAAGTGACTTATTTTTATTTCCAGAGATACACAACTCTGTCAAATTAAAACCAATTTAATTAGGAAGTTCTAAGGCATTTCTCAATGAGGGCTGTTTCCATGCCACATTTTAACTTTCTATCAACCTGTCATTTTGGCACTGCTGCTGTCTCATATAAGGTTGCAAGATCTATAATGGGGAAGGTGTATTTTTCTTATTTTGCACTCCAAAACATCTGAACTATGCTTGAATGTTTTATGTACAAATCACACTTGAGCAGAGTCCAAATCTGAATAATTTTAATGTTTCAGAAAACATCTGGGTTTTAGAATGGAAAAACCTGCTATTTAGGCTTCAACCTTATAATTGATATGACGTTAGCAGATTACTGCATCTGCATGAAGACTTGTCCTGTTGTGGCAGGAAAAGAGCCTTAGCTATTATGTTAGTTATCTCTCCTGCTATAATAAATACTCTGCTCTCGTGCTTGCATTGTGCTAAATGTGCATACAGTTTGTGTGTATGTTTACTTGAAGTTTGTTGTTTAACATATGATAAAAGTGATGTAGCTCAAACAAATGTTTCGCTAAACTAACTGATTCTGTCAAGTGTTTAAGCACATGCATCCTATCACTAAAGTTATGCACATGAATAAATCTTTGCAGATTTGGGGCCTGTCAGAATTAATTGATAACTGACCTCAGATGTAATGAGATAACAAATATCTTATGGTGTTAACTGATGTGAATTTAAATAAAGTTAACAGTATTTGAGAGTCTTATCCAAGTTACATAAATATACTGTAACAGAAAGGAAACAAATCTGGTGTAGACTTCTGCTATGGCTTTTAAGCTAGTTTTATTACCATTCAGATCGGTTTCATTTTTACTGTATTTTCAGACTGCTTGCTATTGAAGCTGTTATAACAATACCTGCTGTTAAAAAAAACCCCAAACCCCTAAATCTTAAAATATGAAAGCTAAGCTCTGCATTTCCCTTGTTTTTCACAGATTAATATATTCAGAGACCTTCCAAGAGTTGAGTTCCTCAAATTCATTTTGGTAATATCTAATTCAAATTATTTCTTTTCAGGTGCTCCTTCCATATGTTCTACAAAACAATTTGAGTATTTTCTGCACAACAGATGTAAAAACAAGGCTCCTAATCCTGCAAGGAGCACTTGCTGGGTGGATTCATTGGGGTTCCATGCAGGTTTCAGACCTGAGGCCCTGATCCTTCAAGTGACTAAGTGAGAATGCTACTGTGTCTGCATCGAGCCCCACTGAAGTCAGTGGGGCTGTGCACAGATGCAGCAGTGTGACTGTGTGCAGCCACTTGTTGGATCAGAACCTACGCCTATAACTGTCTCTGTATCTCTTTATAGATCTATATCTGTCTGTCTATATATAGACTTAAAAAAAAAGTTTGCTTCTTGCTACTTTTCAATTATTTGCATCCTGACTTTTCATGAGACCGTTAAGTATCTGATAAAGGGACACTGTCAATTTAAGTCACAATTTTGACAATTTCTTACTTCATCATTGTGCGAACTAACATCAGAGCTGACTAACTGAAAGAGGTTGGAAAAGAAACTCAATTTTTTCCCATCATTTCATACTTTTCACTCTGTACATTTGACAGCACTTCGTGTCAAGTGATTTTCCTTTATGTAGTAAGTTTGAGGCCTAATCCTGTGAACACGAACAGCTGGGTATAATGCTTATTCACATGAGTAGTCCCATTGAAGCCATGGGCTACACACATGAAACCCCTTCTAAGGCACTATTCAGCAATGGATCCTCGTGCATGGAGCTCATTACAGAATTAATGTCTAGGCCCTGTTCTATACTACACAGTCGGATTGACATAAGGCACCACCAACAGAAGGAGGGTAGTGTGGACGTGAGTCACCGCAGTAAATGTTGCGGTAGCTGTAAGTTGATCTAACCTATGTTAACTTAAGATTGTAGTATAGACATACGATAAGTTATAAGAACAGCCATACTGGGTCAGACCAAAGGTCCATCTAGCCCAGTATCCCATCTTTGACTGTGGCCAATGCCAGGTGCCCCAGAGGGTATGAACAGAGCAGGTAAACGTCAAGTGACCCATTCCCTGTTTCCCATTCCCAGCTTCTGGCAAACAGGTTAGGGACACCATCCCTGCCCATCCTGGCTAAAAGCCGTTGATGGGCCTATGCTCCATGAATTTATCTAGTTTTTTTTTTTAACCCTGTTATAGTCTTGCTCTTCACAACATACTCTGGCAAAGAGTTCCACAGGTTGACTGTGCGTTGTGTGTAGAAATACTTCCTTTTGTTGGTTTTTTTAAACCTGCTGCCTATTAATTTCATTTGGTGACCGCTAGTTCTTGTTTTATGAGAAGGGGTAAATAACACTTATTTACTTTCTCCACACCATTCTTGATTTTATAGATTTTTATCGTATCCCGCCTTAGTCGTCTCTTTTCCAAGCTGAAAAGTCCCAGTCTTTTTAATCTCTCCTCATACGGAAGCCGTTCCATATCCCCTCGTCATTTTTGTTGCTCTTTTCTGAACCTTTTCCCATTCTTTTTTTGAGATGGGGCAACCACATCTGCACGCAGTATTCAAGATGGGGGAGTACCATAGATTTATATAGAGGCAATATTATAATTTCTGTCGTCTTATTTATCCCTTTCCTAATGATCACCAACATTCTGTTCGCTTTTTTGACTGCCACTGCATATTGAGTGGATGTTTTCAGAGATTTATCCACAATGATTCCACAATCTCTTTCTTGAGCGGTAACTGCTAATTTAGACCCCATCATTTTATATGCATAGTTGGGATTATGTTTTCCAGTGTGCATTACTTTGCATTTATCAAATTTGAATTTATCTGCCATTTTGTTGCCCAGTCACCCAGATTTGAGAGGTCCTTTTGTAGCTCTTTGCAGTCTGCCTGAGATTTAACTATCTTTGTATCATCTGCAAATTTTACCACCTCACTATTTACCCCTTCTTCCAGACCATTTATGAATATGTTGAATAGGACTGGTTCCAGTACAGACCCTTGGGGGGACACCACTATTTACCTCTCTCAATTCTGAAAACGGACCATTTATTCCTACCCTTTGTTTCCTATCTTTTAACCAGTTACTGATCCATGAGAGTATCTTCTCTCTTATCTAGGGTGACCATATTTTCCCAAAGGGAAGACAGGAAACCCGTGGGCTGGCCCGAAACATCATTCACACGCACCCCCCCCCGCCCACCCCCCCGCTGCAGGGCCAGCCTAAGCCCTCCCTGAGGTTCCCCAGCCTTTCCATGTGTGGGAGGAGGCCACCCTTACCACTCCCTGCGCTTGGGTCAACCCGAGCCCTCCCTACCTCCCACCTTTGCCGGGCCAGCTTGAGGTCCTCCTCCCCAATGGCACCTAGGGCAGGTAGAAGCCACCCCGCCCATGACCGACCCCCCCACCCTGTCCGAACCCCCTTACTGCCTGCCCGTTTGCGGGGCTGGTCCTCCGAGCCTCTCCGCTGCTGCTCGCCTGCGATTCCCACCGCGGCCGCCTTCCCGCCTGGGCGCAGGGCTGATCTGAGCCCCCCCCTTCTCCTCCACGCACGGGCCCACCTGCAGGGCTGGTGGTTCAACCTGCCCCCCTCCCCCACATGCCTGGGTGCAGGGCCGCCCATGCAGGGCTGGTGTTGCCGCTCCCCCTGCCCCCATCACATTCCTTCATGCCCCAGTAGGGGTCCCAGGTGAAACACTGCTCACAGCCTGCTCTCCCAGCGGGGCAGGAGCAGCAGCAGCAGCAGCAGGAACGGCCGACCCCGGGCTGCTTCTGGGGGTGCTCTCGCTGACCATCTGCGGTGCTGCCGGAGGAGGCAGCAAGGGAGACGCTGACGTGGGCGAGCGGGTCGGGGGGTGTCCACGGCCGCTTGCTGCCCCCCGCTGCCGGCTCTGTGTTGGGATCATAGAAAATACGTGACAGTTTGCCCATATTTAACAAAAAGTCGGGACACCCGGAAGAAGGCTTAAGTATGGGACTGTGCCTTTAAAAACAGGATGTCTGCTCACTCTTTTCTTATCCCATGACTGCTTACTTTGCTTAAGAGCCTTTGGTGAGCGACCTTGTCAAAGGCTTTCTGAAAATCTGAGTACGCTATATCCACTGGATCCCCCTTGTCCACATGCTTGTTGATTCCCTGAGAGAATTCTAGTAGATTGGTGAGGCATGATTTCCCTTTACAAAAACCGTGTTGACTCTTCCCCAACAAACACTGTTCTTTTACTATAGTTTCAAACAGTTTGCCCGGTACTGAAGTCAGGCTTACCGGCCTGTAATTGCCGAGATCACCTCTGAGGCCCTTTTTAAAAATTGGTGTCACATTAGCTATTTTCCAGTCAATTTGGTACAGAAACTGATTTAAATGATAGGTTACAGACTACAGTTAGTAGTTCTGCAATTTCACATTGGAGTTCCTTCAGAACTCTTGGGTGAGAACCATCTGGTCCTGGTGACTTACTGCTGTTTAATTTATCAGTTTGTTCCGAAACTTCCTCTAATGACACCTCAATCTGGGACGGTTCCTCAGATATGTCACCTGGAAAGAATGGCTCAGGTTTGGGAATCTCCCTCACATCCTCAGCCGTGAAGACTGATGCAGAGAGTTCATTTAGTTTCTCCACAATGACCTTATCATCCTGGAGTGCTCCTTTATCATCTTGATCGTCCAGTGGACCCACTGATTGTTTAGCAGGCTTCCTACTTCTGAGTACTTAATTTTTTTTTGCTATTACTTTTTGAGTCTTTGGTAGCTGTTCTTCAAATTCTTTTTTGGCCTTCCTAATTATATTTTTACACTTCATTTGCCAGTTTATGCTCCTTTCTGTTTTCTTCACTAGGATTTAACTTCCATTTTTTAAAGGGTACCTTTTTGCTTCTTTTACTTTGTTTAGCCACGGTGGCCTTTTTTTGGTTCTCTGTTTTTTAATTTGGGGAATACAATACATTTATGTTGAGCCTCTATTATGGTGTCTTTAAAAAGTTTCCATGCAGCTTGCAGGGATTTCACTTTTGGTGTTATACCTTTTAATTTCTGTTTAATTAACTTCCTCATTTTTGTGTAGTTCCCCTTTCTGAAATTAAATGCTGCAGTGTTGGGCTGCTGAGGTGTTTTCCCCACCTCAGGGATGTTGAATTTAATTATATTATGGTCACTGTTACTAAGAAGTCCAGCTGTATTGATCTCTGGGCCCAGATCCTGTGTGCCACTTAGGACTAAAGCAAGAATTGCGTCTCCTCTTGTGTGTTCCAGGACTAGCTGCTCCAAGAAGTAGTCATTTAAGGTGTCAAAAAACTTTATCCCTGCATCCTGTCCTGAGGTGACATGTACCCAGTCAATGAAATCCCCCATTATTATTGAGTCTTTTATTTTAATAGTCTCTCTAATCTCTCTGAGCATTTCACAGTCTCTATCACCATCCTGGTCAGGTGGTTGGTAATATATCCCTACTTCTATAAGTCCTTTCCCTCCCCGTAGCATTTTAAAACAGCAGTGAGAAGAGAAAAGTACATTTTTTAAAAATAGAAAGATGTAAACCCACAGATATTAGCAGAGGATATTGGGGGACATGGATAATAACTGAAATGGCTTTTAAGTAACTTTTGTAATTTGCTTATTTTCATTTTGTCAGAGTCCCCATAAGCCTCACTTATGGCCTCATAAGAGAGTAGCCTCACTTCCTGTACAAGTCTTTGGAAACCTGCTATTAGAACCTGCAGTTTTGTTTACCTCAGTCATGTCCAATTTTGTTGATGACATATCTAGCACCTATTGTATTAAGAAATAAAAATTCCTTTTTCTATGCAGCTTTCTATCCTTGGAAGTTAGAGAAGCTCTGCTTAATATACTGCAAATACAATACATAGGATCAGGAAGAACGTCTTTAACATAGAGAAGCTTACATCCCTGAATGCTAAAAATGTGTCTTCTGACAAGTTTCTGACAAGTATTCAGGCACATATCTATTTTATTTATCCATGTTGTCCAAGGAGATATGACTTTGTAGTTACTGGAAGATGATACACATTTTATGCTTTATTTTGACTTAAATTTTGGTTTTATCTGTTCAGTTGCTGCCTGGGTGACTATTGAATGCGTTCACAATGCTGAGTTGTGCGTTCGAAATTCTGGTGCATATGTAAAAAGAAAAGGAGTACTAGTGGCACCTTAGAGATTAACCAGTTTATTTGTACAGCACCAAGCCTTGATCTTGATTAGGGCCTCTGGACCATACTATAACTATTAGATAATAATGCCATGTTGTCTAGGGCAGTGGTTCTCAAATTAGGGCCGCCGCTTGTTCAGGGAAAGCCCCTGGCGAGCCGGGCTGGTTTGTTTACCTGCCGCGTCCGCAGATTGGGCCAGTCGTGGCTCCCACTGGCCGTGGTTTGCTGCTTCAGGCCAATGGGGCCTGCAGGAAGGGCAGCCAGCACTGCTCCCCGGAGCCCCCATTGGCCTGGAGCGTTGAACCGTGGCCAGTGGGAGCCACGATTGGCCGAACCTGCAGACGCGGCAGGTAAACAAACCAGCCTGGCCTGCTAGGGGCTTTCCCTGAACAAGCAGCGGCTCTAGTTTGAGAACCACTGGTCTAGGGGTTACTGGTTAGTCTTCAGAGCCAGTGATAGAGGAGGTGAGATATCTGCAGTCAATGAAAAAGTAAAGATGCATTTTTCTGATGCATAGTCTGTTCTGGAAACAGAACAGCTCTATATCTCAATCATTTGCAGGGAGATGAATCTGCTCTTATGAGTACTTTATCTTGAATTGCATTGTAATAAAACAATTTAAACTGAAGCTTTGTTAAAGTACTTAAACGAACACTGCCAGTGCATTTTCTTTAACATTTTGAAATAATTTCATACTATTTACAATATTGTAAAATGTAGAGGTATATGACTGAAATCACGTTCTTTACCAAAAATGTTACTCTGGCCTACACAAAAACTAATGTGTGGTAAGATAAAATTGCTCATAAGGAGTGGGCTGCTGGCATTTTTTTCTCTTTAGAAAGAAAGTGTTTGAGAATGGGGAGTGCACGCGCACACACACACACAGAACTATATAAACTTTGAAAATAAACAGAAGTAAATTAAATGTTGTGACTACTAACCTGAATGATGTCCCTTCAATTTCTTAAATTCAGAATAGTAATCAGATGATACATTTTAGAAATAAATCAGCAAATCAAGTATTGGATTGGAGGAACGAGAAACCTTTTTTCCTTTTCCACTTGGAACTGTGGATCCTCTTTATTTCTATGATAAACTGTTCAGATGGTTTCCCCCTCTCTCCAGTATAGTCTGTAGATTTGAACCTAAGCTTGGAAGGAAGAATTTGGACTGAATTTTTCATGGAACTTGAAACACAAAATAAAACTACCCTGGCAAATAATTTGATGCTGTATTTTTGACATGCATCAGAGGGGTAGCTGTGTTAGTCTGGATCTGTAAAAGCGGCAAAGAGTCCTGTGGCACCTTATAATCTATAAGGTGCCGCAGCACACTCTGCCTATTTTTGACATGTTAGTGATTGGCTTATTTATATGTTGAAATGTGAACTGACTTTTGCAGCAGAAGGAATCTTTAATTTCATGTGAGTGTATGGTTAGGTTTACCTTGATTAGCCTAGCAGTCTGCTGCACACTTGTCTAACAGTGCTAATCAATTTTAGTGCAACATTGATCGAAACACCGCACAGAGAAGATTGTTGCCTAAGTCCATGCATGTCAGTCAGTTGGGAGAAATCTAATACCCTGCAGATGATGATGATGTGGCTTTAGAAGTATAGAGAAAGGAGGGAGATAATAGTGGTAGGAGAGTAGAACCATGAATATGATGTGGTTATCAACAGACTTTTTTTATATTTAGCTTGGTAGCTTTTGATATAGATTGCATTTGGTGTGCAATAGGATTTTTTATCATGATACTGTTGAATCAGATGCATTAAAATATTTAGAAATCAAAAACAGATATACTGACCCAAATTAATAGAATTGGGATTGGGGTTAGTACATTTGACTTTGGGGACAATAACAGAAGTTCCTGTACAACTTGTAATTTCATAGCAGATCTAATGAAATGTACGTATTATTACATGACTGCGCTCTCTTCAGCTCTCTGTGTACATGGTGGTATGGGATGTATAAGCCTCAAAAGACCATTCATGCTGTCTGTGCTCCTGTTTAGCGAAGGTCGATATAGTCGATAAGGAAAAGATGAGTGCAAATAATCTGCTTGGATGTTGGGAGTGTGTGTAAATGAGCAGCTTCATTTCTCTTTCCTTCCTCTCCTTACCAGTTGATATTACTGCATTTGAGCTGTAATAACATCCCTTGAGTGGCTCCAGGGCTGAATTGCTGGAGCAAGTTGTTCGTTTAGGGTTTTTGTGTGCGCTTTTTAGAAACAAAGTTAGGTGGAGGAACCTCCTACACTCCCAATCATGAGCTGGGGGAGGGAGAGGGCCACAATAGAATGACAGAATCATAGGGCTGGAAGGGACCTTGAGAGGTCTAAGTCCAGTCCATGGAAGGCCTAAGTTTTATGTAGACCATCCCTGGTGAGTGTTTGTCTAACCTGCTCTTAAAAACCTCCAATAAAGGAGATTCCACAGCCTCCCTGGGCAATTTATTCCAGTGCTTAACCACCCTGACAGTTAGGAAGTTTTTCCTAATGTCCAACCTAAACCATGCTTGCTGCAATTTTAAGCCCATTGCTTCTTGTCCTATCCTCAGAGGTTAAGGAGAATAATTTTTCTCCTTTCTTCTTGTAACAGCTTTTGATGTACTTGAAAACTGTTATGTCCCCTCTCAGGCTTCTCTTCTCCAGACTAAACAAACCCAGTTTTTTTCAATCTTCCCTCATAAGTCACGTTTTCTAGACCTTTCATCATTTTTGTTGCTCTTCTCTGGACTTTCTCCAATTTGTCCACATCTTCCTGAAATGTGGCTCCCAGAACTGGATACAGTACTCCAGTTGAGGTCTAATCAGCATAGAGTAGAGCGGAAGAATTACTTCTCGTGTCTTGTTTACAACACTCCTGCTAATATATCCCAGAATGATGTTTGCTTTTCTTGCAATAGTGTTTCACTGACGCATTCTTAGCTTGCGATCCACTATGACCCCCAGATCCCTTTCTGCAGTACTCCTTCGTAGGCAGTCATTTTCCCATTTTGTATGTGTGCAACTGATAGTTCCTTCCTAAGTGGAGTACTTTGCATTTGTCCTAATTGAATTTCATCCTGTTTATTTCAGATCATTTCTCCAGTTGGTCTAGATCATTTTGAATTTTAATCCCATCTACCAAAGCGCTTGCAACCCCTCCTTACTTGGTATCGTCCTCAAACTTTATAAGTGTACCCTCTATGCCATTATATAAATCATTGATGAAGATATAGAACAGGACCAGACCCAGAACTGATCCCCGCAGGACCCCACTCAATATGCCCTGCCAGCTTGACTGTCAGCCACTGATGACTACTTTCTGAGAACGGTTTTCCAACTAGTTTTGTACCCACCATATAGCTCCATGTAGGTTGTATTTCCCTAGTTTGTTTTATGATAAGGTCATGCGAGACTGTGTCCAAGGCCTTACTGAAGTCAAGATATGACACATCTACCACTTCCCCCCCATCCACAAGGCTTGTTACCCTGTCAAAGAAAGCTATTATGTTGGTTTGACATGATTTGTTCTTGACAGACCATAGTGACTGTTAATCACCTTATTATCTTTTAGGTGTTTGCAAACTGCTTGATTACTGGTCTGTATCACCATATATAATATTAGGGGCTGGAAGAGTTTTGTTCACCGCTAAGAGAGGGATGGTCTCAGGTAGCCATGTAAGGGGAAAAAATTTGGGCCACAATTGAAGGAGATTCCTTCTCCCTTGAAATAGGAAGCAACATCGGGGAGGATCAGAGCTTCCATGGTTTCCCAGCTATGGTAGTTTCAGGCTAGATGAGTACTTGGGTGGATGGGTCATTACACAAAGTAAAACTATTTCCCCATATTTATTCCCCCCCTCCCCACACTGTTCCTCAGAAGTTCTTGTCAACTGCTGGAAATGGCCCACCTTGATTATCACTACAAAAGGTTCCCTCCCTCCCCCCCCCCCCGCTCTCCTGATGGTGATAGCTCACCTTAAGTGATCACTCTTGTTACAGTGTGTATGGTAACACCCATTATTTCATGTTCTCTATGTATATAAATCTCCCCAGTGTATTTTCCACTGAATGCATCCAATGAAGTGAGCTGTAACTCACGAAAGCTTATGCTCAAATAAATTGGTTAGTCTCTAGGTGCCACAAGTCCTCCTTTTCTTTTTGCGGATACAGACTAACATGGCTGCTACTCTGAAACCTACTTTAGGCTGGTAATTCATTCATTGTTTCTACTTTTGTAACCTGTGTCAATTGCATTTTAAATGCAGTGTGATTGCTGTTTAAATGCAGTCTGGGTTTTGAAACTCAGGTGTTGTATGCAAAGATTTACTCAGACATCTGAATTTTCACTGTAACAAGCTGCGCTGCCGCAGCGTATGATTGCCTTGCTTACAGTGAAGTCTGGTTCTGCTCGGAACAATAACACATTCTTTCTCAATACATCTGCTGCCTGTGCAGTTTGAGTGTTTATCTGATGACTTTTGGTACAAAAATAAGCTTTTTATTCCTTTTATTTTTTTCCTTGTTGACCATGCCAGTGCAGCTGAGAGAGATTCTATTCCTTCCTGAGCATCATCAACAGAGCTTACTGATTTCTAATCAGCTCCCCGTTGATGGCAATGGGCTTGCTCACATGTCACTGACAGTCTAATTTGGATTTAGCTCTTTTATTATTGGTGATGTGTAAAGAGAAAAGAGCGTAGTGTGCAGTTAGAATAACGTCTGTATTTGTAAACTCAGTATATTTGCCAGGGAAGTCATTGTCATCTCCCCACAATGCAATTTTTAGTCACTTTTCTACACTTTAAAAGGTGTAAAGAACAAGGATAGAGTTCAGATTTGAAGGGAGCGGAGTTCTTCCCACAAAATAAGCTCCATCCACATAAGATACTACTCTCAGTAAATTGTGCAGATGTTCAAAATATCACTGTACATGCACTCTCGGCTCATAAGTCCTGCTGAGCTCTTTGAGCTTGGAGCAGCCTTGAAGGGAGTTCATGTATCTGGGCACTGCTGGTCCCCTCGTGTTTGGCTCCTTGACTGGTGGGGAAAAAGTTGCCATTTTCTCCCAGATTCGCTCACAGGTGGTGTCACAATGACCTGTCACACTCAGAAGATTTTGCAGATCCTTGTAATATGGGTCTCTCTCTCCTCTGTTGGATGCTTTGATGAGAAGTGAGTTAATATTGTTGATAGTTAAAAGTATTATCATGGGCATTTGACTTAGCCCATATTGAGATCACAGAAACTTGTAATGGTTTCGAGGCTATGTCAGCCACTATAATGACAAGATGTACTGCTTTTAAAAATGGGAAAGCTTATATTCTGCAGAACAAGGCAGCGGCATGAAAGAGATACTGACTGCGTTACTGCACGCTGGCTGTATCAGAATCCTAGGCAGGGACCTCTTTTATTCATAAATGTAGACTATGCTTTTTTGCTAACGTGTCCTAGATGTTTTACAGACAATAAACAAATATGTTGCTCCTGGCCTAAATAGCTTGCAGTCTACGTTTTAGACAGGATATGAAGTACTGGTGATAAATGGTAAGGTGGGGATGTGGCTAGGAAGGTAAGCCTTGAAGGATCTTTAATTCTTTGTGACCAGGTTATTGTTATTTTGAAGCAGAACAGAATTAAACTGACATATAAGGTCATATGTCAGCTTTGAGGTAAGTTGTTGGGCCGATTTATAAAAGTACAATTTTTTTTTTTTTTTTTTTTACTTATGAACTCTTGATTGGTTTTATTGAGGTTAACATATGAATTGTACATTCAGAACTTGCCTATACTGCTTCTGTTCAGGGCACAAATATTAAGAAAATGGAAAATAATACATTCCAAAGCTATTAGTTAAAATCTAGTTTAAGAAAATTCTCATTAGTTAATTTGGTATCACCTGTGGTTAGCAAGGCACATAGGCATTTAGAGGCTATTTTCATAATTATTGGGGCCTATTGTTACGACCAGAAAGCAAAAATTATTGATGCTTTATTATAGATAAGTCATGTGCTTGATAATCAAGACAATTAATGAGAAATCAAAAACAGCAGCCCTCATCCCACATGGAAAATACTGTTAAATGTCTAGGTGACCACAGTTTTTAGACACTTTTTTATAAATAGAAAGTGACTTTATTTTAGTTGTCAGTTTATCACTATCTAATGATTGTTTTTGGGAATTAATTATTCTAACTTTTGAGTTGAATGAGAAAGTAAAAACTTAAAGTAGTTGTGGGGTTGTACTTGCCAATGAAGTAGAATCAAAGTCTGAATTAGAATTTGAAACTCATGTTTGAATATTACTTTGGATTTTTCACATTTACTGTTTAATTTTGTCACAATAGGACACTTTAGTAAAAGAGTACGCTCATATGTGAAGCATTTATTCTATCTGGGTTCTTGTGTGCTTTCAGGAATAGACAGGTTGGATTCATATTTATTTCAGAGATGATCTCTGTTATGGTGCAGGTTGCATATCCGTTAGCCAGCATAGGTAAATTTAAGTTGGTGTACCATACAGTCTGAAAGGATGGAAAATTGGGTTTGTAGCTGGAGGGCAAGCAATAGGAGGGTTTAAGAAGGTCAGGCAGAGGGAAAGTAAGGGCCACACACCTTTTTATTATTAAATATTTACACTATCTTATGTAGGGGTTATATATACCACTATTTACATCACCTCTGAGTTTGGCCCTAAAATGGTATCTCTTGGTTGAACACATTCTAACTCTGTAAACTACCATTAGGATGTGTTAGGTATATATCTGATAAATGCATTTTGTGGACTTTACAAGATAGATAGATGCACAAGTGCTTTATTATAGCTAAGTCACCTGAGTTCATCTGGGCTGAGAGCTGAGGATCTGACTTACAGCCCTGAAATTAGGGGAGAGAATTGCTGACATGGCCCCACTGTCAAACACTTGGGTCATATCCAATCTGAAAATGCCTTTCTTCCTCCCACTGCAGTTGATGCAGATATTTGCCGATGCTAACAGTGTAGCTCTTCTGTTCCCCCAAATTCTTCCTACTTTCTTCATATTTGCCACAACTTTATGACCAATTTCTCAAACTTCTATATTCATATGACTTTATTTACTCTTTCCAGTGATGGCTGGTAATATCTGATAGAGTGGGTAAAAGTGACATATAAAGGTTTGTTTGGAGCCAATATACAACAGCAGATAAAGATCATAGTGTGTTTCTGACAGTGCCTATCCTTGTTTTCTCAGGTGAGACTTCCACTGAATTTTTCCTAGATTCTCCAACATTTGTCAGCTTCTCGGTGTTTGCAATTCAAGTTTGTGAGGCTTTCTCTACTTTTTTCGTCGTGATGTTTACTCATCTGAAGGAGCTTTGAACATTTGGCTGGGGGCAGACACTGTATTAAGGATGATCCTGTGCTAAGTGGTCATCATCCAGTATATAGGAGGAGGAGCCTGTGTGACCTTTCTTAGCTGCTGGTGCTGCTTCAACTTTCCAGCCAATTCAATCAGCAGAGCTGGTTTTCTCTGCAAGGCATGCATTTTCCTTGGTAGCCAATAGAGGAATGCTTAGTGGGTGGGCTAGTAAATACTCTTCTCCTGGGGGAAGTTGTGGTGTGAGGTTGCCAGCTGCTACTACAGCATTAAACCATCAAAGTAAAAAGTCAATGTATAGAAGAAGGAAAAAGCGACCACTAGTTTGAGCCCTTAATGAATATTTAATCAAAGTGTAATAGTTTTGGTGCAGTGGGTATATTTTTGGAATGGTTTGTTTATTAAAAAAAAATGTATGACACATACTTCATCATAAGCCTTTTAAACTAGCCTGCCCATCAAAATGATTATGACCCCAAGGGTCTAAAATCCATGTGTTACCTCAGTTTGGAGTTCTGTGCACAAATATATGGCAGTATATAGCATAGCCCAAAGGCATACTTCTAAACACAGCTGCAGGCCATTTATTATTATTGTCACTGTTTTTATTCTGTCTAAGACGTGACCCATTTGTGCACTTACCGGTTACGTCATTGCTAAGACCTTTGGGCGATGATGTTTAATTATTTTAGGCTTTAATTCTGTAGTTAGCAGGTATTAAGTTTATATCTTATTTTAACACATCTCATGCAGTAGGAACTTTCATATGTGGCACTGTATGAAAAGCCATTAGAAAAAGATTCTCACATGTAAGAACACTTCGGTTGATTCAGACTGTATGATGGGCTGGGGACTAGAATCAGCTTAGTTAAATCTTTACACATCTAGGTGAACACAATTTTGAATAATTTCACGTTTCCATTAAAATAGGTTTTTTTTTTGATCATCAACCTCAAGTCAGTCTTCCTCCTTTCTGTCAATTCATTTTTATAATTCAGCCTTCCATTGTGTGTTGTCAGTCTAGATAGAAGCTGCTTTATGGAGATAATGAATTGGTCCCATGTTGATGCTGCTTAAGTGTTATCTCAAAAATAAGAAAAATATGGGAACATTAAGTCTTTTAAGTCCATTTTTGCTACTTACCGTGACCAAGATGTGTATGTGGATTGTTTATCAACAAAGTGGATGCTATAGAGCAGTGATACTCAACCTTTTCCATATTGTGACCTTATATTCCAACAGATGATGTTTTGGGATGCACTTTCTCTCTAGCCATACAGAAAATATGGGTGATCATGACCTCCTGAGCTCTGTTTGCATTCCTCTATGGGGGTTTATTAGCTGGGTACTCATGCTTTGGACAATCATATATAATTAAATGTGGAGGAAAAGGTAATTCAACCAAGCATGAAAGCATTTATCTGACTAAATCTAATAAAGTGTGGGTTTAATATTTTCCTATTCAATGTGAGGTGTACAGGTTAGGAAAAGAAATATTAAATTTGCTATTTTTTTTTTCTTGTGTGGAAAAAAACTGATGATCTACTGAAAATGAGAATGAGGAAAACACACCAAAAAATGCTGAAAAGTGTGCTGTTTTGCCCTCTAATCTTTCTATTTTATACAGCATGCGTGTAGATCCTCAGTTTCCTTACACTTCCACAAGTCTGGAGTGCAAAGTACTCCATATGAGGCTGTCATCATTGAAAGTTAGATGCAGGAAAAAAGATAAATAGTTTTGTCGTTGAAACTCTGTGGTCTGTGGAAATCTTGAGCCACAGGTGCTTGTCTGATCATCTCATATATTAAGTACATCAAAGAGCTGGATTAAATTATTACAAGGAAGCTTTTACTGGAATTTTATTGCATTTTTAAAAATGGGTATCAAAAAGGGAGTAGTTTGGTTGGCTAGCATCAGTATGCTAGTATGGGATGGTAGATGCACAGAACAGAACTTCCTTGACATCACAATCATGATGTCAAAGTGTCCAAGGAAGAAAATAGAAGAACTTTTGTTTCATGAGATTTAAAAGAAAAACAAACAAACCCAAACCCAGTTGCACTAGAATTTCTCTAGGATCTCAAGCCATTCATTGTCCGCTAAACCAATACCTGAGGTTTTGTGTTGAGCTGTGGTGCCTCCAGAGCAAATAAAAATGGAAATAACTATTCTCAGTAAATAAAAATGGTTTAATTCTGCTTTCCTCATTAACTACTAAAGATATTGGTATGAAAACAAGTTCTAAAGGATTTTTCTTCTCCTGTTTCTTTATTCCCCAATTTAAAACAAAATGCTCAGTTTACCACAGTTTCCATAGGAACTAGGTGATGTCATAAAAATATTGAGAACCGAGCATTAAAAGTAAATTAGTGTTTTAACAAAGCGGTGGTTTTATGCAAATATACCAAAAAAAAAAAAAAGAAAAAAAATCTCAACCTGCAGAGGAGAAAAAGAGCTATAAACAGAATTGTTTCTAAGTGGATTTTTTGTAAAAAAATTATTTTCCAAAGCTTTCCTGAATGGAAATTCCTTAACTACTGTTGACAAGTCTTTTAGATTTTCTGCGGAGTCTGGAAAGTTATAATTTACTCTTCCATTGCTTTGATTCTCACTGGTCTTGCATCCTGTTAGCTCAGAGATTGTTGCCACTTATTCAGGTTGTACCCCGAGGGGTGAGTCTGGGCACCTCCCTCATCCCCACCATCCCTCTTTGGCTGTAGGTGTTGCTGTAGCATTGGTTTGGAGTGCAGAATGTAGTCTCCTGGTTATAAGTCTTAGAGAGGCAGCTCCCCCCCTTCAAGGCCTGACTGCAGTCCCAGGAAAAAAAAAGGCAAACAAAATACTCCTACAACCCACAGTACAGTACAGGCTCACCCCACTGTTCCTCACAAGGCAACAGATAAATAGGCTCTGGAGGAGCTGGGTTCTTAACCTCCTGAGTGTCTGAGAGGTCCAGGCTGAGCACCCTGGGCTCTAGTGAGGGTCCAGGTGGCAGAGACTCTTCAGCAGCTATCTGGGTAAGCAGCCCCTGCTCTGTGGCACTAGGAAGCTCTGTTCTTTAGCTCTGCCACCCTGCACTAAGCTTGGATCCTTCCTTTTAAGGAGTACCTCTCTAGGTGCAACATACCTCACAGGTGTGCCAGCTTAATTATACTTAGAAGAGCTCTATAACCTGTACCTGACCAGGATAGGACCATGTCCTTTACATCACTAACTCCCCTTGATGCAGTCTCTGAAGTCCCTGCCAGTTTATTTTATTTTTCTGCTTGAGACTGCAAGCTATTTCCAAGCACTCTCCCAGACTTTCTCTCCTGCCCGCCCATCCTGATGTGAAGGTCATGTACACATATTAGTCACACACACACCAATCTGATATTATTTAAGCATTAAGAATACACCTAATGTTAGTACCTGAGGTCTGAATAATTAAAAAGAAAATTTAACACACCACCTTGCCCCACCCCCTTATGTTGTAGTTGTCTTGTTTCATGCGTGGTGGGGAAACAGTTTAAACTTGCAGCTGAAATTTACACTTGGGCTCAAATGCAGTCCCATGAGACCCACAATCTGCATGCGCAAGAGCACGCTTGCACAGCTACCTTTCAGCATGGAGTTACTGTGATTGCAGGTGCAAATGTGTTCTTTCGACCAGTGTTTTTCAAACTTTTTTTCTGACGACACAGTTGAAGAAAATTGTTGATACCCGTGACCCAATGGAGCTGGTAATGAGGGGCTTGGGGTGTGGTAGGGGCTCAGGGCTGGGGCAGAGGGTTGGGGTGCAGGGGTGGGACCGGGGATGAGGGGCTTGGGGTTCAGGAAGGGGCTCTGGGTTTGGAGTGGGGCTCAGGGCTGGGGCAGGGGATTGGGGCACAGGCTTACCTCGGGCAGCTCCCAGTCAGCGGCACAGCGGGGTGCTAAGGCAGGCTTCCTGCTGTCCTGGAAGCGGCCAGCAGCAGGTCTGGCTCCTAGGCGGAGGCGCACAGGCAATCTCCCCCCCCCCCCACCGGCTCCCATTGGCTGGCAACAGGCCAATGGGAGTGCGGAGCCAGTGCTTGGGGCAGGGGGCAGTGCATGGGGCCCCGTGGCCCCCCGCCTAGGAGCCAGACCTACTGCTGGCCATGTTATATCAATAAAATAAAAACCAGCAAGATCTTATTAAAGAGGAGAAGGCAAAATACCACATTTATTGTGAATGCAGAAAGAATCATAGTAAGCACTTAGTTATAGCTATAACATTCCATTCAATCTCATATTTATTCACACATTCATTCATATAAACACACACACACAAACCACTGGCCAGGTGGCCTGGACATGAAGAGGGAGCAGGATGCTCATCTGATGCTCCTGGAAGTTGGTTTTCAGAATCAGACCCCCCAAAGTTCTCACTTTCTAGAGTCCTTTTTTATAGGAATTTCTTCCTATGCCAGTCTATGGGAGTTGCTTCATCATGCTGTTGCTGAATCAGTCAGCAGATGGCACATTCCTGACGGCTCCGTGCTGCTAGATGTTATCTTGTTCTTTGGTTCTCCCATTCTTGAGGCTGTTGGGTGGATTCCAGTCTGCCCTCCGGGGGCCCTCTGATTATTTCCACTTGATGCCTTCTTCAGCCGATGGACGCTGGATTCTTAGGCTGGCACCTCCCTGATCATTGTTGTTATCCACACCAAGCATCCATCCACATACATCCTCTATCTCTATTTTAATCACAATTGTTAACAAAAGGGCGGGGAGTCTCTGGGTGCTGTTTCTGTTGTTACAGAATATTGCTTTGAGTCTCTCTCTGTGTGAATTGCTTTGAGAACAGACTCTGTCTTAGGATGTACTAACGCAATTAGCAGCTTGCAAGTTTCACGCATAGAGGGAGAGAAACGGTACCAAAAACCAAGAGATCTCTTAATTAGTAATACCCTGGAATTTAAACTATTGGGGAATCAAAATCATTTGTGATTTTAATACAGAACTTCTTTAATATGATCCAGCAGCCACTTCCGGGGCTCAACATGGTGTCAGAACATGTAGGGACTAGCCTGCCTTAGCCGGGCAGCACCACCGACTGGACTTTTAATGGCCCGGTCGATGGTGCTGACCAGAGCCACTGCAACCCAATGCCTTACATGCCGTGACCCAGTACTGGATTGCAACCCACAGTTAGAAAACCACTGCTTTAGACCTGTAACCACCTTTTCTAACTGCATATGCAATTGAACCTCTGCCCACTGGAAATGTAGTCTTCAAGAATTTAAAGTGATGGTGCTGAAATACTTATAAAAAAATCCATATTCAAGTCTCTACTTCTTTTTTATATGTTTCTAGGCCCTCTATTGGGATACCACTGTTCTTCTGTCAGCATTAAGGAAAGGTTTCTGACTCCAAGATTAAGGATTTTCTTTTATTCCTACCATTTATAATGCACAATAACATTGTTACTTGTGTGTGATGTTGTCTGCTTCCATTATGCAGTTGTCTTTTGTTCTTTCTAAGATCATAGAAATGGATTCGTGCATACATATGGATTCATGCCCACTCACACACCCTCCCCAATTCTGAGCTACTGAGGTGTGTAGCATTTTGAATAGACTTGAATAGACAGATCTGATTATAAATAGGATCGTTAAAAGTGAACTTTTGTGCTCAATCAAAAAAGAAAACATAACACTGAAACAAAATACATCACCTGTCAGTTATTCCTACGTAATTCCTGTCACACAATTATTAGTTGAGACATTAATGTATAGGAATTTTCTCTCTAGTCTATTTACTTCTCCTGCTTATTCATGATTATGATGTCACATATAAAGAATTATGACAGTTATTCTCACAACAGTTTGATGTAGATGACCTTTCTATCTTCTGTGTAGGTATTGCATGCTTGTCATTATGGTATTTTGAGTGCTTGAATCTTAATGTTATGCTCAGAGTGATTTGTTGGTAAATTTAGATTGGCTCATTTTTAATTGTAATCCCTTGTAAACATATTTACCTCTTGTCCTATATTTCTACCTACTCCAGGATTCTTATTCCACAGGGCTGCTCCTATATGAGGAGATGCCTAAAGATCTTGTTGCTAGGCTATTGAGTCCCAGTATTGCAACTTAGCTCCCCTGTATAGTGGAGTTTGGAAAAGTGTTAAGTTATGTCATAGAAACACTTTATATACTTTGAACAGTCTTTGATTCTTCAGCATTGTTTCCAGCCAACCTGCATTACAGCCATTTTGGTTACAAGTTTCACTACAATGTAGGCAGATACATATGGCAGCATTTCTGAATGGCTGTCACATAGTGTTGCATTGTTGCTGTGCAAGTGTTTTGAGTGGTTCCCATGTTGCGTGGTATTCTTAAAGTCTGTGTTCAGGTACCACAGTTCCTTGTCAAATTAGTAAAACTGCTGAAAATTTCTGAGCTCACCCTGCATCACGAAATAGAGGACAATTGTCATTATTTTACATTTGGAGTAGAGTCTGTTCTGCTCACTAGTGGGAGTATGTACTGTAGTGCCATTGACCTGGACTACTGATGATGATGATTTTATAATGGTTTGGTTTCCAAATTCCAAACCAGGATAGCAGTTGAGCCTATAGCTGAAGTTTGACCACACAGCAACAGGCTACCAATAGAAAGCTGCACCCCTTGTAGGCAAAAGACTTTCTGTTGCTTTGTGAGGAAGTCACCAGTTGAGAGAGAATTGGAAGTGTGCTATGTGATAAAATCCTGCTATTAGGTGTTCTGCCATTAACAATGTTCCCTGTTATAATGGGAGGATTTGAATGAGTGATGCTTTCCTGTCTGCAGAGGTGCTTTCGACAGAGCATGTTTGGCTGTGATATGCCCATCATGTAATACTATGTTCTACTGGAGAACGGGGAAGGGGTGGGGCAGGGGTGGGGCCTCATGGAAGGAGTGGAGGGGGGCGGGGCAGCGGGGGGGTGGTCAGTGTTGCGGCCCTCTGGCTAAAGTACTAATCCTCATGTGACCGTCGTGGTCATTTGAGTTTGAGACCCCTGAACTAAACTATGGCCTATCAGGCATTTCTTGTGAATATTGAACCTGTTGAGCAAGAACAAATCTTTTGAACAAGCCTGCTCCGTATACTTTGGGATGTTGAAAATAGGTAGAGTCTTGCACTGATAACAAAATTTATATCCACATCTGATTTGTGGTCCACCAACATGGTCTGCAGATATAAAATGGATATCCGTAGATTTGCAGGGCTCTAAAAATAGAATCAAAAGTAACCCGTAACTGCCTATTCATGTAGATCTAAGAAGAACCTGGAGGAAGTGAAGACTTCTACTTACCTTGGTGCTTGGTACCTGTAGATTGGGAGTTGTCACAACTACAAATCAGTAGACAACTTGATGATGGGAGAAAATAGTTTACCTTAGATTTGATTGGTCCCCGTTAGTCACCAAAGTTAGGGTGAGCTCAGTACACTTTCTAGTTTCATCACTGTGTGCATGTTTCCTCTGCTTTTTGGGACGTATTAGTTGATTGATCTTATTAACATTTCTTTTTTAAACTTGACAGAATTTTCTAGAGTCTGGTTTAGGTGCTTGCAACCTAAAGGAATGCAAGAATTATTGCTTAGGTTGGTTGGTTTCCATCTTTTGCCGTAATAAAAGGTCCTTAATTTAGACTCTGACTGTGTAGAAACACTACAAATGCTGTCTCAGATGTGGATACTTGCAATCATTTGCATTCTGGGGCTAACTGCAACTAACCTTGGGGGCAGAGTGCACTGGGAGAACCTTGATACATAACTCATGATGCAATGCATAATGAAACTGGCTTTTTCAAGGAGAGCTGCTAGTAAGGAGGACAGTCTAATCTGGTTTCAGAGTAGCAGCCGTGTTAGTCTGTATCTGCAAAAGGAACAGGAGTACTTGTGGCGCCTTAGAGACTAACAAATTTATTTGAGCATCAAGCCCACTTCATCGGATGCACAGAATAGAACATACAGTAAGAAGATCTCTCTCTCTCGATATATATAAAAAAATACAGAGAATCATGAAAAGGTGGGAGTTGCCATACAAACTGTAAGAGGCTAATTAGTTAAGATGAGCTATTATCAGCAGGAGAAAAAAACTTTTGTAGTGATAATCAAGATGGCTCCTTTAGACAGTTGAGAAGAAGGTGTGAGGATGCTTACCCTGGGGAAATAGATTCAATGTGTGTAATGACCCAGTCTCTATTCAGTCTCTATTCTCTATTCAGTCTCTAATATGGTTTAGCTAACATAGTTGCAGATACATAGGAAAAGTGAAATTCTCATCTACATAAGCAAGTTGGTTGCACCACAGCTGTTTTATATCCTTGATTCCAGTGCTGCTTAAGACATAGTTTTAGGATAATCTTTAATCAGTATAAAAGAATTGTGTGAATGCAAACTCTCCCTAAAACCACATTCTAAAAAGGTTTCAAACATTCCAGTCTCTAACCTCTGGGGCTTAGTTTAGCAGAAAGGCTGTGTCCCTCTGCTCTAGGGTGTGTGTGTGTGTATGTGTATATCTGTCTATATATAATAAATTCATAAGATATTTTAATGTCTTTTTAAGGCTGACCTCCTGCATAACACAGGCCACAGGCTTTCACCAAGTGATTCTTGCATCAGGAGCAATAATTTGTGGTGGAATAGGGAATATATTTTAGAAAGACCTGCAGTCTTGATTTAAAGCCTTTAGGTGATGGAGAGTCCAGTACATCCCCTTGGAATCTGTTCTAATGGTTAATTATTCTAAGTGTTAAAAATATGTATCTAATTTCCATTCTGAGTGGTTCTAACTTCAAATTCTGGCCATTGGATCTCGTTATGCTAGATCTTTGTCAGCTATATTAAAGAGGCCTCTAGTATTGGAAATCTTCTCCCTCTGTAGGTACTTATAGATCATGATCAAACTGCCTCCTAACCTTCTCTTTGAGCTAAGTAGATGGAGCTCCTTAAGTCTTTCATTGTAAGTCAGGTTTTCTAGTCCTCAGATAATTTCTGTAGCTTTTCTCTCATCACGCTTCTTTTGAAAGTTGAAAAAGTGAAGCGCGGACTCCAGAACTGGACTCTGGGAGGATAAAAAGAGCAATTATGGAAAGTGGGATGGAGGGATCATATTTGACCCCTCCTTTTACCTCCAAATCTTGCTGTTTCTCCTCCCACAATCTATTGAAAGTTCATCCCATCCTGTCTGGGAGAGACTAAAACATTTGTTGATACCCTGATCATCTCCTTTCTGGGTAATTACATCTCTTCCTACCTAAAAGTCATGTTACCCCTCCAGCCCTTCCAAAATATGCCCACTAAAACTTTCTTCTTCTTCACCCATTACTGACCATATCACCATTACTCTGGAATCCCTTCGATGGCTCCACTTCCTCACCACATCAAGTTCAAACTTCTTATACTTACCATCAAGGCTCTGCATGCTTGGACATTTCTTCTTATGTTTCCTGCTGCACTCTGTCTCCCTCTTTCATCTCTGTTCTTTTTCCTATTTGTTTCCTCTGTTCTTTCTGTCCTATTTGTGAGATTCACTCCCTATCCACTAATCCACCACTCCTTTTCAAATACCTCCTAAAGACTTGCTCCTTGAATATTAAGTACAATAAATAAATTAGTAGTTAATTATTTTAAAACCATCCAAAGTCCAATGTGTTCTCTCCTTTTTGATTTTTAATGTATCGTGTCTCTATGTATCTCTTAAATCATAAGCTTCTCAAGGCAAGGACTGTATTCATTTTGTGTGTTGGTCCAGGACTTGGCATACTGTCACTGCTGAAGTGACTTATTAAAAGTATATGTTAAAATAAACTGGTGGGATGACTGCATATCAACAGAAGCAAATCACAGCTACAAGGAGTTAGCAGAAGAGGATCTGCTATAAATACAAACCAAGACAAGGGAACGTAAGCAAAATGAGTAAAAAAACCACACTTTTTCCCAACCTGGGAATCTACTCAGTCCTCTGAGCCTGATTGGAGAGTACCTCTGTTTCCCCACATATCCTGCTCCTGTTTCTCCAACGGTCCTTTCTATAACCCTTATCCTGAACACCTTCGCTAGTGGAGAGAAATAGGAATTTGGTGTTTAACCCGTGGTGTGCCGGGGCCAGGTAGTGCTTCAATAGTCTGTTGTACAGTTAACTAAAACAATTTAATATAATACACAAATATTAAAAAAAATTGATAATTGGATAAAATTTTCAAAAATGCCTAAGGTACTTAGGAGGCAGTGGCCCACTGGCTTAACATTTTTTATCCATAGATTCTCATCTAGTATGTCACCCACTTTCATGAATATTCTGTAACTTTGCTTGTTACTCAGAGCCTGTGTTCAGTTTCTCTTCAAGTTTTTAAAAATAAATGTTGGAAAGCTTTATCCACTAAATGTGTCTTAAAAAAAGTGGCCGGCTTTTATAAAGCTACTCTGTGTATAGGGCAACAACCAACATTTTCAGATGTCTCTTCACATGATGAGATGGATGCTTTGCCTATCAGTGTAGTGTTTTGTTTTTTTTTCCCCCAGGGGGGACAAGATAGAATAGATACTATTTGTGAGTAACAAAAGATTTTTAATAAGGAATTTCTGTGAATGTCAGTCAATACGACATTGAATTGTACCAGAGTGGAAGCAGCATAGTAGTGTCTGTGGGTCAGTCTACACTAGGCCAACTACCTGTTGGCTGACAGTGGTTTAGGCAACAGACTCCCCTAGTCTACCCTCAACTGGTTTAAAAAACTGTTTAACTACTGGTGTAACCTACTGGTGAATGTGTGTTACAGGTCCCCCTTTGTGGTCATCAACAGAGGATGAGAGTTGTTACAGCTGCCATGTTGGGAGTATTATCTCTTTAGTTCAGGCTATAGCAGCTCATGTTTTAGGTCTGTAGGTGTCTGGTTCAATCTCCAGAGTCAGCCAACATGTCAGCTGGCATACCTGGAATGCAACAATTTTCAGCATGATTTCAGAAAGTGTACTGAAGACCCTTTTCACAAAAGACAGCCATCATCGGCAACAGGTCACTTTATTGGTGTGGGCGAGGCCTATGTGTTTATCTCTTGAGCCTTGTCTGGATTAGGGAATAAACAACTGTAAATATTCCCACTGTTGCTAACACTGGTTCAACTCCACTGGAATCAGCCCCATTGAATACTGTAGATGGCTTATGAACTCCAGCTGCCTCCTTCAGTATCAATACAATACTGAAAATGGCTGCTGGAGTTGGAGAGCCATTTGTGCTAGGTTTCTCAAAGTTGTTAATGGCATTGGAATTGAACCTGTATGGGTCACCGCTATGTAACTATCAAAACTGCCATTTCTTATCTCCTCCCCCATTTTACCCAACAATTTCTACAGGTATATTTTTGCCACAAATTGACAATGTGGGGGCAGTGTAAAACTTAATGACAAAATTAATGGTGCATGCAATGTTGTACTGATTATATTATTTATTTTATAGTCAATAGGTTTTTTAATTTGCTTATAGTGCTGCAGAATTCAACACAGGAGTGCTGCAGAAATCAAGGGACCTTTCTACAGAATTTAGATCTAGCTTACTGTCGAGCGTACAGAGTCTTGACCATAGGCTCTCAAGTAAATAACCATCTTAATAAAAGAAGATGACACTTAGATTATGCATGTTTTCAGACTCTCAACCCCACAATTTTGCACGTAGCCCTGATGACTTTCGGAAGAAGAGCTACCAAATGTTGTTAACTCCCCACAAAGCTAGTATACAGTAAGTAAACTTACAGGGCTTGCTAATAGATCCAGTTGTGCAACTTTCAGTGTAATGGGAGACATCTGGTTAAAGCCTATTCTAACTAGGTTCTAGCACACTTCAAATCTTATATTTGTGCTCATGCCAGCTTCCTCATCATGACTTTTCCAGAGGTATCCATAGTTGTTTTAACTTTTGAACGTGGGTCTGATCAAAACTCATTCTCTATGGAGAAACTCTCGCTGGCTTCTTTGAGCTTTTGGATTAGGCCCTAAGTGTTCAGCCTGTGAACTCTTCCAGATTCTACTCCTTGAAGTCAGAGGTCAGTTTTGTTTTCCTTCCCAGGGCTGACAGCATTTGCTGCACTAAGTCACTGAATCCAATTCAGTTTGTCTTTAAATAAAAGCAAGTTTATTGGAGAAAATAGTGGGTCACAAAATATGAGACTCAAAAGGCCACAGAAATTGTAATCAGGATGTTTTAAACAAGTGTTGGGGCATGGTGAGAGAGGGAGTCAAAATTGGGTTTACAGTAGAACCTCAAAGATATGAACACAAGTGTTAGGGACTTAGCAGTCTAGCAGACGCCCTGTAAAACCAGAAGTCTTCAATCAAGCAACAGCATAGACCCCCTCCCCCCCCAAAAAAGAAAAAAACCCAAATACTGTGCTGCATTGGGGCTTAAGCGACTGGAGGGTCGGGGCTGCAGTCACAGGGTCGGCAGGGAGATGTGTCAGGGCTCTGGGCGGAGGCGGGGCTCGGGGCTTCTGACTTTCAGGACCACTGAGGCGTTAGACTGGGGGGAGTGCTGCGGCTTGGGGCTTCAACCCCACAGCACCGTTCCTGACCTCAGCAGGGGAAGTGGGGGCAGGGTCATGCTCTGGGGATCAGGGCTTTAGCTACGAGGGGAGTGCCGGTTTTAGCGCTGAGCTCTGGTACCCCCCCCCAAGCTGAAACCGGGAATGGAGCTGTGGGGCTGAAGCCCCAAGCCCCAGCGCTCTCCCCAGGTCTAAAGCCCTCAGCCATGGTGCTCCCAAGGGATAGACACCCTGAGCCCCTAGCCTGGAGCCCTGGCGGCCTGTAGGTCAGAAGCCCCAACCTCTCCCTGCCCTGAGCTCTGATCCCCCACCCCCAGCCCTGCGGCTGCAGCCTCAACTCCTCCCTGAAGTCCATAACATCTTGTTCAGAGTTACGGACCATTTCAGAATTACGGACAGCCTCCATTCCTGAGGTGTGGCTAACTCTGAGGTTCTACTGTATAATTAAAGGTAAAGTAATTAAATAGTTAAAATTGTAGGTATCGATTCTGCAAGTGCCTCCATGTGGGTAGACCTCTGTGCCAGTGGAAGGACAAATGCAAGTCCCAACTGTGTAGTCTCTGCTAGGTTCCATAATAAAAATAGGGTCTGCAGTTAGAGTAGTAGCACTTGTTGTTTTTGTCAGTTATTTTTGCCTGAGGCTGCAAAATAATCACTAAAGTTGCTCTACGTTTTTGAAAAAATACACACACACAGTTTTTACCAAAAAAAACAGTTTCTGATAAGTTTTAACTTTCTTCATCTAGCATCATGAAGAAATTTCTCTTTGTACAGTTTCCCACACCAGCTTCTAGCATAGGTCACTATGCTGTTGTATAGGTCCCCACCCACCCCCCAACCCATTCCTCTTCAGTACACTAATAGAACCCACGGGCAGGATCAAGATACCAGACAAGCTGGAGAACTGGTCTGTTCAGTTAAACATTGCTTATATTTCTATTTAGGTTTATGCTGAAGAATAATAACTTTTGATGTCGTTTCCAAATAGCCAGTTTTTAACTTGACAAGAATTTACTTGATATCCCCCACTTGTGTTTTTCTTTAACCCATAATGGATGGATCTATCCAAAATAGGGCTGTCAATGAATTGCAGTTAACACATGCGATTAACTTAAAATAAATTAATGTGTTATTTTTTTAACGAGCATTAATCGCACATCAGGGTACTGTGCTCAAAAGGGGCACTGTTGTGTGCCTCTGGGGCAGCGTGCCCCTCCTCCTGCTGTCCTGCTACACTGCTGCTCCTGTGCCCTGCCCCCATGCAGCCGCCCCAGCCAAGCTGCTTTGGACTGCAGGGCAGAGTGGGAGTGGGTGTGGGGCTGATGTCAGGGTGTCCCCATCCCCCATCCTTGTACTTGGTTGCCACTGAGCTGGGATCAGGGGGAGCCTGTCTGCTGCTGGCTCAGGAGCAGGGCTGGCCTTAAGGGTGGGTGGGCTGGGCCAGGCCACCGACTAGGACACTGTGCTCAAGGGGGGTGCCTCCTGAGCAGGGGTGTCCCTCCTCCCCTTGCTTCTCTGCTGTCCTCTGCAGCCGCCGCTGCTCCTCCTATCCCCACCCTCCTTGCCTTGGAGCCGCTCCTGACCAAGTGGCTTGGGACTGGGAGTCTCCTGTCTGCTATGCAGAGCAGGGGGAGGGAGGCTGATGGGGTGTCCCAGTCCCTCTGCCCGTGTACCTGGTCTCTGCTGAGCTGGGGTGGGGGACAGGGAGTCTGTCTGTGCCGCTGCCTCTGGGTCAAAGTGGGAGCTGCCAGCAGCTGCTGATGTGTCCACAAGCGTTCAGGCTGGTGAGTGCTCTGCTAAAGACACAGCGAACTGACACGCTCCCTACAACACACACTCACACCCTGTCTCTCTCACATATTCTTCCCCCTCCAACACCTAAAAAATTTAAATAAATGGTATTCTATTGTTTAACAGTACAGTTAAAACTGTGATTAATCACGACTATTTTTTTTATTCTCGCGATTAATTGTTTTAATAGTTTGACAGCCCTAATCCAAAAACTTTCTGAAAACCCTAAGTTAACTGTTTCAGAGTAGCAGCCGTGTTAGTCTGTATTCGCAAAAAGAAAAGGAGTACTTGTGGCACCCTAGAGACTGACCAATTTATTTGAGCATAAGCTTTCGTGAGCTACAGCTCACTTCCTCCGAGGAAGTGAGCTGTAGCTCACGAAAGCTTATGCTCAAATAAATTGGTCAGTCTCTAGGGTGCCACAAGTACTCCTTTTCTTTTTGCAAGTTAACTGTGCGCTTTGAGTAGCTTTTACAGGTTATAGCTCAGGGGTGGGCAAACTTTTTGGCCTGAGGGCCACATCAGGGTTGCGAAATGGTATGGAGGGCCAGATAGGGAAGGCTGTGCCTCCCCAAACAGCCTGGTCCCCACCCCATTCCACTTTCTGCCCGCTGACTGCCCCCCTCAGAACCCCTGACCCATCCAACCCCCCCTGTTCCTTGTCCCCTGACCGCCCCCTCCCAGGACCTCCGTCCCTAACTGCCCCCCCCCCCCGGACCCTAGCACCTATCCAACCCCCCCTGCTCCCTTTCTCCTGACTGCCCCCCCCCCCGGGACCTCCTGCCCCTTATCCAACTACCCGTCCCCCCGCCCACTTACCATGCCGGCAGCAGGACAGGATTATTGGAAAGCCTGTGAGATGGGTGGGCGCAAGCTATCATTAGTGTAAAGTGGGGATAATATATATCTTATAAAGCACTTTGAGATCCTGAGATGATAGATGAGGTAAGTGCAAAGCTATGTGATGAGCATGGAATAAATGCTTAGATACAGGAGATTAGTACTTTGGAGGGAGTTGGTACTTTGGCAGATATGCAACCTGCAGGTTTAAGAATTGAAAAATGCATAGGAGAAATATTTAAAGCAAAAATGTTGAATAACTTAGTGTAATGTTAAGTGAGTAAGCATGACCAGCTAAATCAATTGCTGATTTACCGAAGACAAACATTTATTTTCATCATTAATTCTATTGTTTGAATTTTTCCTTTTAAATGACATTTTTACATCTTTTGTATAAAATATGCATACTAATGTAAATGTATTTACTTGTAGGTGGCTCTAACCAAGAGAGCTGATCCAACTGAGTTGAAAACAATATTTTTGAAGGTATGTATAAAGTAAATATTTTTACTCTTTCAGACTAAAATTTTCATATCTTTTGATCCTTTATTGTAGCATTCAACTCTTGATAGTTTTTTCAACCATTAATCATTCACCGTATTATTACCATGTTAGACTTAAATACAACTATCAAAATTGAACAATGCTCACCAAGAAGTCAAATACATTCTTGAGTGATTATTGTATTGGCTCAGGAAAATATTAATATCTTGGAAAGAAAGTGTTCAGAAAAAGGGAAGGGAGTTTCAGTACTGTTCCTACACAGGGTAAAAATGTTGGTGAAGACGTGTTGCTGTTAGACCACTGGGTAAGCGGTCTTCTACCCTCTGTGGTGTTGCACTTGTGCATCTTCTTCCCTAGAGGTGCAGGCAGGATCAGCATATGTAGTGATTGCAATACTTGTCAGTTTCATGTTATTTTTGCTTCCCCTGCTGGGCTGCCATGGATATATTTGCAGGAGCAGTGGAGGCCATAAGGCATTATCTTCTTCCCCCCAGAATTTCAGAAATGGCACTTGAAATCTTAGAAAAAACCTTTTTTTTTTTCCCACCCTTAAGCAATGAGATTTAACTAAAAATGGATGTTTCCTGGTTTTTGATCTCAAAATGAACAGTATTTTGTTCTGGTATATCTGCATACCCACCACTTCCGGCTTAGGACTTTATTTGCAGATGTCTTACTAAGGATCAAATTTGCAAGGAGGCTTCATTGTGCTTCTGCTTTCACGTGCCTACACTTCTGAAGCATCATCGCTTTAACGTATATCGGTGATGGTGCTTAAAAGTGTGCAAATGCAGTAGAACCTCAAAGATACGAACACCAGAGTTATGGACTGACTGGTCAACCGGACACCATGTGAAACCAGAAGCAACCATCAGGCAGCCGCAGAGACGGAAAAAAAAAAAGCAAATACTGTACTGTGCCTGTATTGAATCTTAAAGGTAGGTGCATCTTGGCTGCCTGTCCCCACCCCTATCCTCACACACGGGACACCCACTTACAGCTAGGAAGTGAAGATGCTCGGATTCATAAGCAAAGCTGTGAGCACCGATGGCTGGTGGAGCAGGAGCAGCACAGGGATCTGTGCTGCTTTCCTGTAAGCCGTGGTTGCTATTTTCACCTCCCCTCTCCCGGCTGGGGGTAGGTGGGCGGGCTCTTTTTTACCCACCCACCCCGGCCCAGAGCAGGGGACAAGCTTCCCTGGGCCAGTGAAAGAAACTGCCTCTGGAACCTGACCCGGAGTGTGAACTGATGGAGATAGAGGCCTGTCTTTTAGAATTTGGCTCTGTCTAAGTCTAATTTAAAAGTAGAGAGCAAAATAGTTCTGTTATGAGAAGTTCTATCAGCTGATCCAAAGTGACTACCAGAACATAACAAGGTTGTTGTAAAGCTTGGAAAACTGATCACTACATTGTGGTGCAACAGAATTTATGGAACACCTCTGATTGCTTCATAGTAAAAAGGTTTCGGAGTAGCAGCCATGTTAGTCTGTATCCGCAAAAAGAAAAGGAGGACTTGTGGCACCTTAGAGACTAACCAATTTATTTGAGCATAAGCTTTTGTGAGCTACAGCTCACTTAGAATCATAGAATATCAGGGTTGGAAGGGACCCCAGAAGGTCATCTAGTCCAACCCCCTGCTCAAAGCAGGACCAATTCCCAGTTAAATCATCCCAGCCAGGGCTTTGTCAAGCCTGACCTTAAAAACCTCTAAGGAAGGAGATTCTACCACCTCCCTAGGTAACGCATTCCAGTGTTTCACCACCCTCTTAGTGAAAAACTTTTTCCTAATATCCAATCCAAACCTCCCCCACTGCAACTTGAGACCATTACTCCTCGTTCTGTCATCTGCTACCATTGAGAACAGTCTAGAGCCATCCTCTTTGGAACCCCCTTTCAGGTAGTTGAAAGCAGCTATCAAATCCCCCCTCATTCTTCTCTTCTGCAGGCTAAACAATCCCAGCTCCCTCAGCCTCTCCTCATAACTCATGTGTTCCAGTCCCCTAATCATTTTTGTTGCCCTTCGCTGGACTCTCTCCAATTTATCCACATCCTTCTTGAAGTGTGGGGCCCAAAATTGGACACAGTACTCCAGATGAGGCCTCACCAATGTCGAATAGAGGGGAACGATCACGTCCCTCGATCTGCTCGCTATGCCCCTACTTATACATCCCAAAATGCCATTGGCCTTCTTGGCAACAAGGGCACACTGCTGACTCATATCCAGCTTCTCGTCCACTGTCACCCCTAGGTCCTTTTCCGCAGAACTGCTGCCTAGCCATTCGGTCCCTAGTCTGTAGCTGTGCATTGGGTTCTTCCGTCCTAAGTGCAGGACCCTGCACTTATCCTTATTGAACCTCATCAGATTCCTTTTGGCCCAATCCTCCAATTGGTCTAGGTCCTTCTGTATCCTATCCCTCCCCTCCAGCGTATCTACCACTCCTCCCAGTTTAGTATCATCCGCAAATTTGCTGAGAGTGCAATCCACACCATCCTCCAGATCATTTATGAAGATATTGAATAAAACCGGCCCCAGGACCGACCCTTGGGGCACTCCACTTGATACCGGCTGCCAACTAGACATGGAGCCATTGATCACTACCCGTTGAGCCCGACAATCTAGCCAGCTTTCTACCCACCTTATAGTGCATTCATCCAGCCCATACTTCCTTAACTTGCTGACAAGAATACTATGGGAGACCGTGTCAAAAGCTTTGCTAAAGTCAAGAAACAATACATCCACTGCTTTCCCTTCATCCACAGAACCAGTAATCTCATTATAAAAGGCGATTAGATTAGTCAGGCATGACCTTCCCTTGGTGAATCCATGCTGGCTGTTCCTGATCACTTTCCTCTCATGCAAGTGCTTCAGGATTGATTCTTTGAGGACCTGCTCCATGATTTTTCCAGGGACTGAGGTGAGGCTGACTGGCCTGTAGTTCCCAGGATCTTCCTTCTTCCCTTTTTTAAAGATTGGCACTACATTAGCCTTTTTCCAGTCATCTGGGACTTCCCCGGTTCGCCACGAGTTTTCAAAGATAATGGCCAGTGGCTCTGCAATCACAGCCGCCAATTCCTTCAGCACTCTCGGATGCAACTCGTCCGGCCCCATGGACTTGTGCACGTCCAGCTTTTCTAAATAGTCCCTAACCGCCTCTATCTCCACAGAGGGCTGGCCATCTCTTCCGCATTTTGTGATGCCCAGCGCAGCAGTCTGGGAGCTGACCTTGTTAGTGAAAACAGAGGCAAAAAAAGCATTGAGTACATTAGCTTTTTCCACATCCTCTGTCACTAGGTTGCCTCCCTCATTCAGTAAGGGGCCCACACATTCCTTGGCTTTCTTCTTGTTGCCAACATACCTGAAGAAACCCTTCTTGTTACTCTTGACATCTCTGGCTAGCCAGACTTCATCGGATGCATTCAGTGGAAAATACAGTGAGGAGATTTATATACATAGAGAACATGAAACAATGGGTGTTACCATACACACTGTAACAAGAGTGATCATTTAAGGTGAGCTATTACGAGGGGGGGGTGGGGGGATCATGAAGTTGGGCCATTTCCAGCAGGAGAGTGAGTTTGTGTGTGTGGTTTTTGGAGGGGGGTGGGGGGGGGTGAGAAAACCTGGATTTGTGCTGGAAATGGCCCACCTTGATTATCATACACATTTTAAAGAGAGTGGTCACTTTGGATGGGCTGTTACCAACAGGAGAGTGAGTTTGTGTGTGGGGGGCCGGAGAGTGAGAAAACCTGGATTTGTGCTGGAAATGGCCCAACTTGATGATCACTTTAGATAAGCTATTACCAGCAGGAGAGTGGGGTGGGAGGAGGTATTGTTTCATGGTCTCTGTGTATATAATGTCTTCTGCAGTTTCCAAAGTATGCATCCGATGAAGTGAGCTGTAGCTCACGAAAGCTCGTGCTCAAATAAATTGGTTAGTCTCTAAGGTGCCACAAGTACTCCTTTTCTTTTTGCGAATACAGACTAACACGGCTGTTACTCTGAAACCTGTTACTTTGTGTAATGACCCATTCACCCAAGTACTCATCTAGCCTGAAACTGCCATAGCTGGGAAACCATGGAAGCTCTGATTCTCCCCGATGTTGCTTCCTATTTCAAGGGAGAAGGAATCTCCTTTAGTTGTGGGCCAAATTTTTTCCCCTTACATGGCTACCTGAGACCATCCCTCTCTTAGTGATGAACAAAACTCTTCCAGCCCCTATTATAATATATGGTGATACAGACCAGTAATCAAGCAGTTTGCAAACACCTAAAAGATAATAAGGTGATTAACAGTCACTATGGTCTGTCAAGAACAAATCATGTCAAACCAACCTAATAGCTTTCTTTGACAGGGTAACAAGCCTTGTGGATGGGGGGAAGTGGTAGATGTGGCATATCTTGACTTCAGTAAGGCCTCGGGCACTGCAACAGAATTTATGGAACACCTCTGATTGCTTCATAATAAACAGGTTTCGGAGTAGCAGCCATGTTAGTCTGTATCTGCAGAAAGAAAAGGAGTACTTGTGGCACCTTAGAGACTAACAAATTTATTTGAGCATAAGCTTTCGTGAGCTACAGCTCACTTCATCAGACATTGCATTCTATGAAGTGAGCTGTAGCTCACGAAAGCTTATGCTCAAATAAATTTGTTAGTCTCTAAGGTGCCACAAGTACTCCTTTTCTTTTTAAAGTAAAAAGAAGATCTGAAAAAGGAGATTGTGAAATACATTGCTACCTTTTCTATAGTTTCTGATCCAGGAAAGCACTTAAGCATGAGACTAGTCTCACTGATTTCACTCTGACTTCTCATATGCTTTAAGTTAAGTCTGTGCTGAAGTGTTTTAGTGGATTTTAGTCTTAGGCTGTGATCACCACAATAAGTTTTTTACAGTAAATGCCTTAAGGCAGGGGCAGGCAAACTTTTTGGCCTGAAGGCCACATCGGGTTTCGGAAATTGGATGGAGGGCCTGTTAGGGGAGGCTGTGCCTCCCCAAACATCCAGGCATGGCTCGGCCCCTGCCCCCTATCCGACCCCTCCCTGCTTCTTGCCCCCTGACTGCCCCCAGCCACCCATGCTCCATCCACAGCTGCACCAGGACAGGGAGTCACGCAGCACAGAGCACCAGGTCAGGCCGGGCTCTGCAGCTGCACTGCCCTAGGAGCTCGCAGCCCAGAGCATTGTGCCGGCAGTGCAGTGAGCTGAGGCTGCGGGGGAGGGGGAACAGCGGGGGAGGGGGAACAGCAGGGGAGGGGCCAGCGGTGAGTCTCCTGGGCTAGGAGCTCAGGGACTGGGCAGGACAGTCCTGCGGGCCGTAGTTTGCCCACCTCTGCCCTAAGGGTTTAATGGTACAGTGAATATAGCAGTGTATAGCTAGTGCTCCCCAATGGAGAAAAGTAGAAATGTGTAACGAGCAGGGAGAATATGGATGTGTAGGAAAGTTTCCCTTCAGATCAATTTAGATTGTCAGAGTGGGGGAGGTGGTACAATGGGGTGACTTCTTGAATCTTACCTTCTTTTGCAAAGGTGTTGAAAGATAAAGATCTAATACCACACTAAATTCTACCCAACTTCATGAGCTCGTTGTAGACTCTTGTGAATTTATAACTGTGGGGAAAATGGGGGGATATAGTTGCTCATCTGTGTACTTATGCACCTGAAGCTAGACATTCAGTTATGAAAACTGAGTCATAAAACACTGTCTCAAAACTGGTATCTGTCAGGAGAACTGGCCTTATGGGAGGTGTTCTTGTGCTCCTTTGAGCAGGCCAGAAGGATTCCAATGACTTTTATTGCAAGAGTTACTCCTGGGGGCATTCTGCGCCAAAAAATTAAATATTCTGCGCACAATATTTTAAAATTCTGAAAATTTTATTTGTCAAAATAACACTACATAATCACACCAGTTTCAGTTATTTTGAAATAAATTATGACACTATAAATACTGTCAACAGGTATGTCTGTAACAATATACATACACACACAAACATTGTCCCAGGAGTAGAGAGTTAAAGAAACCCCTATGACAACCCAGTTCCTGTTTCTCTGCCCCTCCACCCCCAGAGCCCAACCAGGGAGCCAGACACCCACAATCCCTCCCCCCAGCTGCCCCGCTCCTCCTCACAGCCCAGATACCTGCACTCCCCCCAACCACGCAGAGCCCAAAGATCCAGAGGAAGAAATAGCCTGATGCTCGGTTCCAGGCTTGCATGGAGTTTCCTGTGCAGCACACTCTCCTTCCCTCAGGGCATGCTGGGAACTGCAGCTGCCAGGAACCCTCTAGCTCCCTCCCTCTCCCCTCAGCAGTGTCTTCTATGTGCAAGTTGGGTTCTGCTGAGTCCAGTGGCCCCTAGTGGCAGCTAGCAGCACTGCAGGCCTTTTATGTGGGGGAAAGGAAATTCTGCACGCACAATGTTAATGTCTGTAAAGTTCTGCATTGTGCAGTGGTGCAGAATTCCCTCAAGAGTAAAGAGTGGGGAGAAGAAGTGTGGTCCACAGAGAGAAGACTCTCCCTTTTGGAAAATATTAGATGGGTTTTCTCAGAACAGTGTGAAATTCTTCTAGGGCATGTACACAAGCATCCTTCCTAACTGTGCCTCTGAAGATTAACTTCATCATGTTGGTTGCCTTCAGCTGCTTGAGGCCAAGAATCTGAGGACCATGCTAAGCACAATAGCAAATTGTCTCACCTCCTCCCACCTTTCTACTCCTCACCTGCACCTTCCTCTATTAGACTGGAAAGTAAAGTAGATAGTTCAGTGGTCTCAGGAGTGAAAAATGATCTGAATATTTTGCTCACTGTAATGCAGAAAGTGCTACACCAGTCACTGAGATGGGAGAGAGTGGGTGCATCACACAGTTATACTGTATTAAGGACAAGTTATGGCCACAAATGTTAATTAAGCTGCCTCATGTGAATGTAATTGGTGGGGCCAATCCAGTTGTTTCTCAAGATTGATGGATCTGTATTTATGAATATAATTTAACAGCAATTTTCCCCTATTGCACTTGAGTTAAAAAAAATCTTTGCCAAAATAACATACTATAATATTACATACAATGTAGAAATAAATATAGCTATCAAATTAAATGCTTCACATAACCCAGTCTAAATCCTTAGTTGCTTATAATCCATTTTGCCATTTTTAATTAAAAAAACAAACCAAGGTCCCAGTAAAATGTTTGTAAACCATTTCTAAAAATGTGGCTGAACTGGTTAATACTTTACAATCTGCAATGTATGGAAGTAAGTAACCAAAAAGGTGTTAAGTACTATTGTATTAGATCAAATTCTCTGTGGGTATAATTGCCAAAGTGGAGAAAAGAGATGATTGTGAAGGACGATGTTTTTTCCATGCCTCTGTTCCCAAACCCAATAGAACTGATGTTTTTTCTTTTGTTATGATAATTTCCAAGAGTAACTCTACTTTTTGTAGCCGTTTTACCATAACCCCTAAGAGATTAGACTTTAGTCAAAAATGAGCAAGTTGACATTTTTCAAGGTCATTTTCTATATGTAGTGCAGAATACGTGATTGGATTTCAAATATGCGAGTAAATCACAGTGACAAGAAATGGGAACACTGAAACCCTGTGCTGCTTTCTGTTATTGAGTGTCCTAGCAGGGGGTCAGCCTGGAAGAAAAAATGAAATATAGAAGATAGACTGGCTGATTTATTTGATTTGTTTCTCAATAACAGTTGTGTTAAAAGTTTTTGAGTCTGGGATCCTTAAAGATTGTTTTCTTGCAAGAGATTACATTGAAATTAATGGATCTGCTAGTTTTTATACAATTGGAAATTCCTCCCAGCATCTCGGCTAGTGAGCTTGCTTTAAAAATAAGTATCTATTGCAATATAAATCCCATAATGTCAACCAGCATATGTGCGCCAATGTAAGTAAATTAGTCTGTTTTTCGTATGATTTTTGCCAATGCAGAACACTTACCTTGAGGACATTACTGTACTTGTATAGAATTGGAAAAAAATCCACATACTGCTAACTCTCAGAAGGATGCCAAAGTGGAGATAGCTAGAGTAAACCTAACAGTACTCAGCAGGCACCAGTGGGGATCTGTGAACTGAGAACTGGTGGTTTCCTTTCCCTGTAAGAGGAACGGCAATGTAAAACAAAATGCATGTCTTTGAAGTATGCCACAAAATAGCAATAGACACCTAATTTATTTTATTACTTCAGTGTGGGGAATGCGCTTTGGGGAGTTCTAGCAATGTTTTATCATCCCACAAAAAAAAAAAAGCAATTAGCAAGTTTCTTTCCTGTTCAGCACGTTTGTTTTCCTGATATAGATCTGTTTTCCTTGAAGCAAACATATGGTGTCATAAATACTGCCTAGATTTTTCCTTTACCATTGAGTTAAACTTATTTTCCCCCTAAAACTTTTTATAGCTGATTTGAGGAATAAGGCCATATTTACCTTTTTATACATGTTGCATATTGACACAAAATTGCCTAGATCGGGGGCATGAACGTATTTGGGGAAGGGTAGGGGACACAGTGGTGAAAAGGAGAGGAAATCTTGTAGCTGAAATATTATTTTTAATGTCAGAGTACTTGGACCCCATTGCTTGGGATCTCCTGAGGCTTGTCTGTTTGGCGATAACTAGTGCTGTTGCACAGGTGGTGTGCCGCATGTTAACAGAAACATAAAGAAGGGGATAAAGTCCTTGGTGTCTCTTCCTCGGCTGCTGTTTGGGAGCTCTGGGTCTCCTGTTTTTAAATGCATGAGGTCTCCACTTCTATGTTCTTGATTTCTTTTTATATATATATATTTTCTTTTGGAGACTCTGTGCTTAGTTCAGCATTGCACAGGGAAAGGAAATATACTCTTGTCAAACCTACACAGGAAGATAATAAATACAGTAATGCCAGGTGACTTTTTGTGGGGGGTGGGGGAGGTAGGCCAATACAATTAGGGCATGTTTATTATTGCTTTTCTTGTTCTTTTCCCTTCGTCACAGGCATTTTGGTTTTGTGGGGCGGAGTGCGGTGGGGGCGGGAAGGGTTTGTTATTCTGGAACAAAATAATTTATTCCAGAATAGTGTCCTCACAGAGGTGTTATACTGGAATAGCTAAATTATACTGGAATAGCTATGCTGGTCAATTTCTCTCTGTAGGCAAAGCGTAAGATATAACACCGCATAAATAGATGTGGAAAAATCAGGCCCTTACTAATTTCTATCCTCTTATTTATATTTCCAATCTTTCTGCATAAATCCTATTTAAGTATTCCTGCTGTTGATTCAGTATTCTCCAGGACAGTCGTTATTTCATTAAGACTCACAACTTTTACATGAATAAACCATGAAAGAGTTTTTAAAAACAAAAGGCAAAATCTTAAATCTTAAATAAGAGAACAATGTTCCTTATGCTAGTAAAATGACTCACTGAAAAAAGAAGAATATTCACAGTGCAGTATCTGACTAAACTCAGACTAATTAGGGATATGCTTTTATGACAAGGATCAGGCTAAAGACTTTTTGTCATGTTCTGTTACACACAGGGGAGGATTTATCTGTGGAAGATGGCTGAAAGGAAGCACCATAGGGTGCAGGCTTTCCCTGAGTATGACTGACTGGTTGCTTTTCTTTCCATTTGTCGGCAAATGCTCTTTGGGGACAGAGTTGTTTTAGTACGCTCAGTAGTCCAAAGTTTATATGCCAAAATGGTGAGATATTAGTAAATAATGCATATTTCTGTGCCTGGGAAGGTGGAAATGAAATAATGATCTAAGATTTATGCATACCCGTGGAGACTGTCCAAGGTTACTTTGTTGGGGTTTTTTTTGTACATACTGATCATTTGCATGTTTTTAAACCTTGTTTTGTACCTGTAGTACACTCTTAATGTACTTTGTAGCTTTTGCAAATTAAGGAATGAAAAAAAAATAAACAAGCCATTTGCATCTCCTTGGGCCTAGAATACCATATACTATCTCGCTGTTGGGCAAAACACTTAAGACTTGGTTCAGGAAATCATCCTTAATTAGGAAGATTATTAAAGCACATTCTTAAGTCCAATGGAAGTCATTTTAAACATATGCTTCATAAGTGTCTTCCTGAATCAAGACCTTATTGCAGAATTATATGCTATTTTTAAGTTAAATGTATAAGAATTGCTAATATTGTTAGTATTGTTGGGTTTTTTGTATCTTCTGACTTGAACCCTGCTTATTATGCTTTTGATTAATGTATTCCTGTCTGTGTTACTCTCTTCTATCTTCCCTACCCCCTTCAACTGTTTGTTTCATTTACTTGTTACATCTTGTTTTAATGTAGATTGTAAACTCTTCTGGGCAGGAATTGTCTGTTAGTATGTATATGTGGAACACAGTGGCCCTGATCCTTAACATGAGCCAATGGATGCTGCTGAAATGCCAAAAAATATCAATTTAGAGACTAATTCATCTGAGACAAATATTCTCTTTTTTTTGTTTTACAGTATGCAAGTGTTGAAAAAAATGGAGAATTTTTCATGTCTCCTAATGACTTTATCACGCGGTACCTGGGAATAATAGGAGCTGGGGTGCCCAATCCAAACACTGTGCAGCTCCTGGGAGGTGTGGTGGATCAGACTAAGGATGGGTATGTCTTGTGTTTTTCATTCTAATTTAATGAGTTTAGAAAGTATATAAACTGTTCTTTTAAGAGAATCTTATCTCACCACTGTTCATTCATCTGTATTGAATAGCACTTTGAGAAACTGCTCATGTACCTGACCTAAAACTCCCAATTCAAAGAGACAAGCAAGCCTTCAATATCCACCACAGTGTAACAAGCAGAGAGCACTTTGAAAAATTTATCTAGAATGTATCAGCCCAAGCAATAAGCCTACAGCTGGAGTGAAAAACACTCTGAATCTCTGCAGTTAAAAGACTCAAACAGTTATACTCTATTATGCACTGTACATAATTGTCATATTGCTAATCACCTTTATATTTACTAAATTATTTTTTTAAATTTAATAAACCTCTCTTGCTCTTGTCACTCCTTTCTTTCCCTTTCCCTTTTTCTTCTTTTTTAGATCTTGGTGACCAAATAAAATAAGGTGTGGGGGGGAAGGAGGGGGTGGGGGAGAGAGAGAAGGTCTGACCAAAGCAAGAGACACCTTTGCTGTTTCCTTACATGGTTCTGAATAATACTAGTGAAAACGTACAAAGCTCTGATCTGGTTTTGCTGTTGCTGAGCAGATCTCTTGAGCAGCAATCAAGGGTTTGGAGCAGTCTGTTGGCAGACTTGGGAAGACAGCATTTATGCAGCTTTTAGAGTCACATTTAGAAGGTTGACTTGGCCAACAATCAAGGTTATCCCTCCCCCCTTTTTTGTTTTGTAATGCAATCATAGGTTCTGCTGTTGATACTTGCCCAGGCAAGCTGCTGCCTCACACTAGGTGAATAGATTTTTCAGACTCTGCCTAACACTGTCTTTAGAAAAACTTAACATCCTTAAGTCCATAGTTGTGGGTTTAAAAAAATGAAGAACGATGTATGTAGTAGGGAGTAAAATATAAAAATGAAGCATGAATAGAAAATGCATATTCTTTCCAGCATGAGCACATACAACCAATTGCTTTCATGTTCATTTTTGTGCCCTTTTTCCCGCCCGACTTAACCTCGCAAACCTCCTGTGGTTAGGCACTATGGACCTTGCAGACAAGTTAACGTGATGATTGCGATCTCTGGGAAGGAATTCTTTAAAAGGTTACATAACTATAATGTGGTGAGGATGGCTTTAAATGGATTATAACTGGAAATGATAAACCCTTTCCAGGCTTCCACCACTCTTCTCTTCGTTTGGTGTTTTAAGGCTGCTTTTTCTACATTGTGGATCTTCAAAGCCATTTTGTAACAGGAAGATTGTGAGTATAATACATAACTTTATCCTACCTTAGTGGAGGCTGGTGCCACAGATAGCAAAATTACAGCTGTAGCCTCTGTTAAATCATCACCAAATTGGGATTTCATGACCCTATGTTATATTGCCTTTTCACTACTGGAGTTTTGCATTAATTTTAGTGTAGGTATTTGTGCTTGTGTTTCAATGGCTACTAATCTAGAGTGGATGGTGCTTCTCTCTGCATCCGGTAGCAACAGCCAGTCACTGAGGCTTTTCATGCCCTTAGCGTGTCTTTGGAGAATCTCTTGAATTTTCTAGTCTTAGTTGTTACATCACTCTATGAAAAATGGAGGAGGTTCAGAAAGTGAAAAGGATTTGATACGTCCCTGTAGCACCCTGTCACAGGATTGTTCTGCCACATGTACTCAGGCATTCGTGCATCATTCTGATGATGACTGAAGTTCTCCGTGATCTCCAACCTGAAGCAATCATGTTTTACTTGGCTCACTCTTGCTTTTGGTTCCTGTAGTTAAATTCTCTAGCACTGGCAACAGGTGGTCTCCTCTTCTGAAATTCACTCCATCCTGGCATTCTTTCAAAGCCCAGATCTGCAAGCTTTGGGGAAAAATGCAAGGCTGCTCTTGCTAGCTCAGGCTTTTGGGTGACTGATGAATATTCATAGATTCTAAGTCCAGAATGGACCATCTATCATCTCATCTGACCTCCTGTATAACACAGGCCATCTACAGGGAATGTACCTTGCAGGAAGAATTGTGAATTAATGTTGGTGTATTTTTTAATTGCTGTGAAATATGCAAGTGCAGAGTTTGTGGGTGCTCACCTAAATGTGTTCTAGAGATATTGTGGCAGCCATTCCATTGCCTCCAGGCCTCACTCCAGTCTTAAAGACCATCTGGCCCTCAGGATGGCCAAGTGCAGTCACTCTTACTGAGAGAAGCTTCAGTACTACCATGGTGGATGCTCAGACAGACAAGGAGGACCATGAAGCAGCTCCTGACTCAGTAGCAGAAACATCTTGGTTGCTAAGGACTTTTTACCTTAGAGTTGGGGAGGCTCTTAGTGTGCTCCTCCCCCCGCAACCCTGAGATCTGGGCACAGAGTTTCACACTGTTTTTTTCCCCTTTTGTGCAGATGGGGAGGCTCAGGTAACTCTTTGGTACTGTCCCTTCAACTCTGGATCCTGTGGCATGTGCTTTGCATCGTGGAGACTGGGTGGACTGGACAGAAGAAATAGGATTCTGGGGGATGCATGTTGTCCCCTGCTTCCCCCAAAATTGAGTTGGAAAAGAGAGTGCAGGCTAAGACTGTATTGTCTTTTACATGGATCTCCCCAGTTGCAACCATGGACAGACTTCTCTTGTTGTGGAGCTGCCCTGCCAGGAATAAAGGAGTTGAGGGTTACCACAGATGCTGCTGCTGGTGCAGCAAAGATCCACGGTTTCCACAAAGATAGCCCTGGCCTATTGTAGATCCCCCCTTTTTCATGCAGAGAAAGTCATGTCCTCACATCAGGACAATGTGTCTATGCAAGGGGATCCTGTGAAAGAGTTCTTCCAACTGATCCCTCCTCTTCTTAATTATAAAATAATTGGACTTGCTTAGATTGGATTACAAATATCTTCCAACAATACCTTGGTATATACCAAGGGATGTCATTGACGCAGCAGTCCAGGAGTTACTCATTCTGCCTCCTTTAACATAATGTATTTTTGTGTGCTGTTGTACTTTAAATGCCTGTCTAACAAAATAAGTATTTACTTTATATCTCAGTTATTTTGGACTGCAGTAACTAACACACTTCACTGAGAAATACTGTGTGCTTTATTTTTAGAAAGGACAAACCATTCAAAAATAACACTTGGAAATGCCAACATTTTCCATTATTTTTGGATATAAATTTATCTCTAATGCACCAATTTACACTGTACTTAGTTTACTTAGGTTAGAGCATAAAATAATAGATGTAGCTTCAATTTGTGTCTCATTATGTTATCATACTTAAATTGCTGATAGAGTAAAACATATGCATTGATTACATAAGAAACCTCTTCATCATTGGATTTGTATGTATTATTATGGTAGGTAATGGCTTTTCCCTTTCATGATTGCATGTGGACTTTTCTGATGGAAAGCATTACATCTGCTTGGGACTCAGATTCTACAGCTATGACCACCAATATAAAAGCTTGGATAAATAGATAGGGAGGCAGTAAATTGTGTTCTTGATGAACCAAACCCAGTGGGTGGATTTGGTTTGTAACTACTGTGTATGGGTGTTAAAATTCAGGATTTCATTCTTTCCTGAATAAGTTATAAAACAGAATTGCCAATGTTAATAGGGGTAGGGTGTTTGGAGACAGATTTTAACCAGTTAAATAAGATATCTGCATGCTTGACTTATAATTTGTAACCATTTTAGTACTTTCTCTTTGCATTGTTAAAATACAGGACTATTAGGATTTTCTCTATGTGGGCTTTCATGTTATAAATGAATACCTATTTATGTAGGTAAAATAACTTAAGTAGTGTATTGAAGTTCATGTTAATACTGCTGTTTAATGACACCTAATGATATTCAATGAAGGGTTATGCTAAACCAGAAAGAAAATGTGTTACCCAGGCAACTGGCCTTGTGCGGTATAGAGCTTTAAGCATATGGCTATGTAGTACACATTATTGCAGCATCTTTAAGCATTAAGAACCACGTGTAATTGACTGTGAAAAATTACTGCTCAGTTACTGTATTGTATGGTCATAATAGAAGTAAATGAATACGTCATTGTTGTTAGAGTAGATCTGTTGGGAATCACTAGTAGGGTAGTCTGCTTTAGGAGCAAAAATACAATAAGAAGAAAATAGCTGGTTTAATTAACATGTAAAAATTGGGTTAATTTGAATTCAGCTGGCACAGCAGATATTAATGTCTCTTCTGTAATATCTAGCTAGAACATCACATTGGTACACTTAAAGTCTTCCCATAACCATGAATAATTGTTTTTAAAAAATGTATGTAGGTTATTTCAATAATCTATCTCAGACTTATTAGGGGTTTTTATTACTTGGAAGTACTGACAGAGAAGGTGTTCCAAATTAAAAAAACTCCTGCTGCATCCTTCAATGCCTGGAATCTTATTAATCCTCGTCTGGTACACAGAAAGTGTGCGCGATGTGCTGTTTCCTTATGATTTGTCAGGTTCTGTAACTGCTATACCCTTACTAGCATTGCATGCTTTATTTATATTATATATATTAACCAGTCCAACATGATGTTTGGCTGTTACCTTCAATGCCTTGTTTTGGGCTTGTTTCACTATTTAAGGATGTAAAGTAGCTGCATTTCCATTGCTAAATTCCAGCATTGCTGCTGTGGGCTGGGGTTTTCTGTAGATATTTTTCTTTCTAGTATGCGTAATGAGTTTTCTAAACAGATCTGCTCCATCCCTGCTTGCACCATTGATGCCAGTCTCAAACCTGTTTATCTGGTTTTCTTTTACAACCATTTTAAAGTCTTTTTCATGCCTTCCCTGAGGCATGAAATGCCCTGCCTACTCTCTTCTCCAAGATGCCTTTTTCTCTCATTGAAATCCCCTTTAAAGAATTGCTGCTTCTGCAGTGCCACCAAGAAGTGAGTGAACTACAATATAAGTAATGATTAAAGAAAAATCTAATATTCCTTCCTCTGGGCTTTTACTGTATTCTGTCTACTCTGTCCATCCTGCTTAGGCTGTATACTCTTTGGGACAGGAACTGTTTTCATTTTGTCTTGTTCAATATCCGGTACATTGTCAACACCTAACAAATATTAATGAAAAATAATAATTTCAGTTCTATTTATTTTGCTTAGATTGTAAACAATAAATACAAGAGTAATACACCGCTTTATTACTTTGGGTTTGAAGAATTGAACTCTTGGTTACGTTTTAAGGGTACATATTGCCATACTGGATCAAACCAATGGATCATTTGGTCCCTTATCTTTTCTCTGACAATGGGTGCTTCCGAGGAAGTTTGAAGAAACTGCATCTCCCACAGTCTCAAGAAGAAGATGTTGAGCCCCCACTTTGTCCATCAGGTACAACTCAGAGAAGTCTGAACCCACCAGACTCTTGGCAGATTATGCCAGAGGAAGAATAGGAGATTTTCATACACCTAGTTCTTGATTACTGTGTATGAATTGAGTGGAGGAAAGATACTTCTTCTGCTTGCATCTCTGCACTTTGAATACACTGTAGAACCTGACTGTACTAGTGAACTTGTATAAACAGCTCTCTTGGCGCTTACCTGTGGTTTGATAGGTGACCCAGGCTACTATTTGAAGAATTGTGGCATTGTGTGCAATATCCAAGGGCTGCAGTAGGTGACTAGTATGTTACTAGCATACAGAGAACACATTTTGCTTAGTCCCCTTTGAGATGATTGACAGCACTGAGGTCTTAAAGGGTGAGCTTTTGAAAAGTGCCTGAGTGACTTAGTCCCATTGAAAGTTAAAGGGACTCATGCTCCTGAGTCACTTGCATGGGATTTTCAAAAGCACCTAATTAGTTTAGTAATGTTACACTCTGCTGTGAATTGCTAGTGAAAAAGGATTTTGCGCTCTCACCAGAGTTATTTTTATCCACTGGTGTAACAGCATGTTGTCAATCCTTGTACTAATATGTTTTGCAACATGTTGCATTGAGAATATCTTGTACCATTGTTCAGTCAACACTTTAGTTGTGCTTAGCCTTGCATAGTTTGTGTTTAAATTGTAGTTACATTTTCTATGAGTTAATTGGTTTCACGCCATTTTACTTGTCTTATTTGCAGGCTTATATCCTTTCAAGAATTTGTGGCATTTGAATCAGTCCTTTGTGCTCCAGATGCATTGTTCATGGTGGCCTTTCAACTGTTTGACAAAACTGGCGAAGGAGAAGTTACTTTTGGTAAGACTTACTATGTTTGAGCTTTGAAATATACAAAGTTAAAGGGACATGGTCAACTTAAAAATCAGACTTTTGCCTGAAAATATTTTATCTATCATTATATGAAACAACTAGGGTGTTTATAACTGAAAGCTATTTGAACAAAATAATTTTTTTTTTTCAGTTTACTTTGTGCACTTGTCTTCGCTTTGTGTACAGTCCTTTTCAGTGTTTCCTCTGTAGAGTCAGTCACTTTCTTCCTTTGCTTGTGTGGGTCTTTCACATAGCACGGTGAGGGTGGGGTGCACAATTATTGTAAAACCACACCCCCAAAAAAACAACCAACCCCCAACTGCAGGAGGACTTGAGGAGATCCATGGCTCAAAGTTAATTTGAATAGTTTTTTTGTTTAAATTGGCTAATTTCAAGTTGGTTTCAAGTTGTGTGTATTTGTGTTGAGAGAGAGAGAGAGTTGACCATGCGTTATCCCCTTTAGACACATATTACAGAATATCCCTGTCTATAGTGAAACTGATTGTTTCAACAAATCAAAGAACTAAAGGCTCATGGAATACCTGTGATCCTACAGGTTGTTGCCTCTTTCAGAGCTCCACTTGCTTGGAATATTAGTGAATGATCTTGAAACAACTAAAATTCCTTCCTCTGTACTCAGATACTGAATCAGTTTAGTTCCACTTTTTAACACTGAATTCTTATTGGTTTATTTATCCTTAACCCAGTTGTTTCCTCAGGGTTTATGTTTAGTTTTTACACAGCATGAGAGTCTGTATAGTATTGAATTTCAAAAGGAAAAAGTGCTTCAATTCAAATAAATAGAAAGTAGTTATCTGATAACTTTTTTTAATGAATCAGAGGGTGTGTTGAAGAGAACAAAGCCCAAACTTTGCATAAAATGTGGAAATGTAAATGAAAGATTCTTGTTTAAAAGTTAAAAATATTGGCCTGTCGTATTTCTCAGTGACATTATTGTAGGTTGTAGATTCTCCAACTCCAAGGGAAAGTATTGAACTCATGATAAGTGACTCATGGTAAGAAAAGAGCTTGCAAAGGGGTGGCTCAATTTCAAACTCAAGGATTTATCTGCTTGAAATTTTTCTCTGTTGACATCCCTTTTGTATGAAGAAACCTCTATGCCAGAGGTGGGCAAACTATAGCCCACGGGCTGCATCCGGCCCATCAGACCTTTTAAACTGGTCCTCGAGTTCCCACCAGGAAGCATGGTCTGGGGGCTTTCCCCACTCCCCGTGGCTCCATGTGGCTTCCGGAAGCAGCGGCATGTCCCCCCTCCGGCTCCTACGCGTAGGGGAAGCCAGGGGGCTGTGCACGCTTCCACCACCCCAAGCACCAGCTCTGCAGCTCCCATTGGCCAGGAACCGCGGTCACTGGGAGCTGCAGGGGAAGCGCCTGCGGACTGGGTAATGTGCAGAGCCGCCTGGCTGGTGCTGCGCCTCCGCGTAGGAGCTGGAGGGGGGACATGGCGCTGCTTTGGGAGCTGCTTTGAGGTAAGTGCCGCCAGAGCCTACACCCCTGACATTCCCCCTCCCTTGCACCCCATACCCAGCCCTGATCCCCCTCCTGCCCTCCAAACCCCTTGGTCCCAGCCCGGAGCACCCTCCTGCACTCCAGACCCCTCATCTCTGGCCCCACACCAGAGTCTGCATCCTCAGCCGGAGCCCTCACACCCCCCTGTCCCCCAACCCCCTGTCCCATCCTGGAGTGCCCTCCCGCACCCTGAGCTCCTCATTTCTGGTCCCACCCCAGAGCCAGTAACCCCAGCCGGAACCCTCCCACACCCCAACCCCCAATTTCATGAGCATTCATGGCCCACCATACAATTTCCATATTCATGATGTGGCCCTCAGTCCAAAAAGTGTGCCCACCCCTGCTCTATGCTTAACTTTGTCTTGTGGCAGTTCTTAAAGGGACTCTGTCAAGGTTGGAAGGCTCTCAAATTAACATTTGGAAGAGGAGCGGAAAAGTTGCAAATATTTATTTGCAACTTCTACATAATGCTTTGGCAAAAAGAAAAGGAGTACTTGTGGCACTTTCGAGACTAACAAATTTATTTGAGCATAAGCTTTCGTGGGCGACAGCCCACTGAATGCATCCGATGAAGTGAGCTGTAGCTCAGGAAATCTTATGCTCAAATAAATTTGTTAGTCTCTAAGGTGCCACAAGTACTCCTTTTCTTTTTGCGAATACAGACTAACATAGCTGCTACTCTGAAACCTGTCATAGTGCTTTGGGATGTTCTCTTCCAAAACAAATGGTGAGATGTGGGAGGGTGAAGTGAATGTTGCATGCACAGTAGTGCATACACTGGATATAAGACCTTCAGGTAAGGAAATAAATTTAATTTCTGGTTTCCATTGTAAAGATGTAAGGAGAAAGTGAGCGTTTTTTCTTTTAAATTATGAAAATGTTGATCTTTAAAAGTTATTTATTTCACTACTATATTATAACTTTGCAACTCAGTGGTTGGATCTTGCACCGTTAAAGTTAATTATGAGTGTTTTACATCGATTGATTTGAATGGGATCAAGATTAAGCCCTTGAGTCGGCACTGGAGATTTTGAACTGGGTATTTGTATAGTGTTCAATTGTAGGGTTAAGCATTGGGAAGCAGAAGAAATTGATGTCTGCAGGATTGCTGATAAATGTAGTATCTCAATAACTGGTTATAAATCGTAGCTAGTTTGCTGCTGGGAAATTACAGTTAATCTGGACTGCTGAAAAGTAATCTTACCATATCTAGATGAGTTATTGTTTGGCTATCTAATAGGGAAACTGTGACTATTCTAGTTTATATTCAGTATAATTTAGGGTTTTCCAATGGGTAATTGTGTTTTCTGCTAAATAGAATACCCCGTGCATGTCACCCAACTCTGGCTTTTTCACAGATACATTGATCTTGATAATGTTTGTGCAGAAATCTATAATGTACTTGCTTTTCAGTTGCTTGTTTAGTCTAAATGTTATATGCTTGGATATTGGTACACTGTTATGGGACTGTTCTGGGTGCTGTAGTGATGCAAAGTATTAAAAAAAATCCCCAAAACTTAATGTACCATTGGAAAAATTTAAAGTTTTTTTTAGCCATCGGATAACGTTTCTTTCCTTCTTAGTTTAGGCATATAATTGAAAACTGTGTAACTGTCCACAGAATTTCTTTTTTACACTTCAAGTTTTAAGTATATAAAAGGACCTTCATGTTTAGCTTTTATTATGTTTGATAAATTCCCAGGAAATGTTAATGTTTAATACAAAAATTTTAAAAATGGGTGAAAGTTCAAGACAAAAAATTAACTGGACAATTTTCTAGGTAAATATGGAAGTTAATATTGGGATATGGGAGGAAAGAAAAAGAGAAAAGAAAAAGTATTGAAGGTAATAACAGTTTAATGCTGTGGTTTTTTAATGAACTATACGTTAATGGTACATACACTCACACACTGAGGCATGTACACATGTGTATCTTCCATTACATTGTCTTACTTTAACAGACACCCTCACACTTACACTAACTTATAACTAAAATAAACATCTATCTAATGTAATATATTGGATTTCTTAACATAATCTGTATTTTTGTGAACTTGAGTGATCCAAAATTTGGGTGAAAATCAGTAAAAATCTGAATAGCTTTTATAAAACCTTGAAATTTTTCAGTAAAAATCAGTAAAAACTGAAAACAAAGGGCCTTTACGTTCATAACAAAATTGTAACTTAAATAAGTCTCTCTAACAAAGGTAACCAAGTATAATTCGTTTTAAAGAAGAGTTTTCTTGCCTGCAGTATGGTACGAAAAGGTATTATTTTTAATGTGTCATTTCTAGAGGCTGCAGTTGTGGAATGGGAAGTAACATGCTTTGGCTCTTGGCTGGTTGAGACTGTATCAGGCCATTGCATACTTTGTAGATTTATCTGCTGCTGATGTGTCAAAGCTTCAACAGTTGGCAAGGAGTTAAAACTCTCAGCAGGAAGGTGGAAGGAAGTTTAGCTGGCTTTTAAATTTGAGGCAAAGAGCAACCCATTGCTTCTTACTGTTGAGTGTTGACAGGCACATAAAAGCTGATAATGTAAGTCCAGGGGTTTAAGAGACTTAGCAGTGTTGCCTTTTTGTTGTATTACAGTATTTTAATGCCTCATTAAAGAGTCAGAGTTCTTTGAAATTCTATACTATCTAGCTTTTTTTTTTTTTTTTTTTTTTTTTTTTTAAGTTTAGAAGCTTGGGTAAAAATGTCAAAATTTAAAAATTAAGTCCATTTGATGACCTCCATGTTGGATTCTGAATGGGTGAATGAAAGGGCCTTGTGTGTTATAATAACAAAACTTAGAACTTGTATTGTCCTTTTCAGACATGTTCATTTCTGTGCAACTTTTTCCTCTCTTCTTCCATATGTTAATTTGAGTGCCTTGTAACATCTGTGAGAGGCCGGTAACCGTTATAAACATTTTACACTTGGGGAAACAGATAAAAAGATGGTATGTGATTTGTCCAAGTCCACGCATCCAGTCACTGGCATAGCTGGGTGTGCTGGAAATGGCCCAACTTGATTATCATACACATTGTAAGGAGAGTGATCACTTTAGATAAGCTGTTACCAGCAGGAGAGTGGGGTGGGAGGAGGTATTGTTTCATGGTCTCTGTGTATATAATGTCTTCTGCAGTTTCCACAGTATGCATCCGATGAAGTGAGCTGTAGCTCACGAAACCTTATGCTCAAATAAATTGGTTAGTCTCTAAGGTGCCACAAGTACTCCTTTTCTTTTTGCGAATACAGACTAACATGGCTGTTACTCTGAAACCAGTTTAGAACAGTTCTCAACCTGGGGGCTGCTTGTGACATAATACACAGAGAGCTGCATATGCGGCTCACAGTGGTAAATAGGTTGAGAACCACTGGTTTAGAAGTTTAGCTGTTTTCCTAAATCTAGGCTTTAATGACTAGACTAAATCTTCTGTCTCCTCTCTATAGTGCAGGAATGCTCTTTGCTAGTTTCAGTATAGGCTTCTGAAAGTTTTATGCTTCAAAAAAGCCATAGAAGAGGACCGAAAAACGTTTTTCTATGAAGCAAGATTTTATTGCAACTGTATCTTAAGCCATGTAATAGAATTTATTTTTAATCGTAATTTCATATACAACATGACGACATCTTAATGAAATCAATATTCTCTGCAATTGAGAGACTGTATCTGCCTTCATGCGATGATAAAGCCAAAGCATGTTATGTTAAAATGTACTAAACACTGTAAAAATTAAATGACATTGATTTTTTTGAGCATATTCAAATGAATCATATAAACCAATGATGCCCAACCTTATTACACAGGAGGACCACATAAACCTAATCACAACCTGGTGTGGGCCAAACAGATTCTGTAAATTTTAATAAGATTTAAAGTCACCTGTATTTATTTATCTTTTAAGTTCAGCTTGTTTCGTATGTATTTAGATAGGGTGCTTCTATGTATTGTCTATTGACACACTTGTGTAAGCTACAATGATGTAAATATGATGACAAAATGCTAATGAATCAGCCGTTAGTATGTTGTGTTGAAGCAGGCCACAAATGTTATGAAATCTTCTGGTGGGCCATAGATTGGGCACCTCTGATATAAACAAATGCCAAGAGGATGGGGGAGAGGGTGTGTGTGCGGGGGGGCTAATAGAGTATTCCAGTGAGGTTAAATTATCTTGTGTATATGAAGCTTTTTAATACATCTGGGGAAAAAATATTAAGCACCTTGGGAAAAATCCTTACCTGATTTGAAATCATTGAGAGTTTTACCGTTGCTTCAGTGTGACCAGGGTTTTGCCTGTTGCTTGCTGTTTGTCAAACAAAATTTGATAAATTGGCTGGTTTACTTGTAAATGCTCAAAAGATGAATTCCTCGCTCAGAGGAGTTGTACTGAAATTTTGGGGAGACCGCATGCACAGTGTTCTTTACCCACGATGCATAGAGTCGATCCGTGCTTTAAGACCAACAATTAAAACCAGTAATGCTAGAAAACAAGGGCGCAAAGAGTGTACATTTCTGCGGGCTTAGTTGAATGCTATTAACTAAATAAAATGATAGAGCAATATGCAGAAAAATTATGATAGTGTAAATATAAAAGTTGTTTGTTTTTTATAATACTATAGTTTCCCTTCAGATAAAGTATTTGTATTTTATACAAGTAGGCTAACTATAATAAAGTTTCAGAGTGGTAGCCGTGTTAGTTTGTATCATCAGAAAGAACGAGGAGTACTTGTGGCACCTTAAATAAATTTGTTAGTCTCTAAGGTGCCACAAGTACTCCTCGTTATAATAAAGTTATTATGCCTAATGTCAGAGCTTTCGAATAGTCAGCTACACTCTGAGAGCTTAAATTTGATATAGGTATTACTAGTGCATTTATGTCTAAAATAGAAATAAACAGGTGACAGAATTAAAGTTTGATAAATAGAACTGCTTGGAAAATTTTCCGGTTTTTCCATCAGAAAATGCTGTGTTGTTGAAATCAAGCCTTTTTACAAGAATGCATGAATTTCAGAAAAAAAACACATTTGGTTTCAACATTTTCAGAAATGAATGTGTCAGTTTTTGTCTTGAGACAACTTTTTGTTTTGAAATTTGTTTAATTTTACATTATAAAAAATTAAAGTAAAAATTGAAGCATTTCAGTTGATCCAAAACAATATTAAATTCTTGATTTTATTCTGATTTTGTTTCAAAACCACGGAATTTCCTGTGGAGCAGAAATTCTAGTTCCTGTACAGCTCTACTGATAAACAGTTTATGGTTTCAGTGATCATGGATACAGTAAAATTCTTTTGTAGTGTAAAAAAAAAAAAAATCCTATATGTTTCAATTTGATGCAGATTCCAAATGGATATTAAGATGTTTTGTGGAAAAATTGAGTTGATTGTAAGATAGTTGCACAGTATCAGTTTAAAAATAAAACCCCTTTCCTCTCAGAACTAGAGGCGGGGGGTGGGGGCGGGGTGGGGGCAGAGGGAGGACCCTGAAATTGTTAGATGGGTGTAATTGCAGAACTGAATAACTCATTCCAAGCCTTTGTCTGAAGGTGCAATCAGTATATAGTCTATTTATTGTGGGACACATCTTCTGTTATTAATTATGGCAGTTCACGTATCCAAGGAACATGTTAATTATTGATACAAGTTACCAAACAGCACTTCTGCTCATTTATCTGCCTGCCTTTATAAGCTTGTGTACACATAAGCATTCTAATTGTACACAACTCTTCACATATATTTAACTATTTCTGCAACTCTTGTGTAACAGATTCGGAGTACCCTTTGCATGGTATTGTTTTGATACTTTGTCATTACACTAAGAATCATTATAGAACACCTAAATGACCAATGCTTTAACAGCAGAGTACTGTAGTTAGTGTTTGTATGATCAAGATTTCATTATTTTTACAATATGTGCCATAATATGCTTATTTTTTATGAATGGAAGCTGTTCTTGCAGGGACTGTACTTTTACCTGTTTGTATATCATCTTGTACAATGGTGCTCCAGTTTTGATCGGGGCCTCTAGAATAATCAAAATAAAGAACTGACTCTTTATGGTTTGTTCACTTACTCACTAACTTGAATATTCAGTAATACGTGATGGATCTCCAAGTTATTAGCTCAAATTGGTGAGGAATTACTGTCTTTGACTGCTGTGTTTGCTTACGCCTATATAATGTAACGTTGTTTCAACTTTTGTCTAGATATTATGGGCCATATAGCATTGCTACAAGTGCAAAATCTTACTTTTATTCTCTAAAGGCATGTCTACACTGCACACCACCTTGGTGATATGTAGCATATGTGTAGCTACACGTTGCAGTGAAAAACAGGCTGTGTCAACACTGGCGTATAGCCGTATGCACCAGTGAACGGCTGTGGCAGAGAGGAGACAGTGGGGATAGGCTCTGGAAGTGGGGAGGTAGTGGGATGCTACGTTGCTAAAAATAGCAGTGTAGACTTGGGGAGACATTGCTTGGGTGTGTAGAGAGACCTATATGGTAAATTCTAAAAGGGTTCAGACATGCCTTTCTTTGTCTAAACAGTGCCTCAGAGACTACACTGCTACTTATACCCCTGTTAGGAGGGAGTGCAGTATTGTACTCTACATGCCACCATAAGGAGTCTGCAATGTAGACCTACCCTAATGGAGCAGTTCTGATCTCTGCAATTTTTCAGTGACCATTAGTCCTCTTATTGTTTGATATAGGATTCTGCACAATTTGTGACTGGTGTCATTAATAATGGGTATAAGTTAGACTGCTCATATATTTATCTCCAAAATGTTAAATTTTTGCTTGCGACCTTGACATTATTTTCATAGATATTTAGTTTCTAGACAATTCTGTAAATGTGGTAGGTTTTGGTTTTGGTTGTAAGTGTTCTATAACACATTTTTGATGAATGCATGCTAAGTTAAACAAAACATGTTTTAGATATAAGTTAAGGTTATCATTTTAAATATAAGAACCCTTTTCATGATTGTTTTTTATTGAGCCTTTTGGAAGTATAGCTATGCCTGATAGCACCACCAAAGTTAAAATTGTCTAGTGACTGGAGGTGTGGCATATTTTTTGTTTTTAAATAAATATAAAGAGTTCTACTTTGGAAAATAAAAAATGTCATCTTCTTACTTAATCGATTTACTCTCAGTTCACAATCATTCTGATCAGCTTGGTTTAGGGCAAGTTGGATTCTGTTTCTTCATGTGCACCAACACAGAATTGTTTAAGTTACTGATAGTTAGGCCTGTATAAACTCAATGGAAACACAAGGTTTGCACAAGTGTAATCAAGGCATAATTTGGCATCCAGAATCTTTATTATGGAGGGAGATATAAGAGAAGGAAAGAGACAGCTTGTCTGAGATTGTAGCTAGATTTCACAGGGGTGATGGCTATAAAAAGATGCTCTTTTTATTAAACCAATTAATTATTTGTATTACAGTAGCGTCTAGGAACCCCACTCAGAGGTTAGAGTCCCATTGTGCTAGAGAGGTACAGATATGTAACAAAGATATTGCCCTGTCCAGAGTGGACAGAAGACACACAAACAGGGTGAGGAAGGGTGGGAGGATGAAAATATGAACAGAATTGAGGAGAAAAGCAGAAGTCATAGCTTACATTTGTTTGTTTAATCTGGAAATCACTGAGACACAAATGTGGATCCCTGTGATAATTTTTCTAATAATTTTGTATGACTGGAATTTAACTTTAAAATAAATTGTGCAGCTGTTCTTAAACTGTATGACTCTTTAAATGATTTCTTATTCTTCTGTCTCATGGCTATTACCTCTTTTCTAAAATAAAAACCTGGTGTGCTGTTCCTGTAACATTAGAATTGGGCTTTCAGTTTTTGTTCTCCAAAGTCTGTGTAGTGCTGCTGTCCTGGATTAATAGCAGTCAAGTCAAAAGTCCTGGTTATAGAACACCTAACAAAAAAGAAAACCAAACAGATGCTGCAGAGTCATGGCTTCCTTTAATACAAGACTCTAGGATCATGTACCATTTTGCTCCTTTGCTGAGACTGCCGGCAAGAATGCTAGAAAGACAAGGTGGGTGAAGGAATATCTTTAATTGGACCAACTTCTCTTGGTGCGAGAGATGAGCTTTCAAGCTTGCACAGACCTGAAGGCAAACTCTGCGTAAGGACTTGTCTACCCTGCCACTTACAGCGCTGACCCGGTCTTTGCTCAGGGGTGTGAAAAAACATCCCCCTGCGCGATGAAAGTTTCAGCGCTGTAAAGTGGCAGTGTAGATAGTGCTCCAGCGCTGGGAGCTGCGCTCCAAACACTGGGAGCTCTTCCCCTCGCAGAGGTGGTTTTATTACAGCGCTGGGAGAGCTCTCTTCCAGCGCTGAAGCCGCAACTACCCAGCCATGTTAAAGCGCTGCCGCAGCTGTGTAGACGTACCCGAAGATTGAAAGCGTGTCTCTCAACAACAGAAGATACTCCAATAAAAGATATTACCTCACTCACCTTCTCTCTGATATCCAACATGGTTACAACAGCACTGCAGACAGCAAGAATGCTGGTACTACGGTAACTGCTGACATGATACACACACCTCTCTGCCTAGAATTGGGTTAAGCCTACCAATTCATTTTACATAGGCTACCTAGCAGCCATCCAAAGCAATGACTTTTGCTTTCCATCAGTGTAATCCAAAGGTTAATGTATTATCTAGAGGTGAAAGGCTTCACAACCCATTACCAAGTCATTCACCTTTTGATTTACTTACAACTGTTACAATTTTTTAAATGATCAGGTTGCAAACAATGGAAAATCAATTCCCACTTATGAACAATAAGTGTTAAACAATTGAATGCAGATGCACACCAACATCAGATTGGCATGTCTGTGTTTTGGGGTATCTTGTCAAAGATCAGTAAAACCACACAGAAGCCTTTCCAGTTCAGTGGGTCAAAAATCCACTTTTTATGAAAGGCTAAATGTGGATTTGTGCGATTGACTATAATGGCTCCAATTTTGAAAGCTTAGAGGTAACAGAGCACTTCCAGTTGGTGGGATAATTTGAGAATACTACATGCTCAAATGGTTAAAATATTGTGCTTTCTGCTGCTACTTCACGCTACTTAAAAAGAAAGTGTGGGGAAGGTGGCATGAAGCCAATTTGAGAGTAAATCACAACCATACAAGATCATTCTTTGGTTAACTGTGAGCTGAAAGTTAGCCATCCTTTATACTTATACTATGGGGCAATTTGGGGAACAACCAGAACTTCCCCAACCTGTACACATTTGTATGGTAGCAACGGCAGCGTATGTTTTAGCCTTAATTTGGTTCCATCGTTTTTAAAGTTGTACTGGGTTGCATATTGGAAGTTGAATGCTGTAACAGACTCTTGGAGCAGTGAAATTTTTTGCTATTATGAATTTTAATATGCAGTTTCAGATAGCAAAATATATTTACACACACTGTGTGTATCTTCTTACTTTTTAAATTGGAAAATCTGCTGTTACCTAGCAGTTAATGACTATTTTTTCCCAACAGTTGGAATGCAGGACCAGATTTGATAAGCTGATAAAAGAAAACAAAACTGAGAACATGTTGGAAGTGCTCAAAGTGAAAATTGCAGTTTAGGTAGGTTTTGGGGTAGATAGTTAGACATTTTAATTGAACTAAAATAGCTTTATACTAATACCGCACTGTTGTGGGAGTATGTTTTGTGGTACATTTGAAATCAGAGTATTTAAGTGGGGAGGGGACTGTATGTTAATGTATGTGGGGAGGGGACTGTATGCTTTTACAAGAAAGTGATTTTTGTAACATCCATCTAAACAAAACAGCTGTTAAAGAAATAGAGCTCACAAATCTACATCAGAGAGAAAATATAACAACATGGACTGCTTCAGAATAATGTCTCTAAGCTAGAAGTATGCATTTTGTCACTTTAGTTGGTGTTTTGTATTAACTAGCTGCTAGTAAATGATTCTGTGAATTCTGAAACAAGTTTGTGTTCCTGGACCACCACCACAAAATTGGTTTGCACCAATCAAGGGAAGCTGTTGACTCAGCCTGGACTCTCAGGGTATGCCTTCACTGCAGAGTTAATCCAGGCTGTTCTGTGGGTTTTAGCCCAGCCCTATCTACTTTCCTTACACAAAATTGAATCCAGGCTGGCTTGCTTGCTTGCTTGCCTGGGGCTATAAGTTAGAGCCCAGCTTTTGCTTTAAGATTTTTTTCCTTGTTGCATATAATCACGAGTAATAGAGATGTTATTATCAACAGAAATACTACAGACCAGATAATGTCTTTTTTTAACTCCTATGGAAATCCAGAAACTGAATCTGACTTTAAGGGTTAAGCTATATATAAATGGCAGTGGTTTAACTTTAAACTTCTGCAAACGCCTGTGTAGATGCGATTAGTTCAAACTTTGCTTATATCTCTTTAGTTTGCAGTTGGAAATCAGGGCTGGTCTACAGGCAGACTTGCCCCAAAATAACTAAATTAGTTTAAATTACCACCTTCTGTTGTTTCAGTTCAAGTCGGTGTGGCAGATACTCTTGTTTTGGAGTAATTGTCCTATTTTGATCAGACTTCAGCAAAACAGAATCGGGTGCTCGTATTCCAGAATAAGCTCCCAAATGTAGACTTGCACCAAAATGACAAAAGGGATGAATTAATACCAATTCAGTTACTTTGGTGCAAGATTGTGTGTAGGTCAGCCCTATTTTAACGGTGCAAGCTTAAACTAACATAAGTCAGGTTTAAAGAGAGATTGTGCTCGATCACAGGGAAACCTCTTTAGTTAAACTGGTACAGCTTTGTGTATAGAGTGAAGATAATAGTTCAAGTAAGTTCAGTTATCTATTTTGTGGACCAAAATCTCCTTCCAGTCACATTTGGCAGCCCCCTCCCCCCATTGTCTTCAGTTGTATGCCCTCAGTTACTACTGTGCAAGCTGCAGTTTTCACAGGCTCAACAGAGGAAAACATAATTTGAAGACAATGGGGGTTGGATATGTGTAACTGAAAATAGATTTTTGGCCTGCAATATCTTATTGGTGATGTGTAAGAAGGAAAGAAGTTAGCTTGAGTTCTGGATCCCAAATTGTGGGATAGATTGTGATCCATCTTGCAGACTGACTCAAGAAAGTAACGGGATATAAGGCACTGCCTAGCACTGGTGCACTGTACTGCTGCTTCCAGCCTTAGTGGGGGAAGGTATGTTCCGGTTGTGGGGAGCCCGATGAGCTTGCGGGATTATTTGAAGGCCAGAAGAGTTGAATTTGGGAAAGAGTTTCGTTCAGGATGAGGTCCCCATCATCAGAAGCAAGCTCCCCACAGACCAGGATCCACCAACTCAAACTGGCGCCAGACCCTGCCGTGACAATAGATGCAAAACCTTCAGACCTATCTCCAGTGCTACGATAATCAATATCCCCCACAAGGCACATTTCAAGATCCATGAGTCCTATACATGCCTATCGCAACATGTGGTGGTACCTCATCCAGTGCACTGAATGCCACAAGAGCAACTATATGAGTGAAACCAGACAGTCTCTATGCTCTCGAATGAACTCGCACAGAAAACTGATATACCTCTACCCCAATATAATGCGGTCCTCGGGAGACAAAAAATCTCACTGCATTATAGGTGAGACTGTATTATATCAAACTTGCTTTGTCCCCCCCGTTCCTTGTTCTCTGACCGCCCCCTCCAGAGACCCCCTTCCCAAATGACCCTCAGGACCCCACCCCCTACCCAACCCTCCTGCTCCCTATCCCCTGACTGCTTCGACCCCATCCACACCCCTCACTCCCTGACAGGCACTTACTGGCAGTGGCGGAAAACGGAGCAACGTGGCCCCAGCTGCTGTGCTCTGCTTCCCGCCTCCGGTGAGTGTGGGGAGGTTGGGGAAAGGACGCCCCCCATACTCACCAGTGGCGGGAAATGGAGTGACAAGGCCCCAGACCGCTCCGCTTTCCTTGCCCCGGCCCCAGCTGTGTCGCGGGCTGGGGGGAGGGAGTTGGGGAAAGGTCCCTCACTCGCCTGCAGCAGGAAGCAGAGCGCCATGGCTGGGAGCTGGCGGAGTGGAGCAGGCTGGGGCTGGGCTACTCCGCTTCCACTGCTGCTGGTGAGTGTGGGGGGATCCTTTCCCCCAAGCCCCCTCCCCTGAGCGACATGGCTGGGGCCGGGGTGAGGGAAGCGGAGCGGGCTGTTCCCGGCCCCCAGCTAATCCCCCAGGCCACTCTGGGACTGTGGGGCCCCCAAAAGTGCACACCTCCCACCCCAGTCGGGGAGGCAGGAGCTTCTGCTGGAATTTTCAATTTTTTTTTTGTAAAAAAAATATGTATATAAAATCCAGATTTAAGGTGAAATTTGATTTGTCAAAGTCTTTTTAAAAGTTGAGAAAAATGTGTTAAAAGACTTTTCTAAAGTTACCAAGAGGGCATAAATGTGCTCTTTTAATTCACCTTTATTTGTATTTTGTCTGCTTTGTATCATCTGCTTTGGTTTAGTTTGTAGAATGCTGCCCTAAAGTTTGAAGTAAAATTAAATTTTAAAAGTGACCACCTTCTGTTGTAATGCTGGATTTAGAAGACAAGGGAACAGTTCAGTTTGAACTGAGGAACAGCTTGCAGTGAATTGTAGTAAATGTTCTGGTACCTTTTGACAGTTAAATCACAGGCCAAACCATTGTAAATTTGTTCATGGAGTATGAATGGTTTTAGTCTCTGAATCAGACAGTAAGACTACAAATGACGCGAATCAGTGAAGTTGTTCTATATGAGTGAGTGATGAGTGTAGTGAGGGGGAAAAGGAAAAATTTAACATCCAGTCCACTGAACATTTATAGGAGTTTGTGAACCATGAATAGTGATGAGAAGGAAGTATATGGTATGTGTAAAAAGTTTTGGGCAAAGGGGGGGATACCATGTCTCATACCATCAAGTAGTCAATAAAAGCGCAGTAGGCAATCTTCCAGTCAGCTAACTGCACCATATAATCCAACATGCACACTGTCAGAAAAGCACCCGGTGTTAGTTTCAAAAACACACTGACGTAAGTTTACATCATTTTTTTGAAATGCTCTTAAGTATTGAAGCTCTCTGCCTATTATACTAAACAGCTAAACAAATATTGAAGTTTGTTTGGGGCAGCACCTCAAATCTACTAAGCTGTAGTAAGAAATCATTTACCTCTTCTCCTTCAGCTATTTTGGCTGTTCGGAGGAATATTTGTATTTATCTGAATTCCTGGGGCGGTACAGGTATATACATATGTAGACCTGTGAATGCAAGTAAGTAATAGGACAAAAATATTAGGGTAAATATATCTTAATTTTGATATTGCTTTCTTCCCAATACTTTTGAAAAAGCGTTTCAGTTTCTTTGCTGTAGGTTACCTAGGCATTTGTAATTTGCCCAGCACCTTAATGTTAAGGTGCAATACAAATCATTAGGAAGCATACTTTCAGACTTGAAATAACCATTCTTTCTTACCCTTCTTTTTGTCATTTTCTTGAGTTGAGGTTGTTCTGTTTGCCACAAAGGAGTCTGAGGATGCATCTTCATTGGGGAAAAAAAGGAGTATTCTTTTAGTTAGCTAACCGATGAGGTATTTTCCTAATGAAGGCAAGGCAGTTATCTGCAAACATTTGTGTAAGCTATTAAAGTAAACCCTAGGCAGCCCATAGTCTTTACCACAACCTGCTAATAGGTGTGAAAGTTACAAACTGGCTTGTCATCACGAGATCTTACCTCATATTAGTTACTTCATGTATGCTGTCGCAGCATGTAGGAACACACCTTTTTCATAGTGAAGACATGACCTGAGAGTTTGACTGGATACGTTCTTTGTAAACAGACATTCAGGGCTCTCATGACATGCAAACAATGGCTAGTCTCATCCTGGAGGGAGGAGAGGTGGGTAAGAAAATAGGATATTACCAAGTTTTTTCCTAATTGCTACAGAAGGGAGACTGACTTGGGAGTAAACCACAGGACTGGTTTGAGAACATCCATATCCTTTTGGAAGATCAGAAGTGGTTCTTAACAGGAGGAGGCAGCTGGTTCGTCAGCTTGCCTGATTGAAGAGATTGGGGCTGTTTTGAAAACAAGTAGTCTAGGTTCAAAATAAAGCAACAAAAACTCTCTAAAATCTCCAGAGAGGGGCTGCAGGGGCAACTTGCTGTTTCAGTGGGAAATGGCCCTAATACAGTGCACTTGGAAAAGGGATGAGACCTGCTTGTGAAACCATCCAATTTCCCTCTGATTGCCTCGAGAGTGGAATTTTGTGCTTGGAGGTGCTAGCTGACAACCCAAAATACAAGGCTGCTGTGGGGTGCGGCGGGGGTGGGGAGGGGCTCTGAGAAAGAGGTGAACAGTGTTGTGTAGGGTGAGACCTTTGTCCCAAATTTATTGAGAAAAATTTTCTTTGCTCTATTTTTTAGTCTTTGAAAGTGGCCTCTGGATGTTTAGTTCTCAGTGACTGCTGGGATAACGCCAGGTTAACTTGGGTCAGATGATGGGAAAACAGGGTGGACAAAATTGGATTTTCTTTATTTAAAAAAAAAAATTAGATCTTTAAAAAAAATTAAATTCAATACAGGCTTTTTTTATAACCCTATTTAAAATTAAATTTGAAATTGACAACCTATGTTAAGACCTAAACATACTATAATCTTTGTAAATCATTTCAATTAAATAAAAATAAGTTAATCAGTACATTTTTTGTTACCACGTTTTAAAGAAAATCAAACTGCTGAACTTGTCATTGGCTAAGCACCTGGAACTTAGGGTGACTAGATGGCAAGTGTGAAAAATCGGGACGGGGGTTGGGGATGAATAGGTGTTTAAGACACAGCCCGAAATATTGGGACTGTCCCTAAAAATTGGGACATCTGGTCCACCCTAGCTGGAACCAGAGTTCGTTGAAGTGCTAAAACAGTTTTAGACTGTAGTAGCCTCTTCTGCAGCTTCTTCTGTTTTAATTTCAGTTTATGCAGATAGTTCAGTTCACTGACTAGTTCATTCAAGGTTAAGAACCAATTGGAAGCTGAAAAATCAGGAAAGCTTCTTTTTCTCTTCCAGTCTATGAATTAAAAACTAGGTGTGAGAAAATAAGATCTGCTAACTACAGATACTACTACTGTTGTTTACTAAATCTTTTGGTTTTAAATGTAAAAACATGTTTTGATAAAGTTTATCATGAGGTTTTTTACTTATGTATCCAACACCTTTAAGGAAGTTTTATTTTTAAAGTCTGTTTTATGGTATTTTTAATAGAATTTAAGTTTCCGTCCAAATGGAGCTTCACACAAATTACAAGTAAAATATTATCATCTAGTAAATAAGACAAGCATAGTTCACCATTTTCTAACATAATAAAATGTGTAAAAGTTTAGCATGAATAAATGTAAATTAAGCTATATAATTGTTTAAATAAATGCTATCAATACAGCATGTCCTCGTGGTAACAAAAAGAAGCACCAAATTTAGTGTAAAGACTATATTTAGTTGTAATTCAAATGTTTTAATAGTTATCTGCCAATGAGAACTAACCTTTCATTAGGAAAATCGCTAAAAATGCAAAACACCATTAAAATTGATGGTTTAAATTAAGGTTTCCTGCTTGTTGATTTAAATCATGATTAAAAATGGTGATTTTAAATTGCTTTGATTTAAATCAGTCCATCCTGTGTGGAATTTTTTAGTTCTCCTTCCACCACCCAGAATTCCAGATCTTCACAAATTAGGTCTGATAAAAGATGAAACTAATAATCCCATTGAGGGAAGAAGTAATAGTCTACAGTGGAGTCTGTCTCGAACAGAACCAGTTTTAGTACCACTGTCAATCGTCCCAGATGATGGAGGACTTCAAGGCTCAGATTTTTAAAGGTAATAAGGTGCCTATTGTGATTTTCAAAAGCCTATAGATGCCTTAAACTCATTGAGTGCAGTGGGTTTTAGGTGTGTATGTGCTTTTGAAAATCCCAGTACACACCTAAATGCCTTTAAAAATGTGACTCTGGATGTTAGAGTATCTGAAGAGCTGTTCCCTTGGAAAATTATCTTTGCTGTGTAGCCTTGATTCAGGCAAATCTTCTCTGCTGTGGCGAAGGCTCCCAGGTAGATTTGGACAGGGTTTTTTGTTTTTTGTTTTTGTTTGTTTTTTTAAATAGTAAATGCATTTTAAATATTTATTGGAGCAAGGACATGAATTTGGGTCTCCCACTGCTCAGGTGAGTTCCTTGATCACCTGGCCTGCAGAGTCATTCTCTCTCTCCCATCTCTCTGCCCAAATGACTGTTTGTTTATACACAGTGGAACAGCTTGGGCAGGAGACACTGAGTATCCCATAGCCGAGTGATTAGGGCATTCTCCTCCAGTGTGGTAGACCCAAGTTCAAGTCCCTACTCTACACCAGGCGGAGGGGGGAAATTGGACCTGGGTCTCCTACATGACAGGTGAGTGCCGTAACCACTGGACTATAGCTTATAAGGAGTTGCCACCACTGCCTCCAAATCTACTGCTATCATCTTTTCCTCTAGCCATTTTGTGACTCCATCCTTTTAAAAATACCTGGAAACAATGTTTTGGATTGGCTGAAACATTTTATTTGACCTGAAATGGACTTTTTTTCAGAATTTTCAAATGTCAGATTTGGCACGACCTGAACCAATATTTGTTTTCAGTTTTTTTGAATCTGCCAGCAAACTGAGAAATCAGCTCTGCTCCCAGGTGGGAGAGACATTGAGACTAGTCAGAGAGGAGAGCTCTTTTCCATGCTAATCACAAATCGCAGATGGGAGAGACACTAATCACTTGTGTATTGCCTGTCAAATGGCTGACAGCCCCCTCACCAAGATAGTTCTCCATGTAGGGTATCACCTGGACTTTGCAGTGTAATGAATGAAAAGTGCTATGTAAGAGAGAGAGAGATAATTATTATTATGATTATTTTTTTATGGATTGCTGCTTCTGCCACAACTAAGGTCTTTGTTAATGTCCCCAGAGTCAGGTAAGATCAAGGGGAAGGAGGGAGCACTGGGAATGGACCTTTTTGAGTGCAGATTGAAGGTAATTTTGATAGGAATCTAGAATTGTTATGAGAAAATATGTGGTTTTTAGATCAGTTGGCATGAGGAATTCATTGGGCTTGAGTGTGTCTAAGCGGTCTCTGTGTTAGGGAACAAAGTAGAAAGCCACTTCAGACCAAGAGGTCTTTCCATAATAATTTAAAAAAAAAATCATTCACATTAGTTTTCTTATCTTTCGCCAACTCCTCAGTGGCTCCCTTCTCCTTTTTCCCCTTCTTCCTCCTGGAAAAGGACTCAATACCAGACACCGTAAGTTATCTGCTGGACATAAAGGCCATTCACTTGGTTCATGTGGAGGACTGAGGTAGAGGATTCTGTTTCCTCTACTTTAGTATCAAAGATCATGGGTAATCTGTCACGTTCTAGACCTCAAGCAATGACAAATTCTTCTAGGACTATAAATTCAAGATGGAATCTTTTGATCCTTTAGAGTCACAGTCAAGTCCAAGGAGTTTGTCACATCATTACATCTAAAAGATTTGTAACTTTTCATACCTATTCTTATGCTCATTAGCTAGAAGATGTATATAATTAGATTCAAGCAATCCGCTGCCCGTATGTTGTAATATTCCAATTGGTATTCATCATTCCTATGCCCCTAAATCAATTAAGGATACCTTACATTGTCTAAAAAATTCCTTCAACTGTGTAGGATTTCTAATAAACTGATTTTCATAGTGGTAAGGAATGCACCTGATAGTCTGAGTTTGCAGGATCAGGTCCTAAGCAAGTACTTAGTGGTCAGATTAAATTTTTTTTTAATAGGAAACCAGAGATTTCAAAAGTTAAGGTTTGTTTTTATACATACATTTTCTGGTGTATAGGATTAGCAGACTACTAAAATGGATCTTGAAATATTGGTATTTTTGTAGCTACGTTTCTTTGAACATAGACAACTTTGAATAATACTGCTTTTATGAAGTGTGAAGTGTAGACTGATCCAAAAATTCATTGTTCTTAACAGCTTTAAAATACTAAATTGAAAACAGGTTAAGTTTTGTCATCTTGTACATAGAATTTCAGTAATCTTAATTTTTCCTTGACAGAGACCACTTCGAAACAATGAAGTGTCTACTTGGTTCTCTTTTAAACAGATTTGGTCAGTATGTAACTTTATAATTAAAAAAGATTCTTTGGGATCTTGTTTTGTGAGGAGTTGTACTTGAAAACAGTTTTCTTTGTGAGAATGGGTAGTTTTTTCTAGTCTTATGATTTAGTTAATAAAATCCAAGCTTGTTAATATATTTTATAGGGTAATCTCCTATGTGAATAATGTTTTCCTATTAGTCAGAAAAAATCAGTACTACTTTTCTGTGTGTGACTCCTTATTTTTTTAAGCAGATCTTTTTTTCTCTTTTTCTAGAGGATGTTAAACAAGTTTTTGGCCAGACCACAATTCATCAACACATTCCATTTAACTGGAATTCAGAGTTTGTGCAGCTGCATTTTGGAAAAGATGGAAAAAGACGCCTAACGTATGCAGAGTTTACTCAGTTCTTACTGGTGGGTATAATGCAATAAAGTTTGTCATGAGTTTCACAGTTCAGGGCAACTGCATCTGTATTCCTTCTCTGTAGTCCCTTGAGGGCACGCACTCTAGGCTCCTGGCTCCTCAGCCGTCACCTCTCTTGGTAGAGTCACGCATTTCTCCCACTTCTGATGGGGATTTTTCAGGCTGCATAATACTCTGCTTACACAGTGATACTGCCAGCATGCCAGATTGCCTAAACAGGTCAGTGTCTGCGTTTTGCTTTCTCTTCAAAGGCTTATATTATAACAAAGTCATTTCTAGCAATTATAAGATACCACCCAGCCCTTTATAGGCAAGCATATTTATTTTTAAAGTGAAAGTATTCCAGAAAAAACATATTTAAAAAAAGAAAGTTACTACACACGATAAACACTTACCAGAGGTCATCCATCAGTCTTATGGCTGTCCAGTAGGCAAAAGTCCTGGATTGATGTCCCACAGTTGGACAGAATGTCCTGCTGGTTTGATGGATCAGAGAGAAGGCCTTGAGTCAGTTTAAATTCAAGCTATTTATCCAAAAGCCCTTTCTTTGTCTGTTAGTCTCTGAAGAATCCAGTTTGAACTAGTAGATGCGAGCATCAAGGTGGTGGTATTTCTCTGGAGATGTTATAACCTTAGTGAATTTTCCCTAATCAGTACCTCACTGTTAGTTCCTTGGTCACCCTGCCCACAGAACTGCATACATTCTCTGGCCCACAATGATACATAAACTTAATACAGTGAGATCTCCCAAAGATATTGGAGGTAATCGCCATGTCTGTCACAATGAATAGTAAGAAATGTGCAAGAATCACAAATAGTAAATTTAGTGAACACCATATTGGCAACATAGCCAACAATGCTGTATTTAGGCTCTTCTTACTGTCGGAAGGCTGGATTTTAGAACTTTATGCATTGGCAATATAATCTGCTTGTGGTGAAATGGTTGAATCTAGGTAGTTGTTACTTTTTTGGCACTTGAATGTGGCATGAGTATTTTTTTAATGGATCTGGCCCACTGTTTCAAGCTAATCTTTGAGACATGAGGGGGGAATACCCAGACATCAAGACATTTAAAAATTGTAGGATATCTTTCACTAGGAGAATCCAATATGTTAAATAATAATAGATGCTTGTACCAAATATTGTGCATTTTGAACTCGCTTGCCAAAACTGATATTAAGGAATGCTTCATTTGATTATCAAAATTCTGTGTTTACCAAATTTGTGTGATTTTAGTGGTAAAATACAGTAATGGTATTCCTTCTGCTGCAGACTTCTTACACACACTGTTAGTTTGATACCATTTAATAACCAAATAGTGCAACAGATAGAAAATTCTATTTATTTTTGCCTGTGCTGTGTAGAGAATAAATAAAAGATACCTCCTCTGGAGGGAATCCTTTCATGTCTATGCTTTTGGGTATATTGCTACACATAGCAAAATATCATACAAACGAAAAATCAGTAAATGATTCTGAAAAAATGATAATGCTTGCTGTAAGTAAAATGAGATGGATGGGTGCCTTGTTTGAATCCATCTTGAACATACTGAGTGCCAGTAAAGATTTTACATAATAGTTTTAAAATAGGAACCTACTTCAAGACCACAAGGTTGTATTTTTTTATTTTTCTGTTTATGCAGGGAAGTTATTTCACAGTAGGAGGTGGTATCATTTTGATGAGCAATAATTAAGATAATGCTATTGAGACAAATGTTTCAAATTGACTTTGTGAAACAGAGCCTAATTAACTCTTTGCCTGAAGAGGATGTAGGAGATCATAAATGCAATCATATTCTCTTGGTTTTAATAATGACTGTTATTGCTAAATACCTAGGCTAGACATGTATGCTGACTTTGGTAGACTGTAAATCTTGGTTCTGTATCTGATAATCCTGCTTAGTTTAGCTGCTTATTTGGAGGTTTGAAGAAAAACTCAAATTCTAGAAGAAGGTAATTGGTAATTGGATTGGTAATTGGGTATGGAGTCTCACTTGTGGGTCATCAGTGCAAATCTACCCTGGTTCTATAGTGATCAAGTGCCTTTCAAATTGGAAAGCGTTGATAGCCTGTGTAAAAAGGCTCCCAGTTCCTAGGGAGCAGGTGTCTACATCACAAAAATTCCATAATTACTGACGTTATATGCAGTGTAGGTGTAGCAGTGTTGGTCCCAGGATATTGGCGAGACGAGGTGTGTGAGGTAATATCTTTTATTGGACAAACTTCTGAAGTTGGACCAACATAAGTGGTCCAATAAAAGATATTTTCTCACCCATCTTGTCTCTATAATAACTGACAGTCACATTGGCACTTGGTAGACGTCATGGACTGAATGGGCATGGAAAGTAACTGGTGCCTTGCTACTCTGATGAGGAGGGCAAGGGGTTCCTTCTACTGCAGGGTCCAAGCACTGCTTTGTGATGGGGCTGAAAAGCTTGCATGACCAGTCTTTATGGTGGACCTCTGTGTGGGTAGAGTAGTTATTTTGACAGCACTGGAAACAGGCACCTTTTGAAAACTCTAAAATTTACTTACATAGATATATAAAAAAGGAAAAATATTAGATTCTTCTTCGAGTGCTTGCTCATGTCGATTCCATTTTAGGTGTGTGCATGCCTACGTGCACAGTTGTCGGAGATTTCTGCCTTAGCGGAATCTGTAGGGCCAGCTGTAGCGCCCTCTGGAGTGGCACGCTTATGCGGCGGTATATCAGGTGCCGCGACCCTATGTCCTCTCAGTTCCTTCTTATCACCTGTGACAGCTGGTTGGACTGCCTTGTCTTGCATCGCAAGAGCAGTAGCGGTTTCTTCATAGACTTAGTTCTACTCGTTGTATATAGTTCATAGTAGTTAGTTCTAGTGTTTAAATTAGTAGAGATCTGGTTGGGAGTTTGCCCCAAGCGGGACATGCCCCACTCTCCTGGCTTCAAGTTGTGTTCAGCGTGCAGCAGGCCGATGCTGTGGATAAATTGGAGAGAGTTTGTGGATAAATTGGAGAGAGTCCAGCGAAGGGCAACAAAAATGATTAGGGGACTGGAACACATGAGTTATGAGGAGAGGCTGAGGGAGCTGGGATTGTTTAGCCTGCAGAAGAGAAGAATGAGGGGGGATTTGATAGCTGCTTTCAACTACCTGAAAGGGGGTTCCAAAGAGGATGGCTCTAGACTGTTCTCAATGGTAGCAGATGACAGAACGAGGAGTAATGGTCTCAAGTTGCAGTGGGGGAGGTTTAGATTGGATATTAGGAAAAACTTTTTCACTGAGAGGGTGGTGAAACACTGGAATGCGTTACCTAGGGAGGTGGTAGAATCTCCTTCCTTAGAGGTTTTTAAGGTCAGGCTTGACAAAGCCCTGGCTGGGATGATTTAACTGGGAATTGGTCCTGCTTCGAGCAGGGGGTTGGACTAGATGACCTTCTGGGGTCCCTTCCAACCCTGATATTCTATGATTCTATGATCAGTGATCCCCACGACAGTTGTCTCAAATGTCTGGGAGAAAGCTACAGAAAGGACAGGTGTCGCACCTGCAAAAATGTGTGCCCTTGAACCCAGAAGGAGCAGGATACCTGCTTGAGGGCCCTCCTGATGGAGGCCGCTCTTCGCCCCGCGTCGGAGCCTTCCATCACGGAACCGACACCGAGTACATTGGCTTTGGTGCGCAGTGCACCGCTGGTGCCGGACTTGGCCCAGCACCACTCCCTCTTGCCGGTGCCAAGAAAGCGTCAGAAGAAGCAGAGTCCCTTGGCACTGAAGGACACAGGGGCCACGGGCAAAGGACCTGTGTCAGGCCATGCGCCTGCTTCGGGGCTTCATAGGGGGTACCTCTGAAGTCAGACCCTCCCAGCCCGGCCAGGGACCCACCCTGGGCAGCGGCAGGCTCTCCCAGGCTATTGTGGGGCCTTCAGTGCCCGAAGCAGTCCTGGAGGCTAAAGAGCAAAGCAGGTGCCATGGCAAGTGACTGAAGTGCCTCCGCCCCTGGCACTGAAGGGCAAGCCCACCAGGGTGCAGTATAGACTGGCGGAACATTCCTGGTTGCTGGACCATAGGCGCAGGTGTCCATTGCTGTCAGCACCAACCCCAGCTCTCCGGTAAGAAGGCCTAGGTCCCTGACGAGATCCCCACCTACCAGGTGTGGGACTCCGGATTTGAGATGCCGTACCACTGGTACCGGCGAATATCCAACCACAGGTCACCCAGGTGCTGGTCATTCTATCACAGGCGGTCTTCTTGACGTAAGTTGCTGTCCTGGAGGGGGTCGCTAAGGATCTCAGCACCGATCTTGTTCACCCTGGTACTATTCCTCAGGCAGGCAGCACTACTCACCGTCATCCTGCTGATCGCCCACCAGGATCAGCAAACAGACCCAGGCCTCAATGGTCTCGCCATGGTCGCTGGAGGGACAGTGATCAGGGTGTCTTCAGCCTGTCGCCAAGAAGGAGAGACTCTCTCCACCAACATGGGAGACTGGGACAGCACTGGCCACGGTGCTGATGCAGCAGGGACAGTGGCCCCCCCAGTGACAGTACTGGAACCCATTAGGAGTGCCGGTGATGACGATCCAATACTCCCAGCCCTCCCTGGCCTTATCGGACAAGCTGGCTGCGGCACCACCATCAGAACACGGTACCGAGATGGAGGCTGAGGTGGCACATCCAACCCAACACCGAGGGAGCCCTCCCTTGAGAAGGAGGAGGACAACACCTTCCAGCAGGCGATGCAATCATCATAGTCGTCCACGGACGAAGCGGTAGCCAGGCCATCCCACCCCAGCAGTCCACCGGACGACTTTAAGGAGCAGCAGGCCATCCTTAAGTGGATGGCTGAAAATCTTGGCCTGCAGATTGAGGAGGTCGCTGAGGAGGCTAACAACATCTTCAGTGTCATCTCAGCCACCACCCCAGCACGGGTCACATTGCCCGTCCTTCCAAGGATCCTCAAGATAGCCAAATCGTTGTGGCAATCCCCCTCCTCTATTCTGCTGACTTCCAAGAAGGTGAAAAAGAACTATTATGTCCCTGCAAAGGGCTTTGAGTATTTGTACACTCGTCCCCTTGCGGCATCACTGATCGTATCCACAGTAAATGAGAGGGACAGATAGGGCCAGGTTAGCGGGACACCAAAAGACTGGACTTGTTTGGCATGAAAGTTTACTCAACAGCCAGCTTACAGTTCAGGGTGTCTAATCACCAGGCCCTGCTGGGACGTTATAATTTCAACCTGTGGGGCTCCCGTAATAAGTTCACGGAGGCCCTCCCACAGGATCGTGCCCAAGAGTTCACTGTTTTAGTGAGCAAAGGCACAGCGGTGGCCAGAGGAGTCCCCCAGATGGTCTAGGACGCTACGGACTCATTGCATTAATGGTGGCCATGAGGCACAGCTAATGATTGCATGCCTTTGGGCTGTCCCCGGAGATTCAGGCCACAATCCAGGACCTCCCCTTTGAGGGTACAGGGCTCTTCTCCAAGCTGACTCGAGGCTCCATGGGCTTAAGGACTCCGGAGCCACCCTCTGCTCCTTGGGCCTGCATTCCCTTCAGCAGTCCAGGAAGCTGTTCCATCCTTCGTCCCCTCCTCCTCCACTGCAGTCCAGGTTGGGCTCTACAGGAGTAAGGACAAGAAGGGGCCTAAGAGGTGCTATTTGTCGTCTTCCTGCCTGGTGGCACAGCCTGACCCTCCCAGAAATCAGGGAGGCCAGAAGCAGCCGTTTTGAGGGTATGCCCGAGGACGACAGCCCAGCCAATTCACCGGATCCATCCCCCTTCTTTCTCAACCGCCTCCTCCCTCTTTGGTTGGCCTGGTCCCGTATCACATAGGACCACTGAATAGTCGATATGGTTTCTTTGGGCTATACCCTGCAATTTATAGCTGACCAACCCTCCCAACCCCATTTCCCGTCCCTCTTCAGGGACCCTTCTTACGAGCACCTCCTTGTTCAGGAGGTTGAAAACCGGTGCCTGGGGGCAGTGGAAGAGGCTCCTGGGAACATGGAAGGAAGAGGATTCTACTCCTGCTATTTCCTAATTCCGAATGCAAAAGGGGGCCTCAGACCTATCCTAGACCTGCATCGCCTCAACACATTTCTCAATAAGTTGAAGCTTCGCATGGTCTCCCTGGCCTCCATCATTCCCTCCCTGGATCCAAGATATTGGTACGCCGCCCTCGATTTAAAGGATGCACATTTCCATCTTCCCGGGGCACCGGCGCGTCCTCCCTTTCATGTTGGGTCAGCGCCACTACCAGTTCACGGCGATGCCCTTTGGTCTCTTGGCCTCGAGGGTGTTCACAAAGTGTATAGCATCAGTGGCCGCTTACCTGTGACATCAGGGAGTCCAGATTTACCTGTACCTTGATGTTAATAAGATTAGGTGCAAAGGCATCTCGATCTGGTCTGTTCCACCACCACGTCCTGGGGCTGATAATAAACGAGAAAAAGTCAACCCTCACTTGAGTGCAATGCATAGAATTTATCCGGGTAGTTCTCAACTCCACTCAGGCCAGAGCCTTCTTCCCCGAGACTTGGTTCCAAGCAATGGGGGACCTCATCTCGGGCCTGCGAGCCCACCCACTCACCAAAATCCACACGTGCCTGAGACTGTTGGGTCACATGGTGGCATGCACGTACGTGGTCCGGCACGCATGACTCTGCCTCATTCCCCTACAGGCATGGCTGGCATTGGTCTATGCCCCCAACCGACACAGCATGGACCAAGTGGGTCAGGATTCCCGACAGCATACTGTTGTCTCTCATCCGGTGGCAGGATCCCACATAGGTGCTGGAAGGAGTTCCCTTCCTGACCCGGGCCTTGTCTCCAATGCTTCAGATCTGGGATGAGGAGCCCACTTGGGCAATCTCAGTACCCAAGGTCATTGGTCCAGTCACGATTTCTTTCCTGCATATCATTGTCAGGGAACTCAGGGCATTTGGCCTAGCTTGCCAATCCTTTCTACCTCATATACAAGGCATGGTGGTTGAGGTCCTGGTGCACAACATGGCTACAGTCTTCTATATCAACAGGCAGGGTGGAACCAGGTTGTCTGCCATCTGCCAGGAAGCCCTCTGGCTCTGGGACTTCTGTCTGCAGCATAACATCTGTCTTATAGCTACTCACCTTCCAGGGAGCAAGAACGCTTTGGCAGATAGCCTCAGCAGAATATTCTTGTCTCTCCACAAATGGTCCTTTCATCTGGAGGTGCTCAGTTCCATCTTCCACAGATGGGGAACTCCCCGGGTGGATCTGTTCGCATCCAGGCAGAACAGAAAATGTCACATTTTCTGCTCAATTTGGGGCATGGACAGAGGATCCCCGTTGGACGCCTTTCTGCTCCTGTGGTTGGGGGCTCTGATTTACGCCTTCCCTCTGGTGCCATTGCTGCCCAGGGTCCTCATGAAGATCAAACAAGACAAGGCAAAGGTCATCCTCATAGCGCTGGCTTGGCCACGCCAACACTGGTTCAGTATTTTGCTGGACCTCTCAGTGGCAACCCCGTTCCGGCTGACGCTCAGGTTGGACCTATTGTCCCAGAGCCACGGCAGTCTTCTGCACCCAAACCTGGCGGCACTACATCTGATGGCTTGGCTGCTGCATGGTCTCCTTCTCCTTCCACCTGGGCTGTGGCCAGCCCAATGATCTTGCTCTTTGCGCCTACAGCAGCAGTTCCGATGTGCGGCAGGGCAAAGATTTCACTTTGGCTGTGCACTGGACAGCTGAGAGGCATCTGGGGTGAAGGTGAGGTAGTTGGTTAAGTTGCCATCATGTTTGTTGGAGGCTCCAGGTGACCAGAAGTCCTGGGATTTTACTGAAACAGTCTGCTCAATTTCAACATAATTGTGACACTGCAGCAATTTTAGTAAATTGGTATATCTAGTTACCCAGTTCATGTAGATATGATGTCATTACTATCCTTTGCCTTACAGCATTGTGCCCTTACGTTGTAAATGCTGAAGCTATGGCAGAAACTATTCTTGGCACAGATTTGAGTTACTCTTCACATGTGTAGAAATTTTGCTTTGAATTTCCTAACCTTTGGTACTCAGTTTTTCCTCCTGACCTTCTCTCTGTATGTGAGTCAGTCTCCTTGGTCTAAGGTCTAGACCTTGGACCTTAGGCAGCAGGATACCACAGTGGATGCCAAGTTACCTCTTGGCATTCCTGATGTATAAATACTTTTTATATTACCCTTAACTTGGACCAGATGGGTTCCTTAATGTACTGCAGCTACTGTTTTGTAAATATTGCTTGCTGGTTTTTAGTGAAATCTAAGATTAAAAGTAGTTCATATTTCTTGCCATCTATCCACTCTCATTCCTCTGGAACACACACTTTTTCCATATTCATATTCTATTAGTGCAGTTTAATTAATCCTCATTTCTGACACAAGAAAGCTAGATGAACATTTAATCAACAAGCTTTATTCTAAATGCAAGAGGAATTGAGATCTATTCTTGTTGTAAACAAGTGATGCTCAGACCTAAGTGGTTCAGGAGCCAGTTCACGATCAGAAAGAGCCACAGTAGTGTGAATTCATTGTTTCATTTACTATTTTATTGATATAAGTCTCACAGCAGAATGATTGACCAAGTATTTTACAGTTGGTTAATAACAAAGTAAAAACATCCTGATTGGTTAATAATTAAATCTCACCGTGTTTTAATATCATGTGCTGCAAAGCCACAGGAGACGCATTAAAGAGCCACTTGCGGCTCACAAGCTTCAGTCTGAGTTTCACTGCTCTAAACAAATAAAGAGCTTCCTCTGTGAGATGCAGTTCCTCATGACTTGGACAAGGCTTAAATACTAAGATCTGCTTCAAGAACAACCATCTCAAACCCAACCCCAGAGTTTAAAATCGATTGATTGATCAGCTTTTGTGTTGGCTAATGTATAGGTCTGTCAAACGCATTTAAACATTAGCTAGGGTTTTGGTCAGTTTTGGCATGCTGGTTGATGAGATAATAATACCTGTAAATGAGACCTCACAATCAGCTGCAGTGGAAAGGATTGTGTTGCAGCTAATGAATGCAAGTCAATTGGAAATATCAGCCGTACCTGAAAATAAATCTCTACATAACTGGAAAATGAATTATGTTTTTAATTAGCTGTATGGGAAAGCTGAGGTGAAATTCTAGGTGGGAAATCCTTTCATTAAAACTCTGGTTCCAGGGTGCCTGTGACTGTGCAAATTAATTTTGCATAAACAGTTATTGTAGCTTGTTGAAATTCAGGCTCCTATCATCAAGGGATAAACTTGTTTTTTAAGGTATGTGTAGGGATTACAGAAACTTTAATCTAGGGAGGGTTCAGTGGGTAAGTATTTTGCATTGAGAAGCAATTAAGTTTGTTTTTCTTATATAGCTGCTTTTCACCCATATTTTCTAAGCAGTCTTAGGGTGAAAGATGTGAAACACCTCTCAGCTTGATTAAAAAGCAAAATTTATTTGCAAATTAAGTTTATTTACAGTTGGTGTTTAGTGGTACCATTTTGCTTATTTTATTTTATTTTATTTTATTTTATTTTTTTGATATCCTATCACTTCTCCCAGACTAATGCTAGTGGCTACTGAGCATACTTTTGAAGTATAATTAGTCATGCTGTGAAATGTCTTAACTTTCAGGCTTTGAGATGGCTAGATTGCGTACACTTTTCTTTTAAATTAAACAGTTTAGAATTTTACATTGTTATGAAATCTACTGATGTTAAACAAGTATGTTCCTTATGATGGTATTTATATACCAAATCTGGCTTTCCTTTGCTGTTTTTTGTAACGAAGCTTTAATTTTATTGTGTAACTATTCCCTGAATATACTTTTCCACCACCTCTTCACTTTGCTGATGTTTTGGATGGCAGTGAGGGACAGAGGACAATTGCTCTTTCCATTTAATTCTGAAAGAAGATGCTTGTCTGACTATCTCAGATTAATCATACCCATAAAAACTGGGTTAAAATCCTTGCAGTGAGCGTGGAGGGGTGTGGATAGTTTTCTCCAAATCTTGAGAATGTGCTCAAACCATTTAGGGTACATCTACATAGCAAAGAAAAACCTGCTGCTGGCCCGGGTCAGCTGACTTGAGCTCATGGGGCTCAGGCTGCAGGCTGTTTCATTGCTGTGTAGACTTCTGGCCTCCGACTCAGGTCCTAATCAGCTGATGTAGGCCAGCAGTGGGTTTTTTTTTTTTTTGCTGTGTAGACATACACATAGAGTTTCTAAACTGTGCAGAGGAAAAACCTTTGATCACACAGAATCCCCGTCATCAGGTCAGGATGGGTTTGCTGAGTAACTGTTCACAAATTGGACGTGTGTGTGTGCGTGCGCGCATAAGGGGTGTGTCATGGTCCATAGGAACCACAAGTGCTTTTATGCCTTCCTCAGCTGTCATCTGCTCTTCCCCATTTGGCCAGCTGTTGGGGCATGGGGTCAGGTGGCAGCATTATGTGCTTTGCCCTGTACTATTACTGTGTTAACCAAGTTGGGTAATTCTTCTCCCTAGTTAAACCTGCCCAGCACGTGCGGAGCATAGAGAAACGGTGTTGGCAAGATAAGGATGAGGGAAATAGGATTGTACAGGAGGCCCTCATTAGTAGGTCACCTGCGGCCTGATGAAAAATGGGTCCTTGGATCCTGGTCATTATATCCCGTGGATAGTGCCTTGTTGTCCTGTGGTGAGACATTGTGCTTGTCCATTACTACATTCTCATACCGACATTAGTATTATGGTACTGCTGTAAAGTTTTTAATAATCCCTGTGGCTATCAAATTAGGGCATAAACTGCTACCCTGACAATGAACTAATTTACAATCAGAAGCAAGGAAATGTAGCAGGACAGGCTGGAACTGTGTCCTGCACACTCCCTGCCCTACCTTGACATTTCAGTGTACATAGTCAGGACTTGCTCTTTATACTTTATGGCAGGTTGTGCCTAGGTCCTGTGGCAGGGCTCCCTGATTTATGCAGCACTGCAGTGCTGAATTCTGCCAATCCAGAAATTCTCTGGCAGTTTGAATAAAAAAAAAAGATGTTTTAAATGTATTTAAATAAGAGAGAAGACGACCCTCTTTAGCATGTTCCAGATATTCATTTTGAATATTCATGGTGTTACTGCAATGGATGCAAAAAATGAGCATGTTCATATGCTCGATGGTATTCAACAGGGGTACAAGAATTTTTGTGTCCAGTTCATCATCTGAGCTCCGTGCAGGCAAACTCCCAAGTTGCTGCCTGCCTCAAGTTGACAAACTTTGTTTTCTTGCACTCTTCCCATCTAAAGCCTTCCCAAACTGCTTGCTTCAACATTTGTTATAATAAATGAAATTATAGTCATAGCCAGGCTGAAGCAAGAACTGACATGGCCACCTTCAGCCAGTGAATGTTGTTGCTGAATTATAGCATCCCCTCCCTAGCCTCCCCGCAGGGGGCTGTAGCGTAAAGGAAATGTGACAGACCTGGAATCGTAACTCAAATTTTATGGCTAAAATATTGTAACCTCCATAAGCATTTCTCATTAGAACCAGAAATTTTTGAATAGTTTAGTGGGTGAATTAGAGTATTGAAACATTTAGCAGTGCTCATTTTTTGCCTAACATATTATCTTGCTTCCTCATAACTTGAAGACCAGGTACAAATTCTAAAGATGTTGATTAGAAATTAAATTAAAACTGTTTCAGAAGCCCATGAGGCCAGGATGTAAGAAGTCGTGGCACAAATATTGTATTTGCCATTTGTTTCCTATTCTTTATCCCACTGAATACTGGTGTTGCCTATGAGACAAATACTGATTTCCTCTACTTATTATTGAAGACATTGCACCTTTAAAAGCAGCATAATAGTGAATCTTGATTAGTACAAGGTCTCAGTTTAATTTGACTTTTTAGAATGTTTTTTAAAAATGTGAGTTTTGGAGAGAATAGCAAAGTGCATCTGTCCCATTGCAAGACAAGTTCAGTATCTAGGAAAGCACTCCACACCAATTCATTTAAGCTGTGGCTTAGAAATAAGCAATATCCTTCCAGGGAAAAGACATTTTAATGAGATTTGAAGCTGCAAGGGATAACATTGTAGTAACTGCTGGAATGTCTGCATTTTCCCCCTTTTCCCATTAAAAGGGATTAATCCTAAACAGGGGAGTCTACCTGTCTGTGTCTTCACTGTCACTATGTGTTGGACAATGTCAAAGATTTTCAGTTGGTTTTGTAGTAAGTCAGAATCTGTAACTTGTCCTATGCTAAGTTTGGATTTTGTTGGTGTAGTTTAGTCATAAAAACCTCCAGTTTTTCACCGAAAGGAGAAAAACAATCTGCCTGCTGCAAGGAGCAGGATGTAGATGACTGTAGGAGAAGATGTAATTTTGTAATTTTTGGAGTGATTACTTGTCATGTGTCTCTTCTCCTCTCCCCCCCGCCCCCCGAGTACATTTGAGTCACAAGCTGTGAAAACATTGAGTGCTGCTATCAGGTAAATCAAATGATTGATATCCATCTACTATTAATGCTGATATCTTGAAAGGTGATCGTGGTTCGGTAGCAGTGGAAATAACAACAAAGGTGTGGTGATGCAAAGCTTTCTAAACTGGCTTCTAGTTTGATTTTACCTTTTTCACTACAGCATTTGACAAATAAGAGACCTTCTGTTTTAAAAGAAATAAATAAAGATGCCTTGTGAAGGAATATTCACATTCTCCTCCTTGCAGAGATCATTTGTGGGAGCTGAACACAGACAAATATAATTTTACAAAGATTTGATTGACCTACTCTAAAACTTACAGTAAACTGATAAATGCTCTCTGATGTGACACCTTTGGTTACATTGAAATACATAAATAGGAGCACACCTGTATGGTCTTTTGAAACTCTTGCTCACATTTCTCTGGTAAATGAATTGCAGAACCTAAAGGGAAGCTAGTGAGAAGTAAGCTAGGGTGTGAATTTAAAGCCCAAATTCTGCACTCACTCCTTTTGTGGACACTTCTGTTTCATGCTAAGTGTGTCTGCACAGGAAGTTAGGGCAGAATAGTTATTTGCACTTATAGCTATTCCACGTTAGCTATTCTTGGCTCTTCCCTGCATAGACAAGCCCAGAGAAGGAAGAGAATTTTGTATTTGAGATGTAGAAAAATATTAGTGGAGACCTTATTTGAGGTTGAACAATAATAAATGCAGAACTCTGTCCCTATCTGGGGGGAGGACAACATGTAACTCTCTTTTGTAGAGCATCAGGTATGCTGTGGATTTTAACTTTTAATGTACATAATACAGCTAAAGCAAAATATAACTTTGTTTTAATGCATTTTCAGGAGATACAGTTGGAACATGCAAAACAAGCATTTGTGCAGCGAGACAATGCTCGAGCTGGAAGAGTCACTGCCATTGACTTCAGGGACATTATGGTCACTATCCGGCCACACATGTTGACACCATTTGTAGAAGAATGTCTAGTAGCAGTAAGTTGTGCATAGCTTATTTGTACTGTCATAGAGATCAGGGTCTCATTGTGCAAACGCAGAGACAGTCCCTTCCCCAAATTTATTACTCTGTTTGCACCCTGTGCCCATCACTTGATACATAATTGTCCACATACACAAACTTAGACTCTCATCTCAGGCTATCTCTCTTCAGAGATCCTCCTGTCAATTCCTCACACAAGAGCCCAAGCAAATTATGAATGGTGAAAAACCTTGGGCTGTGTCATACCAACATATTGTTCTGTCGTGGCAAATTGTACTCTATTCCAACAAGCCATTGCTCCACCTGAGCAATCGTTCTTGAAATATTTGTTTTGTTAGCTTAAAGTTCCACTAAGAGCTCACAATTGTGTGTCGTATCTGGAACAGTGAAAGCTGGGAATTGTCACTAGAAACTGTTGAAAGAGCTTTTCAAACCATATTATAGAATGAATAGAAATTAGATAAGACTTGGGTTGGTTCATCCAGTCTATTCTGTGGCAGTTTGGGTTTATTCCCTATAATATATTCCTCCCCCTCCCCCAATACTTTTCCATTCAGATTTTAAATGTATCACCCACTACACTTTCCACCCCTTCCTTTGGTCAGTGATTCCAGCCTTGTGCTGAATATCTTAATTTTGGACTAATTTGGTCTATATCTTTGTGGTAGTGCCTAGATCTGAACCTGCTACTGTGGGTGAGGTCTCTTCAGAGCCGTGTAGAGAGGGTTGCCTCTGCATATCCAACCTAACAATGACTTGCATGTGTGTCTTTTTCTTTTCCCCCATCTCCTGTGACATATCTCCTGTTTTCAGTGGTCAGAAATGTGCTAGGTTATGAATGCTGTACTTAAATTATATTGTACTGAATGTACTTATTGTATTTAACCAACACAGTGTGCTCTGAATTGAAATGTTTGGGTTAACCATTTTTAAAATGTGTTTTGATTAAGTTTTTCTGTGTATCTATAAGTTTTAAGATTTTCTCAATTGAAGAAATAAACCAACTTATGAAATATGTCCAACTGAAACAGTATTGAAACTTGAACTCTGTAAATTACTGCTGGTCATGTTGTTATAATCCTGCATATGTATTTGTTTAGGCTTCTAGGGGTGGGGTGAGTCTTACATTCTGGTTATGATTAGTTTCAGTAACATAAGACTCTTTCATATGGCTATTTATTTTGCATTTAAAAAGAAATCCCTTGCTACTGTCGTTGTTGTAAACTAATGTTGTTTCAAAGCTTTATTCAAAGATTTTCTTGATCCTAAAGTGTTGCAAAACGGTTAAAATAGCTCCTCTCCTTCTCTCTTTTTTTACTCTCTCTGTTGCAGGCTGCTGGAGGTACCACTTCCCATCAGGTCAGCTTTTCCTATTTTAATGGATTTAATTCCCTTCTTAACAACATGGAGCTCATTAGGAAGATCTACAGTACTCTGGCTGGAAATAGAAAAGATGTGGAAGTGACTAAAGGTTAGTAGAAATGTTCTGATTGTGCAGTCGGAGCATTGGCTTGGGGGAGGGAACTCGTTCATGTGCTTTTTAAAGCAAACAAACAAACAAACTTGTGCCTGTGTTTTCAGCTCTTTGTGGTGTATTGTTCAACCATTCATGCTCCTGTTTAGTCCACCCTCCGGGATTTCCATTTTGTTACCGCCAGGGAGAAAGTCCTAGGAAACTGAAGATGTCTGCGGGGGAAGGGAGCTGGGTGAGGAGAGAATGTAAAGATATTCAAAGTCTTCAAAAACTTCCTAGGACTCCTGCCAAATTGGCAGCCTATTAAAACTGACCTTCAAGGGTAGTTAAAGAATTCCATAAACTTGTAGTGGCGGCATAGTAAGCTGATCTACAAGCTTGGAACAAGATGTTATCTGCTCTATCTAATCGCTTTTATAGAGAATTCCCTCTGCAACACCAAAGCTTCATTTAATGTGGCCTACTGGGACATATACATGAAAAGGTCCACATCTTTGTTCATGGGGTGTTTGGATTTGTTGTTGTTGTTTTTTCTCCTCGGACCTACAACTGATTGGTACCGTATGTCAGATATCTTAAATCCTGCTGATGGCACTGAGTTTGAAAACCAGAAAGCTACTCTATTTCCATGCTTGATGTAGAATTTAAAACATACATTTACATTGTGGTAGGAGCACTTTTTGCAGTGTCTTGGTTTAATACTAAAATGAATGATGACTCTGGGATGCTCGGGGTGTTCTGTTTTGGTTTGATTAGTTTTCCTCTCTCATATATTTTTATTCTGTTGTAGAGGAGTTTGTTCTGGCAGCTCAGAAATTTGGTCAGGTTACACCAATGGAAGTTGACATCTTGTTTCAGTTAGCAGATTTATATGAGCCACGGGGGTAAGTAGAAATTATCTCTCTCTCTGTCTTTTTTTTTTTTTTTTTTTTTAAAAAAACAGTGGGAAGTGGGGAAGTCTAGAACACTGCCTAGAAGTACAGGTAACTTATAGTTGTTTAAAAACCCTCTGTTTAATGTAAATTTCAGTTTAGTGTTTGCTTGGTCCTCACAGACGTATGACACTAGCTGACATTGAAAGAATTGCTCCTCTGGAAGAGGGAACACTGCCCTACAATCTTGCTGAGGCTCAGAGACAGGTAAGAAAAGAAGCTGTAATGATGCTTTTAGCATACTTTTTTATTCCTTCCACCCTCTCAATGCCCTGCTCTTCTCTTCTTGTCTGAGTTAGCCATGTTTCCTTTCTTTTGCACTTTATAACCTAAAGAACAAAGGGTATTGTTGGAATCTTCACTTTAAACACCCCCCCGTCCCTCCTCCCCCTTTCATCCAAAACAGTTGCTAATTTTTTACTCTTGCCATTTAAGAAGTTGAAATGTGATAGATTTGATTGTAAGGATAAAACAAAAGTGTAAAAGTGTCATCTAACCACTTACAAAAAGATGATGTATGCTCACTTACTAAAGAAGTTTAACCCTCCCTGATTATCTCCCTCAAAGTAGTTTTTAATGAGGAAGGAAGACTTTCTGACTTCCGGTTTCAGAGTGGCAGCCGTGTTAGTCTGTATCCGCAAAAAGAAAAGGAGGACTTGTGACACCTTAGAGACTAACACATTTATTTGAGCATAAGCTTTCCTGAGCTACAGCTCACTTCATCGGACTCATTCAGTGGAAATACAGTGGGGAGATTTATATATACAGAGGACATGAAACAATAGGTGTTACCATACACACTGTAAGGAGAGTGATCAGGTAAGGTGAGCTATTACCAGCAGGAGAGAGGGGGGAAAAAGCCTTTTGTAGTGATAATCAAGGTGGGCCATTTCCAGCAGTTGACAAGAACGTCTGAGGAACAGCGGGGCAGGGGGAGATAAACATGGGCAAATAGTTCTACTTTGTGTAATGCCCCATCCACTCCCAGTCTTTATTCAAGCCTGAGTTAATTGTATCCAGTTTGCAAATTAATTCCAATTCAGCAGTCTCTTGTTGGGGTCTGTTTTTGAAGTTTTTATGTTGGAGAATTCCCACTTTTAGGTCTGTAATCGAGTGACCAAAGAGATTTGAAGTGTTCTCCCACTGGTTTTTGAATGTTACAATTCTTGGTGTCTGATTTGTGTCCATTTATTCTTTTACGTAGAGACTGTCCAGTTTAGCCAATGTACGTGGCAGAGGGGCATATATCCCATTGGTAGATGTGCAGGTGAACGAGCCTCTGATAGTGTGGCTGATGTGATTAGGCCCTATGATGGTGTCCCCTGAATAGATATGTGGGCACAGCTGGCAACGGGCTTTGTTGCAAGGATAGGTTCCTGAGTTAGTGGTTCTGTTGTGTGGTGTGTGGTTGCTGGTGAGTATTTGCTTCAGTCACAGAAACAACTCTGACATCATAATCGAAAAGGCTGACAAAGGAGGTGCTGTCGTCGTCATGAATGAGTCAGAATATGAACAAGAGGCTGTTAGGCAGCTCTCCAACACTACTTTCTACAAGCCATTACCCTCTGATCCCACTGAGGGTTACCAAAAAAAACTACAGCATTTGCTCAAGAAACTCCCTGAAAAAGCACAAGAACAAATCCACACAGACACACCCCGGAACCCCAACCAGGGGTATTCTATCTGCTACCCAAGATCCATAAACCTGGAAATCCTGGGCGCCCCATCATCTCAGGCATTGGCAACCTGACACCAGGATTGTCTGGCTATGTAGACTCCCTCCTCAGGACCTATGCTACCAGCACTCCCAGCTATCTTCGAGATACCACTGACTTCCTGAGGAAACTACAATCCATCGGTGATCTTCCTGAAAACACCATCCTGGCCACTATGAATGTAGAAACCCTCTACACCAACATTCCACAAAAAGATGGACTACAAGCTGTCAGGAACAGTATCCCCGATAATGTCACGGCAAACTTGGTGGCTGAACTTTGACTTTGTCCTCACCCATAACAATTTCACATTTGGGGACAGTGTATACTTTCAAATCAGCGGCATTGCTGTGGGTACCCACATGGCCTCACAGTATGCCAACATTTTTATGGCTGATTTAGAGCGCCACTTCCTCAGCTCTCATCCCCTAATGCTCCTACTCTACTTGCATTACACTGATGACATCTTCATCGTCTGGACCCATGGAAAAGAAGCCCTTGAGGAATTCCACCATAATTTCAACAATTTCCATCCCACCATCAACCTCAGCCTGGACCAATCCACACAAAAGATCCACTTCCTGGACACTACGGTGCTCATAAGTGATGGTCACATAAACACCACCCTATACCGGAAACCTGCTGACCACTATGCCTACCTACATGCCTCCAGCTTTCACCCTGACCACACCACACGATCCATTGTCTACAGCCAAGCTCTGCGATACAACCGCATTTGCTCCAACCCCTCAGACAGAGACAAACACCTACAAGATCTCTATCAAGCGTTCTTACAACTACAATACCCACCTGCTGAAGTGAAGAAACAGATTGACAGAGCCAGAAGAGTACCCAGAAGTTACCTACTACAGGACAGGCCCAACAAAGAAAATAACAGAACGCCACTAGCCATCACCTTCAGCCCCCAACTAAAACCTCTCCAACGCATCATCAAGGATCTACAGCCTATCCTTAAGGATGACCCATCACTCTCACAGATCTTGGGAGACAGGCCAGTCCTTGCTTACAGACAGCCCCCCAACCTGAAGCAAATACTCACCAGCAACCACACACCGCACAACAGAACCACTAATCCAGGAACCTATCCTTGCAACAAAGCCCGTTGCCAACTGTGCCCACATATCTATTCAGGGGACACCATCATAGGGCCTGATCATATCAGCCACACTATTAGAGGCTCGTTCACCTGCACATCTACCAATGTGATATATGCCATCATGTGCCAGCAATGCCCCTCTGCCATGTACATTGGCCAAACCGGACAGTCTCTACGTAAAAGAATAAATGGATACAAATCAGACGTCAAGAATTATAACATTCAAAAACCAGTGGGAGAACACTTCAAATCTCTTTAGTCACTCGATTACAGACCTAAAAGTGGCAATTCTTCAACAAAATTGAACTGGAATTAATTTGCAAACTGAATACAATTAACTTAGGCTTGAATAAAGACTGGGAGTGGATGTGTCATTACACAAAGTAAAACTATTTCCCCATGTTTATCTCTCCCCCCTCCCTTCCCCCAACTGTTCCTCAGACGTTCTTGTCAACTGCTGGAAATGGCCCACCTTTATTATCACTACAAAAGGTTCCCCCCCGCCCCCTCCGCCGCTGGTAATAGCTCACCTTACCTGATCACTCTCTTTACAGTGTGCATGGTAACACCCATTGTTTCATGTTCTCTGTGTATATAAATCTCCCCACTGTATTTTCCACTGAATGCATCCGATGAAGTGAGCTGTAGCTCACAAAAGCTTATGCTCAAATAAATGTGTTAGTCTCTAAGGTGCCACAAGTCCTCCTTTTCTTTTTTCTGATTTCAGTGTGGATGTCAGTTCTGGCATCCAGCATGCTAAATGAAAACGGTAGTCCTTGTTCTAAAGAGATGTACGTGTTCAAGTCTTCAGTACGTTGTCTGTCTGCTGTGCTTTACATTTAGTGTGCCATCATAGTTTAAAAACTAAGACTCTCTGCTGTGTGGAAGGATTCATAAGTTTTATGGGGAAAAAATGTAAGACGTGGGACTGTTCTATGGCAAAAAAAGAACCTTGGGAACTCCTTTTTTTTAGTCTCATAGGCGTCTTCAATTTTAGTTTGTAATCACGTTTTTGTGGGTCTTTCCAACTGTCTTAAAATTGACGCAGTCTTGGGTGTAGATAGTCTTAGAAAAACATAGTTTAAGGGAAACCAAGCTTTGTATCTTGCAAGACTAAATTTTTTTTTGTTCTGAGCTTTGGGTCTGTGCAGAGACGCCAGTTTGACCACAATGAATTGATGCAGGCTACGTTTTTAGGACTAACAGGCCTTCAGCCAGGCCTCTATGTGTGTGTGTGTGTACGTGTGCATGTGTGTTCCATCCCCCCCATCCAATGCAGTATCCTGGGTTTTTTTTAGCAATTTGTAAATATTGAGTGTACTATGATGAATTCTAATTAGCTGACTCCCAAAAGCTGACCATCTCTTCCTAGAAGTCCTGCAAGGGAGCTAAGAAGCGATTGTGTTGTACTATGTATTAATTAGTGTAAGCTACAGTAGGTAGCAGTAGTGCAGCTAAAACTGCAGTGATGGAAACATCTGCTTCATGCATTCTCTCAAATTTTCTGCATAGGGGTCGAATGTCTGTTCAGGTGTTCTTTGTTCTGCGTTATACTGTTTTTAAGAAGATAGGAAATGCCCAAGAAGCCTGTTTAAATCATCCCCACTTTCGGTTGTCAGTTGTACCTCTTAACTCCTCCCATCCAGCTTTTATTTTACTGTTATCTACTTCAGTGGTTCTCAACCAGGGGTACATGTACTCTTGGCGGTACTTAGAGGTCTTCCGGGGGTACATAAACTCATCTAGATATTTGCCTAGTTTTACAGCAGGCTGCAAAAAAGCACTAGCAAAGTCAATACAAATTAAAATTTCTTTCAGACAATGCCTTGTTTATATTGCTCTATATACTATACACTGAAATGTAAGTACAGTATTTATATTCCAGTTGATTTATTTTATAATTATATGGTCAAAATGAGAACATAAGCAATTTTTCAGTAATAGTGTACTGTGACAGTTTTGTATTTTTATGTCTGATTTTGTAAGCAAGTAGTTTTTAAGTGAGGTGAAACTTCAGGGTACACAAGACAAATCAGACTCTACAAGGGGTACAGTAGTCTGGAAAGGTTGAGAACCACTAGTTCTACTTGGTGCTTGTAGTGAAAGAATTTTAGTTACCTTGCAGTAAACTGTGATACATATAATTTATTTTTAGGCAATTCAAGCTATTTGCTCTAGATCACTAGAGTATATAACAGTTCATTTAAAAAAAAACTGATAAAATAAGGAAAAATAGACGATTTCAGTAGTGAAATTAAAACTTCCATATTGTCCTATTCCCTAGAGCATCCACCAACCTTATTAGAGAAGGTAATGGTGGGAAAGGAGAGTGTAAGGATTACCACTGTCTCTGAGTTCCTTTCTGCTACTAGAAAGCAATTCTGAACTTGGAACATTTCTTAAATGTAAATCCAATCAGTGTTTGAATACTAACACACAGGAATTTCAAAGTAGAATTGTTTCCAGGTGTAGGAAATGGTGATTTGTCTGCTAGTGCTTTTTTTATAAAGCATTTTGGTCACTGTTTGACTTTGGGGATATCTTATTATGTTGGGAACGCCCAGTGCTCTTGTCTTTTCTATTCCAGTCATAACAGGTTACATTTTTGCAATAACACAGAAAATGGAACTGCAATTTTCAATTATTTTTTAGGGGTTGTTTTCTAACATACCGCTGGGATTACCTAGTGGTATCTGACATTGGCTTCACTCTACACATATCTACTGTCCACGTATCTATCTGGTTATAAGATTTACTGTAGTGAAATGGTAGTCTAATTTTTTTTTACTCTTCTCATTGTCCCAACCCCTCCCCTTGCAGAAAGCTCCAGGTGATGTTTCTCGCCCTATTCTCATCCAGATAGCAGAATCAGCCTACAGGTTTGCCCTGGGTTCAATTGCTGGAGGTTAGTCATGGATAAGTGCAAGAATTTGCATCTTTCTGTCTTTCTTTCTCCTGTTTAAGTGTAGGAAGATAAAGCCTTGCCTATCTTTCTTTTTGAGCCATAACTCTGAGAGAGAATTAGAGCAGGGGGAACCTGTTGTATAATTTCTTCTGTACTGGCAAGTGATCCGAGATTTACAGGTGTTTTTTCTGCCTGGCTTGTCACCAGACTGGTTTCATAAGAGACAGGCTAATGATGAGGAAGGGCTATGATATGCACTTTTAATTAAAATGGACTGTGACTCCCCTTTACTGAACCAGCTTATATTGTAGATGAAAAAGACACAAGTGATTATTGAGATATAAGCATAGAATGTGTTTAAAAAAAATAAAACGGATGCAGAAAAACACTTTTCCACACATCAAATTTTATTTGCAGCTGTTGGAGCTACTGCAGTGTATCCAATTGATCTGGTGAAAACTCGAATGCAAAACCAGCGCTCTACCGGGTCATTTGTGGGAGAACTTATGTACAAAAACAGCTTTGATTGCTTTAAGAAAGTGCTGCGTTATGAAGGCTTCTTTGGACTGTACAGAGGTCAGTTTCCAAATGTCATATATAATATATAATAAACTAAAAAAAATTTTCTGCCAACCTGAATTCCTCAGTCTCTGTTGTTGGGGCTTGAATAAAAAGGGAAAAAACTAATATTCTGGGCCTGGTTTATGCTTGTGTCGTCTAAATGTCTTTGATCAGACTTGTTGCTCCTAATATTAAGTCACAACTCTCTTCTAGGTCAGGGGTCTGTGAACTTTTTCATAGTACAAAGCACATCTTAATTGAGAAATTATCTTGGGGGCCTCTTCCTCTCTTCATTCACAATGTCGTGGACCACGTCCCCTCCCATCTGCAATTGTATAGCACTGCTGTGGCAACTACAGCAATTGCTGACAGGGAAAACTTAGCATTAGAAAAGCTTTGATGTCCTTTTGCAGTCTTTAGTATGATGAGCATCTTGTAATTTTTGACAAAAGTTAATCAAACCATCTACTTCTGCTCTTCATTTTATTGTACCCTCCCATCTGTTAAGTTTCTTTTGGCTGAAAACAAGAAGGAAAGTCAATACCATGTGAACAGCTAGCTCTTCTTGGACCATCAGCATGTGCTTGACTGATCACATGTTGTCCACGGAATAGAGTTGGTCATCTTTTATGTACACCAGCCCCTGTTATCTTGCCAGCCATGGCTCCAATTCAGAATCCAAGAGACTGCTGGGTTCAAGTATTGACACAAAAAGAAAAAACATCAACAATATTACTTCAGGTTATGGATAGGTTGTCACAGATAATTATAAACTGATACACGTGACTGCAGTTTTTCCAGTGGTGGCACACAGGTAAAGTAAATTACTCTTCTTCTGGAATCAGACATATTAAGTACACTACCAGAGGTAGTTTATGCTCCTCTGACACATATCAGTGAAGATTCGACTTTCATTTCCTATTTTGCCCTCATACAAACCTGGATTGAAGCTGATTTTGGATATCTTTTTAGAGTAAGCATACGTGACACTGTAGTGACTGAACATAATTTCTGAAAACAACTGTTGTTTTTGGTCTGACTTCCCGTAAGAAATTCAACCTGAGGCACAAATGAAGCATAGACAATTTCAGTCCAGCAGATTACAGTTTGACAAAGTTATAAGCAACAGAAAACAGAGTTATAATACAAAGTGTTAGACAACTGTAATAATAGTTTACAGTGGTGATGTAGACTTGAGGAAGAGCTTTGTGCAGCTTGAAACCTTGTACCTTCTTCCAACAGAAGTTGGTCCAATAAATACCAATAAAAACCTACCTTGTCTCAACCTTAATAATAGGTGTTGCTACTCACTCTCCCTGTAACGCAGTGCTCCCTGAGGCATGCCCCCCTAAGGGGTGTGAAGGAACTTTCGGGGAGGGGGGTGCGACGGGGCCTGGGACAACACCCATGGGGTGGCAGGGAGGGAGTGCCATCCAGTTGCAGCTCCATCCCCAGCCATGGTTCCGCCCGCCCTCATTTCCTCTCCATCCGAAGGCCAGCTCTGCCTCTAGCCCCAGCTCCTCCCCCACCCCCAGTTCTGCCCCCACTCCACCTCAGCCCATGCTCCTCTGCTGAGGAATCCTGGGCTGTGCAGTAATGGAAGGGGAGCATGGACAGATTCATTACTTGTGTGCGGTGGGAGCACAGCAGGAAAAGTTTGGGCGCCACCGCTGTAATGTGTGCTTTTTATTATTGGATGTTGGTTGACTAATTCCTCTATAGACACAGATTATGTAGATTAAACACAATGGATATTTAATGACTAGGTAGCTAAATGTGCTATGAGTTTTTTGATCAAGCCTAGTAATTTAGTAAAGAATGGTGACAGATATTTTCTTCTTGCTAGGGGTTTCTAGCAACCAAAACCTTAGAAAATGCCCAACTATTAGATGAAAAATATAATTTAATTTCCTAGTGTACAGCTGCTTTACCTGCGTTTCCGAAATAGCAAATTGGTGCCATCAGGATGCCATGAGAATTCCATTATATCTTCTTCTGACAAATTGTATAAACCGCTCTAACACAGAGAGAATTTCAAATTGGGGAAATCAGACATGTCCTGCATAAAGATAAACTCCTTTTGCTCATCACGTTGTTTGTACATTGTCCTGTGTTGCTCCTTTTGCCAGTTTTCAGGCAAGTAATACTGGGTTTATGAGCTTCCTCGACCATAGCCCATCATCTCTGTTATCTTGAAGTAGATTCTGAAACGGTGAATTTGCAATCAGTTTGACAGTGTTAATGCCCTAAACACAGGATTATGATCTCATTTCAGGCTTAAACAGGAGAAGAAACTGGATTATTTTGAACAACACAGTCATTGTAGAGGCAATTTGCTGGCAAAGTAAACTGCATTTTGTACAAATGCTTTGTTTGAAGTTTGCCGTGGTGTAACTTCCCTTTTTAAAGATGAATATAGATGGAATTTATTAAAGAATTTGGAACTCCCTCTAGCTACTTGCAATGGCTGTTGGGCTGCTACCTGATTGCCAGGTGTATGACAAAAGTACACTGGGAAAATTTGGCAGCTGAGGGGAGGTTGAAGAGGTTCCAGTTAGGTTTGGATGCTGAGGGGGGATGACAAGAATTTGAGGGACGAATTTACAGATTAGTACATTCACCTGCTATATAGCACTATGCTTACTTTGACAGAAAAACTTCCCATGTCACTTCATGTTGCTGTCTGTAGTTCCCTGTAAATTCAGTATTTAAGGTTAAAGTAGCACATATGTCCCACTGTTCAATAACTGAGGCTCTTTATGATAATATGCAGCGCTCAGAGCCATGTTTGTTAGCAGTGGAAACTTCAGTAATCTGAAGAACTCTGTTAACAGTGCAATTATTCAGAATTGAGATAGTTGGGCATTAGATACTCTGTGCACTGCAGTGTCAGACAAGTAAGCAGGTCTTCCAGACCCTACTTTGGATATTTTTTAAACAGATCACATTTTTCCATTCACTGGAGCAAACAGAGATTTTTTTATTTCCACTCCAATTTTTAAAAGAGCAGAAATACCATATCTTAAACCACCAATCTCAGATAAGGATAAATTACACCATCTTGTGGATGTAAAGAGAGCATTAAATTTTCTTTAAAGAGAGTTCAGTTCTCAGGGTAATTGGGATGGTGTCACTTGGAAGGCACCTACATGACAGTGATTATGGGCACAATATAAACACTGGTACATACTTTTTGTAACTTTCTAAGGTGCCAATGTGGAAATACCCCTTCTACTGAGGTGAGGGGAGAGACCTGGGATCTTTGACCAAATGATAGGGACTTTATTTTTCTCTTAATTCCAAAGATGACCCCTCCAGTGCCACAATACCCCCCAACACTTCATGATCTATAGACTTTAATCATGCCTTTTGGTCACCATATGAATTTACATGTGTCTCATACTACTAATGAAATGGGATCTCTGTGATAGAAACTTCATTTTCTGGAAACTTGCAATTGGGTACTAATTTATGGAGTGGTAGTACTCTCATATTGTCTGTTTTCCTGTGTAAATCATGTAAGAGGAAAGTTTGCCGTGTTCAATTATCAACTCTGCATTGTGTGTCATAGGGGTTTCAAGCATTTTTCATAGATGGAGCAACAAGTCGTCCCACTTACTCACTGTTTGTGTGGTATAGTTAGCTGATACTAAAAAAATAAAAATAAAGCATGGTGTGAAACCAAGATCTGATCATCCACAGAAACCTATAATATATTTTTGATTAATAAGACCTGTCTCCCCCACTACTGAAATGAAGCAGAAACAGTTTATAGTGCTGATTTGATATATACTGATTTGAAATTTTTTTCTCTGATTCCATAAGCTTTTAATTTAATTTGTAATACTACTTTTTTTTACCATATCCATCTTTGCCTTCTTTCAGAGCCCTAGTATAATGCGAGGTCAGAAACCTAATATGTGCATAGATTATATGGGGAAACTACTATTAAGTAGCATTTCTCTTTATTATATATAATATTTTATAGGTGGCACACACAGCAACACGTCTAATTAAAATTGCCTAAGTATTCTCATACTATGAAGGGTTTTGGGTTTTTTAGATGTTTTATAATTTTCACTTTTTGGGTTGAAACTTCCTCTCTCAGGTAAATTTTTGTGGAAAGCTTGAGTGAAAACAATTCAGTTGGGTTTTTTGAGTGCAGAAGAAGGCAGATGGGAAGAAATGACTTTTGCCAGGATAAACACATTTTTGCTTTTTTTTTTTTAAGTACCTTTACTACCTTGAACAATTGGGATAGAAAAAATATGGCAAAGTGACCGTTCCCAAATCTGTCCAGTGAAAATCAGTTCCATTTGTCCCAATTATAAGGGTTCCAAAAATTGGACACTGAATATATACAATTTCTTTAAATTAACGATCTCCCAATATTTTGTCACTGCACATCTATCAGAGTCAATGGGAATTTTTCTCTTGATTTCATTGGGCTTGAGATGGAGTGTGTGAAGTGTGCATGCACTGTCGTTATATCCAGGAAAGGTCCAGATGTACTCTGTTTATGCTGATGTAAATTCAGATTTACTTTATATTTATAAAGTGATGATTGCAAATAGAATTAGGTCCAAAATAAGACATGGATTGTTAGAATTCAGTCTTATTCAGTATGTGTCCCTGCCTCATTCATTGTGCACAACTGGCTGAATGAGGCGGGGTCCTGTGGAACAAGTAGTCATTCATTACATGATCACACATTGTCAGAGTGTATTTGCAAAGAACACAGAGTTAAGGTTGCACATGCAACTAGAACTAATTGAAAATATTCAAAATTTAAAATTCTTCAGCCAAATGTGGACAATTTGCCTTCACAAAATTTTCCCATTTTTTTGGCTAGCTGTACATGCATTTGCACCATTGGAATTTTCTTTCGTTTGACTGTTGAACAATGTAATTGTAATGCTGTTTTAACATAATTGTTTTGTGTGAAGACATGTACGTGTGTGTGCTTGTTATGATGCACATAATTAATAAATACCCGACTATTTCTTGACATGCAGAATATAGTTTGACTGCTTCTGAAACAGCAAGCCAAACGATACTGTTCTCAGGAAATGTCAATAGCAACCAGAAAAGCTGGAGGGTTGGAGCAAGACAGAAAAGAAAAAATATCTCTGGGTCAGATTAATGTATTTTTCATCCTATTTGTCATCCAAACATCCAGTTTGGTGGCAAAAAAGCCCTTTGGCAAGCAGGCTCCTTAGACATAGAACTATAGTTGTAGCCTCTTCACCCAAACATGAGAATTGCAAATGTTAGATTTAGTGTAATTTACCCAGAAGTACTGTGTACATTACTGAAATACTTCAGGCCTGCTCCTGCAACTCTTGCTCACAGGGTTACTTCTCACGTATGTAAATAGTGCTGTAAATCACACTCCCTTTTCACTGTGCACAGTGCTGCACTTGAAATCCCCATATCCCTTCTGTAAGGTTTTGTAACTTCTTTAGATCATTTCAGCTGAACTTTTACAAAAATAGATTGTTCACTTTAATTCAACAAGGCTGTGCTGACTAGAGACTCTCAGTTCCAACTGTATAGTGCAGCTCAGTTAAGAGAAATCAGAAATTCCACATACTGGTATCTAAATAATATAACTTCCAGTGTCTAAGCTTCGAGAATTAGCGCTCTAGACAAAGTGCTCGACTTAAGAATGCAGTTGTACATGTTTGGCTGTTTTGCATTACTTTCTTTCATATCCCCTTAGGTCATTCCACCTTATGCTATTGTTTCATGCCAGCAAAATGCTTTATTCTCTTGATTTCTGAAATGCAGATAACTTGTTTCACACTGCCGAATTACCTTAACTTTTGTCTGAAGAAATAACAGAACAAATTTTGATGTGTAGAGAAGAATACAGTATTATTTTGGTAAACCTGCCTTGGTATATAAATTTCTTAAATCACTAATATTAGTTTAAGTGCAAAGTAACTAAAATATGGATAGGAAGTTGCTTTGACTTCATGTGGCAGTAAGAAGTTTGTTCTTGAAATGGAATGTTTAAGTACTCATTAAATGTAATAGCAGAAAATTGCCTAAAAAATTGCCCTCGTTTCTGTGTGGTGATCTTTGCATATAGCCGTTGATTTGTTTAGCTAATACGAAGTTATTTAATACATTTAAGCTCTCTTTGTGTGTTTACAGGTCTTTTACCACAATTATTGGGAGTAGCCCCAGAGAAGGCCATAAAACTTACTGTAAGTCTGAAAGTGGGGGTTCTAGCCTTTAGCCATCATTTGTATGTCTGAATTTCCAATGAGGAGACGTAGAGTTTTTGTGCTTTAGTGTGTTAGAATATATTCCATGTTTTTTGTTAGATGAGGTTTTACTTCCAAAGGGTATGGCAATTGCTCAGATCTCAACCATGGGCACTGCAAGTGGTGTACAAGCAGCATACTTGTATTTCTGAAAAGGGGCTGATTAAACCTATCATTTGGGGGCTTGATTCAAAATGTACAAAGTCTCCCTAACCCACTAGTTTTACTCCTCTGTTTGTTTTGAAGTAGCCCAGGCCTTGATTTTGTTTCTTCTCACAAAGGAATAAGATTTTTTTTCCCCCACAGCAGTTGTTTAATTCCTAGATTAATATAAAAGAATGCTGGCAACAATGGAACTCTGATATGAAAGGAACCTGTTTGCATGTATTCCTATTATGTACATTACTTGCTCTTTAGCTCACGTAATTTTAGATTTTCTGAATATTTTGAAGGCATTAAAGAATTTCTCATTATAAACTAATCATAATGCATTGTTTATACACAAAAGCCAGTGATAATGTTTCTTTTTCATTAAGCTAACATTGCTATAAGATGTATTGTATCTCGAAATCCAATTTTAAAACAGCTTTCAGTTACCATTTTGGAGACTCTTATGGAAACTTATGATTATTTCATATATCTTTAAAATAATATGTTGATTTGAAAGAACAGTACTACAGTCAGCTTTACAATATTTCATATATTACATAAGATTTTATTTAATATCTATGACTGGCACCTTGATAGATGTAACATCTGGATTTATTTGCATTTTTAATTGCACTAAATTTGTAATTACTATGTGCTTCTCACTCCTTATTTACCAGCTTTCATAAATCCTTGTTTTTAAGGTTAATGATTTTGTGAGAGACAAATTTATGAACAAAGATCGTTCTGTCCCACTGGCAGCAGAAATTCTTGCTGGCAGCTGTGTAAGTATCTTCTTTACATTTCCTACTTTTGGGAGAGATTAAAATATACTATATAACATTAAATTTTGTGGACTAAGGTTTCTGTTTAACCACAGATCCAGTACAAGGACAGAATCTACTAGAGCAACTCAATTCTTTCCTAGATAGTCCCATTCTTGATGTGGAAGGGTAAACATTTGTATGATTCTTGCCTTTTAACTAATTTGTGTAATTCTTCACATCTTAGAATTGTTTCCTTAATAAAGGCACGTTGGCTGCAGCTTATGTCCTAAATAGGATTCATGCTAACCTTTCCAGAAGTTAATAATTAGTGCATTATTTCATTGTGGCACCCACTGTGCAATGTCACTTTTTTCCTGATGTTATATTGCGCCCACTAATTTTCACTTTTTGCAGTGATACTGGCTTTGTAAATGGCAAACACTACTCATGCTTCCTTGCGTTCATAGGAGACGTAGGCTGTGTAATGTTAACTACTGCATAATGCATTCCTGAATGTAGGCTGTATTTAAAACCCACCATAGTTTAGAAGACTGTTTTTCTTGCACAGAATAATATCTTATGCAGAATGAGATACAGGTTATTCATTATTTTACACTTTAGTTCTATCTAGTCATACTATATCTCACTTTATCTGGTGTATTGATTTTGTTCAAGCGAATATAAATACTTTAAGTAAAATGAACTCTTGTTCAAAGACTAGTGCACTTTAAAGATAAAGAACACTGTTTATTTAAACTAGCTTTGATCACTGGGGCAGAGCAGTGCTGGTATATTTTCAATCTAACTTAGTTTCTGCTGTCATAAGACAAATGAGGTCACATTTTAAAGCAGTTTCTATCTGTGCTGAAAATTATGTTGAACAACTTAAAAACAAATAATTCTATCTTAACATCAGTAGTGCAGAGATTCATGCTGTATGTGCTTGCAAAGAGCACATTATGATTATCGGAGCCTCAGGGTGCAGTTGTTTGAATGTAGTACAGACTGAGAAGTCCCGGCTTTCTGTAATTCTCATGGGATGAGGCAGGATTTGGCTGCTGTCTGACTACTGCTTCTGTTTGATCACTGACCTGTCGCAGACTGCCAGGTAGGATCCCCTTGTTCTGTAACTTTAGGAGCGTTCAAAAAAAAAAAAAAAAAAAAAAAAAAAAGAATGTGGGCCTTTAAAGACCCAAATAAAAGCACACACTGACTGAAGGGAAAATGCAATAAAGTACTTGTGGATACAGAAATGTTTCCCCCTCCCATTTAGAACATTTTTAGTTGTGTGCATATGTCATATAGAATTCAGTGCATCTTTTCAACATGAAAATGCACTAAATTAGCCTGATTTGTTTTATTGGCAGATTTGAATTTTTTTATATAGTGCAGGTAACACTAGTTCTTTCACTGTAACCTATCATTTATGAGACTGCTGCAGCAAGCCTTTTTCAATAGTTCATTGTAAACTAAGGATCTGCTTTAAGAGGAAGATTGCTTGGGACCTATTTTAAATGTGCTGTAAATGTTGGATTATCCCAGTTGGTATTTGAAATATAAAGTTAATTGAGATTCTGCATAAAGTTCTGGTAGGAGATGTGGTGGCAGAGTGCCTTGAGTTTTCCTTAATTCAAGTGTTTCACTTAAGGATACAGTTTAGTGCCAGGTAGATAGGTTGTGACTTGTATTATCTTCCTGCAGGTGGTCTCATTTTTTTGTATTTGTGCATCCCCTTCAAATTTACAGCACAGATTGTCTTTAGAAGTGATGCTAGTTGTTGGCTTCAATGGGAGCAGAGAGTTCTTTGGAAAAGTCCACCCTTGTCTTTTATGTCTACTTAAAACATTGATAATCCCCCATGTGGGAGGCAAGTAGACAGTGGTATATAGCGTGTCAAGACTCTTACAGCTTTTTTTTAATCATTATCCTACAGAAGTTTACAGGATTCCAAGAATATCAGAATTGATCCTAAATTAGAGCAGCCAATTAAGATGAATTTTGTAGGGGAAAGCTGTCAGACCAGCTTTCCACTCCCCATGCTCAGATCTCAGCTACAAATGGGTGATAAATTTACATTTAAAAATATTGGTCACCTTCTCTGATCTCCTAGGTCTGAAATATTTGATTAAGCAGGAACGTCTACACTTTTTCATGTAATAAACTTGGGTATTTATTTTTTATTCCAGCTCTGAGCACAGTGGGAGGACCAAGCAGCTCTGTAGATATATTTGTCTCTTTGGTAATACAAAGGGCTTTCAAGGGTTCAGTATCACATGAGCAGTTCCACTCTGCTGTTCGCCCAACCATTGCTAGGCGTTGACTTTTAAGTCCCTGGGGAGCTCACCTTGCATCATAATTACTGAGAATTAGTACACATGGCTGACTTTTGCACTTGTAACCAAAGCTGCTTGTTTCATTGAACAAGCCTTTTTCTGTTTTGTAAACTGTTTTCTCCCCTGCAAAAAAATGCAGAAAGATCTTTGCTTCATGACCTCATGGTATTTAGTTCAGCTAACAGCCTGTTTCATAGCTTTTATTATGTGAAGATGAAAGTGGTAGTTTGTCTAAAATTAAAAGAAAATAAAAAAAATTCCTAGAACACAATTAAAAGAGAACTGTAACCTTTATAGATTATTTTGATACAGTGGTTTAAGGAGAGTTGAAGTGTAAATCACTCTGTTGAATCAGAAGTGCTAAATTTTGCTTCCTCACTTATAAGGAATTTTATTATTATAAGATCAAACTGTTGCCATTATTTATTATGATTTATTAATATATATTTAATGCAGTAATTTTCCTGGTGCTTCTCAGCCATGAAGAGATATGGTCCTTACCTATTTGGTACTCCTAACTTCATTTGTGGTTTTTGAGAATTCTTTGTAGTCCCTTACACTATTATAATAGTACAAATCTTCATTTCCAAGATGTAGTAAAGTGTCCAGTGATACGGTGGGCCTGGAATTCAGATCTTCTAAAGACTTATGCAGAAAATATAGGTTAGTTTCCTCAACTTTAAAAATGCAAAAACATGTTACACGAAATTGTCCTAATATTATGGCTACCTGCAAGGAGACCATAATAAAAGGGTGAGTTTATGGCTAGGTGCAGGGTGACAGAGGCTGAGCTCCTTTTGTAGTAGTCATATGCTTAAGGCTTCCAAAAGAAAACATTTTTCTTCCCAACTTTCAAGTTATTTCACATTGGTAACTGTTCCAGTGAAAGCTACTGGCGTCTGAGGCCATCCTGCTTTAATGATACATACCACAGTATTGACTGAAAGGAAAAGGGGGACCAACAAAATGTAGAAAGCCAATTTTATTTTGAAAAATGGTTATTCATATTGCACATAGCCACTTAGGGCTGTTACTGGTTAAGACATTAAATAATTTTTTTGATACAGTAACACGAATCATTGTCTCATTTGGATCATAATCACAGAGTAAAAACTCCAGTTGCATTGTGATTTAAAGTAAGACTGACTTTTTTAAGAAGACGTCTGTGTCATAAAACGTTGGGATGAATATTCTGCTTGCTTGCATAAATATTAGTTTTTTTTGTAAATGAAGTGGTGGCAAAATGAGTAACTTGTGTTAATTCTGGAAGTAGGAGCAGACATTTAAGTTGCTGAAAATAAAATATATATAAAAAATACAAACAGTTGGTCACTGGATTGTTAGCAAGAGTAGGAAAAATAAGCAGTATGACTTAGAATAAATGCCTATACAAAATCTCTAAACACCCATATAAATCAGTAGCCTGAAACTTTGTAAGAAACATTACAAAGCAAAATGTTGTTCTTCCCTTAATGTGCAAGTACATACAGTGTTTCCCAACACAGCATCTGTGTCTCCTCACTATTAGCTGATTTTAAATCATGTAGCACAGTACGATTACAGCTCCCGTACAGACTTGTTTTTATTTAAGTTGTTGAGATAGATTTAGCTATATATTTCTAGAGGTTTTATGTTTATAGTAATAAAGCTGAGACATACTAGACCTGCATGGATAATCCCAACTCTCCCATGGAACGTAAAAATTAGATGTTATAGAATTTTAGGGTTTGCTTAACTAGAAAGTGTGCAAAATTCTTGTCAACAATAGTGTATAAAAGGTAAATGCACTAACATTCCATGGAAGTTGTGATAAATAATCAATCCCACTGCAAATTCTTAATACTGTTACTTACAAAGTTGCTTTTGTTTTTGAAGGTAATAAAGGTCAGTCTAGTGGTGTCCTGTGAGTTGTGTTCTCTCTCTAGCATATTGTAATCAAGGCACAGAGCTAGAGAATTACAACTGCCAGAACCTTCTTGGATGTCTTGCCTGCAAGAATCCAGAAACTCTTACAAGATTGTAGACTAAAGGAAACTGGAGGTGCCATTTCTGTTTTCCGTGTGCAGAAACTTACAACTGATAAATTTATTATATTTGGCTGAGAAATCTAGGTTATGGATAAAAAGAAACTCAGAGCTATATGCCAGGAAAAAAAATGTGTGTCAGAGAGAAAATAGAACAGCCTCATTCTTCTTAATGCTAAAAGTTCTCATAAGTGTATTAAGGTTGTTAGAGAAATAATGGTGTTCTTTATGATTGCTGATATTAACTTTGAAAGGAAACTGAGTACACTTTTTTGAACTCTTTAACAGATTAACTCTAAGAGGTCTATTCTCCCATCGATACATGCATATAACTTCCATTAGTGTCAATGGGAGTTGCACATGCATATAAAAACCCAAGATTCACTTTTCTGGTTTAAGGAGGAACTGGGGAAGATCCAACTTTATTTTCATTGCCAATTGAAATTAAAGCTGCCTATTTATTTATTTGCTTAAAAATCCCTTAATTTACATTTAGCTGTTAAGTGTATGGCCTTCTTCTATGACTTATTGTGTGTGAATACATTTTAACTATATATTTAAAACATTAACCTCTGGTACATATATCTAGATCTAGACTCCAATTTAATTTGAGAGGTACTATTTGGTAAAGCCAGATGTGCTTTAAAACCGTTACATTTGAATTGTTTCCAATTAATTGTTCATCCAACCTTAGTTTTAGGTGTTGTGTTGAAGAGTGGTGGCAGTATAAAGTAACATAATATTCTATCCAGGTAATTGTAGCAGAAAGTCCTCTTATAAGAGAGGGAGAGACTGTGGTATATATTTATCCATCTACCCTTCAGACTAGATGAGGAATTCCAAGCCACCTTTCCTTGTAGTTTTGGATTTTTCTCCCACCAGTTCACTGAATCTTTCACCCACCCTTATTTGTTTAAAATTACCTTTCTTAAAGTATATAGGGCATGTTCATGTACACACACAAAATACCTGTTCCAAGTGATGATTTCTCTGCAGTATATATACTCTTATTTTAGGCTTGTTCATTTAATGTATATTTTACAGATCATAAAACAATCGGGGGGAGGGGCAGCATGGTTTTAAAGTTAGATTTTCCAAAACCTAAAGCATACAATCTTTTTGGACTATAAAATCCAATTTTTTCATTGAATGTGCTTAATGTTCTGCACATTTTAAATATTTAAAACATTGTTTTACTACTATATTGTGAAAGTTTATTGTATTGACATGATATTTTATAAACCCAAAAATATAATTTGTTTTAAATTACCTTTATCTGCATTGCACTTTCCAATCCTCCTTTTAAAGGAAGCTGAAATTTTTAGTGTTAACCAGTACAGGTCCAAAAACCTAAAATCTTAAATCCAAATCAGGAATTCGGATCCAATTATCTAATAGAAACGGGAAGATACTTATGTGATAATACCAAGAAATAATGGATTATAGTTTTAATACAGCTACCATGCCTTAAGGCATGGAAGGTCTGTAAATCATTAAATGATACCACTAGTAGTCAAAATAGACAAAAGTACAGCAGGCAGAGCCAGATGTTAACATATTTGACAGGGCTGTAACTTAATTGCTTTTATAACACCAATCAAGTAGGCTCCACTTCGATTTCTTGGCTAGCCTTCTGAAGAACAGTTTTACCTGTAAAGTGGAAAATAGCAAATCTACTGTTTTTCCATTGCAGAACTGGTCAGAGCTTTGTAAATAAACCACCGTTTTCTGTTTAGCCGTGTTGTTAAAAAATGAGGGTGAAGACATCTCAGCAACTTGTATCTATTTGACTCAGAAATTATTCAAGCAGGACTAACTTCAATTCTGTTTATGGATTGTTTAATGTGAATGTCTGAGGGAGCATGTTCCCCAGTTTTTGCTACATATGGACACTGAGGAAGCTTTAAGTGTTCGAGATTGCAGTGTGGCAACTTTGCCGTATAGACTATCCAAACTAAAAACCTTTAACCAGAATTGGAATAACTACCCCTCAAAGGAGCGACAGACTGGGAAAATGCGACCTGTCATTATGAGTCTGGCTCCTTTGCTGGGCTTATCAATGTCCAGTCATAAGCAGAGTGAGCCAAGTGGTGGTGATCACAGGTGTATTGCACATTTTCAGTGGCAAATGTACATGTACTGCATACAATGCCCATTGCTGGAGAATGCTATCCACACCCCTCTATAGATAGTACAACCAGGAAGAGGGTGAGCAGTAGTTGGTGAAAGAGTAGAGCTCTCCACCTTCCTACCAGTCAGGAGATACGTGGATCATCCTTCTCAGCAACTGGGAAGGGACAAAGAAGTCAAGTCAAGAGCTGACTGTTCTGGGTATCTCCCCTAGAGCTGGTTGAAAAATAGAAAAAGAACTTTATGAAAAAAAGTGAAGCAACTTCCATTTTAAATTATTTGAAATGGCTCCTTCTTCCCCCCTCCAAAATTAACTCCTCTTTTTAGCCAAAACTTTATCAAAATGGTTATCAAGACTTTTCATCTACTGAGCTTCTGGATTTTCAATAATCAGTTTACTGAAAAATCCTGCTTTTCAGTAAATGAAATATTTTGATAAAAATGTAGATTAAAATGTGAAAAAGTAGTGGAATTTTTAAAAAAATCATTAAATCTTTCATTTTTAAAAAGACACTTTTCAAATAATAAACTTTTTGTCTGAAATTTTTGAACAAGCTGTTCTCACCAAAATACTTCCCCTCAAGTGCTCTTATGAAAATGTGTCTTGAAGTCTATCTGGCCTCCTAGCTGGTTGGCACAATTTTCAAGCGTGGGTTTCAGTAATCTGGGACAGAGCTGACTTCTCCAAAACCCTGTAGATAGGAAAGGAGATGCCCAGTGTAAGGGCATGTATAGCGATCCTCTTTTGATTTTTTTGGTATTTGTGAAACAGGACTTTTGAAGAGACTAAGGTTGTTTTAAGACCCTGGACTGGGATTCGGTACATCTTAGGTTGAGTGTCTGGTTTTGTCTGCGTTACCGCGGGCAAATCACATAATCTGTTGCCCATATATGAAATGAGGATGATGCTTCTTCCTTTCTCTCTTTGTGTATCTTGTCTATTTAGTTTCTTATCTTCCTCAGGGAAGGGATCTTCTTTACTATGTGTTTGTACAAGGTACGGATGGGATATATATATATATGCAGTGTGTGTGTGTATATATCTGTGTGTATGTATATATAAATAAAAACAATGGTTGCCATTAAAAAGGCAGTACTGATTCTCATTTACTGCATTATTTCTCCATCCTTATAATAGGAAATTACTACTATACCCTAGGCAACACTGTGCAATAACTATTGAGAAATTTTGACATATTTCTTATAGCTACCAGCATAGGACCCCTCTGATAGGCCATACTAGTTACAAAATAATATTTTGATCCAGAGTGATTTAACCTCTGTATTTTGGTAGTGCCTGAAGGCCACAACCATTGTGTGGAGCAACATAATAAATGACAGTCCCTGCACCAAAGAGCTTTATGTCTAAAACCAAGACAGGAGAATGGAACACATGAGCAGTCCAGGGTGGAGGTTGAGGAAGGGGGTAACAAATAACTATAATATGATATGCACAATTGTTAGCTGGTCCATAGTAGTGATCACAACTCTCCACAAGCTTTGGTTGTACTTTCCTGCATGCATTACAGAAGAGGTGAGTTTTGAGGAGGCACTTGAAGGAGGAAAAAGTGACAATAGATATCCAGCCAGCTGTAAAGTGTAAGCAATCTCCAAATACCCTTTGCCGAGAGTAGAGTGTAAAAGAGATCATGGGTTGGAGATGATGGAGGTCAGAGCAGTTAAAATTACATTTCACAATTACTGAAAAAATCTGTGGAAGGAGAAATCTTCATTTGGGCAAGGGGTCATTTAAATTCACACCACGTACAAATCCACAGAACTTGCTTCCTGAAGTTAAGCTTGAATTTACACTTGATCTTTTCAATGAGTTCCTAGCAATTTCCACTTGTGAAGAAGGGTCTCAGTTAGTCCATAGGTGTAAAAAACTCCAGTTACACTAAGACATGAAGTTCCCATTCTTTTTAATGTGGCGGTGATGAAATCCTACTTATGATTGTAAAATACTTACAGCACAGCTAGGTGACTTTTGACCTAAGTAGTCAAGTATAAAACAGACAAGTTGCTTCTTACATTGATGTGTAGTTAAAGTGGTGTGTATTGAGTTAATATTTTTTCCATGGGGTGGAACCCCATTTTCTTGTAAACAAAAGAAAAATACATAGACTTTTTCCACTCTTCCTTTTCCACCCAGAGAAGCAGAGTGAAATTAGGAGAAGGGGTATGATAGATGCATCTAGACTACTGTACAAGGCTATACTGCCATTTAGAGGTGGTCTGATAATGTCATAAACTCCAAGATCAGAGTAGTGTCACTTATGGGGAACTGTAAAGAGGAAAACATTAACTTATATTTTTTTAAAAGTGCAATTTTTTTATATTGTGCCCATATATGAAGGCACGTTAATCATTTTATAGTCATCATGGTTTGTACAGTTGTGTGTTATGTATAATTCTTGGATGATGGACATATTCAACTTTTAGTCTCATGCCTTCCATCAAATAGAGAGTATAAACATTAATATATTATCATTAAAAACCACTCAAATTGTAAGTTTAAGTGATGCTTTAAAAACAATAAAAATAAGTTATGTCTTTACATCAGTTGTTGGATCATTGCAGTACAGTGTAGTTTGCAGAACCTGCAAAGGATTTGCTATACAGCACTTTGAGGTGAATTCCCACACATTGGTCACACTCCTCTAAGGATGACATTACTACTGTGGCTGCAGATTTTCTTCTGTTTATCTGAAGTAGGACATAAATGGCAGGATTGATTTTTGGGCTGATTTATGTTATAGTAGCATCCTTATGGGTTAATGAATGAGATTTAAAATATGATTTTGAAAGGAGGAGAATTTCAACCCAGCAATTGGATGCAGCGAGGTTGAGCCCATCCATGGTTTGTATTGACACAATTATAACTCAGCCTATGGAAGGCTTGTCTTCATTAGTTGTGAAGGAATTTTTAACCTAAGAATGTTAGGATCTGTGAAAAGGAATGTGTTTAACTTTTTTAACTAAAGCATTTGTACTTTTAAATAGTAGTTTAGATGAAGTAGAAAGAAATTCAGAAATCCTGCGGAATGTAAATTTTTAACTCTAAATGAAGAAAAAATGGGTGTTATCAGGGTATAGTTAAAAGGTAAAACGTATATTAAACTGTTAATAAAATTTACCCAGAAGGGATCATGTTGTATAGTGCTCATAGAGGGGAGACAATTAAGCTTAAGTATTTTGGATTTAATAGCTTTTAATTCTTTGATGGTTTGACTAAGCATATTGTTTACAAAGTCTGCCTTTTTTGTGCAGGCTCCAGCAATATTAAAATAATTTTCTACTGCAAAGATTACAAAAAATGGATTTAAAGCCCCTGACCATTTTTAAAAGAAAAATGACAGGAAGATATTTTACATGAGGTTTTTGTCTCAGTGAGTTCCGTAAATAGACAATACCAGCAACTAAGGTGTACTGGAGAAAACAGATGAAAGTGGCTAGTCTTGTTTCTCCTGTTGTGGATAAAGAGAGGCAGATACACTTGTGATTACAGCTACTGGACTGGGTTCTGTTCCTGGCTCTGCCACAGAATTGGTTTGTGACTTTGAGTGTCTAACTTAATCTCTGTTTCAAATTCCCTATTAGTAAAATGAGGATAATGATACTTACCTGATAGGTGTGTGGAAGTGTGAAAGGGAAAAGAGGATTTGTGTGCAGTTATTTTGGTTTGGTTAAGAGACAGAGCAAGAAACAGGCCAACCTTAACCCTAATAACGAGATTTGTAGAAAGGGGGTTTGTGCAAGGCGGATGGGAAAACTACAAGGGACCTTGCTTTAAGATAAGAATGGAATGCAATGTTGACTAAGATAATGGGAAGAAAAATGTATAAACAGGACACAGCTATATGTAACGAAAGGGTATACATATTGCTTTATATTGTTTGTACTTTGAAGATTTGCCTAAGGAGAGACACACTGTCCAATTGCTGTCTTTCCTGCAATTGCATGAATAAATTGTCTGACTTGTTGCAAATAACCTAAGAGTGAAGACTGAGTTTTCTTCCACAGGTGTGTTGTAAGGAAATGGTCTTTAATGTTTGTGAGGCTTTCATACGGTAGAAAGGCCCATCAATACTAAACAAGTAGAGAATGGTTTAATTAGGAATTATTCTGGCCTTCTACACATTAGCCCTTTCCTCCTAAAATTTCCCACCATTGGTGTTAGGATAGAGTAGATACCAACGTTTCGGGCTAGTTGAACTCCACACCGGTGTATGGCAGTGCTACCACTGGAGGTGTACCAGTGCGAGCTGGTGTTCATACAGCCTTGGAATTTTAGCTGGTGAAGAAGGGGTGTGGTGGAAAAAATGTACGCAAACGTATCTTGAACCTTTTAGTCAAGTACAGTCTAGCTCATAACTGTGAACTGTTAACGGTTGGACTTTTGTAGCGAGGTACAGCTGCTATGTCTTTGGTCAAATCTGTGTGCAAGGTAAGCTCAACAAATGACAAAAGTTGTAAGATGTTTTAGGGGTTCTAGTTAACCTCTCTAAGAGTATTTTCTTGGACTTGCCACTTGAAGCTGTTTCTACAGAATAGTCTTCCTTTTCTTAAAACCTTCTATATGGGCAGGATAAACAAGTAATCACCATTTGGCTTTTGGGTCCTCAGTAATACTTTGCTCTTCTAATATCACCTTCTGTCTGTAGACCCCAGAGGGTGTCTCTACATGGCAATTTAAACATCTGCGACTGGCCTGTGTCAGCTGACTCGGACTCGTGAGCCTCAGGCTGGGGGACTGTAAAATTGCAGTGTGGACATTTGGACTCAGGCTTGAGCCTGGGCTGTGGGAGCTTCCTCTCTCACGAAGTCCCAGAGCTCAGGCTCCAGCCCAAGCTCAAACGTCTACAGTAGCTAAAATGGACCAGCTGCAGGTGTTTCATTGCGGTGTAGACATACCGTGAGTGCTTTACAAATGTAAGCAAATTAAACCTCCCAATATGAGGAAGCTAAGTGGTAGAATCCCCATTTTGCAGATTGGAAATTGATTCAATGGAAGGGTAAGTGCCCAGAGTCACTAACACTTAATTCTGTATATGTCGTAAGTGGCCGTGCAACTCTGAGACTTGAACTACAAGACACAGCTTTGTCATATATATATATATTATTTCAGAAAGACACATCTGCTTTATACATACCTTTCATTGTTCCTCAGAACTGAATCTGTATCCTTGCTCTGGCATTCAGATTTACATTTTCAGCATTTTTTTCAGTTTTATAAATTGAACTTCCATTTTGTCGTCGTCTTTTGGATTTTGATATTTGGTTTCCTGTTAGTGAAAATAAAAGAAATATGTGTACATTCAGTCAGGACACAGTGAACTGCAAGGAAATTAGGTCTGGAGAAAAATGTGCAGAAAAAATAGTTTATTTTGCACTAATGTAAATCTGTTCATATAGGTGGAATGAAGTTTATCTGATCCTCAAAAAAGGGTTGAGAAGTCTGAATTTTAGTTATAGTATACTGTGCTAGGACAAATCTTTTACCTTTTTTAAAAAATCTTTGTTCTACAAGAACAAATGTCTTTAAAACTAAAGTATAGAAAAATTACATAAGATTGTGCCAAGGACTGAAGATTTATGTAAAGCAGGAGCACTGACTTATAGCTAACTCTGGAAACCAAGTGGTGAAAAGAAAAGGGGTAAGGCTTAAAATAATGTTTTTTCAGAGGAGGTCTGTGATGATGTATATTCACAAATGAATATAACACATTACATTTAGGATTTTTCTCTTCCTCAAACGGAAAAATGTCTAATTGCATGTAGGAATACTTAGTATGTATTGTGCCTCATGAAGTGAAGCTTATGTAAAATAGCTTTTTATTTATGAGTCACCATAAAGGCTTTCCAAGAATTTTGTTTCCTGATTTTTTGGGAGGTGTGTCGATCGGGAGGAAACTGTGATTGCAGCAGACTGGCTGTTTTATCACTAATATTTTGTTTGAAGAGTATTTCTCATTAAAATACAGAATTGAGGTCAGAGTGCATGCTGAAAAATTTCTGATTTCTGTTGTCAACAAGAATAGCAGTTTTATGCGTATCAGTATGCTGGTTTGGTAGAGGCAGCTAAATTATGCCAATTTGAAAGTCAAAACCAATTGAGCTGCACAAGAGCATGCTTTTTATGGTCAAAATAGGAAACATTAGGGATGTTTTGGAGGTTATGTAAAAACTTTAATTTGTAACCACACAATATAAGTGCAGTCTAAGCGGGAGGCAAGAATAGTTGCGTATGCCATTTGCTGTTTCTTTGGTGTATTAGTTAAATAGCGTTACAGCACACTTTTTGTTGGAAGATGGTTAATGTGTGCCATTATTAATTTTAAAAACCTGCAGCCTCTTCTCCGCTCCCCCCGAACAGGTGCCCATAGTGCTTCAGATATGCTACTCTTTCATTTATGGCTACTTTGATTTTGCTATTTCATTCTAAAATATGATTTTTTTTTTTTTTGCATTAGTTTTTGCTTTTCATGCAAATGTGGTAGCATACCTGGTACGGAAGCAGGATATAATACTTTTGTTGTATAAGCAAATTGATATGTGTTGGAAAAACTGTCCTCAGAACTTTGGATTGGGGTTTGAATGAATAATATTGCTTCTACTTAATTTAATGTAATACTTTTTTGTAATTTTGATGCAGGAATGAATCTTTAACCAGATCTGTCAATATAGTCAAAGTGAAAAGGCTGCATGCTGCAGTAGTTATCCTGATTAAGATTAACTTTAACAGAACTAGTTCAGACTCTAAAATACTTGTCCATTTTAAAGACCGTTACAAGTAGTTTAAATCCATTTGTAAGATTTAAAAAGAATATATAAACCCAGTTTACAAAGAGAGATTTTTTTATTAATAAACTTCTTGCAGTGCTGCAAAATAACTAATGTTTTGCAACAAAATAATGATCCTGTGAACAGATTCCTGAAGACGGACTAAAATGACATTTGATGATGATCAAATTTTGCAGTTTCGTAACTTCTAAAAAGCATAGGAAATTCACTGCTCTAAATTCATATGTTCTCTAGTGTTCTCTGAACGAGTGCCAGAATTGTGAGAGAGATCCTGCCAGACCCTGCTTTTCAGTAGCATGTTTAAGTACTGGCAGGCAGATCTCAGTTTCTTTACTTAGTTATTAATTCTTCCTTTCATTTTATTACTTGCTTTACAACGTTCTTGGCTTGTTGGTATTGTGAAAATTGATGTTGCTGAATGTTTTCTTCTAACAGCAACTGAGCTAGTGTCTGTACTGTGGTACAACTGAGCTAGTCTGATTGATGTACTGCAATGTTACTAATATATCTCTCTCCTTCTCCGTTCCCTCATCCTCCACATTGAGTGGGGGTAGATGTTTGACCTTGTGGATTATAATGCATTAACTAATTACTACTAAAAATCCATAATTTGTAATGGCTTAGCTGACTGTACCAGGAATGAAACTTCTTTCTCTTGAATGTTGCAAGATCTTCACCACTCACAGTTTAATGTGTTCGCATGTTCATCTTTCCCCTTCCCCTTTTACTTTCAGGCTGGAGGTTCGCAAGTGATCTTCACAAATCCACTAGAAATTGTCAAGATCCGATTGCAGGTGGCTGGCGAAATTACCACTGGTCCACGAGTTAGTGCCCTCACTGTATTACGGGACCTAGGCTTTTTTGGCCTCTACAAGGTAACTTTTTATTAAATGTGAATTGAAATCCAATACTTAAGAGCCTCTGTAAACAAGAGACATTAATTTAAGTAGATTAATTCCATCATGCTTAGGAAGGTTGATGTACAAATATGATCAGTATAGGACTCATCTTTGCTTCTTTACTGCTGCATGAGATGGCTACATCCTTATTCTTTACTTAACAAAAAGATTATATGAAATACTGTAGCAATAATGTTTGCTTGTAGGCATAGTCCTAGATTTCTCTCCCCCCACCCCACATGCGCACACAGACACACAGGGGAGGGGTAGGGGTAGGGGTAGAGATATGGCAATAAAAAGCATGGAATGTTGTGGCCCTCTAGTGTTCCCTGCATATACCTAAACAGAAAAGCTGTGGAAAAATATATGCATTCCAATCATAGCTAGTCTTTATCTAATGTTGTGCGTTTAGAATTATTGAAACATTGTGAATGTAGAATTATTCAAAACTATCTGGCCAGATCGTCTGCTAGCTTAAATCGGTATAGCTCCTTTGACTAGAGTGCACTGCTTTACTTCATGCATCTAAGGATCTAACCTAATGTCCTACCCAAGCTATAATAAAAATTAACTGTTTTCCAGAGTGTAAATGACTTGATTTTAAATCCACTCTTGAGGTGTTAAAACGTAGAGACACGTTTTTTTTGGAGTTGTGGTTTTGATCTGCTGCTATGTTTCACATACCAGTTTATCCAGATGTTATAATTAATTTTAGTGATAAGCATTTAAGTGCCATATAAAACTAGTGTAGAAATACAGCCAACAGAACCAAAGAGGCTGGCATAAGGGCTAACCCCATAGTTTTCTGGCAAATTTTCCCTGCCAGATTAATGGACCAGTTAGTAGAAAGGATAGGGATGGGATTGTTTATTTTTATGAGTGGGCACAGAGAGCCGTGCATTGTAGCCATTACCCATGTGAGCAATCCACACTCAAGCGGGTAATCTAGTTCTCAGTTTATGCAAATAAGGGCAGCCAGGTTGGAGCTTGTTGTAGATAAGCATGGAAGGATAGGACATCTCGTTGTTCATAACGTTAAAAGTCATGTCTTAAGTTTAACCGCAGGACAGAAAGTAATGGCTATATTCTAGTAGTTCTCAAACTTTTTATTCCGCAGTGTACTGTGTAGAGAAGCAGGATAGACCACCTTCCTACTGTACATCCCTAATCCAGTGTTTGGTGGCGTAAAGCAATATTTTTCTGTATTTTTTGTAGTGATGTAGTTTTAAACTAAAACAAAGGACAGCATGAACACCATCTGAGTACTGAAAAAAAAAGTGCCACCAAATTTGTGTGTCATTTCCATTTGTAGTCATACAGTTCTTAAATTGTTCTGTTAACATCACAATGGAGAAATTGGCATATGTGAGCATACGTGGATGATCTATGTGTGTTTTGGCCTGGAGAGCAGTACAGACATCTGAATAGGACTTAATGGGGAATGGTTTCTCCCTCTAAATTGACTTGCTAATTTTTTGGCCATCTTACTGTAGCTGATCCTATTGTATACCCGTCCAATAGATGACATTATGGTGTTGCTTGGGGCCAACATTACAACTGAAAACGTGGCTGTGTTAAGCATTCCACATCCCTAAGGCTATACAGGCTTAGAGGACAGGTAGTGAACTCTACATATTCTAGTTGAAATGAATTAGAATTATGATTAGAAAGAATGCCAAATTACTTGATTAGAGTAGACTGTATAAATAACTTTTCTGAGCAGCCAGTACTAGTTGCATGCAACTGGTTGTATTTTTTTTATTTTAAACAGCATTATCATCACAGGTCGTTGTCACTTAATTTTCATATCTTGGTGTAGAAGCTTTGGAAATATTTGTTTGCTAGGCACAGGACTTTTTGTTAACGGTTTATAATGATGATTTCCAAATGTAGTTTTGCTTCTGAACATGTACCAAGTTGAATCACACGTTGCTGTGCTAAATATTCACTTAAGAGACCAGCTTTTAACCACACTGTGAAAGCCAGAGAAGCCTATTTTTTGTCTCTGATTTTGTCCTTTTATACGTATGTGGAATTCAGTGCCCATGAAACCTTGACAGTCCTGGCCATCAAAATAACACTTCGCCAAGGAACATATACAGTATACACAATGCAGTAAAGCTATTCCAAACTCCTGCACCAGTCTTCCTCACCCCGACCTGGAGAGGCTTTGGGGTGAAAGTAGTATTCTTCTGAATTTTCTTAGACAGCACAGATGAAACTGGAGTGAGATCAGTAACTCACTTGACATAAACCACCAGTCAACCATCAGAAACTACTGCCCCAAAGTATCTACCAATCTGGAGTGAATTTTAACCAGTGACTTGAACTGAAAGACACTATGCTTTTTTTTAAAGCTATCTAGTTCAATTAGCAAACTATTAAATTAAGTAAATACTGCAGTTGAATATCTAGATAATATTAAGTGCTCTAAATATTTTTTTAAATACCTGAGTGAATATGGACCCCACAGTGCTAAATAATAAAATGTTAGTACCTTGATAAAATATCTGTTTATGTTGATAATAATTACTCTAATGGGGGTAAGACAGATCTTCAATATTTTGAACTTGTTTGTTTTATGCTCAGTGTCCTTGAAAAGATAGTTCTGTGATTAAAACTCTATCCCAAACTGTGAATTTCCTTCCTTTATTAGGTATAAATCAGACCCCACCCCGCCCTCAGCATTGTAGAAACATGAGAAACATTTTTATTGGATGATGGCTTGACCTTGTGTTTTTGAATTGTAGAGTACTTTAACAGTCTGACAGAGGTTTGTCTGGAGTTCATATAAATATTCAGTCTGTTTAGTAACTAATTCTGGTGGACGGATGCTGTTTAGTACCAATGAATTTATCATCTAGATATAAACATTAGAAGCCATCTTTCTGACAGAGTGAGCAGACTTTGCCCCTCAGGGGGTCTTAGGTGCCAGACGTCTCTTTTAGAGCCTTCAGTTAAGCCTTTCAGGGAGTATCCACTCTGGTTCAAGAAAGATGGAATGTAGAACTAACCTTTTGCTATCTGCCCTATCGAGCTCTGACTTCTTTGTATATGGTGGTATCTCTTTAGGTTTCTGTTCCCCCTTCCCCACCCCTTAACAGACAGATAAATCTCTATCCATCCTCAATAAAGTTGATGAAGAACTGAACCTGGCTCACCTAGGGTTGATAAATATTGCCATCTTACATCTAGCAACCCTAATTTCAGTACATCAGACTGTCAAGCTGCTAGTAATGTTGCTCAGGGCTAAATGCTACTGTAGACATGGATCTGAGTGGGGTTTGAAAGGGGGAGTGTCAACATCATGACAGTGCTCCTCTTTCCATTTGACCCTACAAGAGCCCTTCCTGAGTGCTCTTGAATGGGGAGGCAATGCCCATTCTTATCTGAATAGTTTCCCACTGCTTTGCCTTATGAGGCATCAGAGAATAACTCCTTCAGTGTTAATTTACTCCTGCTTTCTGAACTCTCCTGTCCCTACGGCCAGTGGTAGTGCATCTGGGAAATTTGAAGAAAAATGATAGTTTAGACAAGGTTAAAGTGGGTTAGTATAAGACATTTGTAGCAGTAAAAGTACCATTGTCCTTTTATGGATTTTTCCTGTAGAGAGAGACAAGATTCTCTGAGTTTCCACTTGCAGAGTTTCCTGCCAATTGTTCTTTTGGGGGTGGGGGTTCCCTCCCACTCCCATTGTATTATATGGCAGAGGCGATGGCCCATGGAAAACAAGAAGCTAGCAGAGGCTCATACAACTACATTGAAACTGTCTGATGCTTGCAAAATGATAATTTGTTCAAAAAGGGGAATGGATACCTTAAGTAATCTTTCAACTATGATGGATGAGAACAGGCATATCAGTCAGTTAGTCCATCTGTTAGTACAATAATAGACCTAAAGTATTACTTGTCTGTCTGTACAAGACTAGCTTTTATATTGGGAGTTTGCAAACTTCTTCCTAAAGAATGGTCAACCAGTCTGCGGTATGCCAGCTTTTCAGTTCCTCTCATGCTGTTTTGATACTGTATTGATTTCTGGACAGCAAGGAAGAATCTGAAAGATTTGCATTGATTCTTCTTTCTTTAATCAGAAATAAATGTGTATGTATCAAAGCTGGCCTATTTACAATAGACCCTATACTTTATATATCTGTTATGCAGGAAGAAGTCTCCTTATTAGAATTTTGCCTAAGTAGTGACTGATCAAGGACGTCATGATTTGGGTCAGTTGGAGTTTTTTTGTCTGACTTTATCACTTAAGCATACAGTGAATTCTCAGCAAATGCATAATATTCAACTGAGCATTGAACTGGGAACTAGAAAGCAAGAACATTAGCGCACCACACAATCAATTTCTTCTTATATCTTAAAAATTTAATATCTCCATCATGGCTCTTAAATGTAGAGAAGATTTGCTAAGGAGCCCAAGTACTAAACTAGCCAAGTTAAATTACCCTGTGTATCATGGAAGAATATGTTTTCATGATCTGAAACTTTAGCTAGGAACCAGAGAATCATACATGCTGATCCTGTCTTCACCATAAATATTCATGCACAACCTGAAAGGAACTCCCAGTCTTTGGCCAAATTCCATCTATTTTTGTGTTCATTTCCAGCCCTGAAACAGTTTTTTCCAATGTCGTAAGTAAAAAATATGCACTATTAGTTGTGGATGATGTGAGCATTCCTTTTCTGCATTAATAAATAGAGCAGCCTTATGTAAAGATGACTAAGTATAATTTCAGAGTAACAGCCGTGTTAGTCTGTATTTGCAAAAAGAAAAGGAGTACTTGTGGCACCTTAGAGACTAACCAATTTATTTGAGCATAAGCTTTCGTGAGCTACAGCTCACTTCATCGGTGCCACAAGTACTCCTTTTCTTTTTAAGTATTATTTCTAATGTCTGCAAATTAAAAAAAAGGAAATGTTATGTAGACCCCACATTGCATCAAGTTGAGCAGTGTCTTGTATTGCAAAGTTTTCATCCTACATTGCCAGCTATTCTGGTGTTTACCTGCACCGTTAATGAGAATCTCCTGGGCAGAACTAAATATGGATGAGATGAAAGAGGAATATGAAGCCTTTGTTGTCCTACTGTATAATTATAAACCAAAAGCAATTTTTGAGGAAAAAATGCTACATTCTGATTGGCTGTTTAGTGACCTGATCAGATAATTGACATTCTTTATCTACCTTTTTTTTTTTTTTTTTTACAAATATATCCTTGTGATAAAAAGTGTAAAAAGTCAGGTGTGGGGTTTTGTTTTTTGTTTTGTTTTTTTCCCCCACCTCTAAGAAGCCTGTAGTGCACAATCTGTTATTGGTCAGAAAATCCCATCATTTGAGAAAGGTTGGGTTGACCCTCCTTGCTTATTTAAGCTAGTCAGCAAATATTTTTCTTTTTATCTGAACTTTTGAACTACTTGTGTCACGTTTTAGAGTAATTATTCTAGAATATCCTACCGTTCATACCACCTGCTCCTTTGGGGAGGTAAATATTGTGCCCCTTACATTGAGCCAGTTTGTTTCCTTAGTTATCTTTCAAATTCTTCTGCAGCTACCAGGGGTGGGTGTTCTGTGGATGGCAGTTATTGTGAGAAAGTAGTTGGCAGACACCCAAAGCAGACAGAATACTTACTTATTCTAACCCATAATATGCTATTTGTATTTGCAGAAGAAAGGGAAAAGTTGGTTTTGTCGGGTTAGTGTCTTTAACAGTTTTTCTTTAATTTCTGGTTTATTTTAATGGTAGTATAGTAGACTTATACATCTCACAGTACAGAGTTCTGGAGTCATCTTACAAGATTCAGCAAGGTTTACAGTCTGTCTTTCACTGTAATATTTCTCTGTGCTATGAATAAGGTCAAACTGAAGTCTGTAGAGTGTTCTGCTCATTTCTGTTGGAATATTTAAAAAAAAATTACTGTATAATACTCAAACTTATTTAACACAACATTTAATAAAATAATCTTTTAATTGCAATATAATGCAATTACATTATCAGGATGTATTCTTACCCAACAAAATACTATCCAAAGTAATAGTGTATCTTGTTACCTAAACATATAACAAATAACATTGCATTAAAATATTAATTGATGAAAAAATAAATGTTAGGTCCCATTTTAAATAGCTAATATTAGAAAATATTCAAGTCAAATTCTTATCAGAAAACAAGATATTGCCAGCAAAGGTTTGCACTTTAAGTGCTAGAATTTAGTACAAAAAACTTCCAAAACTCTGCACTGCTTAATTCTTGCCACGTTATGGATCGGTTCTTGGGGAGTTGAGACAGGAAGCCTGATCTCAGCTAACATGTTGTATGCCAAGCTTCCACTTGATAGATTTTTGAAAACAGCAGAGGTATCACAAATACACAAATGGTGTGTTCACAACAGTGTAATAAACATATTAAGCAGGAATATTTAGTAAAAGTTAAAGGGTGTTTACATAAGAGTACTCATTGTCACCCATACTAGTTCTCATGTATGAATACATGCAGTTTGAATAGTTGTATTAAAAATAACAAAAAAGAAAAAGGTAAAAATCCAACCCATCAAGTAATGCTGATAATGTTTATCTGGGACTTATCAAAGCATTTGAGATTGGTACTTTTTCCCCTCTAAATGCATACAGTTGTGTTTATTGGTTTAAATATATATATTGGTTTAATCCAATATGATTTTAAAATGAAGGAAATTACAGCGCCCCAAAATTGCTATGTCTAATTCTGTAACATGGATGGTTGCTGGTTGACTCTTAACCAAAGGAGTGCTACTTGGGGGCTGTTACCATTTTGAATCTGAAGGGTTAAGTTGCTAGTAAAAACGAAGAAGAATGCTAAGGGATCAAGAAGTGACATGCTGCCTATTGTTTGTAGCTATAGGATCAAAATAACAATTATACATGCCAAATAAATTCTAAACCTGCAAGGTAGAAAAAGAGGGGGTGGCTGTAAGTACAGGTGCCAGAAGCATTAAATAACCCTCTCAGACAAGGTGCACCACTGTTGTCTTGAATACTTCTAGGTCCCCCCAGTCTGGCATTTCCCCCCTGCACTAGACAATGTGCATTCACTGCAGGAGACTAGGTTAAGCCTGCGTCTCCCAGACCTGCTGGCTCCTTGTGCCCAACCCGACACAGAGGTGCCTTTGTGAGTATAATTACCCTCCCCTTGTAGTAGAAATAGTTTATTTAGAGCCTTATTTGCAGGTAGGGCTGGAATAAGCAGGAATTAGCATGCCAAAGAACTGCCCCAGCTCTGACTTGGATTTGTTTATCAGAATCCTCGGGGAAAACCAGGGATGCTTTTTCTCTATTGGTTTGTTCAGTGAGATACTATCCAAGATTAAGAGCTTTAAGGTCATTAAAGAGATTGAAGATGGGAGCCAACTGGCAATTGCATTAGGGAGGCGCATGTCGCGGTGTGTAGGATCTCCCAACAATTTCATGCCTGGCAGGGTCTGCGCCCTCGTTGCCAGAATAAACTCAGGCGGATGATCCTAACAACTTGCTGAGGACTGATTAAAACTCTGTTTGGCTTTCAACACGTTGTCCACATCAAAAAGGTGTGAGAAGTAAAATAAATGTTTCTTTAGCGTTTCAAGATACTGTGGCCAATCTCCCTAAGCCTTCCTAATTGGCCTAGGCTGGTTGCGGATGATTAACTTGAAGTTAAATGAGGCCTGCTTTTAAACATGCTTTCCCAGACTTTAAACAGAACGATGAGAGGAAACTTTAGACTGTTGTGATATTGGAACTGAGCCAAAGTGGGTTATTATTAAAGTGGATCCAAGTTTTGATCCAACTTCGTTTACACTTAAGCCAACTTAGTTGACAGACTTTCTCTCTGTGTACCTGAATGCATAATATTAGGGGTATTAAAAATATGCTATTTCCGTCTAAGAGAGTGCTGTTACTAGGGGGAAAATATTAGCAGTTCAGAGTGAATGAAGAGTTGCTTGTAGTTGTAGCGTATTAATTTCCACAGGTTATTTTAATTATGTGGAGATATGTCAGAGTATGAAGGAAACGCAGAGGAAAATATGCAGGCTGTTTAATGATAGCACTGCAAAGAAAATAAGAGCAATAAACTCTTGAGGCAAAGGCAATATGGAGATTTGCCTTGGGAAAAGAATGTTTAAAAATAAAGTTTTAGGGAAACAATGTTCATACTGCAAAATATCAATAGCTAGAGAGCAATAGTTTCTGAATGTTGCCTGTGAGGTAAATGTAACCAGAGCACACACTTGGTTGTTGCAGAATGTTGTCTGTTCACATGTAACTTTGTTTAAAAGAGAGTGGAAATTCTACGGGAAGATTAAAGATAGCCATAAAACAGGCTTCTGCCTCAGCATATAACAGGAATTCTTGTGTAGATAGTGATATGCACTAAATATCTTTGTACATCCTAAACGAAATACATGGGTTACCAGGCACTCTTGAGAATCCAGCCCTATCCAGTGCTCTCTGTGTAGGATGTCTGCTGGCACTAGTCAGCATCTCACTAACAGCGGTGTTGCAACTTGCATTAGTCATTGTTGCAATGTTCTCTGGCCACTGCACCCACACCGTATTGCCGGGAAACCTCCTTCCTTTTCCAGGAACTGATTTTGCCAATACAATTCCTGTACATCAGACTATACTTTCCCTAATCCAAATTTTTTCTCCTTTCAGTTACTCTGGCACCTTGGTGCTTCTGCATGTTTGTCTGCTAAACAGCATCTACTTGTAACAAGTAATCAATATTATACAATATTCCAGCACAGAAAAACTCCTCTAATATGTTTGGGCATATCATTAGATTTCATGAGATAAGTGCAGATCAGAGACTACTTACTCCGTTAGGCATAGGTTGACTTCTGAGAGATATTTCGTCCTGATTTGCCTGTCAGTCTTCCTAATGTAAATCTGAAGTAACTCTGTTGAAGTTACCACTTGTAAAACTGGTATGAGACGTGATACCTTAATAATGGCTTTGGTATAAGACTCTAAATAACCCCAACAGGTTAGAGGAGCAGCTTGGCACCTGTTGGAAGGATTGTGAGCAAAAAAAAGGTCTACCCTGAATCTGGAAGGGTAGACAGCCCAGGGCGGGAGACACAGGGGTCCTAGCCAAAGATGTGAAATACCTTTTACCTTTACTTTTCTCTTCCTTTCCTTCCCCTCTTTCCAAATATGTTAGCTGTTTGTCTCAACACATTCCTTCTAATCACAATCTTGGTGTTTTCAAACTCTTTGCTGGATCTCTGTACTGAAGTTCGTATGCAATTTCTTACTGCAGTTGTAACGTGGGCATTGGCATGTGCCCAGTTTTCATTGACCATCTGCAGAAGCTATACACCTCTTCCCATCTTGTCTGACTCTTTTACTTTCATGCTTCTGAAGAACTCCGGTTGTCTGGTGCTGCCCCAAAACTTCACTTGCTTTCTTCTCTTCTTTTAAACAAAAGGATTATTTCAGAGAACATAGCAAGCAATATTTCAGATCTTTAACTCCATTGGGTTTTCACATCAATTCGGCACATGGATAGTAAGGCAAATTATTTTATCAGCCAGTGTTGAAAATCTTTGTTTTATTTTTTAAAAAAATCTACAATTAATGTAGTCCTTGTGTTTTCCTGCAAATATAAAAGCGTGTTTGTGTAAGAATTGTGATTATGGGCACATTATCATTCTTTTGTAAAGGAAAGCATGGCTCATTGATCTCTCTGTCACACTGTGTTTTATTTTTGTTCAGCAGTTACATAGTCTATTGTCTGTAAATTGGTTGGGCTACACTTTTTTCTATGGGGTAATTATTGTAAAGGGGAAGCTCTTTGGTGAAGACCCAGCCTGTGACTTAGGACGTGTATCAAACTCATCCGGAACCTCATGCAAAGCTGGATTGCAAAAATTTCAACTACTTTTTGTTATCTAAAGAAGTTACCAGAGTTTACCCAAACAAGATGGCATTTTTTTCTATTAATGGCAAATAACTGCAGTATTAAGGCTAGAGGGAGAACAAGTGGAAAGAAACAGCATTTATTGAACCAACAAATAATACACAAACTTCTGTATGGAGTGAAATACATGTCTTTATTTCACACAATTTTGAAAAATATTGCTTTTTCTGCATTTTTTTTTTTTTTTTTTTTTGCAGTAGGGAGGAAAAACTGGAATGTTGCTCAGCTTTCTCATCTCCGTTCTTGGTCTCATTATACTCTTTCTCTGACTACTCAATTTTTGTTTCACACAGGGCGCAAAGGCATGTTTTCTACGCGATATCCCCTTCTCTGCCATTTACTTTCCATGTTATGCTCACTTGAAAACTGCATTTGCAAATGAAGATGGACAAGTTAGTCCTGGAAGTTTGCTCATGGCTGGATCAATAGCTGGTAAGTACCTGATTTTCTTTGTGTATGGCATCCTATTGCACCTAGATATCACTAATAGATGCTTTAGAAATGTTTTTATTAGTGAGATACCTGATGTGACGGTGTAAAATAATTGCTCTATATCAAGATGTTAACATTTAGGTATTAAATTGCAGGACATATAACTGATCCAAATGAGCTGGTGTTAATATTGAGGAACTCCTTGTATTTTTGACCTACCGTTAGCATTTATATTACCATTTGTAGTAGTAAAAAGAGAGCAAGATTTTAGTCCTGAAATATTAATGTAGTGTGACATCTTGCCTAGTCAAGTTATTATGCTGTTGTCTGTTTTGGTTGGTTGATTGGGCAAGTTGTTACTGTAAAAGTGGTTCATGAAAATATTCATTTCATTCTCTACTTCTTTGTGATCAAAAGAAACTTGAGTATCCATTTTGGTATGAAATCCAAATGCATACTAATGATACAAACATCTAAGCAGGCCACTAGCAGACTCTGACAGCATGGTAAAAGTAAGTCATTGACCACAGTATCCCACACAGCATCTTGGCTTTGTGTTCTTATATTTTATTTTTCTACTTAATCTTTTTTATTAAAAAAATATTAATACATTTCTGGTGATTTTGATCCAGTTTCTTTGAATCAGCATATACTTAAGGCAGCATAAGCAAAATAATAAATAAAAGTCCGTCCAAAAACTGAACACCAGTTATGATGATAGATAATAGAAATGTAATGGTCCTGGAAAAAGCCTGTTTCTGTTTTGCATGATATGAAAAGACAGATAATAGATGCCTGTTTCTACCCTGCTGCGTTGTTAAAGGGTTGGTGGGAAGGGTGATTGTATGGATCACAAATCCACATCTTTCTCACCTGCCACATGGGAAATCTGGTCAGAAAAGGCAGTTGTTGGGGGTTTTTTCCTTGTGCATCCCAAATTGTCAATCCTCAGGGCTCGTTTAATTCTGCTTTTGGGGACTGAGACTGAATGTTGGCACTCATCTTGGGAAACTGCTGCACTGCTGACAGGTGTTCTATATTCAGCATGTGTTTGTACTGATGAGTTTCATCTCTAAGTGTGTATGCACTAAAGGGCTAGAATATATAATGTAAGGATGCATTTTCCAACCCAAATTTGCCTCTGTGGCTGCTGCTGAGCTTCTAGGGCTGTGAGGATTTTAAAAGGTCGCTGCAGTCTTAATTGAGCATCTGCTTAGCTGAGAGGGGCCCATCAGCCTAAAATTCCTCCTCCTTCCACATTCTGTATCCTAAAGCTCAGCAGACTCCAAATCACAGGCAAAGGATGCAGAGGCTCTGCTGAGGGAAATGTGAATACAAATATAAGGAGAAGGAATTGCCTCCTTCCACTCCCCCTCCCCCCCATGTTAATGGCTCATAGACTATTAGACCTAGACCAGTGGTTCTCAAACTTGTTTACTGGTGACCCCTTTCACACAGCAAGCCTCTGAGTGTAACCCCCCTTATAAATTAAAAACACTTGTTTATTTATTTAACACCATTATAAATGCTGGAGGCAAAGTGGGGTTTGGGGTGGAGACTGACAGCTTGCAACCCCCCCATGTAATAACCTCGCTACCCCTTGAGGAGTCCCGAACCCCAGTTTGAGAACCCCTGACCTAGACATCTCCTCTGTAAGCAGCACACACTCCAGCAGTTGTAAGTAAAGGGCTAGTGGATCAGGAGGAAGATGGAGAGAAATAAACCCAGTACAGGTAGTTGAATTGCTCAGAATGTGGTTACTTGTGTTTTTTTTTAAATTCCCCTCTTCTTGTAGACAGCTGGGCAGCTTTTTGTTGTCAAGGGCACAGGAGTGTCTCTGGGAAGAGTAGCCTGCTTATATAGCTAGCATTTGTGTGTGTCCAGACTTTGGGCAGCCTGGAACTTCTGGACATCTTCAGCTGGATTATGGCCCAGGCTTAACTCTAAAAACCAGATAGTCTTGATGAATCCTGTGCCGTCACTTCTTTCTACTAGCTCTTTGTGCAGTGCCTTGTAGAGCATAGGAATTGAGCTGGCACCAGTCAAAACATCTCTAATCGAATGGCTGGTGCTTAAAAAAAACCAAAAAACAGAAATTGTTGAAAGAAGATTGAGTTAAACTCATGTTAATTCTAACCCATTTTGATGGAACAAAACAATTTTTGAACTTTGGAGCCTATCTACAGACCTGAAATATAAACTCGTATTCTTAAGCCAACCCATTTCTTAGATGTTAGTATTTTTCTCTTTCTAGCCATTGTCAGGTGATTGCAGACTGAGATAAATGTCGCTTTGAAGTTCAGCCACAGAAGCAGTCAGCATAGTTGCTGATATGTGCTAGGAAATCAGCTATAACGGGAATTTTATCCAGTATTTTCAGTAAAATTCCATTCCAGGTTAACTTTTACATAAGCAGATCCTGCACAGTATTAGAGTCATGATGCTCATCATGTGGAACAGTGCAGGGACATGGGTGCCCTATTTTTACAGAAGTAAGATATTTCTTTTATTAGAGGCAAGCTAGTAACTCTAAAGATCAAAACAAGGGATTGATGAACTGGTGAACTGGAAGATTGGCGCTCTCACTAAAAAGTCATGGGCATGTCATGGAAAAACATCTCTAAAATGTTGGGTCATATCCTCAGCTGGTGTAAATCAGTCTAACTCTTTTGACTTCTGCAGAGGCAGGTTGGTTTACTTTAGCTGAGAATCTGATCCACCGTAGTTAGAGCCAATTCTGCATCAGTAGTATTGCATTATGTTTTCAGGAGTGTGAGCCTCAAAATGTGCTCGAACTCATCTTAGTTGTGGAAAATACCCATCTTGCACAGCACATGTACATGTAAATGTGCACATGTATCTTATGCATGCATGCCTATTTCTCAAGATGTGACCCATGTTATTTATATATTTCTTTTCCCCTTTTTTGTTGTTAGGGACATGTATAAAATCAAAACTTTTTTTCCTTAGTTTGATCTTCTCCTGTTGCTCCTTCTTCACCTAATATCCCAGTTTCTTTGTTACAACATTTGATGTGGAGATTATAATAATGTCAGAGGATCACAAGTTAATTTGTTCTTTCTGCTTATTTCTCCTATGAACCTCCTCATCCCTTCCCCCTTATCCCTCTTCATTTTATGTCATCTCCTGCTGTGTAATTTGTCTAATTTCAATTGTAAGTTTGTTTTTAAACACAAATGTCCCTAGTAATAAATAACAGGTGAGGAGAGAGATGAGAGATGGTAATTAACATAGAGTAAGCAGTATTGTTTCTAAGTATGTCTTTTGGTTTTCCTCTAAAACATTGGTTGATCTCTAAAGGACATCTTTAAGTTGAAGATGTAAATATATCCTGTGGTCAGTAATGGTAAGTGGGGGAGTAAATCAGCATTTCTGGAATTTAGTTCAGGTGCAACTTTAACCGTGTTTTAGCCTTTGCCTGCCAAATTTGCAAACATGAAAGTTTGTGTGTGAGCACATGCTCATGCATGCTCACGTGCTTGCTTCTTTTCTGGGTTTAGGGAGAGGAGGAGCGGCTCCTATTTTAGTGATATGCGCACACTTACACACAGCTTTCAAAGCAGTCTGTTAGAAGGGTGAGATGGTGCTTTGAGCCAGACCATACTGGTTTGGACAAAAATTGTTACACAATTATTAAGCCTTAAAAAAAAAAGCAAAGGAGATTTATGCATCTGTGTCTGACCAACTTGGTTTGGAACATATGCAGAATGGAAAAGTAATAAAACCATAAGAGACAGTGTCTTTTGAGCACAGTCTCGCTGCTTTTTTTTTTTTTTTTTTTAAATCTCAACATGGGCAGCCCTGATTTGCTACAATGACTTTAGAAATCTCGCCTGCTGTAATTCAGTATTTGTTGCTTTCAGTTGATTATCTGCCAGAGTAAATTTAAATTTACCTCCAAATATTAAACTGAGGATGTCAGACATTGCTCTGCAGCTGAGAAATGTGAGTTTCCTAATGAGAAAAATGAACCCTTTAAACCTTCGCTTGTGCATCTTGCTGATTGTGCACAACATTACCTAGCTCCCAGTAACATCTTGCATGAGGTTGTTTAAGGTGTGTGTGAACATGCTTTTTCCAGCGCATTGTGTGATGGGAATGTCAGAAACCACAAAGGGGCGTGAAAGGAAGAGATGAACGTCCTCTCCAAAACCTGTTAACTTGTTAACTATTTAGGGTTATGGTTTGTACTGAAAATGTCTGTATGCGCCTCCTGACTTCAAATAAAAATATGGTGGAGCTGTTCATCTAACCAGAGCCTTATATGTGTGAAGCACTTTTCACAGTGGCTAGCCCTATTCTCTATTCTGCTTTCTCATTAAAAGCAAATATTTGGGGCCTGAGTTTTCTGAGGTAAGAATGAAAGGCACAGTAACCTTCCCGTGCAGGAAGCATCTAGTATGTGTCACAACTTACTGATACCAGTCTCTTTTTTTCCCCCGCTTCATTTTTAGGTATGCCTGCGGCCTCCCTAGTGACCCCTGCTGATGTTATCAAGACTCGATTACAAGTGGCAGCCCGGGCAGGGCAAACCACTTACAGTGGCGTCATAGACTGCTTTGGAAAGATACTGCGAGAGGAAGGCCCGAAAGCTTTGTGGAAAGGAGCTGGTGGTATGTAAACAACTTAGATGCCACTTGTTTGATGACAGGGAGCCAGTTGTGGTTTTTAATTGATTTTTGTTGCTCACACTTGTTTTGTTTTTCTTTCAAGCTCGTGTGTTTCGATCCTCTCCTCAGTTTGGTGTAACTTTGGTGACTTACGAGCTGTTGCAGAGATGGCTTTACATTGACTTTGGGGGAGTGTAAGTATACTGTGTGAACATATCATTTGGGCCCCGATGCTGCAACTGGCTCTGCGGAAGCGAACCCCTGTGCCTCTGCAGAGTCAGTTGCAGGATTGGAACATTAGTTGTTAATGCTTTGCAGTTACAGAGAGAACTTTGAGATCGTGAGATAAAAGGCTTCACTGCACCAAATTAATTAAGCTTCAGTGGAATTTGAGCAAGCATTTCTGTACCCACTTCACAGCAAGCTGGGCCTCATTTTAGTACCATAACAGACCCTGAGAGGATATTTTGGACGTCAGTGTAAAATGAGACCCTCAGAGGATAAATGGCAGAACAGAGAATAGAACTTGGGATTCCTGACTCCTTCCTGCGCTAACTAATAGGCAACAATGCACCATTACTAAGACATTGCTGTTGGGGAGGGGTTCTGCATGTGACTGGGCAGCCTATTATTGTTAAAAGGGCTGCAGCAGTTGAAGAATGCAGTGATTGCTCAGTTGTTGGTGGAGCCTCAGTTCTGCCTCCCTTTACGCATGCACCACGTTTGCTTGTTGCAGAACAGGGATCTGATCTTTCCATCACAATGTATTGACTCTGTTGCGTCCTTTGCAACAAATGCAACTGCATTTAGGCAATGTTAACACGATAAGGCTTTTAAACACACCTAAATGGTTTACGATGGCATCAGGGAGATCACAAGGAGGAAGCAAGAGTGGGTTTTGCTGGCATCAGTTCCCTTAGAAGTGTGTAGCTGAATTTGCCATTCTTTGGTTTTCCAGTGGAAGTACTGGGACTGTTAACAAAAAAAATCATGGTTAGTAAAACCATGCACAAAATATCCCCTTTCCCCAAGCATTGCTGTGTATGTACTGTTAGTGCCTTCTTAAGGTATTTCTATACTACAGATGAAGGTGTGATTGTAGTGTGGGAAGGCATAATCTACCTAGCACAGGTAAGAACGTACCCAGGGTCCTTGTAGGTTTATGCTGGGGTGACTAGCCCACGCTAAAGCCTCTGCCATCATGTTTTCACTACTTTTGTTACCCACACCAGCTAGATGAAAGCTAACACGGGTATGCCTACCGTTATCACAATCACGCCTTCATTTGCGATGTAGATACCTATACAAAAACGTTAGCTGTACAAACTCTACGGGTTCCTGGATGAGTGATGCAGAGTGCAGGAGCTGGGGATGGGATATGGCCACAGTTTACTGCAGTCTCATCGAGTAACATGCTGTACAATTTCATCTAGGTTTGACAACTCTCTGTGATGATTAGCATGAAAGCTGTTGGGATCTTTCTAAAATATTACAATGTGATTCTCATTACTTTGTAGCAGGGATGTTTTTGCCAAGCGGCTGTGGGATTTTTGACCTAAAGATAGTTGATTTACAATTTATGGAGCGATTTTGGTGTCAGTGTTTTTACGGAAGTTTAACTTTTATTTTGCAGAAAACCAGCTGGATCAGAGCCCGTTCCTAAATCCAGGATCACACTACCTGCTCCTAACCCTGACCATGTTGGAGGTTATAAATTAGCAGTTGCCACATTTGCAGGGATTGAAAATAAATTTGGACTATACCTACCTCGATTTAGGTCATCACCACCTACCTCACAGGCTGCTGCAGCCATTGGACCTTAAGATGTCATGTTACTGCTGTGGAGTTTTATTAGTGGTGAAAGAGCCACGTTTCTGATCAGTCTAATATTTCATTCCTTTAGCTTTTCATCATATATCAGTTAAGTGTCATTTCAGTTCTAAGGCAGTTTTCTTAAACGTAATCATTGGTCTTCGTGCTTCCTTAACCAGATCACTGTGAAATTATTACCAGTTATTCTTTGGGTTCAGGACCATGAATGTATTGTCCACATCTGACATGTGCTTTGTGTTTGGAAGGCACTAATATTAGATTCTGTTTGTGGGGCAGGATTAGGGGTGGGAGTTATGAATGCGATCATCTGACAGGTAACATTCAAATAAGGATTATTATGCCAAAGTGGCTGCATATTGGATATCACGCATTGTCACTGAAATAGTCAATAGAGATCATGGTGCTCAAGCAGAATGATTTTGACTGTACATGTAAATTGGTTATAAGCTTAGTGCGTTTGTAGACTTCAAAATATATATATATTCACACACACAGTACCTGAGTCTACCACTATGGCTTCAACTTTTTAAATAAGTACACGCACAAGTTCAGTTTCTGGATTGTATTGTGAAGCTTTTACGTGGAACATGTTTTTGTAATGGAAACCACATTTATAAATGTTGAGTCAAGGTATTCTGTTAATGGTATCAAAACGCTAGGAAGGAAGTGTTATTGTCCATAGTCTTTGCACTTTATGGAAGTACTTTTGGCATTTTATTACACGTACAGTGAAATTACAAGACTAGGTGCCTATCTTGGACATGCTGATATCTGGATTCTTGTTTGTACGATGCACTTAGTAAATGCTGCTTGTTTAAATAAATGCAATAGAAAAATCCATGCACTGTATCAATGGTACCTGCCTTAACTACTGGCTTGTAATTGGAAATTATTTGTTTCTAGATTATTTACTTTATTCAGTTGAATAAAGAGATTAAAATATTCTAGAACACAAGATTTTATCTGGGGGGAGGGGAGGGAGTGCCTTGCACAATGTTTAGTGGACTGTGTATTTATGAAGATAGAAATAAACCTTTCAAACGGCGAGACAAATGTCTGTTATGCAAGTTGCACAGCAGATTTAATGTGTGTCTTTCAATTTTATACTCTGTTTCGAGGCTAACTTCATTCATTATGTACAGGCATTTACAGGTTGGGTTAGGAATGTAGTTACTTTTGACCACCTGAGGCATAACAACTTGGGATTGTGAAGAGGAGAGCCCCTTTGATGCGGCTGTGGCTCAAGAAGAAACTTTTCTTTAGTTAAAAGCCTGAATTGGAGCAAACTTTCATTACTTTGAAGCTCTCTCTGTTTTGTTTAAGTAAGTAACTTTTAAACAATTTGCCTATATAGCCAGTGCAGGTTGAAGTGGGCCCCTGATGTTGCTCCTAAAAGGTGTCACAAGATTTAGGTCCTTACAGGGCAGTAATCCTTGCTAAATATTTTCATTTCTATTAAATGTGAAGTATGAGTTTATGGGAATATTAAAGTTCTGTACTTTGTAAAAATATTACATTATTAGGTATATGACATCATATTGGTTACACTGTAACTTGTCCAAATGCCAAATGGAAATGGATATATTAGTTGCATTATATATGGCTTGTTACAGAAAACTGCTTTAATTGGCAGTGTTTACATTTCAAACTAATCAGGGAAACGGAGCAGCAGGAGGAGTCTGGAGTATCCATAAATTTAAAAATTAATAAACACAAATATAATCTGATTGTAATTCTGTTTTGGGAACCCTGACAGCCATGCACACTGCTTTTTCCAGGTGTCATTACTGAATTCTGCTGAGCTCATGAGCTCTGTGTGAGAGAGGCAGGTGATGGGAGCAGCTCACTGAGTTCTGGTCCCCAAAAGTAACTGCTACTCTGTTAAAAATAAACTCCATTCCCCCACCAAACTACTGTTTTATATATTAAAAAAAAAAAAAAGCCACAGAATATACTGGTAATGGCAGCTGCCAAGGATCAACACTTCAGAACTTCAAGCCATTTGGTTTTAGTGCTATTTTTATATCTTTTTCTAAATCTTTGCCTAGAATGTGCACTTTCCTATCTGTCTTAGCTGCTGATGAGAGCAAATGCGGAGACTCAAGCAGCTAAGGAAGGACTTCTTCTGTATACATAGCAGGCAGCATTTCCCGTGGAGGAAGACACCCCCCACACACACACGAAGTGCATAAAATCATTTAGCAACTGCTTACTTACGACACGACACGACGCGCATTCCCTCACTGGGAAGGATTTGACCTGTGTGCTGCTGGAGCCAAACTGGAACTCCCCTTGTCCCTGTGCACATGCTCCAATAAAGCAAGGTTCAGTCGTTTTTTAAATGGTTCTAATCAACACCCATGCAGGTTTTGGTTTTTTAACTTAAAAGGAAAAACCATTTCCTGGGGTTTAGAAAAAAAAAATCCAACCCAAGTCCTCTGGTCACTAATGCCCTCTGCCTCATAGCTTCTGGTACCGTATTCCACAGCTGGCTGCTTTCTCAGTCCATGGGGCAATAGTTCTTAACTACATGCTTCCATCTCAGATATAGTACACGATACTAAATGTACCATGGAAGGCTCTGAACCCCCACAAATTGCTCTGATAGCATCAGGCAATAGCAAACTAGACTGATCTGTGATAGTGTCAATCCCCTCCCTTGTTTCTTTGTTGGTAGTGTAGATATTGAGCTATTACAATTTCAACCAAAAATTCTTAGTAAAGCCACATACAAAATATCCCTCTGCCCCTAACTGCTCTTACAGATGATGAGGGGATTAACAAAAAACCACATTAATGTTATGGTAGTATCCAAAGACTCTAGTCAGGATCGACATGTGCGAGGCTGTATGACACATTCTTGCTCTGGGTGCTGTATGGAGACGCATGGTATAAGCTCTTATGCTGAAGAACTTACTGGCTCAGATCTTGTAAGATTTTGCTCTTTGGTTTCTCTTTTAAAAAAAAGCTTTCAGATGTTTGCACTCTTCTGGTTTATGGATAAGTTATGCAGTCTGGGAGGGGTAAGGTGGGATGTAACCTCAGTTTATTTGCATTTTGCAGTTCTGTTGAGTAATCTGTTGTCAAATTTTGTTCAAGAATTGGTAATCCTCCGTATAGTAGCATGTTGGGGTGTTTCTGAAGTGTTAAATCCATACCCTGGCTCTCTCCTTACACCATAGCTAGTGCATATGTATTTTGGCCAGGTGACTGTGGAGCTTTTGAGTTGGATAGCTTAATAGTTACAATTTGCAGCAACAGTTTTGTGAGCAACATACCACAAGCTTCAAAAATAACTTAAGCAAGTTTTCCTAAACCTAAAAATATGAAAACCATTAAACCACTCGACAGCTTTCTTAGGGATCGATGGCCTTTTTGTCTTCATGTGCCCCACGTATAACATCACTTCTGGTGTGTGCCTACCTGCTTAGCTCTTCAGTGGTGATGAATTCCAGCAACTGCCTGTTGGGGGGAGAAATCTGCCACCTCTCATTGAAACAGTTGTTGTGAATTTCAGGCTTCAGTGTTTTTGCTGAAATATTTATTAACATTGCTTAGACTAGAAAACAATATTTAAATCTAGTGATTATCCATAAAGTATTTAATGGTTCAGAATATGTAAACCTCAAGACACTTGCATTTTATAACTCTCTGGTAAAATGCAGCAAATACCCAGAAAAAAAGCATTTGAGCAAACTGCATTTGTAACTACACATGATGCTCTGTATTCCTATTTATTATCCAAAAGGCATTCGGCAAAGGCTTTTTTACATGTTACTGTTCAGCAAGAGGAGATATTTTAAGATGCATGTTAGTGGCTTTTTGCCATTATATGCCCTATTCCTCATAGCATTAGGAAGCAATTCAGCTGCTCGCAAAGTTCATCCCAGCTGCTTTGGTTATGTGTTAAAGAATTGTCTGATTTTTCTCTTTCCTCCCCCAAATCAAGTGATGGGGATTCATTGTATGCACAACACAGTAGATTATAACAGTTATATTACTAGAGAATTAACCCTGCTTAGGATCTTGACAGAAAATCACTCTTTTAACCCTATTGACAGCCATCTGTAACTATGAAAACCATCTTACCTCCATCGAACGTGCCTGCCTGCTGCTTTAGCGATGGCTGTGTCCCTAGACCCTTGCGTCTCCATCAGCTGCTAAGGTTATCAGTCAATCTTGCTCTGAACCAGTGAAGGTGATCAGACCCTCATATAGCTGAATTTTTTTTTGTATCGCATTTTACCAAGGATTGTTCAAAACCCAGCAGCAGCAGGAATAGCAGTTCCTATACCAAAGACTGTCCACCTGTCACAGCGCGCCCTAACTCCACAAATACCATTCTGCCAGCACAGGTAACGTGAAGAGTTTGTGACATGCGTTCACAGTTTACGATGAGGAACTAAATTTTCAGTAATTTTTGGGGTACTTACCTCGGAACCTGATTTTGAGACGGTGCTGATCACCGATCCTTTGAAAATCAGAACCCTGTGAGGTGCCGCAAGTTGGGCATCCAAAATAGACTCTCTCTTTGAAAACACCCCGGAGTCCTTGCCCTGGAATGTGCAAGGGGAAGGACTGTTGCATCCCCTGAAAACACCGCTTAAGTGTTTATAATGTACCCGTCTAGACTCTGAAATATCAACCTCTACCACCACCTACTCTGCCATGATTAAGACAACGATTTTTGTCATGGAGGTAGTGGAAGTTATGAAATCCGTGTCTTCCAAAGACCTCCATGACTTCAGCCCACATGCGGCTGGGAGCTGTACGAGCTGGACCCCACCCAGCGGCTTGCAGGAACAGCAGGGTACCCCCGCCACCTGACATGGTGGGCATACCCTGCAGCTCCCAGCCGCTGTGGGGGGAGGGGGGATTGAGAGACCCCCCCCCACTGCCCATGGACAGCAGGGGCCCCCAGCAGCTCCCCCCATCCCCTGCCTGCCCCGGATGGCAGGGGCCCCCAGCAGCTTTCCCCAGGCAGTGGGTGTACCCCACAGCTCCTCGCAGCTGGGGGGCTCCTCACTGCTGTGGGTGGGAGGGGGAACCCTGCAGCTCAGAGCCATGGGAGGAAGGGAACCTGGCGTGCAAGAGCCCTGTAGGGGAAAGGGGACCCTAGCGCTCAAGCCACCACAGGTGGTGGAGGGCCCCTGGATATTTTTAGTAAAAGTCACAGGCAATAAAGAAGAATTAACAAAAGCCTGTGACCTGTCCCTGACTTTTACTAAAAATATACATGACAAAATCTTAAGCATTAGCCTTGATTATCCTTATTTAAATAAGAGCTTTAGACAAATACATTGAGTCTACATCTCAGTGGCTAAATTTAAGACTAAATTTTCAAGCCTTTCACATTGTACCTGAAGCTGCCAAAAGTGGCTTCAAACCGATGACATGGTATTTAGTCTGATTCTTTGCCCAGCTGCCATTATATTATTCACATGTTCTGGATGAGCCGTGAAGCAGAGGGCCTGGTCACTTTGAAATCGTTAAAATCCCCTTGTATATTTTGTTAAGAATAGGAGCGTTAAACAGTATGTCCTGGCCAAATTCCAGCTTAGCTAATTATGGTACCTTGGCAGCTTCAACTGGATATGGCAGTCCTCTTCGTATTCCTATTTAGCATTTTTGCACACTTTTAAATAGCTACCCCATTTTGCCCCAGAGGAGGCTGCGTTTTGGTGGCAAGAGAAGTAAACCCTATTACCATTTACAGCTACTGCCTTGAATTCCTTTCCTCCAACTCCACAATGAATTCTCTCCTCTCTGGCATCTGCTCTGCTGAAACTGCTCTTACCAAGGTCTCTTCCTCATTAAGGTCTTGATCCTGCATCACTGAAGTAAAAAAGAAGCTTTTGCCATTGACTTCAATGAGTTCAGGAAGTAAGGCCCAGCTCCTCAAAGGTTTTTAGGTAGTGAAATTAGTAGGAGTTAGGTGCTCAAATACCTTTTGAAGAGCTGGTTCTAAATACCTTCACTGGCTCCCTCTTCCTCAACACACCAAACTCAAGCCTCACCCCCCGCGCAATCTCTTCATAAGTCTGCCCCTGTTTTCACAACACTTGTCACATCCTCCGTCCGCCCTCTCCCCCCCCCCCTTTAATATCCCAAGTGTCTGCTTCTCTAACAATCATCTATGTTCCTTCCATGCTAGCCTTACATTTTCAGTGCCCTCTCTGGATCCAGCTAAAAGGCTGCTGTGCTCTCCAGGCTTGTTTCCGTAGCAATGCCTAGAAGAAATGGACCCACTAACAATGGTTTGCAGCCATTGCCTATAGATACTATTTTCTTGCTCATTCTTGACCAATAGGCGTGTGCTCAGGGCTGTACAAATGTAGAGGGGAAAGGAAAGATTACAAATGAAATCAAAGATGTAGGCTACTATATTGCCTAACTGCTGTTTAAATGCCAACCATGCAGTGATCCACAAATGTTTGTTGTACTCGTCTTGGCTGAGGCTGGCTGTTGGTGGAAGGTGCATGTTGGGAGTGGAAGGGGTGGCTTCATTTTTATGAAACAGTGGAATTTTGTGTTTAGTGGGATCTTGAGCAAACATGGGAACACTCTGGGGACGTATGGGCTCAACTTTGAGATACTTGTCTGGAAATGGATTGTATGAAGTGTCAGAAGGTTATCAGCCATGGATAAGGCTAAGATTTTGTCAGGGATATTTTTAGAAAAAATCACGGACAGGTCATGGGCACTAAACAAAAATTCACAGAAACCATGATCTATCCCTGACAAAATGGGGAGGGAGGAGGGGCCAGTACCCTGCCCTACTGCATGCAACAGCAGGAAGCTATTGTCCCCTGCCCAGTGGCTGGGAGCTGGAAGGGACCCCTGACCACAGGGCTAGGAGCTGATGGGGATCCCCTGTCACCCTGTAGAGCTGGGGGGGGAAGGGTCCCCCACCACCTACGGTGACTGGGAACTGCAGGGTCCCTGCCACCCTCTGGGGCTGGGTAGCTCTGGAGGATCCCCCACTGTCCTGCAGGGCTGGGGGAGTGGGGTCTGCTGCTGCAGTAGCTGAACTGCTGTGGGGCCCCAATGTCACTGAGGTCATGGAAAGTCATGGAATCCGTGACCTATGTGACAGACTCGAAGCCTTAACCATGGATAGCCAGGAAAGAACCCCATACAGCAGGCCTGTCCAGGAGAGGTGGAGTGAAAGCACATATCTGGCAAGCAGTTGCTTTACTCTGCAGCAGAACCTTATTCTTCCTGGACTGCGCTGCAATAGTTTAGTCTCAACCTTATGATGTTCTACGCTGACCTTGTGCCTGGACCTCTTCTGTTTGAAGCTCCTGGACCGAGCCTCTTTTTTTAGCCCGCTGTCCCCAAAGGAAAAAGCCTCTTCTCTGTGATCGAGGCCTGCTGCCAGGGGGCCAGGAGGAGCAGTGTTCTATGCCAGGTGGGCATTTTCCTGTGTGCACAGCCGTGAATCCTGAAGAGTCTTCTGAGGTTTCTCTTAAAACTGTTTTAGAAGCTATTAAAGCCATGAAGGCGCGAGAGATCGGAAGGTAAAATATGCAGCATTTCCCCCTTAGGTTTCAAAACTGAAAGGTAATATGGAAAAAGGAGAGGCAAATTTGCCAGCAGTTTACAATGCACTGGAAGAACTGGCTAGTCTTAACTTCCACAGTGGATGAGGGAGTTTTTTCATCTATGATTGGAAATAATGGAACAACATATTCAGAAAAATACTTCCCCTCCCCCTAAACCTGAGCTCACTGTTCGGGGAGTTAGAGGCAACATAGTGCCTGGAATGCAGGATTTATTGGACTTTCCGTTGGAAGCCCAATAGGCCTCAACTTTGTTTTCCAATTTTGTGTACTCAATTGGGTGTGCAAGGGGCATCATTTAGATGTTCTCTGACTTACCAGTGCACTTACACTGGATGTCTAGTGCATCTTCTGCAAAAGGATGTCTGTCACTCAGGGCAGGATTCCATAGATTGGGATGTGGGGAGTGAAGATGTCAAACTCTGAAGTGCTGTCTGGTGCTCCGTTGGGCAGGACCAGTTTATCTATTTGATTAGCAAGTACTGCAGATAGCTGCATGTGTAGTAGCCATCTAATACGCAGGGCCCTACCAAATTCACAGCCCTGAAAAAGGCATCACGGGCCATGAAATCTGTATAGGACAGGGTAAAAGCACAGATTTCATGGGGAGACCAGTCAAATTTGGGTCTAGACCCAAAAGGGAGAGCTGGGGGCGTCACAAGGTTATTTTAGGGGGATCGCAGTATTGCCACCCTGACTTCTATGCTGCCTTCAGAGCTGGGCGTCCAGCTCTGAAGTCAGTGCCCTGCCAGCAGCAGCAGTGCGGTGGTAAGGGTGTCAATACCATACCGTTACTTCTGCGCTGCTGCCTTCAGAACTGGGCGGCTAGAGAGCGGCAGCTGCTGACCGAGGGCCCAGCTCTGCAGGCAGCAGCACAGAAATAAGGGTGGCAAGACCAAACCAGGCCATCCTCACTTCTGCGTTGCTGCTGGCAGCGGCTCTGCCTTCAGAGCTAGGATCCTGGCCAGCAGCCGCCACCCTCCAGGTGCTTAGCTCTGAAGGCAGAGCCAAGGCTAGCAGTACCCCAACCTTCCCACTACAATAACTTTGTGACTCACTCACACCCACAACTCCTTTTTGGGTCAGGATATCTACAATTACAACACTGAACTGTCAGATTTAAATAACTGAAATAATTCAATTTATTTTTTTAAAAAACCCATGACCATGAAATTGAGCACAATGGACCTTGACTTTAGTAGGGCCCTACTAATAGGGCTAAAGAGGCCTTCTACCAGGCAGGCTCCCGGCAGCTTAGAAGTGAGTGTAAGTGTAAGGAAGTCTGACTTACACCTTCTGCTCGCCATTTCAGTGTGTTAGTAGGGTGACCAGATGTCCTGATATTAGAGGCTTTGTCTTATATCAGCAACTGTTAACTCCCTCCCCCAGTCCTGATTTACACACTGGTCACCTTGTGTGTAAATTACACCAATGAAGACACTCCTAGGGCTGGTCCACATTCAAATGGTCCTGTGTTTGAGCCTGGCGTGAAGCACAGTTGGCTGATACAATGCTAAACACATGTTTGGTGGGTGCAGGGTCTAAGACTAGTTACATGACACAATTGGTCCTGGTTATGCTGACTGGAAAGTTGCGGGCAGCAGCATCTCCTTGAACTCTGTTCTTCGCAGCCATGTCCAATCACAGAACACTTCAGAACACAGACTCGCCCTAGTTTGACTCACCATGGAATCCGCCTTTGTGTATGATCCTTTGGGCCAAGATGCGTGGGCTGGTGCACCAGGATGCAGACTTGGCTAATGCTTTTTTGAATGCTGTCATGGCATCCTGCCATGCTATTTGCACGGAGTGAAAGGAAAATGCTGCCTGCAGCCCTTTCCCCCCGCCCACCCTTGCACAAGGGGGCAGTACACGTAAGAGCTCTCTACCTTACACTCTTTGTGCATGCAGCAGAGAGCAGAAATGTCTAACTCTGCACAGATATACATAGAAAAAACACCACCTGGAACAGGTTTTTCTTTTTGAGGCCCCCCTCAACATATTATAAAAACTCTATGGCCCATGTGTGCCACAACTGTTTTTTCTGCATATAAAAGCCAGGGCTGGCATTAGGGGGTAGCAAACAGGGCAATTGCCTGGGGCCCCTTGCAACAGGAAGCCCCCCACAAAGCTACACTGCTCAGGCTTCAACTTCAACCCCAAGTGATGGGGCTCAGGGCCTTGGGCTTCAAATCCACGTGGTGGGGCTTTGGCTTTCCACTCTGGGCCCCAGCAAGTCTAACGCTGGCCCTGCATGGTGGACCCCCTGAAGCCTGCTTGTGGACCCCCAGAGGGCCCTGGTTGAGAACCACTGATCTAGAAGGCAACAAAGGTTAGTTCTTCTAGACTCCTGTGAAAATTTGATGCATGTAAATGCATTAACAAAAGCCTAAGGTATCTGTTTACAGAGCAGTTGTATGAGCATTCTGCAATTCCTGGAAGTCACGTGTTCCCAGTGCCTAGCCAATGTCCTGTGATTAAAACCCTGAGTACCGCTGGCCCGAAAGGAGTAACCACGTTGCTCCAGAATAAGTTTATTGGCAATATTGGTGTCATACTCAGGAACTACAATTGTCAGCCTGTTAGTGTTACCATGACAAGCATCAACGACCGACTGTACATGAAATATTGTTAAAGTGCCTAGAAATAATAGGCATTTTAAAAAAATCATTCCATCCACTCAAACGTTTATAGATCTTACGTCTTTAGTATTTGAATGGTAATGTAGCCTCTACAGCAGCACAGAGACAATGCAGTGCTCTCATTATGCACATGCTTTAGGATCGTTTATTTTAATGCTTTCAAATAAATATGTTCCATGCAGCACACCGCAATAAATAAGGAGCAGCAACTTTTGTATAGTACATCCATTCATAATGTAAGTCACCATGTGAAACACCACATCTAAAGTCTTGGGCCCAGTCCCATATCATGAAGCACACCACATCTGCACATAATCATATCTGGCTTCATATGGATTTAATAGGACTTTGCCAGAAGTGCATGTGAGCACAAGTTTAACCATGGTTTCTAGCTATTAAATACAGCTACTAAGTAGTTAAAAGGCAACAGCTAAACCCATAAAGGTTTGATTTGTCTTTTCTTTCTTACGTTTCAGACAGAAATATAAAGTATGGAACTGCTCTGGAGATTCTCAGCCTTGTGTAAAGCGCAGTGTGATTAACATGGAGCTCTCTAAGCAATGCTGACAGGGACACTGGCATCAAAAGCCACAGTGATACTGATTTGACACCAAAAACTGGCATACTCAACAGGGGATAGATACTGTGCTACACAAACAATTGAAACCTCCTTTTCTCTAGGCAGACAATTCCACAGTCCCTTCTTCTTCGCTGTCTGCTCTGTTGGCACGGATTTCAACCAGTGTCCGAGCAAAACGGGTCCATTCGTCATTGTGTGGAACAGCAAGCTGGAAAATAAATGAAATGAAAAGGTGAAGTGGGTATGCACAAAAAGAGAATACTTTGCAGTGCAAAGATAATATTGCGGGCCTGACTCACATATAATTCCTCCAAGAGTCAATGTGAGTTTTGCGTGATTAAGGACTGCAACATGGGGCCCTTGCAAAAGAACTCTGTGGTTTACTTCTGCAGTTGTAAAGCAATGACATGGTTTCAGGACAAATTTATCATCTCCCTCTTTAGAATCAGTTGGAAATAACTGCTGCATTTAAAGCCCATTTCTCCAGTCCTTACTTGAGTAAAGCTCTAACTGATGTCAATGAATGTGTTTTCTGAGTAAAGACTGTGAAATTTGGCCCTATGTTAGTATATTTGATATTTTTCAAGACAACACAAGGCCCTGATCCTGCAAATGTTTACACACATGCTTAATTTTATAAAGGTGAGTCATTCAAAGAAGTCAGTGAAAATATTCCTGAGTATAATTATTTGCAAGATTGGGGCCGAGGGCCCAGATTTGTAAAGGTAATTAGGTGAAATCAATGGGAGTTAAACCCCTAAATACCTTCAAAAATGTAGTCCTATGTGCATATGACAACAAAGTCTTTAGGTAAAGAATTACACTGTTCTAAAGTTCATTAATGCTTCCAGTATCAATCTAAATAAATTATGCTTACTTTAGTTGCCCTCCTCAATGTTAAATAAGTGACAATAAGAAATACATTCTCATAGAAATGTTAAACTGCTCAAGCAGACCAAGTAAATATTGCTTTACTGATCTGATTGAACTTCCAGACAGAATGTTTTAGTGATATGGCAAAATAATGCTGTAGTCCTTTCCAGTTCGATCCAGCATCGCAGTTCTCGAGCGAGAACGCAAAATGGGATTGATATAATCATGGAAAAATTCAAACTTCCTGAACATACATTTTTATTGACTCAAATAAAAGAAAATGGCAACAAGCATCTAAATTAACCATGCATGTATTTGCTGCTGTCTTAAAGCTTGTGATCTTTCCCTGGAAGGTAGTATGAAAAAGGAACTGTTTACAGACATTATGCAGCTTTTGGTACTGAAAAAGGAACTGTTTAAAGACATGAAACAGTATGGTACACTAGGTTGGCTGTTAGTAACTCAGTTTTATTATATGCTATTTTATGCGCATTACATGAGGAACGCTTCGCAGACTAAGAAAGAAAATAACTGATCCAGTCTAGAGTGTCCAATATGCAATTGATATAGGCTCAATTGAAAGCTTACTACTTCTTTTTTTTAAAAAAAGGTAACAAATATTATTCACACTTAAGGTGGATTTTATTCATTTAGAAACAATAGATTGCAGAACTGTAACAGGCATTTTTTGGATGACAAACAGCTTAACTGGTCTCTCGATGTCCACAGGCAACTATCAATATCAATGGAAGCGGAGAAAAAAAAGTATATTGTCTGTACTAATGTTCAAGGCCCCAATTGTGCAAGCATGTGAGTAGGAGTCCCATGTGGCCGACCTTCACAGGCAAAGTAAATCACCTATGTAAGTGTGTGCAGGGTGAAGCCTTATTGCCTGATCCAAATCTCACTGGAGTCACTGAGGGTCTTTCCAGCTACTTCAGCTTTGGATCTGTCTCTCAGTCAGGAGGCAATTAAACAATGAATATTTGGAAAAACACGCTGACATTTAAAAACATCCATGTATATAGCATGTATTCAAACCACTCCGCTACAGTATGAAAAGTGAGCTTACAACTGTAATTATTTTTCTATGTATTTTGATTTTTGGACTTTGGTTAAATATTTATTTCGTTTACTGCCAAAGAATGCAGTCTTTCTAGGACAGCTCTCTCAGCTGGTGATAATACTGAATGATATATATCATTGTGCCTTTGCTCACAATCTGGTTTTGCTACTTTTAACCCTGAATTTCTAATATCCATTTTTTGCCTATTTTCTCCTTGATTTTAGTAATTATGAAAGCATTATGAAAGGAACTGAGTCCAACACTCAAGGCGCAAGAAGCCTGAATTAGCTGTTTGAAAGCATATACAGAAATGGATCTATTCTTATATTTATTTGAAAGACAGATCTGCCCTCTTTCAACATACAGTATATGATTGCAGGAAATAAAAATCAAAGCTAAGGAGGCAAGTATGCAAAAACATCAGCTCTGAAAGCTTGATCATGATTACACACCCCTGCAAGAGATGATTTTCCAAGCTAAGTTGCAATACGTGCCCACAGATATAAGATCAAAGTAGGGCCCTAGAGGCCAACACAGCTGCAGCGTTACCCTGATCAGCTGTTAAAAGCTTTACCACTGAACCCACTGATGCTTCTTTCATAAAGGGTTTCATCTTCTTGCAGAGCAGAATAGTGTAATTTTATTAACACGTTGCATCAAAATATAAAAAGAGCCAAATACATACTAAAACTAACACATTCAATAATGAAATAGGGGCAATTCTGTCCCTATGTTTTTTTCTTTTTGAGTAACAGCTGCATTGCAACTTAACTGTGACCAAGCTAAAGAGCGTTATTTTGTACAATACAGGTCAGGAAGTGAATTGGTAAAGTTACACTGGAAAAGAAATAAAGACAATAATGAATTTTAATACAAAATTATACATTCATAGAGTGTAAGGCCAGACCATGATCATCTACGCTGTCCTCCTGCACAACATAGGCCGTAGAATAAATAAATGCCAGGCTGTCAAAACAACTTTGGTACTGATCCTGCAAATTCTCACTACTCATAGATGTAAGCACCACCTTAAGCAGAAAGTGTTTACAGGGTCAGTCTCTTATTTTTGAGAAATCACCTCTTCCCAAAAACCAAACCAAACCAAACAAAGTGAAGTACATGCATTTACTATACAAAAGTAAATAAAAGAAAAGTTGGTGCAACCAGCCAGAGTGGGGAAGGATAGCTCAGTGGTTTGAGCATTGGCCTGCTAAACTCAGGGTTGTGAGTTTAGTCCTTGAGGGGGCCATTTGGGATCTGGGGCAAAAATCAGGGATTGGTCCTGCTTTAAGCAGGGGGTTGGACTAGATGACCTCCTGAGGTCCCTTCCAACCCTGATGTTCTATGTACACATACCATAAATGAGAATAATGATACATGAGCTTATTACTGCAACTTTTGTCCTTCATCTCACTCCACTTAGTGCTTGTTCAATTCATTTACAGAGTTATGTCTAATGTTAGGGCCCAGTTTTGCAAATACAACTGTTTTCAGGGTGATGGCCTTACAGTGGAAAGGGACAGCAGTAGGGAAAGGGGTTGAAATCCTAGCCCTATTGAAATGAATAGCAACATTTCCATTGACTTCAGTGGAGCCAGAATTACACTCCTTGTCTTTGGATTTTGCCTGCCACAATGTTGTGTGCTGTATAAACAAATTACTGTACAATGATTAAAAATAAAAAGATCTGCAAAACCAACATTAGACTTGGAAAAATATGCATACAACACCCATAAATATCCATTCACATTTTTACATGAATTTGTTTGGGCCATGCACATACCCCCTTTTCAGTCATTTTCCACAAAAGTTCCAACAATCTCTCACACACACACACAAATTAGGTGAGAGAAGCAATACCGTGTGGCTTATGTGATCAGTTACTAGAGATGGCCAACTTTTTTAGAAGTTTCTGTGAAAAGCTATAGGATTTTTATCATTGAATATTTCACAATTGTTGCTATTTTATTGTTGCCCTCCACTTACAACAAAGCAACACCACAAGAATGTTCAAATATTCATGTGTATTACACACAGTAAATTTTTTTCCAAAAATGCTAGTGTCTGAGTATATTTGGATAATAAAAATATTAGCATAAATTGCCATCAGCTTATGGCTATTTTGTGAGCAGAAAAAGAAAGTGAATGGTATCTATCTAGGTTCTTAGCCCCTTCATGATGATAAACTAAGCACCTACGAGCACTTAATTAACTAAATTTTTTACTTCACTCTAGCCTCGCTACAATAATGTTATATTTATAAATGGTCAGATAGCAATACTAATAACAGAAGTTGGTATTTACAAATGAGTGTGAAGGATTTAGCCATACACTGCCCATTAAAGTATTGAATGATAGGTAGCTAAATCACCTGCATAGCTTTGAAAAATCTCGACCAGAGACTTTAGGCCTTGGTCCTACAAACTCTTAGGCATACGTCTAACATTATGTACACAGATAATGAGACTGCTCATGTATGCGAAGTTACACGTGTGCTTACTTGTTTGCAGGACTGAGGCCTTAGATAGTATGATGCGGCTGAATTTGGGATTAAATTTTGCTTTTGGGTGCAGGCATTCAACTAGGAGGCCATACTTGGCCCTTTCTCTTTTTTCTCAAACTACAAGTTTCTTGCTAAGTGTAGCATGCATCTTTCAGCATCACAAAAACCATTTTGTTTCTAAATGAAACACTGATGAAAAATACTCTTTGTTTCTGCTTCTGTAATCTAAATAAACCTACATTATTTTTAGCCTATTGAAACCCAGCCCTGCTTGACTGATACATACTTATGTATCAAATGGACCATAAAGATTCCAACCGGTTTCTATCTGATGTTTAGCAACTGAGTTGTGTGCCTCAAACTTTAGGGATTATTTTTTCCCCACCAGCTCTACCACTGTGATTTCAGATAAACAGGTTTAAGTTAAATTGCATCTTTGATTCAGCAAGAAAACATGGATTGGTGGGATGGTTTCATACACTGAATGGTGGTAGATTATGGATTCTGACCACTTCTGCAAAAAAAAACAAAAACAAAAAACAAACAAACAAACAAAAAAAAACCCAACCAATTTCCAAAAGCAAAGGCTCTTCAGGACAACATCTTACAACTCCTTACTCTCCAAAACCCAATTTAAAGTAAAGCTAGTTCAGCTGCAAAAAATTATTCCTGCTGTGAGGTGCATGCAGTACCTTATTAGCGGCAGCCCCATGTAATATGGAGTCACTAGGGACGTGGATAGGTAATTTCAGAACAGTATGAGCCAAATTCACTCTATTGTGGAGTTGTGCCAGCATAAATATGGCTCTGCCTGTACTTGGGAAGATTTTACTCTCACAATCTCAGTCAGTTTCTGCCAGCATTAACCCTAATCAAAGAAAATCTGTATCCACGTGTCTCAGGCCTCAGTCAGCATGGTGGTATGGTGTAAATTGGAGCAGAATTTAAGATAAGAATGAATAATATGGCACCACCAAGGTAGCAGGGCTCAGACTGAAGGCAAAGATATCGCATTCCTTTCCCTTCTCTGACATGCCGCAACCTCTTTTGATTTCTTTGGCAACTTAATCCTCTAGTGACAGTAAATGTGACTGGCTAGAGGTGCCAACACAGACAGTATATGATCCTTGGCTTTGCAAAATTTCTGACATTTCTGTTAAACATTCTGTTAAAAATAACACGATAATTACCTTAGGCGGAAAGATAGTCTCTTGTGACTTTGGTCTCCCAGCACAAACAAATGCTTCAGATGTGAATTCCAAGTAGGTGAATTGTCTGTGCACATTCTGGTAAGAAGCAATGGAGCACCTTACGTGCTGGGCTAATTCTCCGCATGCCGGTTCTTCGTAGGCAGGAGAATGGAAACTGCAAGTATCCACCTGCAGAGTTGCTTTAATTCTTTCATCCAAGGCTAGGGTTTCCCCATCACCATGTGTGGATGACCCCACAGCTTCCACCTCCTAAACATGAAGGCTCCCAAGATGTCCCAAAACCAAGCTGTGTTCATGCAGAGTTGTGTCCTGCGCTACCAGGAACTCCCTTGATGATTGCTGTACCTGAAACCTCACATTGGAGGCAGAGAAAACCATAGCGGGGAAAAAAAATCAGCCCCAATTCCTGCACACCTTGTAACCTGTGCCACCTTGCCCAGGGTTTTCAGGGGTGTAGGATGGAAACCTGGCAACTCCTTCCCCCTTCACTTAGCCATGGAATCTGAACACTGAGGAGTCCCTATGGAGGGTCAGGTAGGAGCATGCCATGCAGGCAGCACTTCCAGCTTTCTCACCCCTACCCTGGAGCAATGGGAACAAGCTCCCTTCCTCTTTTCAGGGGGGCATGGAGGCCTGCGTTTGCTAGTTACATTTATTTTAAATGATTAAATCTCATGCTTAAATCTATGCCCTGCCCAGCTGTGGCACTAGCCATTCGCCAGCTAAGCTAAGAGTCAAACTGCCTGTGTTGTGGACTGCCTGTGTTCATGGACAGTGAGCTTGTGCACAGTTCGCTATGGTGCTGAACTGCTCCAGGATGTCTCTGACAGGAGAATTTAGCCCTCCTGAATACATTTCTCCCATTGGAGCAAGACACTACATGGGTCTCTCCAGTGTCTGTACAAGCATCCCCTGCATATAGGTGTAAAACCAGAATCATAAAAAGATCATTTCCCTCCACAGTATATAAGCTATTTTCTGTATGTGCGGAACATAACTGGTTATTTGATGTCTTTTGCACATAACGGGACAGATTCTGATCTCAGTTACATGGTAGGAATGCAGAAACTTTCACCATGTCATGGAGATCAGAAACTGGCCTACATTTTAAAATATTTTAAAGTATCATTTATGAGTTGTGGTTGGGTTTTTATTGGCGTCTTTCCATGCTTCTCTGCCTTTCTTCCTACAAGAGCTCTCTTTACAAAAATCTCAGATCCAACAAGGACTAAAACTATACTGAAATTCACAATTCAGCTTTCTCATTTCTAAACCACTTCAGACCAAATTATGCTTGGCTTGAAAAGGACTGGTTAAAACATTTTGAAGAGTGGCTAATTAAGACATGAAAAGTATTCACGTTCGGTTTAGTTTGATTTGTCAAATACAATAAGTATGGTAAGATAGTTATAATGACTAAGACGGTATGCTTCAGAATAAATACTTTGTGTGATTTATCGGCATCATTATAATCTTTCAATTTGATGGAGTCATTTAAAAAAACCCTCTAACCACAAGAGAATATTACTTTGTTTATTCTACACAGAATGCTATCCATATTATCATATAAAATGAAGTGCTGTATTGAAAAGAAATTCATTGTAAACACTTTGTGAATAGAGTTCCACATGAGAAAATGTATTAAATGGCTGAGAAAAATATTTTTAAGATGATAAAGTGTAAATATTACACAGAGTGTTCTAGTTAGATACCTTTTTTCTAATTATTGTTCCAATCCTGCATTCTGTGTGAAGTGTAGCATTTTCAGATCAGGCCCGTAAGTTTACACATAAAAAATCCAGACAGTTATAATTCACCCTAAGGCATCCAATCCAATCCAAATTCAGTGAATAAGTATTTTATCACTAATTTCAATGCTGCACGTCAAAGCGAAAATAATATCTACATATACAAACATTTCTATGCACATACCCATTTTGGGCCTGAGCTTGCCCTACTGAACTCAGTTGCAAAATGCCTTTGATATTTTTCTCAAGCATATGTATACATGTGTGTGTTTGAAAAGGGTCTATATTTTTCCAGGCCACTCCCTATGATTTTTTTTCAATCAATTATAAAATATGATTGAAAAATGTCTATATTTTTCCAGACGACTCCCTATGCCACACACATGGATGGAAACAAAGTGGGAGGTAATACACAGTGAAATGGCCACCAATGTAACCAAGGGCACCTTTTTTCACATAACTACAGTACCACTGTATTTAACTCTTGGGAGAGCCTAGCATCACTGTTAACAATGGATGAAACCACTGGTAAGAACTCAAAGCCAGCATACTGCATGCAGATGATATAGTATTTAGACCACAAAGGATACACTCCAGTGTAGCTCTGTATATATTTGTTTACTTAACTGAAGGACTGAAATACCATAAGCAGCCTAAATACTGCATTTATTCTACTCACAGCAGTCAGTCTAGTGTCACAGACACAGTATACACCAGCCTTCTGTGAAGTTCATTACTTAGCCCTCATCTAGATTAACGTCTGCTATGAGTTACTTCCAGCAGGATCTGATTTAACTAGTGCTATACTAGTAAAAAAAGGATTAAAGATTAGATTACACAATCAAAATACTTAACCTCTATCTTCCAACAGAAATAGAATATAACTTATGTGAAGTTTGATTTTCTTTCTGTAAGACAGAAGTAATAGCTTTTAAGTTATTATTTGATTGTACATTTTGTTCTTGATATAAAACACAACTTTAAAAAGAATTACAGTGTTTGTGTGAAGACAATGATCAAAACAATTTCTTTCTTTCTGTAATGGGTTTGGATCTTAAACTGAACATTTAAATATTGATTGCTTAAACTTAAACTCCTCAGTCTGATACACAGCTCTGTTGGAGCAACACTAACATCCAGAAAATACTCAAACATTGGCCGTGAACTATACATATGTTACACACAAACAACTATGTTAAAAGAGCATTAAAGTTGCAAAGCCAAGCACTCGAAAGATAGGAAATGTCAGTATTACGATTGCCCCCTTGTGTATATGAACTATGCTATGGTCTATAAATACATTACACCACATTCTATTTTCTCCACAGTACCTCTGTCTTATTCAGTGCACAGGCTGGATGAAGCTCACTGAATGAGCAGCTATTCAATGTCTTGCTAGCTCATCTCTGGTCGACGGGTGGCCCCAGGTCTTATTTACTTCACTCTATTCATATTACTGTGCTTAAAGGCTTTTCTGTGGCACTCAACATTTCAGGATCTCAGTGCTTCACAAATATTAATTTATTTTCACCGTCTCCATGAGGTGATGTAATATCCTCATTTTACATACTGGGAATGAGAAACCTAAAATGGGAGGCAGATTATTCCACATCTCTACTGCAGGATTCTTCAACTTTCCTCTGAAGCAAATGGTGCTGGTCACTGTCTGAGACAGTATATTGGGCTGGAGGGACCTCAGTCTCAACTAGAATGGCAATTCCTATATTAAGATCAAAACTGGCCATGAACTTTGTTTCAGAGTAGCAGCCGTGTTAGTCTGTATCCACAAAAAGAACAGGAGTACTTGTGACACCTTAGAGACCAACAAATTTATTTGAGCACAAGCTTTCGTGAGCTACAGCTCACTTCATCGGATGCATGCTGTGGAAAATACAGTGGGGAGATTTTATATACACAGAGAACATGAAACAATGGGTGTTACCATATAGACTGTAACGAGAGTGATCAGGTAAGGTGAGCTATTACCAGCAGGAACTTTGTGTACCCAATTTGACATGTCCAGCACCTGCTTTTTCAGAGTACTTAGCACTATATAGCACTTTCTATGTTTAAAGCACAGCTCCCATTGACTTCAGCTACAGCTGTGAGCAAAGGCGGAGGAAGGTTTATTGGGGCCCTAGGCACAAAGAACATTTGGCCCCTCCACAGCCTGAGGGCCTAGGGGTGCTGGAATCACAAGGGCCATGCCCACCCACTTTGTTACATGGGTATAGAGGCCTCTGGCAGGCACAGACCGGCAGGGGCTGCACTTCACAGCGGGCTGATCAGCTCCCCTGCTGTGAAGTGCAGCCCCTGCTAGTGGTGCCAGCCTCTTCCTAGTGAGGGGCTGAGGTGGGCCCTTTCCCCTGCTCCTCCTCTTCCCCGCAAGGCCCTGTCCCCTCACCAGGCCAGAGGCCAGAGCCGGGCAGTGGTAAGAGCCACCCAGGGAACCCCGGCCACTGTGGGGTGCCCCATACCCTCCATCTGCCCCCCCACTTCTACACAGGTTCTGGCGCTCCTCATGGGGACCCCCAAATAGGCTGTGGGCCTATGCATTAATCCACCACTGGCTTTTAGCACTCAGGACTTCTGCAAATCAGACACCAGGGTCTCAAGTCAGGCACCCTGAAAACAAGGGACACACGATTAGTGACCACCTGTGAAAAGTTTGGTTTAAATGACTTGCCTAGCTTCAGACAGGAATGATGCCACAGAAGCAAGGCTGGAACCCAGTTCTCTACCATAGTATTCAAATGCCTTAACCATGAGCCCTTCTTGGGCAGCTTCTTGCCTCATTCACTGCATACCTGCCAACTTCTGAAACAAATGAGGCAGGGGTCCCACAGAAAATAGCCTGCATCACTACACAGCCCTGATTCATCCTCAGTCCACGTCCCACAGGAGTCCTGGGAAGAAACAGTATGGGATCATGTAATCAAATTTCAAGGGATTTTCTTTCAAAGGTGTGTTTTTCCACAAAAGCAGCAAAAGACCCAGCCCTGATGACAGGCCAACAATTTGCTAAATTGTCCCCTGCTGAATTAGTGTCCCTTACTGCATGGCTGTTCTAAAGCAGGGAGACACTCGAGCTTTTCAACAAAACAGCTGTTAATTTTGCCCATGTTAAAAAAACAAAACAAAAAAAAAACAACCTTATGTTCTTTTCCCTAATCTCAAGCTTGGCGGAACTGAATTTCCAAAAAAGTTTAGCCTGAAGCAGATGCCAAGCACAGAAAGTTTCAGCCTGAAAAATTGGTAAAGTTATAAGCAAAGAGAAGAGTCGGGCAACGCTAGCTACAGCCAGCACCACCAGCAGCACCTAAAATAGCAGCTTTGGTTCAAAGTCTGCCATATACACTTACAAAGACCTTACATCCAGGGTCTCAAACAAATTCACTTCCAAGCTGTGGTTTAAAACAGAATCTCTTCTGTTATTTTTAAGTGACATGATGAACACACTGATATCCTGCATTACTGTTGTGCTATGGAGAAAAGGGTTGAACAGCCACAAGGAGATAGGCTGATAGGTAGGAATGTTCTCTTGGGTCTTTTTTTTTTTTTTTTTTTTAAATCTCAGGAGTTTCTTATAATCTCCTGATTTTTGAATTAAAGACAACATGGACATGAACAATCTCAATGAGGTCAGTGGGCCTAGTCACGTGGGTAAAGGAGCAGGTGAATTATGCCTGCAGGAACGGGCTCCCAGCATGTGCATTGCTTGGTTTAATTTTACAGGGGAAGGGTGTGCAAATTGCGGTCAGCATTCAACAGAAGGCAATCCCCCTTACTGAGCCCACCAAGCATATGTGTAAAGGGGGCTCTGACATGCAAAAGATGGAGAATAAGGCTTGCACGTTGACCCAAGTGAAACTGTGGGGCTTTCACCACCCATTTCATGGCTATTTTCTCCTACCTGCACTTGCTTCCACTGAAACCTATGAAGTCTTCAGTGGGAGTGGGAGAATGCTCAGTGTTTACTAGGACGCTCCCCTCTAAACAGACACACACAAAGAATCTAATATGAGGCTACTTTAATTAAATGTAATGGCCAGTCACTAAGTATGTGTGTAAGAGGGACAACATCACAGCTCTGCCAGGCTCCACAGAAGCTACCCATGTTGCCTCCACAGTAGGGCTGTCCTGGGGAGCAAGGGTTTCCAAGTTATATATTATTAATAGATTCTACAGCACTATAAACATATTGGGTGCTTCACAACCCGAGTGAAACACTCTCCCCCACCCACAACGTCATCTGTCTCCTTTAAGATTCCCAGCTCCAGTTCAATTTCCATTTTTCAGTGTTGCCAACTGCTGCAATTTTAGTGCAAGACTCAGGATATTTAATGTTTTTTCTTAAAGTTCCATATCCTGGAGCCATGTGACTCTCAGCATTCACTTAAAGCTCATTAGAATCTCAGCATTCATCTAAAAAAGGATGTTTCTAATCCTCAAGGTTGCGGAGAAAAGCTTGAAAAATGTGAATCCAAAGGGCTCAAAACCAGAAACCAAATAAACCCCAACACCTATTATTTTTTAAAATCTCATAATTTTGGGGGAGAGAAGGCCAACGTGATTTTTGAATGCTTGGAGTCAGCCATTCTGGAGATTCAACTCAATGGGCCATTGGGGATATAACTATCCCCCTCTGTGTCAAAAAGGGCAGCAGCAACGGAAAGAGGATTTGACTCTGGGGTTTTACCAGAGGAGAGCAGCTTGAAATTCAGACCAGGGCCACCTAGAAAAATAAATGAATTACGCATCTACTGGTTGGCCTGACCCCATCCCATTCCGGGCCAGCGCTATCCTTCCATGCTATCCAGCCTCCAGGCACATTAATTGTGAGCGTAATTAACCACTGAAACAACTTACACAAAGGTTCTGGGGGATTCTCCATCACTGGCAATTTTGAAACCAAGAATGGATGTTTTTCTAACTGCTCCATCTTAAACAGGAATTATTTTGGAGAAGTTCTATGGCCTTCGTTATGCAAGTGGTCAGACTAGATGGTCACAGCGGTCCCTTATAGCCTACGAATATATGGCTCAGTCTAGGGTTCCTAGTTGAACAGGGATTGTGGAGACTTTTTCCACTACTACTCAGCTTTCAGTGGACTCTCACCTGGCAGGGGCCTGCAAGTGAGTTCTACTAACACAAACAAACCCTGCCTACTAGGTGTACAGTACTTTTGGTTTGCATAAGAACTGCTGCCATTACCTAGATTTCATTTCTTTGAAAGCATCAATGTGAAGTCGCTGATTTTTGTTTTAAAGTCACACTGCTGTCCTTCAAAGTACACTGTATAGACACCAAGCACACACCAATACAATACAACCTGTGATGCTGGCAGTCCAAGTGCCAGCTCATGCCAAGGCCTTGGGCCTTACTGAACATTGACAAATGCATAACTGGAAACCAGTTTGGCTCACCTGTGCGTTAGTACGGTTGAAATAAATGTTAGCGTTATAAGAATGTATTTAGTGGTGAGATTTTATAGGATGCTTGTAGGATGCTGCATGTATTAATCTTACTTATAATACCTGTATCACACGTTATAAGGTAATGTTTGAATGTTTGCTCTGTAACTATAAAAAGGTTTGTCAAGTTTGCAATTTCCTCACAGTCAGGGAGAAGTATTACCAAGTGCTAGTTCACCATAAGAGGTGTTATCTCCTCCCCAACAGAAGGTCTATCAACATCAGACAAGCCATTCTGGACAAAAGACTCTGTTGATTGCTCCCCCCCATACACCCACACCCTGAAGAGGTTTCAGAGTAGTAGCCGTGTTAGTCTGTATTCGCAAAAAGAAAAGGAGGACTTGTGACACCTTAGAGACTAACAAATTTATTTGAGCATAAGCTTTCCTGAGCTAGAGCTCACTTCACGAAAGCTTATGCTCAAATAAATTTGTTAGTCTCTAAGGTGCCACAAGTACCCTGAAGAGGGTATGTGCACAAGCCCGTGTCCCATCTCAGCTTGAATTTTGGGAGAAGGGCATAAAAATTCCTGTTAAGGAGAAATTGGTATCTTTATGCTGTTTGGACAAAGGTTCCTAAACATAAACAAGAGAAACCCAAGCTGCTTGGCTTGGGTTGGCCCTAAAAGACATAAAAGCTTGCTTATTAGAGAAGCTTCTATTACCTTTAGAATTCAAGATAGTGCTTCATTTGTGTGTGTATGTTTACCTGCTTTAACCTTATAAACAACTCTCATTTCTTTTTCCTAATTACTAAACCTTTAGTGAGTTTGTTACAGGATTGGCTACAAGTGTTGTCTTTGCTTTGAGATCTGAGTACAACTGACCTGGGGTAAGTGACTCGTTTTTTGGTACTGGGAGTAACCTTGTTGTTGTTAGTTTTGGGGTAAGGAACCATCTATCATAAAGTCCAGCTTGCCTGGGTGGCAAGATAGACCGGAATCCCAAGGGGACTGTCTGTGACTTCATGGTAAGACTGCTATAGTGCTTTAGGAGTTCACACTTGTTACTGGGTTGATGAAATCTAACTATAGAACACACAAACAGTTTGGAGTTTTTGCCCTGCTTCTTGACAGTCTTCCCTGAGGTTGGCATTCACGATTGTGAGCCACTCCAGACAGTGTGACACAACTTATCAGACAGAAAAATTAAACTTCAGATGTGCAGCCGTAGCTGCTGGGTAGTATACGTTGAGGGTCCAAGTGTCTCTGCATCCTCAGCTGTGGTTTTTAGGCTAAGTGGCTCTTTTTCTAAATCATGAATTCAATAGCTTTGTACTATTAAATGCAACAATTTTGCAAACCATAACTAATTAATTAACACCATAATTAAGGACTCCCTCAGAACCCAAATTGCTGTTGAATGTGGCAGGTTGAAACCACAGAAGATTAATTATACAAACTAGCTCTTTTATGAGAAGGTTTATCTCCATGAAGCATTTATCCCCACAATGAGAGTGCATGAACGCACTTCACACATACTAACATATTTAAGTGAATTCAGCATGAAGTATTTTCCCTTGATACTCTGCATTACATACGAGCTATGCACATTTACCAGTCTTCTCATAAGCATTGGTGGGTTTTCCCAGTGGAACAACACTATATTAGGTTAAAACCTAACGTTTAAAATAGGGCTTCTGCCTATACATTCACAACGGTTTTTACAATGGGGAGGGGCAGAATCTTCCTGTGAATTTTTTATTATTCATGTACACTAATTTATTATTTTAAGGTGCAAGTTTTCACTGTCAGCATTCAGCTGCTCTGCTATATTTAATTCAACCCACCCAGGATCAGTGCTGAGGGACTGGGCGAGGCTGCCATTCTACCTCCTCTACTCAGGAAAGCCTGGTAGTGAATTATTTTTTCCACAGAGCCTCCCCACAGGATTTCAGGGCAGCCACAGGTGGGGAGCCACTACTGGTGCCTGAGCTAGTGCAAATACACAGAGCCTCCAGAGAAAGGGACGTGTCAGGTTTGCAGCCAGCCCCGCTGCCTTTTCTGCAAGGGGGCAAATCTTCTCCCCTACCCCTCATCCCTGGGCTGGGTAATGTGGGAGGGTATCTGTGACCTTGCTCTTCCTCCTGCAGGTTTTACCATGGGGGACAGGATGACCCCCTAGTCTATTTTCTCCTCTCCCACAGCATCTGAGCACCTACTAGCAGTGGAATAAGCTACATTATTAACATCTGTTATATGTAGTTTGTTTGCTCTCCCTCTCCACAGGGGAGGATCTGGGCCTTTGTGGGGAAAATAGGAAACATGAGGCTGTTTTAAATGTGACACAACAACAAAAACACTTGGAGTTGAACCTTTTTTGCTTCTTTACCATATAGCAAAAGGACTAGGAGACGTTTTCTTGTTTCATATTAGAAATCCAAGTCTTGTCTCCTCTAGCAAACTCTCTGGAGACCTAGTGAAATGTTACATCTGGAGAACTAGTGACAAGTTACATCATAAGAGACTGAGAGCTAAGCAATTAAGAGTCAAAGGGCTTTTAAATCATACAGTTTAAAACCTGAATTTTTGGTTGTTTTTGTTAATGCCTCTAACTCGAATACCTAGCTAACATTTGAGAGAAAGGATATCTTTCTTAGAGATTCCAACTCCCTTCCTGCCAGTTAGGCATAAAGCTCACCTGAAACATTTCCCGAGACTCCCGAGGAGTCCTCCAGCAAAACCAGGGAAGGTAAGAATTAACATTCCTCATATTTATATGGTAAATAAGCAGAATATATTGTTAGAAACCTCCATGCATACAGATTTCAAGTCTTTTTAAAGAAACAAAAACTGATATACAAGGGTGCTGGATCAATTTGTACAGTGGGGGTGCTGAGACTCATTTAGCCAATCTGTAAACCCTCTATACAACAGAAAACACTTTGAGCCATGGGGCGCGGGAGCACCCCTAGTTCTAGCACCTATGCTGATATAAACACAATTCTGGGTTTTAAAAAAGCCTTTGGCAGATCACCTTGAAAACAATGGCAGATGTTTGAAGCTGCTCAAAGGTTTAGAACACTAGGAGGAGTCTGCAATGGATGTGGGTCAGCAAGGCAGAGTGCAGGTGAAGCAGTAAAAAGGACAAATCTGGAAAAGGAAGGGAAACACAGTCTAGTAGACGGGGCACTGGACTGGTACTGAGGGTATCTAGGTTCAGTTCCCAGTCCAGCTATACATGTATTGTGTGTCTTTGAGCCAGTCACTTAAGCTACCCCATGCCTCAGTTTCCCATGTGTAAAATGAGCATAATATTTCCCTAGCTCAGAGGGGTGTCATGAGAACATAATCCATTAATGAGTGTGAGGCTCTCAGAAACTATGCAGATGAAGGAGAGAGAGAGAGATTGAAGGTACAAGATAAATCACATTTTTTTACCATTTTAGATATGGACATTACTCCCATACATACCCGCACATAAGTATATTTGTGAATGGATATGAATAAGCCAGATTTGAAACTGGAAAACAGATTTAAACGTTAAGTTTTAACTTAATATAGTGTTATTTCTCCACTGGGGAAACACACCAATGCATCCAAAGTAACCTAAGGTAATGAATATTGTAATGAGAAACACAAGTATTTAGGGTGATAATGACTGGACTCTGCGCTACTTAGATCAGCTCACCCCCTATGGAGGCTACCAAAGCTTAAAGATTTTATCACTCTAGTAATCAGCAATGGGTAATGGCTTTCATAAAACACAGTAATTAAATTGACTGATTTCAAAACAGTGCATTTTTTTCATTAGGGAGTTCTTATTTAAGCTACTTCAAAAATACCTTTGTGAACACTGGATACATCAGTCACTGGTGCAACTATTTCTATTTAAATTATAAATAAGTAGGCATGAGATGACAAAGCTTTCTCTCACTTTTTCATATAAAGCAAAATGATCATTGCCTAAATGTAAACCATATGAAAACCATGCATTTGTTGTATCCTGTCTTTTCTTCCTCTATGAGCCCCCTCCCACCCCCTTCTTTTTTAGCCTCCAATTACATTACAACACTGGGGGGAAATTAAAATGGTTCTTCAAAACTTTTCGCAGCAACCAGTCTGGGTTATAGCTTGGTTAAAACATTGTTTTGAAAATAATAGGAGACTAAAGTCCTGATCCACTGGAATCAAATGTCCTCATCTGGATACCATAGATGTCAATGGCAAAATTCCCCTTGACTTCACTGGGAGCAGGATCAAACCCTTGGTTACTTCCACTTCACAATCATTTATACCCGGATTCTGCTGTTCATTACAATGATTACATTCTGACACTAGCTTTGTACCCAACCCTTCCTAGTGAAACTTTGTCTGAGTCACTTTATGTTACTGCTTGGCAGTACTTTATGTTACATATCCAGAATATGCACTTGAGCCATTCTGCTGTCAGACTTCTAAAAGTTACTTTTAATTCTAGTGTTTCATCTTGGATGTTTATAATAAAACGTTTACAAATTGTGGAATCCAGTGTCAGTACTGCAGCAAAAATGTCTTTCTTAAACCACTGTAAATCACGTCAGAGCCCTATCATGTCTCCTCAGGAAGGATCTACCACAGGAGAAAACTCTCCTGGAAAACTCCACAAGATGAAACATACAGTTTGTGATCTATCATCCCCTGGGGGTAGAGAGGCTTTTAGTTGCAGAGACGAGACCCTCGTTGTGACCCTCTGACCCCATGGATGACCCAAGATCCATGGTGAAATCTGTGAAACTCAGGGTACATACGTGGAATGCTAGTCCCTCTCTATGGTCCCCTCATCCAGTGCTCCCTGCTCTGAACCTCGCAATCCATAGAGCAGATATTTGGGGCTGATTCTGCTGCCATTGACGTCAAAGGAAATTTTATCCCTGACTTCAGTGGGAGCAGAACGGGGCATAGCCACAGGTGGGCTTGGGTAGGTCACGGCCCGCTATATCAGGCCCAGATATCAGCCTGTGTGAATGAAGAAGCTGGTTGTGGATCAGGAACTCCTGGCTCAATAGCAGGTGGCTCTTGGACTGTCTGCGGAATGCTGGGGCCAGCAAAGTGTGGAGAGCAGCAGCCCATCCAGCCCCATTGCTGCCTCCACCCAGGGCTGCAACTTCTCCCAGCCCAGACAACTTCAGCGAGAGCCGGGCCCCATGCAGGTGCCAACCAACCCCCCTGCCCACTCCAGCTTAACCCATGCCTGCCTGTGGGGCTAAGTGGCCTGCTCCTCTCTCCACTGGCCAGCTCTGCCCCCAGGCTCCCTGCACTCAAGTCCCTGGTCTAACCTAGCTATCCCCCGACAATCCTGTTCCCGGCATTCAAATGCGATATAATATGCAATAATATAGAATATATCATTTCACATGACTGGCTGTGACATCAGACCTTTGCTCATTGCCTGTCCATCATAAGTTGGGGCCCATCCAAATTTCCACTCCTAGCTATGCTACTGCTTACAACACCACCAGTTTGCCGGCATGATTCAGAGAGCAGCTACTTCCCCACCCGCTGGCCATGCCTCTCAAAATCATCCCCGAGGCCTGAGCACAATGTATTTACACAGACGGTCACCACCATCTTGGGGAGAAGGAGGAATGATTCCTCTTCAGGTTTTGATCCCTCCTTCCAGCTAGATTTTACCAATAGCTGCTCTTACTTTCTCTCTCCATGCTACAGTGTTGAAGAGATGATATACACCTAAGACTTTCCAACCCTTTCCTGAACTTTTTTTTTTTTTTTTTGGTAATTTTTTCCAAGCTTTTCAGCCTGCACATAAAGTAGTCAACGGAGTTATCTTTTTCTCTGGGATTCATTAACATCACAGCTATCAGGGACTGAACTGGACTGATCTGTGGTGGCTGGGTGAGTGGGTACTTTTTTTCCCTTTCAGGTAGCTGCCTTCTTGAATCCCAGAATCTAAGATTTGCTTCATTTTTAAAATAATAAAAACTCTAGCACTTATAGTGGCAAAGATACATTTCAGAATGTGAACCACATATAAACCAATGCCACAATGTATACCTGAGTCTGCAGAAAGCCTGAAACAACAGCGCTGAAAGAGATGTGGATTGCTCCTTTTAACTGTTAATTATTTCACTACTGGTCAAAGCATGCAAGAAAGGAGCAAGATTATCTTTTAATGAAGATCTGCACAGTTTACTGTGAATGCTTTCTCTTTTCGGTGTCTCCAGGGGGTGGAACTTGGTTTGTGGGTGGAGTCTGGGGAATATCATGTCTTACTTTTCTCCATTTGGATCCTGATTGCTACTGACCCTAACACTAACCTGTCTGATAACCCTGCCAAACAGATGCAACCACTGTTATTTCCATTAGTTAATCAGTCTAACGAAACAAGTCATATGTGATAATAGGCCCCTCTAAATTACAACTTCAAACACTCTTTTAGATCATAATTTCTCTCCTTGTGTCAAAAACGCTTTTTCTTTTTTTCCAAATTCTATGTTTTACTACCATCAACTAACAGATTATTGATCTGAAATTTCTATCTATTTCCCCCACCGCTATCAAATTCTTCCCCTGAAAGGATTAATGGAAAAAAGAAATAATGGAAGGTGGAAGAGAAGCTGCTGCTTTCACAACTGGAGCTACAAACAACATTCTAACTCAATTCAGATAAGCAGCAAACATTGTTGATAGAGAATATTTAGGACAGCAGCATCTGTGTAACATCATTGAAGCATGCACAGTTAGGTCTATCAATCAATCATCGGGGCATGTGAATAAATCTACAGTCAATGGTCCATGTTCTAAAATCAGCTATTACCATGTAGAGCCCTGGCTACTGAGTAAAGAAGCTGTAAGACAACAGAAGCCAAATTGACTCACGGTACATTTTACATACAGTCTTTTCAAAAAATATCTCTCAATTATAAGTCCTGTGAAAGTGAACTTATTCCGATCTAGCAGGAATGAACACTCATTAACGACTGGTTATATTCTCTGATTGAATTAAGTATGTTTAAGATCCTGTCACACTGAAAGAATCCGATTCCCCCAACCCTCAATTTTTTAAGCCATCAGCTACTGATCTACAAGTTGTTCTCAGAAACCACCACACGTACACATATATATGGATTATTTAAGTCTATTCTCCCCTGGAAGCATGCACATGACTCCCATTAATGCTAATGGGCGTAAAACACAAGCATGGAAGAGAAAATAGACCCCTCACTGTGAAAATAAATGTGTTCAGTTATTTTCAGACACGATGTCAAAATCAAACAACTAAAAATACGTGCTGTAAAACACAACATTATCTGGTTTAGCTGAAAATATCCCCATTATTTTTAATTCCGTGGTCATGGGTTCTGTCTCATTACCCATGTTTCTGCACTTGTGATGTCATAAAGATCATCGATTGATAACCTGTCAAAACAGAAGGGCCTTATCCTAAAGTCCTTACTTGGGCAAAACATCCATGATCTCAAAGGGAATTCTGACTGAGCAAGGAATGCAAGTTTGGGCCCTAGATCTGAGGTTTGCAGATAGGCCATATGAGGCTCTCTAAACACCATATATTTTAATTAGAAATCACAGATGCAAATTCTATTGCTCTCTAGAAGACAGAATAAAAACAGTGATGGAACTAACAAGATAAGAACCTCATCGCTTTAATTTGATATCAAAATAGGTTTCCTGCTCTGTTCCAAGCTTGTCATGTCAGTTTTGTGCCCCAGTTCATTTGTACAGGAAAAGTGGATTTTATTATTTTACGAAATATGATTTTAAACATGATTGTGCTTTTGGATGATGTTCAACTCAACATATCTTCTTTTTTCAGTTCATAGATTCCAAGGCCAGAAGAGACACTGTGATCATCTAGTCTGGCCTCCTGTATAACACAGGCTACAGAACTTTCCCACAATAATTCCTTGAGCAGATCTTTTAGAAAAACATCCAATCTTGATTTTAAAATTTTCAGTGATAGCGAATCCACCAGGACCCTTGGTAAACTGTTCCAATGGTTAATCACTCTCATTGTTAAAAATTTAAATCTTATTTCCAGCCTGAATTGGCCCAACTTCAGCTTCCAGCCATTGAATCGTGTTATGCCTTTCTATGCTATACTGAAGAGCCCATCTATTAAATATTTCTACCCCATTTAGATACTTATAGATTAATCAATTCACCCTTTAACCTTCTTTTTGTTAAGACAAATAGATTGAGTTCCTTCAGTCTATCACTAATAAGGCAGGTTTTCTAATCCTTTAATCATTCTCGTGGCTCTCCTCTGAACCTTCTCCAATTTATTAATATCCTTCTTGAACTGTGGGTACAAGAAACCACCATTTAGCAACAATATGGCCAATCCAATGTAGTATCTGGAATGTAACAAGAAGAATAGGGTAGGTTTTAAAGACTGGGCAAATACGAAAAATATGGTATCTGACTATTTTGTAGGATATGAGCATATGTAGGATCTCTGCAAAGCAGCCTGCTGCCTTCTGAGCGATGTAATCCTAGAGACTCTTTCCACTTCAGAGCACAGTGTACCCTGGCACTAATGAATGCTGATTATGACTCACTATAGTTAGGGGTGAATTTTAAAGGGCCCACGGCCTCAAAAAATCCAGATTTCTCTGCTAACAACTCTGTTTCAAAAATCAGCCACTGAAAAAGAAGAGAGGAGCCATGCGGCAACCACTTGGACTGAGACAGTTTAAAAAGATGAGCGGGGAGGGCAAATCCCAATAGATCAAGGCACAAGGGGGGAGGCCACTGTTGTCCATGATATGCTGAAGAAAAGAGGAAAGCTGCCGAGGAGCACTCCTGCAATGGAGACAATGCTCCTGATTAAGGGCCTGTTCCCATTCAAAGCAATAGCAAAACTCCCATTGACTATACTGGTGCAGGACTGTTCCCGAAGAGAGACACTAAGCCCTGCTCTACGCTGTGGGGGGATCGAACTAAGTTATACAGCTTCAGCTACATGAATAACGTAGCTGAAGTCGACGTACTTAGATTGACTTACCATGGTGTCTTCACCACAGTGAATCAACTGCTGCTGCTCCCCCGTCGACTCCACCTGCGCCTCTCGCAGAGCTGGAGTACGGGAGATGATGGGAGAGCACTCGGGGGTCAATTTATCGTGTCTAGACTACACACCATAAGTCGATCCCCACTGGATCGATCGCTGCCCGCCAATTCGGCGGGTAGTGTAGACATACCCTCAGATGCTCAGTGAGGAATAAATATCTACACAGCTTAGACGATCTATCCGGGCAGTGTGAGGGCAAGATGAGTTTAGATTAGAATTAGATAGTCCAATAAGTATAGAATTAGTGGGTTGTGGTAAGATTGTCAGCTTGCTTTCTAAACATCTTGTCCTTACGTTGGAATTTAGTGACTCCTCCTCCCAGTTGAGGGTGTCACCAGGGGCATTTTTTTCAGACTTGAGGTTATAGGCACTCCCATGCTCTGTGTGGCAGGATGAGGAGAGATGAAGGGAAGGGAAAGGAAAGGAGGGACAGGACTGGAACGGCAAGGCAGTGAGCTCCCAGCCTCAATACGCTTTTCCCTACTGTATCGTCTTTTGTCAGCAGGCTTCATTTTACTTCTGGATAAGGCAATCTGCTAGGAAGTCAGTGTCCACAGTTTGCACCACTGACAAGGCTGCAAACATATTTTCCTACACCAGACCCTTATTAAGAGCTTGATCCAATGATGTCATTGACTTCAACAGGAGTTAGATCAGGCACTAAGTGTACCTACATCTGAATTACTTTTAAGAGGACTCTTTATGAACTGACATGGGGGTGTAATAAATTAAGCTGCTGTTATTCACTATCTTCAACTTCTGTTCTCAGGGCCACCAGTATGAAATCCTATTAGTGATTTAAACTGGCACTCTGATCGCTGCGTATGTCTGCATCTGACTTAGGCTAGCTCTAGTAACTCTTAGGGCATGTCTACACTTGCAGATGTAGAGTGCTTTCAGTTAAACCAGCCTTCGTAGAGCGCAGTAGGGAAAGCGCTGCAGTGTGTCCACACTGACAGCTACAAGCGCACTGGCATGGCCACATTAGCACTCTTGAAACGGCCACAGAGAGCAGTGCATTGTGGTAGCTATCCCAGCATGCAAGTGGCTGCAATGTGCTTTTCAAATGGGGGGGGGGGGGATAGAGCGTGACAGGGAGTGTGTTGCGTGTATGTGGGGGGAGAGAGAGTGGGTTTTGGAGAATCTGAGAGCATATCAGCATGCTGTCTTGTAAGTTCAAACAGCAGCAGACTCTCCCCTCCCCGCCAACCTCACTCTCTCTCACACACAGAATTCCACAGCAATGGTTGCTTTGTCTTGAGGCAGATAAGCAGCTGGCTGTCAGAAATGGAGCTTTCAAAGGGCATTTCCGTATTCCTAGAGCGAGTTCAAAACAATAAGAAGAGTGGCCACTTGACTTAAGGGGATTATGGGACATTTCCGGAGGCTGATCAGAGCACAGTAATGCAGCACCTCGTTCATACTGACACCCGGGCATTTCAGCCAAGGCACAACAAGCGTTTATCTTCTCGCCAAGTGGAGTACCAGGAGCGCTCTAGCCATGGAGTCAGAGCACTCTACGTGCCTTGCCAGTGTGGACGGGTAGTGAGCTAGGGCGCCTGGGGCTGCTTTAATGCACTCTAACTCGCAAGTGTAGCTAAGCCCTTAGTAATGACAGGAGTTGCCCTGCTAGGGTATCGGTAACCCTTTGAACCCCTTTTTAAAAACAGAAATGGGAATCAACGAGGCAGCAATTGGGGGGGGGGGAGAAAGGGGGAGGAATCCTCATTGTTCCTCCATTTCCCCATATGTAAAACGAGGAAAACGATACTGAATGAAACAATGAATTCACACTGCTGTTGCTCTCTTGAGTAATGTTGATCACTAATTTGGCTCCTGAACCACTGAGGTCTGAGTATCGCTGGTCTTCATTATACAACACTGATCTGGACTCTCAGACCTGAATACTGATTACTCTCTTTTTACAAGTAATATAAGTACGCCTTTATTTTTCATGAGGAGTGTATCCCTGAGATTAATTTTGCAGGTAGTATTTTTCTGATTATGCAGAAAAAAAGAAAAACAATATAAATATTACTCCCTCTGGATAAAGTACATTTTCTCATGATTAATCTTGCAGAGAGAAACAACCTTATGAATGGTTTGGTGTATGATAAGTCAAAGAGACATTTCTATAGCCTGTCTAGACAATAGACAAGACCGGACTATACTGTCATTGCAAATATTGCAATAGTCTGTCATATCACTTAGAAAGGGGGAAAAAAACCCATCACTTCAGAGAAATAATACAAAAATAATAAATAAATAAAATGGTCTCCCCTGCCAGCACTGTAGTGGACATTTGAGTGTAATAACTTTAGACAATTTAGAAATTATATAGCAAGAAGTTTCAGCAGCCATTTGTGAGGAAAGGCACCTCCTGCACAAGCATATGCAATCCAAAAATATGAGTCATGCTCAAGCAACTTTGCTCTGGGCCATAAAATCACTTTATGCAAGTTACAGATAATACTCAATGCATTCTGTAATGTTTCCCTACTGTGTAGAGATGGATACCCCAGTATCCTATCACAGATAATGATGAAAACAAATTCTCTACATAAAGGCTGATTGCTCAGAGATTCACCCTTGACTATTCCAAAGAATCGTAATGCAGCTGAACATTTCATACTGCATTCATCAACAAAGAGACAGGCTCCATCCATGCACAACATACTTCAGCTTACTTTTTGTATGTAGTAGAGGAAATTGAAAACAGCCTTAAAAGACGGAATATGTATCCTGCTATTTCACACCACACAAGCATCTGCTAACCTCCAAACCACCACCTCTCCATTTTCTGTTGTTGGAGCCACTGTAAATATTCAGGCAATGGTATCAGGGATACTGAGTGGTGCTTTATATGTCATGATGAGAAAAATCTGTATTGGTAGATAAAGTGGAGTCAGTCATGAAATATGAGTTACTGAAATGCAAAAGGTGAATCCTAGAGGGGAGTGTTTGGAATATTTTATATTATATTATAATATCTATCTTTTGTACCTTTTATATTGTAATGTTTTATATTCTTCTATCCCTAGTAAATGTAGCCAAAAACCAAACACTTATTGACAATAAAACTATAAATAGTGAGAATAAATCACAAGACATTTGAAAAAGATTTCTTCTTCAGATCTGGAATTAAACAGCTAAACTTAGCTGTATTTAAAGGTACATTTCAAAGTTGTGTAGCACTCCAAATCAATGACACCATTAAAAACCATCTGGATCACCAAAGGGAAGTGTCCTTCTCATGCACATAAATGTATGATGTTTTCTAACATTCAGTGGTATGACAAATATTGGAAATATTAATTAATTAATTAATTAATTTTAAAAGAACAAGTACCTCTCCAACATCATAGATCCAGATGCGGCCTTCTGAATCTCCAACTGCTACCTCTTTACCAGCCTGGGCCCAACGGACACGATTGAGGGCAGAAGCTCCTTCAATTGTCACGCTGGCTGTTGGAACCTATTGCATCAATAATAATGATGTTAATGAAATCATGCTGTGAGTGAATCAAATATGTCAGTTTAGAATGTTATTGTTTCAGTGGATGAATCACAAGTCCCTTAGAATTACATGAGGTAACATACATCCCTTGTGTAGGGGGAGAAAAAAAAAAGATTAATTGTTTCTTCAGTCACATGCTCTACTGAGGTATGGGAGGTGGGAAGAATGAGACAGACTGTTTGGGAAGGGTACGGGAGACTTTTTCACAGTAAATGGTACAAATATTTTTTCCTGGCTGGAGACATGCAAAACCACAGCAGCTTGTTTTTCAGTATGCACTGACTTCTGATCAAGAAGTGAGTTAAGAATCAGCTGAGTGTCAGGAATTCATAAGCTTAAAGATAGTATTAAAATGGGGTTTGAAAATTCACAGAATGGTAGCAGCGTTTATGAAAACCATATTTTACTGACCTACGTCAATGTTTTGGTTTTGCATTTCAGTAGCAAGGTAGGACAGAAACAGAAGAAAATCAGTTCAAAACAAGATGTTTGTAGTTTCCATACTATTCTTTCCTTTTTTTTTTAATTCTTCCTCAATGGTAGGCCCTTATGTGCTTCATGCATAAGACTCTCCATTTTCAGTTGTTACCGATTTTTACAAAAAAAAATCCCAGGTTTCACAAAAGCTATTATTCTGTTTTTACTGATTTTCACCCAATTTTAGACCACTGATTATGTTACAAAAACCCAATACATTTCATTAGGTAGATGCATTTATGTTAATAAGTCTAAGTGTAAATGCAAGACTGTCTGTTAAAGTAAGGCAATGTGGTGGAAGATACACACATGTGCACATGTACGTACTGTTAATGTACAGTTCATGAAATAAACCACAGCGTTAAATGGCATGAGGTATCAGTGAGAGTTGGAAGCCGAGCCTTTGCAGACTGCCTGGGAGACTCCAGCTACAGTCAATAACTGTGCACAGTCACCCGTGCAGCAGAACAATTACTGTAAAGCTGTGCTATTTACCTAGCACCTCAAGATCTGGAAACTCACTCTGTCCCTTTGTTACAGACTCTGACTAAAGGCTGCAAAACCAACTAATACTTCAGAACAAGTGGGTTGGCATGCTAAACCCTCATCCCTGTAAACTACTGCACTATAGTGCCCTTGAGCCTCCCAAGAGAAGTTAGAATAGATCTGCTTACACAGTAATTCAGAAATAATGTTGGATAGCAATCAGAAAGCAGATTACCGCATCTTCTTCCCTGCCCCCACCCCCACTCTGTAAAGACGGTATTGAGATGCAAATAAGCCACTGAGCTTCTCTCTTCATTGTTTCAGGCCCAAGGTCCTATCAGTGCTATATGACCAATGAAAGATGGCATCTGTTGTAATTCCTCATCTCAGGTGTATTATTTGGTGTGTTGGAATCAGAGGTTTCAATGTGAGTTATTAGGCCAATTACCTGGCATAAAAGTAGCAATAAAAACTATCATGTGATAATATGCTTCATCCTCCTCATCATTGAAGTCTCTGCAATTCTTTTAACTCCTAAGGCTATGTTAATTTTATATAATGTATAGGAAAAAATCCTCAAACAGACAAAATTGAACACTAAAGCAGTTACTTAATCCATTTCATCAGTTAGTTTTGTTCCTCAGAAAATTAGTAGATCAAAAATATATAAGTTCTTTCAAAGGAGTATGTTTCAGACATAAAATTTTAGCTATACCTTTCAAAATGCTGAAATATATACAGGTACTCTACCTCTGCTTTGGGTTAATATAGCATTATTCCTGTGTTGCACAGAAAAACAAACAAAGGGCATGTTGACCAATTCAGGGTTCTATAAATTAAAATCTTCTAATGGTTTAGTAAAAATCATTCTCACACAACAAATTTATCTAACAGCATCAAAGCAATTGTGAAATAGCTCTAAAATATTTGAATACACCTCCTTTTTTCCTTTTGTACAAAGAGATATGTAGTCATTCTACATTATCTTAAAATAGATTTGACTGCTTTGAATAATGATAGTTTAAATTACACACACCTATTTAACATTTCAGAGATCTGAATTTACCTTATAATGGTTATATGACACCACAGTTATGTTTTTAAAGTTATATTTTAAAATACTTTATAAATTATCTAGAGTTATAAACTGACACTTGTCAGATTATAACCATTTTTGCGTATGAATTTAGCAAATAGACTGAGAAATCAGTCACCGAGAAATCAACAACTAATTCACCTTTTAATTTTTGTTGCTTATGTTGTGTTAAAAAAACTGTTTAGAGATATCTTTCATATCTACTTAACAAAATAAATGCCATCTACATAGTTTCAGAGCCAAAATATACAAGACATACAAAAGAAAATACTGTTGAAAGCAACATAATAGAGCAGCAAAGTGGAAAAATATCAATCATTCTTGAACAGTAATCAATAGAGATGATTGAACAATAACCTGGATGCTGATTCTACCTTTAAGCCAGGCAAAAAAAAAAAAAATTTTTTTTTGTGGACACACTACTGGGAAATCAAGATCTTCCATCCTAAATTTAAATGAAAATCTGACATACTGGTACATCTAAAAATGTTATACAACTTGCAGGAGAATAAAGAAGTGTTGGGGAAGGGGGGGGGTTAATGTTAAATAAATCAAATATGATAACTTTCATTGTTATTACAAAAACCAAATGTTATCCACAAATCAGAATGATACATGTGATTAGTTCAGCCCTTTTTAAAGTTTGATTGTGATAATAGTCAAAAGATTATAGCCATTTGGATCAAAAAGCATCTAGAATGACGGCTAGGTACTGTTAAAAAATCATAATGAAAAAAATAATTATAGAGAAGAGGACTAGTAGAAATTGTATTATATTTCAAGAAATTGGAAGGTTTTTTGTAAGTTATCAAAAAACCGATATGTTCTCCATCAGTTTTCAAAATAATAACAAAACATTAATGCAGCTAATTTCCTAAAATCAAAGAAACAAAAACATAATTATTAATAATAATAATAGCCAACCTTTTATATAGCACTTTTCATCAGTAGATCTAATTAAAAGCCATTAATGTATTTGTCATTTTCCTCTATCTGTATTTGACATCTATTACTAGAAAGTTTTGTTTGTTTAAACACAGCTAAAGAGTCCCACGAATTTCCCAGGTTAGTCATCTCATTTTTATTACAATGACTAATGAATAAAACTCTGACAAAGATTTTTCATTAGTAAACAGAATAATTTGTTCAGATTCTTTAATAATCAACTATAGAAAACCATTATAATCTAATTTTAACATACCAGGCAAAGGGTCAAAGAAAACATTGATCACCTTCAGTTGTAATTTTTAAAAGAATTGTGCAGGGTTTTCTTTCACTGACTCTATCTGATCTGCTTTCGTTGCGAATCCAAAACCTCCCATTGATTTAGTTGCTGCTAGTTTATGATTTCTAGACATTTTCAAGTTATTCCATCACTGCTTATTAAAGAACTGGAATAGTAATTTTTTCTTCAGAGATCCAAAGTCAACCCTCATGCTGATGTAAATCTGTAATAATACCATTGACTTCGATAGAGATTTATACTTATATGAGAGCTGATTTTGACCATTATGAATGAATATTCTTTGTGAAACTGCTGGTGGCTGAGGGTGTGTACAGAATGCAGGAACAAACTCTGAATTCATTTTTGTGGATGCTCGTTTGCCTTTTCTTACTCAAAATGTATCTGTAAGCCTGGTCATCTAGGGCATGATCCAGCTTACTGACTGCAATGGGAGCAGAACCAGGCAGCTCATGGTAATTATTTGTGGTGAAATTCAGGTGCCACTGAAGGCAACAGCAAAGTCCCCACTGATTTCAGAGGGGTCAGGATTTTACCAGAAAGGGTTTTTTTTTTTTTCTTTTTGAAACTTTAACAGGTTTTTATGTTGTTAAAGTGGCATTAATGAGAACACCTGAAGGATATGTTCCTCCCTTCCCCAAAAGAAATTCTGAGGAGAGTCCTCCTGGATATCCTCCAGCTGTATGCTTTCTAATTAAAAAGGCTGCAGTACTTCCTGCTCAGAACACTTCAAAAGGCATGGCTGCTCCACGTGACAATACAGTTTTCAGCGTGTGTTCCTCTTACCTGTCCACATTTATTTATGGCCAAGCAGCACTGATTTGGAGACCATAAACTGTACTTGTATTTTACTTTGGCTGAAATGTATATCTATCATTGTTACATGAAAGACATAGTAATAAATGAGCTAACTTTAAAGAAATATTGTAGGAAATGGGGAAAATATTGGCATTCGTTCTCCTCATTTGTTTTAGAAAATGAGAAGAACTTGTCCATTAAAATGTGACCTTATTTTTATGCTGATTTTTTTGTTTTGTTTTCTACTTTTGCACTATGCTATTGCAGAGTATTGAAAACAAACAGTTAGTGCTCGGGTGATGGAAAAATATGAATCTTGCTGGTATAATCAAAACACACTGGTCATTTAGAACAGTGATGATTCTTACAGCAAACATTCGTCAAAGAAAAATTCAAATCAAAGCAAGATTGTACTCATTCAATACCTAGAAATATTTTTAAACATCTGGAGTCATATTTTCAGATTGAAATTATAACAGACACAAAAATAAAGAGGAACATAAAATTCATACTATCTATACTTAGGAAGGAGGCTGCTTGGTTTTTAAGTACAGTATTTGCTACTTCATCTTTGCAAAGAGTTCTCTTATTAGCCCTTTCTGTTTCAATGGGGTTGAAAGAAATGTAAGAGGTGGTGGGAAACACATGGGCATCATTAAGTTCCTAGCAGGTTGGAGGTACTGTTGCAGGGCTGTCAAGCTGTGACAATTTGCGGGAGATTTGGGGGGAAAAACAATTATGAAAGAGAGTTAATGTTCCATTGAAATAGACTGAAGACATAACAAACGAAATATAACAATCATTCATAAATAAATAACAGTAATGAAATAAAAACAATCCTTCATCCTAAAAGTGAGTGACTTACGAAGCTGCCTTAAAATCGATCCCAAACTAGGAGGTCTCACACTCTACATGAGACAGACTTGGCAGGTCTGTGGTGTTGGTACAGGGCTGTCAAGCTGTGACAATCTGAACGAGGGAGATGGTGAGATTTTAAATGGCTCACTGAAACCGTGTGCCAAAAGGAAAAAAAAAATCACAAAATGGGAGAGATTTTAAAAATCTGCCTTGACATAAATCCAAAGGCAGGGAGTGTATCCTTCCCAAATAAGCGAAACATTATCTATTTGCTGCTCTGTGCTTGATTTTTTTGAATGGGGAATGCATTATTTCCCTTCCCCCGGAAATTTTAACTTGCACGCAACATACAAGGAGCCTTGAACCACACCGAAGGGGGGAGGGCGGCGGGGGGAGATTCAATGTTCCTTAAACGGACAGGAAGAGGGAGCTCAGTGTCCCCTGAAATGTACACAAGAAGGCTGGAGCCACGTCTGCTGAAACACACAAGGCGGGCAGGCCAATGATCTTTGAAACGCACAGGGAGTGGGGAGCTCCATGTCCCTTGGAGGGCACAAGGAGGAGAGCGTTTGGTAGCGGCAGGCAGAGAGGCAGGGACCTAACAGCCTCTCTCTCCTCCTCTCCCCCGCCCCGGCCGGCGCAGGGTTAAGGGCTCGCCCCGCCACCCCGCCTCACCTCGGTGTCATTATTCAGGTTCCACAGATCCAAGCGCCCCATCCCGTCCACACAGGCAAAGAGCGCGGGATGCACTGGTGACCACATGACATCGTAGACATAGTCTGCATTGTCTTCAAAGGAGTAGAGCGGCTTGTTGTGCTGTAAAGCAGAGAGAAGCATGAAGACTTCGTGGCGCTAGTCCTGCCTCGGGCTGTCTGGCGAGTCTAATTAAAAACTTTGCACATTTACCAAGTGTCATAAAACTTCCCCAGATGAAAGGTCCTTGCAGAAGGTGGGACTGGAGCTTTAATGGGGCAACAACTGTCCAGTGGCATAAATAAAATACAGTAGGGCGGGGGGGCAAAGGGGTGATTGGGTGGGGAGCTGCTGAGCAGGCTCAAATAGAGCTCGAGACACTCCACACAGGTACGCAGCGCGGCTGCCCCTTAGCGCCCGGGGCTATTTTGGGACGGGGGGGAGTCCGGGCGAGGGAGCGCTTTGCATGTTGCTCACACAGAAAGATCAGGTTTGTGGGCTGACCTGATAAGGGTCACGAGATTCCCAGGGAGCAGCCGCCCACAGGGGCTCCTTGCTTGGAAGGCAGCGACTGCCACCTAGCGGCGCGTGCATTGTTGCCGCGGCCAATTAGCAGCCTTTGCTATTTCCCAGTTGCGCCGCGGAAGACAGACAAGGGGCATTGCTAAGGGGAGCCACCGACTCCCGGATGACGCGATAGCAAAGGGGTTGCCTCGCTGAATTCATTGTCTGCTGCTTCATGGGGTCATTTCGACGGCTTATACTTGCTCCCCCTCTGAGAGTGCCTCCTCTTCTTTCCCAGGTGATTCAGATTAGTCTAGTGACAGCTGGATATTCCCAAACTGGTTACAATTCAATTTTAAAATGGGGGGAAGGCGAAGCAGGGAGACTGTAGTTGCCACATAAATTAAGTGGTGCAGATCTTATTTGAAGCGAACATTGTCATTTCAAAACACCTTAAAAGTCAGAGGCAAGTTTGCAAGTACACCAGAAATAAAATGTAATTGGACATAATGAATTATTCATCGCATCTGGCTTCTCTTATTCTAATTTTTGCATAATGGTTTCACTAATCCCTGATCAATTAATGTAAAATGAAATTTAAATGATAATGAAAACTCCAGAGATAAGAGAAATTAAGTATCCTCAGAGTCTGTGACAGAAATCTAAACAATGGGATTTTTAAAGAAACGTCTTCTACATCCACTCAGCTGTCTGTAAGAGCTCTTTGGGTTTGGTTTAATGCCTTTGCAAGCAGGGTATGATGGAGATCTGAAGAAAGAGAACATAAGAATTCAAAGTTATGATTCTACCCTACACTTGTAAAGGGACTTTAGTATCAGGTAAAGTATTACACAGAAGACCCTTAGAGAAACAGGGTGGGTGAGGTAGTATCTTTTATTTGACCAACTTCTCTGTTGGTAAGAAAGACAAGCTTTGAAGTGTAGGTAGAGCTCTTCTTCAGGCTTGAAAGCTTGTCTCTCTCACCAACAGAAGTTAGTCCAGTAAAATATATTACCCCACCCGCCTTGTCTCTCTGATATCCTGGGACCCATTGGGCTACAACAACACTACATACAGAAGACCTTTGCAAGCCTATTTTTACACTAGTTTTAAATATTTGGGGTTTCTCAAGAAGGTCATTGCAGAATACACCCTGTCCTGATAGTAAAACAAGGGAAAGAAAACATAAATTAATGCTGAGAACACATGAAATAGCTCATGCAGTTGTAATTATTTGCTAATAAGCTATTGATAACTAACCAATTTGCATATAAAATTGTGGAATTTAAGGACCTGATCCAAAGCCAATAGAAGGACTTCCATTGCAGTAGGCTTTGGATCGGGTTCTAGAAGAATACCTTCAAATTAAAAATAATATTTTTAATTAACAGTTTCTTACCTGCATTATTAATATCACCATTATTTCTAAAAGTGAAGGAACTGAATTTTTACTTATTATGCTGTTTCTTTTTGCATTTTATTAATTTTTGTCAATAAAAATAGAATGGTCAGCTTCAACTCTACTTAGAGTTTACTTCTTGTTTGTTTCATTTTCCGTCATCCTGCATTACACACTGCTACAGTGTTTAGGTTTTATATATTATATACGTATGTGTGTATGTATATATTCCTCCACGGTGTCTGTGAAACTGCCAAGGAATGTATGTGTTTTCATTGCAATATAAAAAGAATTAATAAAAACATTCTATTCAGCATAGGTTTTATAACAGTATATTTGCAGCTTTAATTACATGACAGTGTCTTTTTAAAACACAAAGGCATTGGACACTACTTATAGGCCTGCTTTAACTCTGTTTGAGTCAATGGAAGTTTAGCCACTGACTTTCAGTGGAAGCAGGATCAAGTGTTCACATTTGGCCTTATACTTTTTTATTTCATAAATGTAACAAATATTTTGTTTTATTTTTAAAATGTAAACCACTGACAATAAAATGCAGTTAGAGCTCTAGATGAGGAATTTGATGTGTACTCTTTCTAAAAAGTTTAAATATTGTCTTCTGGAGTCTTAGTGTTGCAAAAACAAACAAACAAAAATAGCAAGAGCAAATTCTTTCCCAAATAAGGAAAAGCACATGAATGGATCTATTGAAGTGTAAATGGGAAGACATGCATGCTTAAAATTAAGCACACGTGTGTTTCCAGAACTGGGGGCTAAGTGATGATCAGGGTTTTGAGGAGACAGAAGTATTGTAAAAGGTACTTGGGAGCTAATATCTTCAGCTGAAAGCCCGCAAATAGAATTCAGAGCAGGTCACACAACTCCACAATGTCTACAAAACACATACACAGAGCATGCAGTATTTTATATTTTCATTGTAAATTGTGCTGTGTGTTTCAAAGATTTCAGACATAAAAGTTTGCTGGAGAAAACTTAACAGTACTATAAAATAAAGTGTTTAAAGGAAACAAAGTCCACCCAATTGCTGATAGGCAAATATTTTTCTCATGCACAGAAAATACACTACAAATACAGTACTATGGACCATAAATGTCACAAAATGCCATGTGATTAAGAGGCACAAAATCTATCCACAGTAGATTGCAATCAACGTTTCATTTTTAAGAAATACTGAAATTGGATTTATTCTTATTTTATTCTGTCATTCACTTTTTATGGCCTTTTAGCTCCAGCAATATATTTACCAAATAATGACTAGCATGATCCAGAGGATAAGGTACTGAAAAGAGAGCAGGAGACCTGCGTTCTATTCTTGACTCTGACTACTGGGTGACCTTTGGCAAGTCACTTCACCCTATATGGCTCAATTTTTCCAACTGTTAAGTGGGATTAATGATACCTACCTTCCTTTGTACAGTGCTTTGAGATTGATGGATGAAAAGCACTGTCTAAGCACTAAGCATTATCATTACCATGATAGTGAAGATCTAAACATGCAAAACGGAAGTCAGGGCTAAAATCTGGACAGCCAGAATAATGTGCATTTAAGAAGCATCCAAACCATTCAGAAAATGAGACTCATATTAATGAATTTGAATGTGGGTCTGCATGGGACAGGAAGATAAGCAATACCACCTGCTCAAATAGCCAAGGTAGCCTGGTTAACCAATCACTAGCTTATTATTGGAAAACATGTTATGGGAATGTAAGTCTGTGAACTGCATCCCTTCATTTGAGAAGAAATAAATACTGGGCAACCTTTCTACACAAGCCACCAGTAAGGCCCATGCTTAATTTTACGCACTCTGAGTAGTTCTATTGACCTGAGTGGAACTACTCATAGTGCACAAGTGCAGGACTGGGGCCTCAGACTTTACTGTAAACCCACTAACTAAGGGCCCAGGCCTGTCAACTCTTAGTCATGTGAGTAGTCCTTACTCCTATGAACATGCATTTGCAAGATCACATTTATCACTACAAACCAGTTCTTCTAGGAACTGTTAAAATGTGAGTCCATGTAAAGTTTATTTTAACACCATTTTAAATTGCTTGAACTTCTGACTTACAAGCTGTAAACCTACCATATGGCTAATGTTATGAAACAACTGGAATTGAAACTTGATGAGCTTGCATTCTTAAGTTTCAGCCCCCATTATCATTCTTACATACAGAACAAATAGATGAAAGCAATGTCTTGAGCCAAATCCACTTATTTTTGAAAAAGGCAATTTTGGGTGAAATTCTGACTCTGCTGAAGTCAATGGGAGTTTTACCATTGATTTCAAGAGGACCGGGATTTCAGTATGCCTTTGCTATACTGGCAGATTGCTTCTCGCTGGCCAATTGCACTTGGGCCATGTTTCTTCAAAACTGCTGAATTCATCAGCTAAGCTTTAGTGGGGGTTTTCAACCTTTTATTTTTAAAAACATCCTTTTATTAAGTCGGCACTTTTCCATTGCCTACTACACTATGCATTTTTGCCACTGATTTATTTTAAAGGACTTTTTTTCTCAAACAATTTTTCTTGCAGCTCTTACCTATATGTAAATGACTCATTACAATATTATATCAAATGATAAATTTGAATCTCATTATTCAAAAAAGTTCAAAACGTATTATCCTTATCTTTTTACTACAGAAATCAGCACATAGCTCCACCGATCATACCTGTTTTATTCTGCATCACGGAAGGTCCCATGACTGTGCCTTAACTGCATCGCAGACTGATTTACAATTTACTCAGTTCATCATCCTGCCTGCGGAAATGTTTTTGTTCTTTCAGAGAAAGGCTCTGGGACATACTGGCAGCTATTGGCCAGAGTTGGCTTTATCTGGCTGACATTAGGAAGAATATAGAATCATAGAATCATAGAATATCAGGGTTGGAAGGGACCCCTGAAGGTTATCTAGTCCAACCCCCTGCTCGAAGCAGGACCAATTCCCAGTTAAATCATCCCAGCCAGGGCTTTGTCAAGCCTCACCTTAAAAACCTCTAAGGAAGAAGATTCTACCACCTCCCTAGGTAACGCATTCCAGTGTTTCACCACCCTCTTAGTGAAAAAGTTTTTCCTAATATCCAATCTAAACCTCCCCCACTGCAACTTGAGACCATTACTCCTCGTTCTGTCATCTGCTACCATTGAGAACAGTCTAGAGCCATCCTCTTTGGAACCCCCTTTCAGGTAGTTGAAAGCAGCTATCAAATCCCCCCTCATTCTTCTCTTCTGCAGGCTAAACAATCCCAGCTCCCTCAGCCTCTCCTCATAACTCATGTGTTCTAGACCCCTAATCATTTTTGTTGCCCTTCGCTGGACTCTCTCCAATTTATCCACATCCTTCTTGTAGTGTGGGGCCCAAAACTGGACACAGTACTCCAGATGAGGCCTCACCAATGTCGAATAGAGGGGAACGATCACGTCCCTCGATCTGCTCGCTATGCCCCTACTTATACATCCCAAAATGCCATTGGCCTTCTTGGCAACAAGGGCACACTGCTGACTCATATCCAGCTTCTCGTCCACTGTCACCCCTAGGTCCTTTTCCGCAGAACTGCTGCCTAGCCATTCGGTCCCTAGTCTGTAGCTGTGCATTGGGTTCTTCCGTCCTAAGTGCAGGACCCTGCACTTATCCTTATTGAACCTCATCAGAATATGGCTTAGTGCATTCTTTGTTTAGCGGAGAATCCTTCCCCATCTCCCTCGCATACAGAGGGCCCTCTCACAATGGAACCAGTATGCTCACTGAAGGGGGGGGGGAGAGCAGGATTTGAGGAGGTGTAGGGAGGGGCCTTTCTTGGATACTGTTGCATGAGCGAGGGTGCTCAGGGGATGGAGCCAGAGGGGCCAGCACTCTGAGGAACTTGTCTTCTGACTCCCACAATGTGGGAGCACCAAAGAGTACTCTGGCTGCCTCAGCAAAACAACCACCACATTCTGTTCAGAATATCTGAAGGAGAATTAAGAACATCTAATCTGGCATCCTATTCTCATATCAACAGTTAGGGAGCTAACATCCACCTTAGATCATCTGCTGGTAGAGAGGGTGGAGTAATGATGTAGGAATGGAGACTGAGACCCAATGAGATACTCAGAGAAAAGCGGAGGACTGTGTAAAAGCACCTCACTGACAGCTAGACAGGAGAGGAATCAGAGCTTTTCAACTAAATCTTGAGCCAATGCCCATTGAAATCTTTCATTGGATCAGGCCCCAAGTTGTTAAGGAAAGGACTATAGCTTGGGCTGCCTGTAACCTGTGCACTCCAAACGCCACGAATAAAGCCTTGAGGAGGAATATTTTGCTTAGGGAAATATGTTGCTGTTGCTGTTTGATTAGGTGGCTCACTCACTCCCACATCTGACTTAGAAACACAGAAAGTCTTGGATTTCCTACCGCCACCATTCTGTCCCCCTTTTCTCTGCCTCCTCTTCTCCTCTTTTGCCAACAGATAAACTACTAGGCCTCGTAGTAAGCCTCTCCTCTTCTATGGTGATGGTTATGGCTATGCTCCTCCACTTCTGCAACTATTGCCCGAGTCATTCTGCAGCACCCCCACCATCTTGCTCCTCTTCCTGCTCTGTGCTGTGGATAATAGGCAATGATGATGGAGTGGGGAAATGAGGCAGGGATGCAGGATCTAATGGATGCAGTTACAAAGGATCATGACCACAGTTATTACAACACCATGGGTATCACTGGAAAGAGGAAGGAACATTCGCGATCAGGCCCCTCAAAGCCCAGTTGTTCTTTTTAAAAAATAGAAAATACGATTTCATCACGGGGTGGCCAGTCTGGTATCACACTTGTGCTCGGGGAATTATTATGCCTTCTCAGCAGCCCTGTTGTTTCATTCTCAACATGCCACTTGCTAGAATCTGCACTCTGGAGGGTGGGGAATACTGACAAATCTCTAATGTGGCCAAACAGCAGTTTACACTGAGCCATCAGGATTAGTCTTTGTGGCTGGTAGGATCAAGAGGTCTGCAGAGTTTTTCTGGGTGAGCAACTGCAAACTCTGAGCTTAATTATTACTGAAGAGAACCCCATCTTGTAGGATTCTGAACACATTTCCTTTCCTTCTAATAACAAAATATTTCAAAGAGCACAACTGGGGTTGCTGTATTTAACAAGGTAGAAGATGGAGGGAAAATTTTGTTGATTAGGTACATTACAAATTTTTTATTTTTTTTAATGTAGTCTTAATTATTCTGAAATACTTCATAGTTGCAGCCTGATTCTGTACCACTGTAGTCAATGAGAGTTTTGCTGTTGACTTCAATGGGATTGGGACTTAATTTTGTGTCAGTTGATGAATCCCTAACACTAACTTCTGCTCTCGATATGTGCATGAAGCTTCCACTGATTACAACAGAATTTACACAAGTGCATTCTCAGGCAGAATTTGGCCCTTTTGGTTTAATACACCAGCCCCACCTCTCACAATATTCCTATTTTATTTTCTTACATGGAGATTTGTTCACAAGATGCTTCATAAGCAAGAAGAAACAGGGTTTGGAATATGCCTATCTGCCGAAGCATATTTTCCTGTCGCTATTTAAAATACAGTTACACCGAAAACCAAAATCATGAGAAACACTTAATGTGAAAAATTCAAGGCTGCCTTGAAACCACCTGACTTCACTTTGGTTTTGCTCCTTAAAATTACCTAGAAAATACCATAATCTTCTTTTCGTATGGCTGGATGAGAGCCAGACCTCTGGCTCCAGAGGTAAAGGGCAAAAACTAAAAATCCTGTCTGAACAGGCAGCTCCACCCTCTTCCCCAAGTCAGTTTGGCTTTTTGACAAAAAGCGAGCTCTGAAGCAAAATCATTCATTGCTTTGGTCTTGGACAAAATTCAAATTCCTGAACTCACATGGCAAACAGAACATTTCCATGAAATCCAGCATGATAACGTTATCATCTTTTGTTTTAATCTATAATCTGATTCAGTGAGCATATGCAGTGATTAGCAGTTTTAATTACTTCTGTTAAAGAGATGAAGTCTTAAATAGAAATATACTTCTTAGGGGCAGATTAAGGAAGGATTCTTAGTGCCACTGGATCTCAGTTGGCAATCTAGGGGATGTGATGTAGCTGTCCATCCATGAAAAAATAAGGTCAAATTTGCCACTGGGCTAAGTGGACACAACTCCACTGTAATCTGTGGGAGACTGGAGGATGGTCAAGGAGTCCATTCAGAGAGAGAATGGGGACAAAGTTTTTTGGGGTACGTAAGTTCAGAGTCCAAGAGGGCTGGAAGGAGTATGTGCAAGACAAAAGGAAGCAACATTTTGTGGGGAGCATCAAAGTTTCAGTGGATTCAGGTCACTTAGGTATGGTCTATACTCTAAAAGGTTGCCAGAATAGCGAAAGTTATACCTTCTAGTGGAGACACAGCTTATACTGGCAAGAGTGCTTTTGTTCTTGTGTCTACACTAAGGCTTTTGCTGGTATAGAAATGATGTAAAAAAATACATCACCCTCCTAACTGACATTATATACTGGTAAAAGGTTGAAATGTAGACCTGTCTCACCCCACCCCTCTTTCTGCTGTGAGATATACTCCAAGATAAAGATTTTTTTTTTTTACGATTAGTAAAAGTTATGAATTACAGACCTGAGCATGCAACCCTCACTCACCCAAATAGTTCCAGTGGCCCTAATCCTCATGTCAGGCCCAGGGGCACTTAGTGTAGGCACAAGGGGGGGGGGCAAAGGTGTCTTTATAACACCTCTGCATTTCCTCAGTCCATGAAGCTGTCTGGGGATGAACTGGTTGTAGGCACAAGTTAGAGCAGTCCCTGGGCTATAACCTACAGCTGCCTTCGAACACCCTCAAGAGCCATACTGGTAGTCATGGCTTGCTGACGCACAATGTGCCCCAGCCACACTTCCTTCCCCAGCACAACTCCTTGTGCCGAGGGCTAATAAATGGAGGTAAAATAGAGCCCACTATACTAGCTTTCCACCTCTCAGGGATTTCCCTTTGAAAGAGGAATCCTCAGCAGGCCACCTAGGCCATTTTCAAGGAATCTTTGCAACACTTGAGCTTTGCAAAGCAACCTACTGGGGCTGAGGATGATGTTTATTGACCCTAATGGGTCAATGCATGAGTGAGGATTTCAGGATTAGTCCCTAAGGATATGAGTTAGTACCAGTAATAGCATAAGTAATTAGATGGGTTTCTCACACAGCTCTGCCAATACTTGGTTGTGTGGACTTGTGTGGACTCAACTTGGTTGTGCGGACCGTCAAGGCCCCCGCTGAATTAACTGCTTTTCCTGTTTTAAATTAAAGATCTGTCCACTCCTAGAACAGAAATTACAAACTGTTGTGGTTTTGTGATATGGACAAATGTCCTCTAAGGATAGGAGGAGCCCTCCCAACTCAGTTTCAATGTCCCTACCTAATGCCACAGAGCCTGAACCAGAGTTTCCAGAGCTGAAAGGCTGGTGTGCTTACCTGCTGTGCGAGTTCCGGTAGCTCCATGAAAAAGCATGAAAGCAATAGCTTTGGTGAGAAGGCACATGCAGGGAAAATGAGATATTAATTATTAAAGCAGAAGGTGAGTATCCCATTGGAGTATTCAGTTCCAGGCAATTTATGGTCTAGGAAATTATTAGAAATTAAAATAAAAAAGGAAAAAAATGATGCAGTGGAGTAAGTTCTACGTACTGTACCATTAGTACCAACCTGTATTCTGTTTGACTGAGAAAAGGAGCCTTTTTGCTTAATAGAATGTCAAGTACAATTGTTTTAATAGATTCATAGATTATATGGCCAGAAAGGACCATTGTGATCATCCAGTCTGACCTGCGGAATACAGGCCATAGGACTTCCTGAATTAACACCTGTTTGAACTAGTGTTTATGTTGTAGAAAAACATCTTGCTTTTAAAATTCCCAATGGTGGAGGAACCACCACCTCTCTTGATACGTTGTTCCCATGGTTTTGTTAAGTTTATTGTACTTTTATCACAAATACTATTTACTTTTTTCTGTACTTGTATCAGTAAATGTGAGTTAGTCGATAAGAAATCTAAGGTGCTGATACTGACTACCCTTTGTTTAATTGGTATTATACTAGATCAAATCAATGTCAGCTAATCAGATTTCTAGATCCTTGTCCAATAATCCCTTGATTATCTAGAAAAGTAAAAATTAAAACTATTACAAATCTGTGTACTAGTAAACTTAAAAATATGGACATTTTATGAATAAATTGTTTTCTTATTGACTAACTCACATACTAAGTCGATTTTTCTGATTCATCCTGCTACAGCAATTTCCATCGGAGTACGTTTGTTCTACTGCACAGGTTGTATTGTCATCTTTTTTCTTTTTTTTATTACTATTCAGATTCATTCTTGGCAGGACACAGGCAGCAGCAGTAATGCAAGCTTTTCCACATCGCCCTATTGATATGCTTCCAGGAGGGGACCACCTCTCAGTAGGAGATGGCTGTTCAGTCTCCAGGCCAAATTCAAAACTGAGGTAAGTGTGGATTTAAGTTAGAGGCTGGGAAGATGGTGTGAAAGTACAGGTTGGTGTCACTTGCTCCAAGATGTGGAAGGAGGGGTCATATCAGGAAAAGCAACCAAAGGGAGACTATAGGAAGTTGTAAGAAAGCAAATCCCCTGTTGGTTGCTTTGCTATTCCCCCGACAGCCACTCACAAAGTGTAAACTACAACAACATCTGGCTACCAAGACTCCGGCCTGAAGCAGAAATATCCCACCTCAGCAGCTTTCCTCCTCAACGGCCATGTGCCTCCCCTAATCTCCCACCAGCTGCCGCTGTCTTCCAATAACTGCCCAGGTCTTTCTGTGCATCTGAGCCACAGTCCATTGTGAAGTTTTTGTATGTAGAGCTCAATCTGAAATGTATAAGTTTGTTCCACTGTTTAAAATGAAGTGTACCAGCACAGCCCAGCACAATAGACTGTGGATTGGAGCAGCCGAGGAGAACAAGGGGATAACAGGCAAGCAAAGGTAATTGGAAGGAAGAGGTAATACAAGGCATGAAAGGGGGACTGGACAGAAGAGGCTGCAAATGGTGCAAAAGAAGGAAGACAAAACTGCCAGCAGTGTGGGGGTGATCCTGACGGCCTGTCAACTCCACATCTTCTCTCAGTCTAATGATCAGCATTTGCCATTCTGATTAAACATAAGGCAAAGGCGGGGACACAAGTATGGATTAGGAGAATGCTCTAACACATACAACCTCTCTTCTACTCAGCCTCCCCTTCTGGTCATGTGTTAGACAAAGACACAAGTGGAGAACAGTGTACCAACCATAAGCAGCTTCCCCATGCTTCTAGCAGAGTTGAAGGGTAAGAACTGGGAGAGATGGGTGAGACTGGAAAGGGAAGTCAAAATCCAGCTCTTCTTCCAGCCCGTACAGTCTCCCTCCAGTAGCAAGCACAGAAAACTTCCTCAAGTCTGCAGCTAAAGTCTCCTTATGGCAGAATAATGCACTGTCCTGATAAGCCCCAAAAATACAGTCCTGCTTTCTTCTCATGACATAACCCCCACTCTGCACAGCAATTACAGTCAGAATACTAATGATACTTATATTGCATTATTTAACAACACAGCATTTATTAATTATCTAATCAACAGAAGCGTTAATGAATTAAACAATTATGCTTAGCATTTCCAAAGCACTTTACATCTTCAAGGCACCGTACAGACAATATCTAATTAAGTTCAAGGCTCAGCAGAGCTTTTCCCACTGGCCCCTCCATTTTGACTGTTCTGGATCCCAGGTTCTTATAGGACACGGCATGCTCTCATGCGTCAATGGCAAACCTTCCATTCCCTTCACCGGGAGTCACATGGTGCCACTGATGTCAAAGAGCCAGGAGTGTACATTATTTTTTATCACCCACCCCCCTGTTCTGGTTCTGTCACTACCTTAACAAAAGACATTTATTCCAGCTACAATATTTCTCTGGGTGCTAACAGAAGCATTAAAAAGGTGATATAATTATTGAATAATTTGATGTGTGATTACTTGGACATTTTATCACTGATACCCACAGAGTCTTCATTTCTCAGCTAGTTGAGGATGTTTTTCTCAGTTATTTGTCTGAACTCTGCCTTTCAGTGGATGGAAGAGTATGTTAACTGCTAGGGCAGATTATAAAATGTCACGCCAGATTGTTTTAAGGGAGCCAGTGATTTCAATCTATCAGTCAAACTCGCACTACCCAAGTACCTTTCCCATAAGCACCCCAGGGTGCTGCACAATGTCAATAGACAATAGAAACACATAGGTGTCATGTTTCGCTTTGCAATTGGACAGTGACTCTGAAGCTTTAAAAAGAAAGGAATTGAATTTCAGGACCAAGGAGGATAATATGCATGGGATTAAGACAGCATCTGTATGAACAAACAAACTCTGAAGTCTTTGAATGCTGAAAAAGAGTGATCTGACAAATAAGGAGCAAAGGGCAAAAGCAACGTTGAGTAAACCGTCGTAAAGCATCATCAGCACTTAATAATTAAAATTAACCCACTGATTTATTGGTAGACAATCAAACTATTTGAAGGGATGAACCAAAGGCCACCAAAGTCATAGGTGCCTTTCCAATGACTTTTCAATCGGTTTGGATCAGGCCCTTAAGGGGAACAGTGTGATGTAAAAGGCTTAAATTCTCTCTGCAGAATATTGTACTAACCGCAAACAAGAGAATTAACCAAATGATATGCAAACAAAATATTGCAGTGGTCAAATGAGAAGGAAAAGGAAGTATAGATTGGCATTTCTGCACAGGTCTCGTGTCTCAGTCTGGCTGGATTCCCGAGCAGATTAAAGTTTTAAAAGGTAGCTGCTATAAAAAGCTAGCTGTCTACCATGGGAGCCTTCTCCTGAACAGTGAACCATAAGGTCACCTATTACAGATATGAATTTAGTTCTTTGTTAAATTATTGTATTCAGCAGGATCTGATTCAAACATTTTGGCATTGGATTGGGGATGACGGACTGTGGACCACTATTAGCACTGTTATTTGCTGCGTCCAAAATACTCTACAATAGTGCTATTGCCGTTTTAGACCAGTATTCTAGAATACTGTGGTTTTATTTGTAAAGTGTTCTATAAGACAACCACCTGAGATAAAACGTTGTTTTCATCCCTGGCGTAATTTCATTAAAGTGACTGATGAATGAGGCCCTTATGGACAAATTCAACACTGACTGACCAGTCTGTCAAATATCATGCATCTCACATGACAACCACGTATTTGGTACCCCACAGTGCAGCCTCGCTGAGATGTCACGCTTTCAGTTGAGCTTCAGGAACCCTCTGTAGTTGTGGCTATGAGCCACTAGGGGCAACTGTAGTGACTGCTGAGCAGGCCTCTGGGTGGTCTTTCTGGCTCCCCCCTGGCTGCTCCCCTTATTGGATCTAAGTGGGGAAGGGGCAGTTGGGAAGAGCAGGCAGCAGCAAAACCAAGCAGAAGTGGATGGGGCAGAAGGTGAGGGTCCAACATGGGGACCAGACTCCCCTAGACTCCCCAGCTTTAGTCACCCCAGACATTCTCAGACAGCATTTGCCATATCCCCCCATCCAGCTCCCAGTGATCCCCCATCCCCTCAACCCAGAGACACTGGACACCCTCATCCAGGCTCCTACCCAACCATCGGTCACCCCCACCCAACTACCCCAGCACCGTTCACCATCTACCCCCACATCCAGCTCCTAGTCATCCCCCATCTCCTCTACCCAGGTACCTGTAGACACCAGACACACCCACTGTGATTCCCACCCATTCCCCAATCAACCTCACCCAGCCACCTCCAGATACCAATTGACCATATTTCCACCAAGCCCCCAGTTGCCTCCCTCTGGACAGCCACTCCAGGCACTCCCAGCAGCCTTCCACCTAGCCACCAGATATCCCCACCAGATATCCCAACTACCCCTTCAAACAACCTCTATCCATCATCTAGCTACCCCCAGACCCCTCTGGCACCCACCAATCCTCCAGACATGTGCCAGAATGCTTGTTACAGCTGCCAAGTTTTGAGCAGTTCCATATCCCATCCCCATCGCAAGTTGGGACAGGGTCTGTTGACTATAAAATGAAGTTTAGGGTTACATGCAAATTATTTACAATCATACAAATTAAGTTGTTAATTTCCGTAAGATGTCAGACATGGAGCAGTGCAACACATGGCAGCTCTGATCACTGATGTCATTGAAAAGACTCCCATTGTCTACAATGGACATTGGATCAGGCACTAAGATTATATATTTTAACAAACATATATTTAAGCCTTTGCATAAGGAGGGTTCAAATAACTGACAAGTATCGAGGTAGCTCCATTTCTATTTAGAGCATAATGCTGTCACATGACCTGCCTCTAGCCCGTTTTGTAGTTACATTTGCTATGCATCTGTACCATCATTTCCCACTCATGATGCCTTTGAGGAAACATTCTAAGATGCTTCCTGGTTGTGTCAGTTTCCAACACTGGAATATTGTTGGGTGCAGCTCAAGATGTGAGCCAAACAACATCAGCAATTCTTAAAGACATTGCCAAGATTAAAATCAGACATTTCAAAAACAAATCTCTACCTACTCAATGATAAATAACTCAATTTAGATAATTTCATCAGCAAGAATATTAACCTAATTTACCTTTTACCACACACACTCGTTTAGATTTTGTTTTTCATTCAGCTCCCACAATGAAGGTAGCCTGGTCTATTTAATCAACTTCATATTTTTCCCCTCACTTTAGTTATCCTATATCAAGACAATACTACTGAAGATGGGGTTTGCAGCTGCTTAGTTTCACCAAAGTGTATGGCCATTTTTGTTGCGCAAAATAATCTCTCTGTGTGAGGTCTGTACACAATACATCCCTGGACATGTACATGTATAGTGTGTATAGATTTTACAACTGATAATAACTACATTAAATCTCCTCAGGGCTTCCTCTAGTCAGAAGGAAAAAACCCTCCTTCTGTGCCAACACCTTGGTGTACTGTTTGCATATTATTAACCCTAGGAGTCTGGCCTGCATATGGAGTACTGGGTTGGGTCACTTTGTGAACTGTAATACAAAACAACACAAACTGTAACCAAAGTCAAAAATATTAGTAGTATATTCTGATTCAGTTTGCAGAAGTGCAGTTCTTTAGTAAGTGCCAGAAAATGTCAACTTCTGTCAGAGAATCATATTTGTTAGAGATAGAAAGTATTATTCAAGTCATCTACTCCATCACCAGTGATTTCCCTAATGCTGTTCTGGTGACTAACCCTAATTTATATTTTGTCAAGTACTTCTGGATCTATGGCATATTATTCTAATTATTATACGACAGAGTTTATTACAGGTGCAGCTCCATTGGGCCAGGTTCACTGAACTGGATTCGCTGAACCTGGAACTGGACCATTTATTTCTCAGCACCAACTTGGATGTTCCTGATCCCAGGGGGATTTGCTCAAGGGAGGGCAGATGATGTTGTTGAAGATAGACTCCCCCTCTATTCTGATAGGGGTTGTGGTGGCTCTGCATCCCATCCACAGAGGCTGGGAAGGAGATGGGGTGATCATCTTTTTAGATAATGCCACCACTTTTTGGACTGTGCTGGCCCTTATAGGTCCTCAGTAAACAGTAGGTTAGGGTGGCATTTTGCCATCACAACATCCTCCCCCAATAGACTTTCTTCTGTCAGGGGACAATGCAGAAGTATAGGCAAGGAGAAGCTGCCTACGGAGGATGGCATAGACCTTGGGGTGAATTTAGCTGAGGCAGATATACTAGGGATGAATTTTAGCCACGGAGTCCTCATGCATTGCCATAGCTAAATTATCCCTTCATATGAGACACATTCTTCACCCTCATTTAAAGCTTAAGTTTCAAAGTATTTCTGAGAATGATATTTTCATGTGACAACTCCCCAAATTCATACTGTGCTTCTTTTGCAATGTTTGAACCGTTAACTTGAGCAACAGGGAAAAGGAAAGTATATGAGGGGGAAAGAATGATTAATTAATAATAGCGGATGCAACCTTCTGTTGGAATAGATTAGGCCTTGATTATAAGCTGAAAAAATGGGCAATATTTGCCTATAAAAGTTATCTAAGCAAGCCTACCCAGTCCCCTCCCAGATCTCTCACCTTTGTGGTCCACAACTTGACTGTCCAGTCAAATGATGATGTGACAAAGAGATGGGAAAAGTCGATCGGGCCCACTGCCATGTGGCAATTGATCCCCGTGACAGGTCCTTGGTGGCCTTCAAAGATTTCACCAATTCCTGCTTTACTGCAGAAAGAAAATACACACACTAACATTCAGGGACTTTTGAATACTAGGTTTTTTTCTTTATCTTCAAGTTCTTGTCTCACTGTTTCCCTAGTAAACTGTCATGCAATCTGTAAAATTCAGCATCTTTCAGTTCAGGCTTTGTCTCTAGGGACATGCTGCTGTGGGCACAATTCATGCACTGGTGTGGCCAGAACCTCACTTACTGAGACTTCCTTAATCTGCAGAATACATCCATACGTGGCACTTATACACAGTATCAACTATACTGTGCTTTAGAATAATATGAATAATAATAAAGGAAGACTCACAGAGCCAAATAAATCAGAGTGAGCCATTATCATGGGAATTAGCCATTAAAATTTCAAAATGCATAAATAACAAAGACACATCATTAGCAACTTCCTTTCTTTCTAAATATCTGAAATAACCTTCTCATGGCAGCTGGCCAGTTCACCAAGAAGCAAATCCTACTCATATGATTAAGGCGAACAGGATTTGTCGCCAAGTCCTATGGGCTTGTTATTGGTTTGAAAGAAAAGATTTCCATTTCAGAGGAATGTAGAACAGGAAGGGATCTCCTGGGTCCTCATGTCCAGTCCCCTGCTCTAGGAGGCAACTCTGTTATCTAATCCCATTCATAAATTTATCAAGCTCCATTTTTATTACATGAAATGCAGATCACCTGAGGAAAGACCAGAACAGCTATAAAGAAGGAAAAAATGTAAATCTTCATTAGACAGCGTATGCATAGTGTGTTACTCATTCTGTTAACAACCAACCCAAATCAACTTACTGCACTGCCTCACCATACAAAGAAAAGAGAATAATAACATCTCCCCTTCGGTCACACCACAAAAGGAACAAACTCATTCAAAATATCACCGGCTCCAACACAGCCGCAAAGTCCATGCAGTCTTATCCCTTCTCAGTAGCACCAGAGTAAATGCAGAGCAGCCAGAAGGCAAGGCCAAGAACTCTATTAGAAGGAACCTTTTCAGGCTCTCTCCTCAAACACCCCTATCAGCCATGGCAACATGGCTGAACCAGTAGCTGCATTTCCATTGGCTATCAGCCAGTGGTTGAATTCTGCAATACCTCTGAGGAAGCGCTGATTTACCGCCAGTCTTATTGTGGTCTTTTCTCCAGCCCTCCCTCCTTTTTCCACAGAGCTAATGGGCTGCATGGATATTTTATAGCTAGGTTCTGGGGATGTGGGGAGAGTGACTTGGATAGCTGTTTTTCTCAGATGCCGCTTTCTCCAGAATTTTGCTCCCCTCTGCACTGTGCTGTGATGGAGAGCATTGAGGACCAATGAAAATAAAATGCAGTTTGGGAATGATTCCCAACAAAACACAGGCAAGAGTAGCAAAGAAGCAAGAACAGCAAGAGCAGCTGACACTTTCCTCCTCTGGAGGAGGACAAAACAGGCACATCTGAAAGATTAGAAGTGCTAAATTAGAAATGACTTGGGCAGCTTTCACTTATCCAAACAGCCAAAGATTAATTCAAACCATCAGTCACTATAACCCCTAGACAGAGACATCGAGTGTTGCTGTACTATCAGCAAAAAAGGGAAAATAATCCTTTACAAAAGCGACTATTTGTTTAATATTATGAACAAATGTAACAGAGGGTCCATTCTTTAAACACTGCATCAACGTTAAGGAAAATTATTTGGACATTAGAATTATAGAAAACAACAGCATGTGAAGCTACATCACCCCAGTACATTTCAAAGTGTTGAATAAAATGTAAACCCACCAATGGAAAGCTGAAGAGCTTGTTCTTTACAAGAGGCTCTCAAGAACGCTGCACAATGAAAGTGTTAGCAGTTAACACAAGCACACAAGATGGCTGAGATTCATTTTAATGAACATGAGGAACTGATCTTTGAAGTGCCCCTGGGGAGATTCCTCTGGCTGCTAACAGCATCCTGAAATAGTTTACAGGGTGCAAAATAAGGAACTCATTTAAATTATGGAAGTGGATTTACACCTTCACCACATTGGGTGAAGAATAGGAGATCATTGTTAGAATGTACATAGCACCAAGGCTCTCCTCCTGATCTAATACTTGGAGTCATAGTTCATACTTCGAAAGATCAGTGCATGGGTCGATTCCCTATAATGCTAGAAAACATTCTAATGGGCAGTCTTTACACTGTGCTTAAGAAAGCCTCACTTTGCTATGAAGATCGTTAATGGCCCAATCCTGTGCTGCTTACTGAGGCAAAACAGCCATAGAAGTCAATGGGAGTACAGGTTGCAGGATCAGACTGCAATACATTTTGGGCGACATTTTGTCCTGCGTTACGCAGGTGCACTCCTGAGAAGATGGGGTAGGAAGCTTCTCCCCAGTGTAACCTGCTAGAAAAAGGCAGGCTGAAGATATCATACAAGGAAGTTCTAGGCTGAGGAGGAGCAGTTAGCCACCTTGGGGTTGCACCCAGACCCCCAGCACACGTAAGGCACTAGGTGGGAGATATGCACAATGCTTTTGCTTTAAGAAATGGTGAGGAGTGCTGCTGAATGTTCTGTCTCAGCGTCCCAGGAGTCTCTGAGTCTCTGAGACTCTTCTGTGGGCTGCTGCCATTCTGCCTTCTTCTGTCCCCACCATCAGACTCACAGGAGCACGGTTAGAATTTTGCCCTTTAACAGACTATATCTCTACCTGCCATTAACAAGAGTCTGGAGGTGTAACTGAACAAACAAGGTGGGCTGACTCTCCAGAGTGGAGACCTACGATGAAGCTAAGGGTTATGAACATTGGGTGTGGGGATGTGGCGCATTATCTCCCACTCTTGTCTTTTGACTAATTTTAGATCTGAATATCCTAAAACTAATCTATCTGTAATGGTGTAAAACTACAGAACCCGAACAGTGCTGATAATAATGGACCAACCCAAGAGGCTTATTGTTCTCCACAACACACTAGCACCCGCCTCACCTCCTAAAGACAGAAACAGGATCTGCTGTAAGTAAGCAGTACTGAAAATCACCTTCCATGACGACAAGCTGTGTAGACAGTACCCTCCTCGCTGCCAACCACAAAGTTGTTGACGTCTCCTGTTGGGAAAGCCATTCCTGTAACTGCCACCGGCTTGGATTTATTGTAGGACAGCTCCATGCTCTCCTATCAAAACAGTCCAGAGTTATTTTTTTGTTTTTCAGCAATTGTTTTCTAAATGAAAACAATCATTTGGCTAAATGATGTGTTGATTTTGCATAGGACATCACAAGAAGCCACCACAATGTCACCAGTCATAATGCGTGATACTCCCATTCACACTGCTGCATATCCCAGGTTCCAAAGCGGCTGGAATTCATCAGTCTGTGCTACATCTTCTTAAGTCAGACAGAGATGACAGGTGAGAATTTAAAAACTAATGGTGCAGAAACTAAAGATAATACCTTAATGGCTTCACTTGTCAGCCCCAGGCTCTAATAAAACATACAATACCCTTCTATTTACAAACATTCTTGAAATCAATTGTTTACTGAGAAACACAGGTAATATCAGATACACCCCGCACACTTACCAAACTATGCTATTTGTACCTCAGTAGAACCGATTTAGAAAGTTAGTGTCATGTCACCACTGCCATTCTAAACAGTATTTTTCAAGGGGTTGTTGTAGCAACCATAAACATTCGCTCTGGGTTCTATTGTCAAGTTGCAAGCATGTGAGCCGATTTTCTTTCACTTTCCCTAGCCACGCTTCAAACCAAATAAGCTGTGTCCATCTTTTGAAGTAACGTGAGAGTAGATACTCTATTTTATTAGCATATCGTTTAAGCAGATTTTTTTTTTGCACATACACAACTCAAAACCACTTGATTTTGAAGCTTAAATTGTGTAACTCAAGAACCCACAATGCAGATGATGGATTTAGCAATTTTCATTTATAGCTATTTAGCCAGATATTTTTTCCCTTTTCAAAATTCCAAAGTCACTGGTCTTTTAGGGCCCAATCCTGTAGCCTTCCCTTCCAGTAGCTGTCTTACTGAAGCCTGATGGGAGAAAGGCTGCAGAATCAGCTCTATAGTATTCCTTACGAGCTGCAATATATCCTCCCATGAAAAACATTTGCCTTTGTTAAAAGAGCCAAAACAAAAACTAGCAAATTCATAGACATAACAATGTGGAGAAAATATGCATATGCTTGTGTGGGTGCAAATCTCCATAGGGCAGATCCTCAGCTGGTGTCTACATGGAGATCTCACTTTAATGGAACTCTGAAAATTGACATCAGCTGAGGATCTGCCCCCATATGTACAACTGCCACCTTGTGGCCATACACACCAGTGCTTCTTTGAAAATCTGCCTCCATATTTCTAGAAGGTTTAAGACTGTGAGACAACCAGCAAAAGCCGTGAAATTCCGAGCTAAGACTAGAGCCTTGACTTCAAGTTGCATGCTTTTCTTTGCAACAGCAGCATAAGTTCAGCATAGGATTTCTGACTCAGTGTAGAATGTACCATGCTGTTGGAACCCAATTCTGGAGTTGCTGTATGCATGGACATCCCATGTAAATGGAGAGGTTACAGAACGGGGATGTTCACAAACCCTTGTGTCAACTGTAGCACTGTGCTGTGTAAATGCATTTTGTGTCAATAACTAATATTAAAACCAAACAACTGATATGTATCTGCACAGGGGTAAAATTAGTATAAATGTTCATTTCAGAGAAATTTCTACTAGCTATTTTAAAACAAGATTATATAACTGTTGTGATCTATCTCAAGAATGCAGTGTTACTGTAGCCATATGGGCCCCAGGATATTAGAGACACAAGTTGAGTGAGGTAATAACTTTTATTAGACCAACTCCTGTTGGTGAGAAAGACGAGCTTTGAGTTAGATTCCCTGACCTGAAGAAGAGCTGAGTGTAAGCTGGAAAGCTTGTCTCTCCCACCAACAGAAGTTGGTCCAATAAAAGATACTACCTCATCCACCTAGTGATCTATCTCACACATTTTAGTGAAACCCAGAAATAAAACATCCTTCTTCCCAGTAAACAGAAGAAAGAGGGATGTACTGGACTACAAACACATTTAAACAAGCCTCTCCAAAGGTCTCTTTCACTATCAGCTTTGTTGCTTAGTTTCCATTACCATAATCGTAGGTGGTTTGGAAATTTTTCCTGGATTTCCTTTAATTTCCAACACAAAAAAGCATGTGGGTGGGTGTGTGTGTGTGTGTGTGATGGGGAGCCAGTAACAACAAACATTCTGGGGTGGGGGAAATATTTCTAAAACTTTTGATTTGCATAGTTTGTTCCCTTAGTTACTGAATGCATGAACAAGCTAAGCTTTCCTACTTGTGGGATACCGTATCTTGGAGACATATAACTGGGTCGAGTGTGTTCTGCAGCAGTGCAATCTAGTCCATATTTGTTAAACAATCTAGAGTAAGTGCAATTTATACCACAGGCTACTTCTATAATTACTGTGCTTTAAAATGGATTATTTCATTTTCACTTGAAACTGACCTACATATTAACGTATTACAATAATTACATGATTTGTGGTAAAGGAAATGGGTTTTGGCTCTTACAGAAGACTGCTGGAAGCAAGCTGCACTCTTTCAAGTGCATCATTGGTTTTAGTTTGTGTAGGATATGAAGTTTTGGCTTTTAGGAACTATGTTCCATTAAGAAGGTATCTGCTTTAACCATGATGCTTTTTTTGTGTAGGTGAAAACAAACTCACCTGTGGTGTTGAGAGCATATCCAGGCTCCAGGAGCACATTTTGCCATCTGTAGAAACTGTAATGAGATTGTGCGCATTCTGTGTTCCAACTACATTTACACAGTACACGGGATGCTGAAAATACATTAACACCAGGAATCAGAGAGTGCATTCTCACTTTTCAAAACCAAATTTCAATTTCAAATGTCAGAGATGTTGATTTAAGAAAGGATTAAACAGTCGCATACTGCCAACATAATACAGTGCTCACCTACTTGCCAGGTAGGAATTTAACTTTTGGTTGGAACTTTAAAGACACATTATGGTGGTGGAAGTTCAAAGCTTCATTTTACTCCATTGTAAAACAACTGAGGTGAAAATGCTGAATTCTGTGGACGAGATTTCACCACAGAGACATGTCTGATTCTGCTGATAGCTTTTGATGCTGAAAATGACTGGCAGAGAGAAGCAAACCTTCCAAATGGAATGAAAATGTAGATTTTATTGGAGAAAACAGCTGCACAAGACTTGGACTTTGCCACAGTTTGGCTGCTATGCCAAATATTTTCAAATGTACTTCTATGGAAAAAATATGAACAAATCCACCAGCCTTCTTAATCATGAGCCAATTAATATACTCAGATATATCAAAGGAAATCGGGAATGACTCCACTAATCTATGGAGTTACTCCAGATTTACACCAGTGGAACTGAGAGCGAAATGTGGTCCACAGGCATTAAATGTGCCCATTTAACATGTTAGGATGTACACGGTACTTTTATTCTCAGGCATCGATACTTTGGGCTCCAAGTTATCATTTGACATCTGTTTGACGGCCTATGGGAAATGAGGTGCTGCTCCAAGCTCAGTTTCTAGTGGGCAAGTGTTCTCATCACCAAACCACTGTCACAACCAAGCACCCTTAGCAGCACTCTTCAAAGAATGGCCAGTGAGAATGAACTACCCTTTGGCCAGTACAGGTGGTCAGTCCAGATCAAGGATAACATGCATAGCTGTAGGGAAGTGTTGGGAAACTTGCACTGCTACTGTCTATTCAGTGCTTTTTTATGGATAAAGAGAAGACTTTGGTATCTAGACATGGAAACTTTTCACTTTTCACTAGCACTACATTTAATTAAAGAAAATTAATTAAGGGCCAAATTTACTAGTGGCCTCAACTCAGCTCCCATCTATATTCATCCAAGCGAAGACAATCACTTGTGTGCACAATCATTTGTGCATAGAAATGAGGGAACTTACATAGCAGTCTCCATATAAGGTGTACAGCTGCAATTCCGCCCCCTTTGAAGTGAATGGCAAAACTTCCATTGACTTCAGCGGTGCAGGATCAGACCCTATATGTACAAATTCCATCATTTGTGTGAACAGGGGACAGGATGCTGAAGGCCTGTATGCACAAGTGATTGCCCTTGCGAATTAGTGCTAGTCACAAACAGAGGCCAGATTTGGAAAATTTGCCCCTAAAGCTACATTTTTAAAGAAACCCCCTTAGGAAGCACCCTTTACTTGACCCCTCCTTGTGTACCAATTAACATAGGAATAAAAACTGATGAGCACATATTGTTACTTGGTAAATTTTGTCTGCTCAGCCTAAGTTGTAATGGGCATTTGTCCTTGTCACAAAATCACCTACAAAAATTGATAAAGCAGCCCTAAGGCTAGAATTGCAAGGATGGGAGGACGATATAGGTCAAGTTGGCAGGTAGAGGCCAGACTCATCGGGGCACATATTGCCAGACCAGTGGTACCTTCCTGTAAAATGCCTGGCTCTAGTCAGTGCTGCCAGCTGTCTGTTTCATGAGTAATGATGTAAAAGATGTAAACAAAAGGAGCAAAAAGGATGACCAACTGTACTTAGCAAAAAGTGTAAATTGGCTCCTTCCTTTCACAGGAGAGATGCCAGCTTGTTTTTATTTATTTTGGAAATGAAATCATCATGCAGGAGCTTTTTGTGTTAATTAAAATTTCCTGTACTTCCAAATACAGCTGTGTGGTGGGTGTGAAAGGAAATTAGTGAGTATGCTGTGGTGGGGCTCTCTTTCCTGGGCACCAATCAGCGGGAATAAACTCACAGGAATTTTTTAACAATGTTAACAACATGATCTTTATTTATTCAGCTAACTGAAGAGAGCAACAACAACTAAACACATGTTTTCATGGGGGATATTTGTTAAAATAAAAATAAACATTCAAACCAGCACCTAGCTGCTTACTGTACAAAAGAACAATTTTCTTGATTCAATATACTACTTTGAGTTTAACAGTTATAAGCATGAGCCTGCATTTTGCAAACCAGGACTTAATTTAAATTAGACAGGAATTTTGCCTGTCAGGATTGTAGGAATAGCACTTAATTTATGTTTATTCTGAAGCACGACCAAACTTCATGATTCCATGTTAGCTAAGGGTTTAAAAATGGTTATTTATACCTGTACACATAGTCACACAATTCACACTTACGAATAAACCAAGTCATCTATTTCTAGGTGTCATGCTCATACCATTATACGTTGACCTCTGCTACTGGGAAAATGATCCAAGTTTTCGAATATCATTCCCAGGTGGTATCATTTTGTCTAAAAATTGTTTTGGGCACATGGGAAGAACATGCCTTCCCAGTATTTTTTTCCTCTTCACTGAGTTTTGGGCCCCAATCACTCCATCTGCAATTATATTTACAGTTTCCTGCCTCTCGTTTCCTGGTCTCCCATGTTACTGCATCACCACGTCAAGGCACGGTGTTTTCTTCCATGCAGTTTGAACAGTGTTAGTCCCCTCTCCCCCTCCCCTTACTGTTGACAAAAAGGACACAAACATTAAGGAAATTCAAAGTAATGGTGCAGCTGTGATCCATAGCATAACTGGGGTATTAGAGTCAGACAAAACAGATGGTGGAAGAAATGTGGAGAACTGGATTCCTTTCCCAACCCCAAACCCCAATAATTGCAGACCTGCCATTTTTCTAACATAAATGGCAATGCAGTCATCGTATTTGTGCCAGAGTGAATTTTTGGCACTAAATTAAGTTTAATGATGGTTAGATATTGACTTTTAAACCCAGGGATTACATTGTCATGACAAACTAAAGGCTGAAACTTGAACAGCAAATTACAAAGGTATAATCAGAGAATCACAGAAGTGAGAGGTGGAAAAGGTCTACTAGGTCATCTGATCTATCCTCCTGCCAGCACAGAATCATTTTCTTCCTTTGTCCAGTTCAGTTTCTTTATATTTCAGGTAATTGCCTATTGGAAGTTTATTCTGCAGCCTAGAAGTTCTCATCATTAAGAAATTTTCCTGATGTTCAGCCTACATACCCTTTGCTAAAATTCATCCCATTATTCCTGGTTGTTCTCCCTTATGTCCCCAGAATAATCCCTCCCCAGCTGGGGCTAAATCAGGCATTTAAGCTACTGCCATGCCCTGCACCACCCCACAATGACTGTGCACAGTTGCTTGGGGTGTGTATGTCCATGCAATTAACTTCATTCTCATTACGAGGGCAGATTGCTCCCACAGTGTGCTGGCTCCAATCCATGGAGCAGTTCAGAGTGGGTGCAGGGAGGAATCATGAACCCTGCCTTATCCGTATCCCTTTCTGGAGACTTATTCCCCAGGTGGGCATCAGGAGCAAGTTGTCCTTGCACTCCTCACAGCACTGGACCATTATTGTGAGATGCCCTTGTTTGGACATGCAATGTGGGGAGACTTCCTGAACACCCAACTGCAGGCCATCCATCACCCTTGGCATGACACCCCTTGAGCACGTGCAGGAAGCTGTCACCTAGCCTGTTTCCCATCCATTTTCCCCCCTTAAAAATCCATTCTCTTATTTTCTTGCATGTAACAAAAAACACAACATTGTAGAGGTATCTCAGGCTAAGAGATCTGCACTTCTCTATTGAATGTTTTTTCACAATGACATCAAGCCTTACCGTGTGAGCAGCAGCAGAAAGGGGTGTACGCTGAACTGGAGTCCTCCTGTGACTGCGATTATCCCACAGGACAATTTGGCCAGAGTATGTTCCACCAACAACCAGGTTGGGGTGAAAACGGGCAAAGCAGACAGACATCACAGAGGACTAGAGCAAAAACAGGTTAGAGAATGAAGGAGAGAGGTCAGTTCAATTGTCAGTCATCTGCATTTCTGTTCCTTAGGAAGCATGTTATAATCAATACTCTCAGGACTACAGTACCTGACTCTGTATTCCCTGTGCACCTAGGACTTCCAGTGAAGTCAAAGGGATCCTTGCAAAAAATGCAAGAATAGCCCCAATATTTGTAGTCCCATTGGTTCTGGAGAAAAAGTAAACAACAGGACAGGCTTTAGGCACCGGTGATGAGAAACCACCATCTAAGATACCATATGTGAGATGATGATGGGAAAGTGCCTTCCTGGGCTTCTTTTTAAAAAATAAAACAAAAACCCAGTATTTCCATTTGCCTTGCACCCTGCACGGAGATGCTTGTCCCCCTTGCAACCCAACAGGGAGATCCTGGATCCCTCTTGCGTCCCCATCCCTCTGGGAGACTCCTACCTTCCCTCACTCCTCCACAGGAAGAACCATGCCCCCACTTGCTTGACCCTCAATATGTTTACCTTCCCCACTGGCTCCTGTGGCACTCTCCTCAGAGGACCACTTTAAAACAATGCAAAAGATTCTGGGGAATGTTTGTGAGAGAGTGGATAGCCCCAATCCTTTCCTCATCTGGGGGGACATCTAGATATAGCCCTGGGGAACACAGTAACTCAGACAATACCTCTTTATTGGGTCAACAAATATATTGTACAATACACAAGCTTTGGGGCCAAGAAGGTTCCTTCTGAGTTGCAAAAGGGCTCACTTTCCCTACCACCGTCACTTGGTCTTGAAGGAGCAATATTCCTTAATTTACTGAGGGCTGGACTTACTATTGGGCTATAGCTGAGGGGGTGTGGAACCAGGACCTGGTACCTCCCAAGCTACCCAATACGCTGTTCTGCAAGGCACTGTGAAGTTGGGGACACGGCTATGGCATTACTTCCTCTCTGTTCTCTCCAGAATAATGTGCAGCCTCGAGTCTACCAGGGAACAGTCCCTGCACTCCTCATTTGTGTAAAACAAAGCACCACGCAAGTTGGACTCTTCTAGGTTCCATTATTCTCTCCTTAAGGAGCTATGTTCCATTTCTGATGTCTCTGATTCTGGGTGCCTGGCCTCCATTTTATGGAAATTGGAAAACAAAAGTTACTACCACTATATAATTTTCTGAGAATTCCTATACAAGTAAAGACTTGGTTTGCAAAAAAAGATGCAAATGTCACTTTCCTCAGACAACCCAGGGGGACAAGTTTTAGCCTAACTGATCTGTTGGTTATCATTAGAGTGTCAATATGACAGTTAAGGGTCACAATTATTTTCTTTTACTTTCAGACTGTTTCACACTAATAGCAACTGGGAAATTACCAGTAACACACTTATCTGTTATATGTTAATGGTTAGATATTTTAAATTGGTGAGAAATGACAAATTAATCCACTGTATTCAGTAATTAAATATACATAAATTATCATGCTTCAGTTGCATGAACAGAGCTACTAACACTAAGATAAACTTTGTTTAAACAAGTTGGTTGCATAATTAAAGACATGGGAATTGCCATACTGGGTCAGACCCATGGTCCCACCAGTCCAGCGTCCTGTCTCTGACAGTGGCCAGCACCAGATGCCGCAGAGGAAGGTGTCAGAACTTTGCTGTAGGCAAATGTGGCATAACTTGTCTTTCAAATTAGGTCTCATCCTGGTCTCTAATAGTAAGAGATTGCCCTAAGATCTGAAGCATGAGGTGTAATAAACCTTCCAAAATTTTTATCATTAACTATAACAACTCTGGATTGCCACAATTTGGATGAAATAGAATAAACTGAGCTGTCCCAACTAAACAGTTTCTACTGAACTAACACTGATATAGCCAATTTATATTCTATAAAGCTATATAACGAGGCTCTAAAATAATTCAGTTGAAATATTCACAGTGAATGGTAATATAGTCTAGGAATGGCCAATCCTATACATTTGACCTAGCTGTCTCCAACACAGTGAAACAGTCTAACACTATCTCCTTCTCCCTAGTTCTCATGGGTGTTCTCCCTGACCTCTCTGACCCCTTTCCTTCTCCACTAAAGCTTTCATGTGGTTCTATGCTGTTATTCTTGCCTGTTTTAGCTCACTTCCAGCTGTGCAGTGGAGCATAATTATTTTATGGTGAGTTACAACATCAAGAATGAAGATTTCATCAATTTCAAAAATGACTCTTAGGCATGTAACTTTATATAAAAATATTCGTAGTACTACAGCATCATGATGCACTTAAAAATCAAGTATGATTCAGTTGCCATGCAACTTCCAGAGATCCCCCAGATGTTATAATTAAAAGAACCCTACATCACACATTCTACATTTTATCTCTTTATGTAATGGCTTTGTGAGTTGTTTTAATCAACCCATCACATACTTTATAACTAAGAAGACAGATCTTCTGACATGCAGTGAAATAGCCAGATGATTCTAAAATAATCTGGTTGAACCGCTAGATGTACACCCACAATGGGTGTAAGACTACACTTATATTTTAAGAAACCTAAATTCAAACAGTCATTCCACAACAAAGTTCTTAGTTTGCCTGAAACAAACTTGGAGATTCTGATGTGAGGCAGAGAAACCAAGCAGACGGTGTATTTTTAAATGTTGTGTTTTCATGGTTAGAATGTTTTTGAATCCAGAATCCCAGAATACACTTGGATGGTGAAGATATAAACTGCCAAAGTGTGTTTTTCATAAAGTTTGAAAATAACCCTTTGGTATGACTCTGACTTAGAAAAAAAAACATTGCTTCTAGTTTTACACATCCTTCCAAAGTAACTCACATTTTTCAGATGATGAAATGTTCACGTCCTTTTAATTATGTCAGTAACATTTTTCCATTGAAGAGAAAATCCTTTCAAATATTAGAATTTACCAATTTAAGGACCCCATTCTACTGTACTTAATAAGATGATTGTTCCCCTGAAGTCCATGGGAGTATCCACATGAGTAAGGGCTGCCTCCATTTAGCTATTTTAAAAACAAAGGGTTCACTTCTTAGCCTTAATAGGAGAGAGCTGCAAGCAGGTCCCCTGACAGTTTGGGCAACCCTGTGCTTGAGCAGAGCAGCAGAAATCATTCCCAGTGATCCTCCTCTTGCTTCCAGACTCAAATACATGAGGCCTGATCTTGCTCCCACTGAAGTCAGTGGGAGTTTTGCTATTGACTTCAAAGGAGCAGGAGTCATCTGATCGTCAGCATTAAAATAATAATAATAATGAACAATTCTTTGTGCTTCTGTGACATCTTTCAATAGAGAATCTCTAAGCACCTTCCCAACATTAACCAATGGAGCATCCCAACATTTCAATGAAGTAAGTTGCAGCAACCATGGAGCCACCTCTTGTTGATGAATACAGCAGCTAGTTTAATGGCATACCACATCACCTCACAAAATGTTAGGGCAGGAAGGCAAGGAGAATACCATACCCAGCTCCCACTGATGGAAGAATTTAGGCAGCTAAAATTACACAAATTAGGTTATTGGGGTTAACAACTCTATACTCACTCAAAGTACAGAGGAACATTTAGTGACCACAAGTGGTCAGGGCCTCCAGCAATCCAATGAACGCTATCACTAGGGTGGGACATTGTTGCTATAACAACAAATGCAATTGGTTCAGTGTCATGAACTGAATTATCACCCATTCCTGTAGCACCGAGGTGTTCCCAAAAAGGTCAGACCCAGTGCAGGCCAGAAGATGTGACAGGACCAGCACAAAACCTACCAGTTACAGACAGGAAAACTGAACCCATTTTGCTCAACCCAGAAGTCTACCATTTAAAAGGATGGAAGTTGAATTGTCGTAGACTGCCTATTTCTGAATTTACTCATGCAGAGTGGTTTTTCTTATTTTTTTTTCTTACCCAATTCTAGAGAGTAGATAATAAGAGGGAAGGATGGAGAGTTTTGCAGAGAATGTAATGTGGACAATTTACCATATGCATATAGTACTTACATATTATGGTGATGGGTCAGAGAGACACAGAGAGAGAGAGAAAGAGACATGCCACTTACAAACTACAACCATGTTTTCTTGACCAATACCTTCAGTACCCAAAGCCCGAGATTCGAGCCAAAACATTCAGATCCAAACTTAGATCTAACTGGGAGCAAGTGGGTGTTGAATAATGGAGTGCCCAGTAAGAAATCTGTGGGAGAGAGGGTTACTTTTTTAAAATGAAGAAATGCTGTGGTGAGGTGAGCGTCTGTCTGTCAGAATCCTGCGTTATTTTTTCAAAACCATACTGGAGTTCCTCTTCCTCTTCCCCTTCACTCCATCCTCTATCCTGGGTTCTCAAATTTTCATGTGCAAATTTTCAAAAATGTACGCAAATATGCAATCTACTGGTTTTTGCTTTCTGGATGTTGGTGGGTCTTCTATTGGTTCCGAATCACTGCTACTGGGTTTTGTGACTTGTACTTTAGGCTTCACCTCCATATCTCAAAGACGAACCTTGCTGCCAGGTCCCAGAGTGGTGCTGCTACCTGACTGGCATTCCATCATGCCTGTTCTATCACATAAAAGAGTGTGGACTGCTCTCACAATTGCTAGATTTGAGAATTCCGGTTAGCCCAGGCTCCACTGGGGTTAGAGAATTGCACAACTGAATGGGAGGCTGCAGACACTGGTTAGAACAGCTGGGGATTTTAGTTGGCAAACTAGTACATTTGCTCACAAAGTTTTAAAACTTCTGCCTGAGGCTATAAACATCAAAAGCATTGTGGGAAACTTAATTTAAGAAATAAAACATGATACGGTTGCACTATAGACACAGCAAAGTGCAGGCTCCATTCAGACAAAAAGTTACACATACCTTTCGATAACTGTGGATTAAGGGAGCAAGGTGCCACATCCTGGCACCTATTTTACCCTGGACACAGAGGGAATGCTACAGAGACAACAGGAGTGGCAACTTTGTTCAGATGTCTTTCTCTCCTGACTCTACACCCCTGCACTCAATTTAAACAGGCCCACAACTCTCTTTAAGTGGCTGGCAAAGCTGTTTTTTATTTTAGAAAATTAATCCAGCCCAGTTTTGGATTAGTGATGGCATATCCCCTTAACCACAGATGCTCAGGACAGACAGTCATTTGGATTTTCCTGACTGGGAAGCCTGACCTCATTACCCACATCAGATGTGCACAGGGCCATAGAAACTGGCTGCCTACGCTCATGTCCATATATTTAGATGGCACTGTGCCCAGCCACCAGTTGAACAATTTCACGCAGACGTGGGTGCTAAATAATAATGACTTTAAATGGACTACAGAGACTGCATTTTGTGAGGTCTCTTGTGCAGGAAATCGTTCCCCTAAAGCAGCACCCATGATGGTGCCAGGTGCCTACATTTGATGACATCTGATGGGCCACAAAAGAATATTTCATGAGTGATCAGAAGGGATATGTGGCGTTCACAGGAATTTCTATCTGCCAAGAAGCCAGATTATATTGCAGCAGGCACCTCTGAAGTCTACCTAGTATGAACGTGCATATGTGAATGGGCATTACTGCCTGTACATGGGGATGCTAAGCTTCCTCTGGTGCAGTCGCCACCCTGCCACCGGATACCTGGGCTGTGGTGGCCCGACCTGCACTCTGCCTCTTCCCTTCCCTGTTCTGCCCCTTCCCCAAGGCCCCCCCTACCTGCTGCTGCTGCCTGGTGAGTCCCTCCTCTCTTCTCCTCCACTCCACCCCCACCCTCTCCAGAGGTCCCTGCCACTTGTCACATCCCTCCTCTCTCCCCACGAGACCCCCTCCATCTGCCACGTCCCTCCTCACCCCCCCATCTCCGCGAGACCTCCCTGCCTGCCAATCACCGCATCCCTCCTCACCCCCCGCCCCCGCAGGCTGAGCGGGGTCTAGGGCGGAGCAGGGGGCAGGGCCTGGGATAGAGCAGGGGTGAAGGGTGGGCGGGGCCACGGGTGGAAGAGGTGGGACAGGGTGGTAGCCTCCCCCAGGGGAAGCTTCATTCCCCACCCATGTGCCTCTAGGTACCATCCTGAAGGTAATTCCACAAAAGACAGTACCAGGAGACAAAACGAATAACAAAGGAGTGCTACAGAGCCCAAGATGCATGTCATATGCAAGTATAATATATTCTTGAGGAGGTGAATCCGATTCCTTGCTTGAGACCCAGTGAAATGAACATCCGATGAAGTGAGCCGTAGCTCACGAAAGCGTATGCTCAAATAAATTTGTTAGTCTCTAAGGTGCCACAAGTCCTCCTTTTCTTTTTACTGTTCTGTGACTAATGAAGGGATACTATAGACATACTTGGACCTTCAAGGTAGGCAACAAAGGCTGTCCATAAATAAAATACCCACCAACCCATATACCAGATAAAATCCTTCTCCCAACCTCTCCCTGTCTTTAAGGACCAAGGATTGAAAAGCAACATAGAGACATAGCAAGATCAGATCAGACCAGTGATTCACCTAGTCTGGCATCCTGTCACCAATAGATGCTTCAGAGGAAGGTGCAAGAAACTCAGAGTAGGCAGTTATGGGATAATCTTCCCCTAGAAAAAGTTTCTCCTAAACCTTAGTGCTAGAAGCATGAGAAGCTGTTTCCCTTCCAAGCCTCTTATTTATCTTTAATATCAACCATTATAATTCTGGATATTCATGTTACCCATATAAATGTTTAAGTTAAGCAGAGATGGGGCAGGAACCTGGATCTGTAGGGTGTCAGGCAGGCAGCCACCACCTCCACGCTATTACCCAGCAGCCATAGGGTAGGGCTGCATGCTCTACCATATAGACACTGTGGAGATAAATACCACAGGAAATACCTCCTCAGAAGGCAGAACTGACAGCTTCTCTTGTCGTCCCCTATTGGTCCAGGCACTGTCGTTAAACCCAGGAGAAGTTTCAGGAAGCATCTGTGCTACAGGGAGGGCTCCCCTGACAGCTGTAGTGATGGACCTGCCACTCGGCTTGGTCTTGGACTTCTATCCCTGGGCTCCAACTCTTGGTTTCTGACTCCAGCTCTGGCCTTTAGTGCTGCTCCTGGCCTCTGACTGACACTGTTCTGTCCAGTAGGCCTGACTGCCCAAAGAGCAGTCATGACAAGCCCTTTTTGAATCCTACAAAGCTCTTGGCTTCAATGCCATCTTGTGGCAATGAGTTCCACGGGATAATTCTGCATTATATGGAAGAATTTCCTCTTTCCTCAGTTTGCTACCTTTCAGTTTTGCTGGATATCCCCTTGTTCTTGTATTAGAAAACAGGGGGACTAGAAGTTCTCAATCATGGAATTCACACTGCAATCAACAGAAGTCCTGCACAAGATACAAATGCAGAAAAGACAAGATATGAACTGTGGCTACAAGGGGAGATTTCTCCCCTTAGCATTCAACAACATACCTACTGAAAGCCATTGGGCAGGAAGACCACAGGCTTATCTACATGAGAAAGTTAGTGTGCAGCAAGCTTCTGTGTGGATTTACAGCATGCAAGCTACTCCAGAGTAACTCTCCATGTGGACACCCATACTGCACATTAGGCTAAAGCGCACCAAAGCATTCTCAACACACACTAGGAGTGTCCACACTGGGAGTTAGTGTAAAGCAGCTAGTGCAGTGGTTCTCAACTAGAGGTCCGGGGCCCTGTGAGGGGCCACAAGCAGGTTTTGGGGGGCCGCCATGTGTGGCTGGTGTTAGATTCACTAGGGCCCAGGGCAGAAAGCCAAAGCCCTGCCGAGCAGTCCTGCAGCCTGGGACCCTGAGCCCCAAACATCCAGGGATGAAGCTGAAGCCTGAGCAACTTAACTTTGTGGGCCCCCGGTAATTGCCCTGCTTGCTACCCCTTAATACTGGCCCTGGCTTTGAAATGGAGAAAAACAGTTGTTGTGGCACAGGTGAGCCATGGACTTTGTATATGGGGTGGTGGCGCAGGCTCAGAAGGAAAAAGGTTGAGAACCCCATATCTAGTACACTGTAAATATACACCCGAGCTTGCTGTGCACTAACAGACAAGCCTTGGGTAGTTTATCTGTGGTCCTCACCTTCCTTAAAATGTCTGTGTTGCTTTGCAATATGAAACTGAACCACCCTCCTCTTGATGTTATGCCCACTTGTCATAAATATAAAGGGAAGGGTAAACCCCTTTAAAATCCCTCCTGGCCAGAGGAAAAATCCTCTCACCTATAAAGGGTTAAGAAGCTAAGATAACCTCACTGGCACCTGACCACAATGACCAATAAGGAGACAAGGTACTTTCAAAAGCTGGGGGGAGGGAAAAACAAAGGGTCTGTCTGTGTGATGCTTTTGCTGGGGACAGAACAGGAATGGAGTCTTAGAATTTAGTAAGTAATCTAGCTAGATATGCATTAGATTATGATTTCTTTAAATGGCTGAGAAATTAAGCTGTGCTGAATAGAATGGATATTCTTGTCTCCGTGTCTTTTTGTAACTTAAGGTTTTGCCTAGAGGGATTCTCTATGTTTTGAATCTAATTACCCTGTAAGGTATTTACCATCCTGATTTTACAGAGGTGATTCTTTTTTACTTCTATTAAAATCCTTCTTTTCAGAAACTGAATGCTTTTTCATTGTTCTTAAGATCCAAGGGTTTGGGTCTGTGGTCACCTATGCAAATTGGTGAGGATTTTTACCAAACCTTCCCCAGGAAGTAGGCTGCAAGGGTTGGGAGGATTCTGGGGGGGAAAGATGTTTCCAAATAATGCTTTCCTAATAAATAAACCGAGATAAACGTTTGGTGGTGGCAGTGGAAGTCCAAGGGCAAAGGGTAAAATAGTTTGTAGTCTGGGGAAGTTTTAACCTAAGCTGGTAAAAGTAAGCTTAGGTAGTTTTCATGCAGGTCCCCACATCTGTACCCTAGAGTTCAGAGTGGGGAAGGAACCTTGACACCACTGAATTCAATGGAAAACCTGCATTGACTTTAATGGTGCAGGTTCGAGACTGGAGCTGAGCAAGGTGGTTTCTTCCTCAAAACACACTTGGCTCTTAACAAATAATAAAAAGGCTTGGACAGTATAAGTTAGAAAGATACTGGAAAGCCTCCAGTCTCAAAAGAAGACATGATGGACCAACTGATGGGGGGAGAGAGGACAGTTTGCTTCAAGACTACACAACCCATTTTTGTACCAGGCTGAGCAAAAAGCAGAAGAGGCAGCAATAGCTGTGTAGTCAGTTTTCTCAAATAGTTCTGAAAATATAACCAAAGAGACAAGCAAGAAAAATTTCACCCTGTACAAAAGAATCTCTGTGCTGTGATGCATACTTGAAAGGGCTGATTCTTAGGTTGTGGAAGCCTTTAACGCAAAGACTCTCTGCATTCCCCCACCTCCACATCCCTCTACCTCTCCCTGTAAGGAACTGTGAAATGGCATCCAAAAGGATTTTGCACAATTATTTGTGGTATCAGAGGAAATTCAGTTTTTACTAAAAACTAAATAAAAGCAGCTGATATCCTTCACATATTTTTACAAAAACAAACACTTCTTCAAACCAAATGTCAGAATCCCATTTAATTAAAAAAGGGAAGTTTATGCTTGGGTATGGTGTGTGTTGACATCTATCCCTTTGATTTACAAGAGTATGGACTGGAAGGAACAGATTGCTTTATTCAAGAGGAAAAAAGGAGGGAGGGGGCCCAGTTTGACAGGAAAGAGTGTAGGTTGCATTAACTTCAGTGCTTGTTAAAACATGAAGGATTAATGGCAAAAAGGGAGGGAGGAATTGTGAATGTCTCCAGTTTAGGATCTTCAAAAATGTTTGGGGTTTCTAAGAATGTCTCACCCAACCACATAAAAGCTACAGCAAGAGACTCAGCCACACGACTGCTCTAAATCCAAAGCTGGTACTTCTCCATTTCTACCATCAGACCAACTGACTTGAAATGTAGCCACAAATTAAATTTATTTTTATTGAAAAAGTACTAAGTTCTTTAAAAGAAGGCAAACAGCATGTCAGGAAACTCAGCTGCTTCTTAGAGAGGTTTAAAAGGCAGGTATGCAACAGCTCTGACATCCAAGCATGTTGTATAGCAGCTGTATTTGAGCACAGTGGCCGATGAAGTGAGCTGTAGCTCACAAAAGCTTATGCTCAAATAAATTTGTTAGTCTCTAAGGTGCCACAAGTACTCCTTTTCTTTTTTATTTTAAAAAGGGCATCCATTTTTGTACCTATAAATTCAACTAAGGGCACAAATCTGAGGTTTTGCACATTAAGCTGTGTGTCTTTGCAGGTGCAAACCATGTAGTTAAACAACACATCAGATCTACACCCACAAACTGCTCCTGAGAAAAGGGAACCTGAGCTTTAGCTCTTCAAAAAACACATTCCTTAATGGTATTCAGCTTCATAAGCCAAAACTATGAAATAATGGCAAAACTGTAAGTATGCAGTCTTTTCTGAACATCATTCTGAGATTGTTAGTTTGAGAAGCATTGAGAAATAATAATGAGAACTTCTTATAAGCATAGCACATCAAGACAAGTGTGTTTTGTACCTTACTTAATAGGAGATTGTGCTTAAAGCTCATGAGGCTATTAAAGTGCTTAATATTAAGCATTAGCTTAAGAGTTTTACCTAATCGGGACATGCGTGCTCAGGACTGAGCCCTTAATCTCCCTGTCCCACAGTTCCCTATTTGTTAAAGGAGGAAGATAACATTTCCTTTGTTTATCTTTTTAAGTAGGCCATAATCCTATAAATGGGACTCCTCACATGACTGAAGTTAAGCACTTATTGGTATTTGCAGGATTCGAACCTTAGACTGTAAATTCTTTGGGACAGGGACTCTATCTCTATCTGCCTGTAAGCTGTCTCGCTCAATAGGCTCTCAGTTGAGGTCTCTATGCACTACCATAATGATAAAATAAAATAATTCATAACATTTACTCAGCCCATCAATAAGGAAAGTCAGACACTTAGAAGCAGTTTGTATCCTGAATAAATGGAATTGCTTTTGAAAAGAGTGGGCAACATTTGCCGCTGCCTTACACATTGAACAACCCTTTAGAAATGGGGAGGGTTGCACATGGTATATGGCAAACCAGTGTGTTTAGTTTTCCATTGACTGTTCTGACTCTGCTGCCAGCGGTGGCTATTTTGGTAAAACGTGATATCAATTTTATGTCATTGGCAGTATGGGAACCCAGTGTAAGAGAATATAACCTACGACCTGCTTCAATACTGGCCCAACCATTAAAAAATGTCAAATATGTAAATAAATTGTTTTAATGATCACCTTATGACTGTCACACTAAAACAAACAGAAAGTATTTATAGTCTCTGTAAAGCACTGCATGGCCACACACTGATCCATTCATGTGTTAATTTAGATTTTGATTTAAAATAAAGCAACTCCAGATCCATAGATGCCCATCCAAAGCTCTGGGCACCAGTGACACAATTTAAAAACACAATACTAAAGGAACTGCAACATAAATCATCCAAAGCAGCAGACCGTCCTCTTCTTCCAGCCCTACTGTACATTGTCTAATTGCAGTGAGGAGAAGCCAGGTTTACAAAAGTATGTCGGTGCCTAAAGATGCAGATAGGCATCTAGTGGGAGTTTTGTAAACCTAAATACCTGTGTAAAGCTGCTCCTAGATCAATACAAATTAAACAAATGTCTTTTTTTAAAGCAACGTGGCTGTCAGCAGCCAGGGATTCAGCAATGCCAAAAAGTATTGACACCAAATGCATTTCATAGCTAATTCACAGTGAGATGTGCATCTTATCTTTTGAACTTCTCTGGACTGTTTGCCAGAGAAGATGTGTACAGCTCTCTTTTCATGTGCTGGTAAAATAATGCTACACTTTTCATTTTCGTCATTACCTATTTTATTGAACGGGGCTTCTAATGTTAAAGGGTTAAGTACAACATAGGTAGCTAAAAAGGAAGGCCCTCAGCCTGTCAATGAACCCCATTCTACCCTGGTGAGACCACCCTCCTTTTAAGTAAGCGGTAATTCAATCTGCATGTTACCTCAGTTGTGTTTGGGCTTCATCCAAGTTAAGAAAATCAGTGTGATAAATTATCAAGAATTGTCTGCAATAATTCACAAAGGGCCCATAACTGAACTGAAACAAAAGATCTTAAGTTTGACTTTATAGCTCCATTTGAAATGCTTTACTCTTCATTCCCAACAGGTCATAAAGAAATATGAAAATTCTTTGTTTTCTCCAACTTACCATAACTGCTTAAAGACAAGGTCTGGTGTAGAATTTCAGGGCCAGTTTGATTAAAACAACTGACAAATACTGTAGCAAAATATTCTTAAATCAATCCCACATTCAAAAATGCTACTTCCGCTAAGACTTGAAAATATCTGTTTTCATCCTTATGTGCAGTCCCTGATTTATGTAGTGAATATATTTTAATATAAATAAAAGCTGATGATACAAGATTAAATAGATACCTTAGTTATTCTCTTTCATTACCTCTACAGCTCACTTTTTCAAACACTACAGAATGTACTGTATTAAGTGCCAAAAGTGTTCTAAAAGATACAGTATATTTATTTTTGGACAACTTTTCAAAAGGGGCCTCCTATGCATGCTCGAAGTCATACTTACATTATTTGTGAATTACCTGTGCCTGCAGGTGATAAAATTTACAGAACGTGAGCAGCACCCATTTGTACAGAAATGGAAGGAGTTCAAGTTAGTTGACTTTGGTCAAACCTGTTCACTGTCAGATTTGTTTATTCACCAAAGACTTAGTGATAGGAACATTTTATGCACTCTAAAATAGAGTCAATGACTCATAGATTCAAACATTCATAGATTCCAAGGCTAAAAGGGATCATCAGTAGTCTGACCACCTCTATAACCCAAGGCATGGAACTTCCCCCCGAAAATTCCTAAAGCAGATCTTTTAGGAAAACATCCAATCTTGATTTAAAAATTATCAGTGATGGAGAATCCACCACAATCACTTGTTCCAATGCTTAATTACCCTCACGGTCAAACATTTACACGTTATTTCTAGTTTGAATTTGTCTAGCTTCAACTTCCAGCCATTGGATCATGTTATACTTTTCTCTGCTAGATTGAAGAGCCCATTATTAAATATTTGTTCCCCATGTAGTTACTTATAGACTGTAATCAAGTCCTTAATGTCTTTGTTAAGCTAAATAGATTGAACTATTTAAGTCAATCACTGTAAGGCAGGTTTTCTAACCCTTTAATCATTGTTGTGGCTCTTCTCTGAACCCGCTATTATTTACCAACACTGTTCTTGAATTGCAGGCACCATAACTGGGCACAATATTCCAGCAGCAGTCACACCAATGCCAAATACAGAGGTAAAACCACCTCTCTATTACTCACATTCCCCTATTTATGCATCTCAGTATCACATTAGGCTTTTTGGCCACAGTGACACATTAGGAGCTCATGTTAAGCTGATTATCCACCATGCCCCCCAAATCTTTTTCAGAGTCACTACTTCCCAGGATAGAGTCCCCCAATCTGTAAATATGACCGACACACTATATTCTTAGATGTACACATTTACATTTAGCCTTATTAAAATGCATATTGTTTGCTTGCATCCAATTTACTAAGCAATCTAGGTAACTCTCAATCAGTGACTTGTCGTCTTCAATATTTACCACTCCCCCAATTTTTTGTCATCCGCAAACTTTATCAGTGATGATTTTATGTTTTATTCCAAGTTTTTGATAAAAAATGTTAAATAGCCTCAGGCCAAGAACTGATCCCAGGACCCCCCTGGAAACATACCTGCTCTATGACTATTCCCTGATTACAATTCCATTTTGAGACCTATCAGTTAGCCAGTTTTTTAATCCATTTAATGTGTGCCATGTTAATTTTATATCATTCTAGATTTTTAATCAAAACGTATGTGGTACCAAGTCAAACGCCTTACAGAAGTCTAAGTATATTATGTCAATATATTACCTTTATCAACCAAATTTATAACCTCATCAAAACAAGATATCAAGTTAGTTTGACGGGATATATTTTCCACAAACCCATGTTGATTTGCATTAATTACATTACCCTCCTTTAATTCTTTATTAATCAAGTCCCATATCAGCCACTCCATTATCTTGCCCAGGATTGATGTCAGGCTGACAGGCCTATAATTACCCAGGTGATCCTGGTAACCCTTTTTAAAAATTAGAACATGAACTTTTTTCCACTTTTCTGGAACTTCCCCAGTGCTCCAGGACTTATTGACATTAATGGTCAAGTGAGCTCCTCAACCAGCTTTTTAAAAACTCTTGGATGCAAGTTATCTGGACCTACTGATTTTAAAATGTCTAACTTTAATAGCTTCTGTTGAACATCCTCCAGGCATACTAGTGGAGTGGAAAAGAATATGATGAGACTGTATCATCTCTTTTTCCCCAAATACAGAACAGAAATATTTATTGAACACTTCTGCCTTTTCTGCATGTTTATTGATAATTCTACCATTTCCATCTAATAATGGACCAGTGCTTGAGAGGTGCATATCCAAAGTTGCATAGACACAAACGGAGGCCAAGTTGGCGCCACTTTGAAAATATAGCTCTTCATACATTTTGCACAGAATGAACCAGATTTTTTAAGGTATTTTATTTTAAAAATCTGGCCCATTGTAACCTTTAGGAAAAGCCTGATCCAAAATACACTGAAGTAATTGAAATGTTCCCTTTGGCTTCAATAGGAACCGGATTGGGCCCTAAATCTTTGGGTGCATAAATAAATATAACAAAGAAAACAAAATGTTGTTGATCACTATCAACTGAATGAGCTCATTTGACGTTGTCCTGAAGTATTCCACCATCACCTTCCTCGGGCAAAAGCTTGAGTAAACAGATGCCTACTTAACATTAGTCCCCAAAAGCTAACAGAGTTGGGCTTTATCAGACCAACAGGAGTAGCTAATTCCATACTCAAAGTGACTGTTAACAGAAGCACTAACTGATCTCAGCTGACATAACAGGACTATGGCAACCATCAACCAACCCATGTAGCTCTTCATAGGTGAAAATCAAAACCTTTAAGTGAAGCCAGAAATAAACTGGGAACCTGCAGACTTTAGAGAACAATTATACTAAGCTCTTTATAGCTAAAACTGTTGAATAATGCATATTATCCCATGCCCAATAGACTTCAAGAGCAGCCTTATGCAGAACACCTTGCAATAAATCTGCAGGCCACAAAGTCATTCATAACTGTGTCAGGGTCAGGTCAGAAGTAAGGCTGAAACCTTCTGGCCAGATTCAGATACAAAACAGCACTTCTAACCACTGCTATTTCTTGCAAAACCAAGAGAAGTCGGAGGTCCAAAAGTACCCCTAGATTGTAAACTTCACTGACCATGGGTGAACTTACTCCCTGAATAATGAAAACACATGCCTCCTGCCATACCTTCTCCATACCTACCAGTATCACTTCCATCTGGACTGAGCTTTTGTCAACTTGTTCTTATCCAAGCCACCATACATACTGAGAGCATTGCAGTCCAAACCAGCTCATCCTCTCCTCTAGTGATCTCTGGCACACATTGAAGACGCAGGAGCAGAGGCTGATTAAGGTTTATTGGGGCCCTGGGCAGAAAGAACATTTGGGCCCCCCAGGAGTGCCAGAACTGGGGAGGCGGCAGGAGGGCCATGCCCTCCCACTTTTTTACATGGGCATAGTAGTCTTGGGCAGACACAGGGAAGCAGTGGCAGGGGCTGCGCTTTGTGGCTGGGTGATCAGGAAAGCACTTACTTGATCACATGCTCAAGTCCATCCTTATTTAGGAGAATGCTTAACCATATGCTTAATTTAAGAACCTAATTAAAGTTAAGTAAGTACTTCAGAGTTTTTCTAAACAGGGACACTGTCTTGAATCAGGGCCTCTGTAGAGAGGTGTCTCCACATGTGGATGGGCTGGCAGAGTGGGCTTAGTTGAGAGGCCCTTACATTCAGGTGATCCCTGGTGGGCAGAAAAGTCTCTTGGTGGCTACTGACGTATTTGAGGCTGCATTAATTTACACTTGGGGCCAAACTGGCTCCTGGATAACCTCAGAGTTAAGGGGGAAGGAAGAGAAGCCCATAAGAGGTATAGAGCCTCCTTTATATCTCCCAAAGACCTTTGAGTCCTATGTGGAGTGGAGCTTGGCTGAGCCAATTAATGTTTTTCCAGGTATAGATATCAGATGACTTTAATAGACTCATAGACTTCAAGGTCAGAAGAGACCATTATGATCATTTAATCTGACCTCCTGCACAATGCAGGCCACAGAATCACACCCAGCTACTCCTGTAACAAACCCCTAAACTACGTATGAGCTACTGAAGTCCTCAAATCATGGTTTAAAGACTTCAAGGTGCAGAGAATCCTACAGCAAGTGACCCATGCCCCACGCTGCAGGGGAAGGTGAAAACACCCCAAGGCCTCTGCCAATCTGCCCGGGAGGAAAATTCCTTTCTGACCCCAAATATGGCGATCAGCTAAAACCTGAGCATGTGAGCAAGACTCACCAGCCAGACAGCCAGGAAAGAATTCTCTGTAGTAATTCAGATCCCACCCGATCTAACCGTCACAGGCCATTGGGCCTATTTGCCACTAATAGTCAAAGATCAATTAATTGCCAAAATCATATTATCCCATCATACCATCTCCTCCATAAACTTATTGAGTTTAATCTTGAAGCCAGATAGGTCTTTTGCCCCCACTGCTTCCCTTGGAAGGCTGTTCCAGAACTACACTCCTCTGATGGTTAGAAACCTTTGTCTAATTTCAAGTCTAAACTTCCTGATGGCCAGTTTATATCCATTTGTTCTTGTGTCCACATTGGTACTGAGCTTAAATAATTCCTCTCCCTCCCCAGTATTTATCCCTCTGATATATTAATAGAGAACAATCATATCTCCCCTCAACCTTCTTTTGGTTAGGCTAAACAAGCCAAGCTCCTTGAGTCTCCTTTCATAAGACAGGTTTTTCATTCCTCGGATCATCCTAATAGCCCTTCTCTGTACCTGTTCCAGTTTGAATTCATCCTTCTTAAACATGGGAGACCAGAACTGCACACAATATTCCAGATGAGGTCTCACCAGTGCCTTGTATAATGGTACTAACACCTCCTTATCTTTACTGGAAACACCTCACCTGATGCATCACAAGATCGCATTAGCTTTTTTCATGGCCATATCACATTGGCGCCTCATAGTCATCCTGTGGTCAACCAATACTTCAAGGTCCTTCTCCTCCTCTGTTACTTCTAATTGATGCATCCCCAGCTTATAACAAAAAAGCTTGTTATTAATCCCTAAATGCATGACCTTACACTTCTCACTATTAAATTTCATCCTATTAATATTACTCCAGTTTACAAGGTCATCCAGATCTTCCTGTATGATATCCCGGTCTCTCTCTAAATTGGCAATACCTCCCAGCTTTGTGTCATCCACAAACTTTATTAGCACACTCCCACTTTTTGTGCTGAGGTCAGTAATAAAAAGATTAAATAAGATTGGTCCCAAAACTGATCCCTGAGGAACTACACTGGTAACCTCCCTCCAGCCTGACAGTTCACCTTTCAGTAGGACCCGATGTAGTCCCCCCTTTAACCAATTCCTTATCCACCTTTCAATTTTCATATTGATCCCCATCTTTTCCAATTTAACTAATAATTCCCCATGTGGCACTGTATCAAATGCCTTACTGAAATCTAGGTAAATTAGATCCACTGCATTTCCTTTGTCTAAAACATCAGTTACTGTCTCAAAGAAGGAGATCAGGTTGGTTTGGCATGATCTACCTTTTGTAAAACCATGTTGCATTTTGTCCCAATTACCATTGACCTCACTGTCCTTAACAATTTCTCCTTCAAAACTTTTTCCAAGACCTTGCATACTACGGATGTCACACTAACAGGCCTGCAGTTAGCCAGATCACCTTTTTTTCCTTTCTTAAAAATAGGAACTATGTTAGCAATTCTCCAGTCATACGGTACAACCCCTGAGTTTACAGATTCATTAAAAATTCTTGCTAATGGGCTTGCAATTTCATGTGCCAGTTCCTTTAATATTCTCAGATGAAGATCATCTGGGCCCCCCAATTTAGTCCCATTAAGCTGTTCGAGTTTCACTTCTACCTCAGATATGGTAATATCTGCCTCCATATTCTCATTCCCATTTGTCATGCTACCATTATCCCTAAGATCCTTATTAAAGACTGAGACAAAGTATTTGTTTAGATATTGGGCCATGCCTAGACTATCCTTAACCTCCACTCCATCCTCAGTGTTTAGCGGTCGCACCTCTTCTTTTCTTTTTTTCTTCTTATTTATATAGCTACAGAACCTTTCACTATTGGTTTTAATTCCCTTTGCAAGGTTCAACTCTACATGACTTTTAGCCTGTCTCATTTATCTCTACATGTTCTGACCTCAGTAAGGTAGCTTTCCTTGCTGATCCCTCCAATCTTCCACTCCTTGTAGGCTTTCTGCTTTTTCTTAATCACCTCTCTGAGATGTTTGCTCATCCAACTTGGTCTACAACTCCTGCCTATGAATTTTTTTCCCCTTTCTTGGGATGCAGGCTTCCGAGAGATTCTCCAGCTTTAACTTAAAGTAATCCCCGGCCTTCTCCGCCTGTAGATCCATAAGTGCTTCAGTCCAATAAACTTCCCTAACCAATTTCCTTATTTTTTAAAGTTAGCCCTTTTGAAATCAAAAACCTTAGTCGCAGATTTATTTTTGTTTATCCTTCCATTCAGTTTGAACTGAATTAGCTCATGATCACTTGTCCCCAAGGTTGTCCCCTACAACCATTTCTTCTATGAGGTCCTCACTACTCACCAAAACCAAATCTAAAATGGCATCCCCTCTAGTCGGTTCAGCAACTACTTGATGAAGGAATCCATCAGCTATCGCATCTAGGAAAATCTGAGCCCTATTATTATTACTAGTACTTGTCTTCCAGTCTATATCTGGGAAGTTAAAGTCTCCCATGATCATGCAGTTCCCATTAGTATTTACTTCATTAAAAACATTAAAGAGGGCTCTATCCATATCCAAATTAGATCCTGGCAGTCTATAGCACACCCCAAGCACTATCCCAGGGCAGGCTCTAGTAGTTTTCTTCCCCAATGTGATTTTTGCCCAGACGGACTCTGTCTTACCCATTCCATCGCTTCTTATTTCTTTACATTCGACCTCATCATTTATGTACAATGCTACTCCACCAACTTTACCTTTATTTCAGTCTTTCCTAAACAGTGAATACCCTTCAATACCTGTACTTCAGTTGTGACGACTATTCCACCATGTTTCTGTTACCCCTATAATATCTGGTTTCACTTCCTGCACCAGCAGCTCTAGTTCCTCCATTTTGTTACCTACGCTCCTTGCGTTGTTGTACAAACATCTTAATTTTTACTGTTTGGCCTCCCTCACTTTCTTCACCCGATTAGGAACGAATATTCTACCGCCAGTATGACCTATGAGACTGGTATCCACACTACCCTTCCTCCTTATGTCCATTCTCCTACCCAAGGCTGTATCCTTTCTTACTTCATTTTCTTCCCTCTCAATGCTAAAATCCGGAGTGGAGATTACCTGGACATCTCCCAACCATCTCCCCCAAATTCCTAGTTTAAAGCTCTCTTAATCAGTTGTGCCAGCCTCCATCCTAGATGTCTATTTCCTTCCCTACTCAGATGAAGTCCATCCCGAGAGAACACTCCTCTGTCCATGAATGCCTCCCAGTGGCCATACATCCCAAAGCCCTCCTTATAGCACCGCTGCCTAAGCCATCTCTTGATAGTCATAATCTTGTCACTCCTTTGTTGCCCTTCTCTAGGAACAGACAAAATCCCGCTAAAGATCACCTTAGCCTCGATTTCCTTAAGCATCTTCCCCAGCCTGGCATAGTCTCCCTTGATATGTTCCAGCGAGAATCTACAGGTATTGTTTGTTCCCGCATGAAGGATAATTAGGGGATTCTTTCCCGCTCCCTTTCGGATACTTTTCAACCTCAGGTCTACATCCCGTATCTTAGCACCTGGAAGACAGCACACCCTTCTATTCTCTGGATCAGCTCTGGTTACAGGCCTGTCTATCCTTCTCAGTAAGGAGTCCCCAATCACGTAGACCTGCCTTTTCTTGGTGACGGTGCTATTCTCCAGTCTATCCCCTGTTCCCTCTGGCTGCAAGTCCTTTCCATTCCTATTCTCCTTTGTAATCCTCTTCAACCCATCCTGTATCCTCCTGTCACTCATATTTGGTGTTGTCTCCATTGACTTTTCCCATTTTCCTATAGGACTAGCAGCTCTTCTCTTCTTCCTTGCCTTTCCACTTTCAGTGTCCACCTGCTGCACCCCTTCTTCATTTTCCAACTCTGCAAACCTGTTCTTGAGCTCTTTCTCCTTCACTAGCCCGTCTTTTCCTCTGCCTGGTTCTCTTAGTCACATACCTCCACTGTCCACTTTCCTCACCCAACAGTCTCCCCTCAGAGTTCTTTGATCCTGCTTCTATCTGCAGTCTGAACTTTTCCCTTCAGCCACCTTGTGTCTTTGCTCCATAATCTGCTCGAACCCCCTTCTAACCTCAACCAGAGTCTCCACCTGCATCTCCAATCCTCGGCTCTTTTCTTCCATCAGCTCTATCAGGTGGCACTTCATGCAGATGAAACTCTTTCCAGGTACCCTCGAGTATCATGTACATACCACAGCTTCCACATCCAGTCATCTTCATTGTGTCCTCCACTGCTTGGGTCATTACCACTGCTGCCTCTGTATCTGTCATAGCCTTCCCACCTAAATCCCGTTAGCCCGGGAAACACAAACCAAACCAAAACACCACCACCCACAGCAAAAACAAACCCCAAACGAGCACTGCAATACAAACTCCCCTTACAAACTCCCACTCAAACTCCCCTGTTTACAGCTCCGCTTGCTGGCTCCTGAGCCACTGCAGCTGTCTGTGAGGAAGTGGAGGGGCTGACAGTATATGTTCAATTTTTGTGTTTTATTCTAATTGTTTCTAAGCAGTTGACATTTTGTACTCCTTAGTCTGTGTCACTTGGGCAAACTTTTATCAGTTCACTGTCAAAATAATTACAGTAATCTTTTCTTATCTTTTGATTTAATTATACCTTCTACTTAAGATTGACAGACTTTTATATTTGCCCAAAGGCATCACTTCTACTAATGTATCATTTATAAGTGGTGTCACTGGGTAATTAAAAATAATTGAAAATTAATTGAACATTGCAATTAGGAACTTTGATAGAAAGATAGATTACAACAGATAAACAGATGTATTGTGGAAACTCCGACTAAACCACCACACCAAAATCTGTGTTTGAGCAGCAGTGAAGAAACATGCGGATTTTTATTGCTTTGTCAGTGACTGACACTGCTCCAATATGTCTACACTATCTCTATACACACTGCACATTATGAAGAAACAGTAGTCATTCTAGTTGAGAAGGAAGCTTCTCAGCATAAGCCCAGTTTTAAAAACCCGTGCACCTTTACAGGAGAAATCCTAGTCCCCTGAAATTTCACAGGCCTCACATCTCATCCCAGGGACATTATTTTTTTCTGAGAAGTTGGAAAAAATAGAAAAGAAGTTTGAAAGTTTTGAAGCCAAACTCTCAGTTGGTGTAAAAAAGTATAGCTCTACCAATTCAGACCAGCTGAGGATCTGGCCCATGGAGTTGAAAATTTCTCTCTCAATGTCTTGAAATGTTTCCTGTTTTTTGGCTCGTCATAAAAGGTACAGGAAACCAGGGGGCATGGTTCAGTGAATTGGGAAAGGCATGGAGATGAAGGGGATTGACAGCTACAAGGAAAAGGAGGGCACAGAAGGGGACAAGAAGAGGCAGTCTCCTACCCTTCCTATGGATATTTTACACCAACTCAGTTTAAACTTTTGATACTTAAAGAACTGGGAAATTCAGTAACAAAAAACTTTGTTACAAGAGCGTTTAAGTTAGAAGTGTGTTTCAGTGAAGTCCAGTTATACCCAAAAGCAACATTGTGCTGATTCTTACTAAAATATTACTTTAAAACAAAGTAACCAATCAAACGTTATAAAAACGACAAACAAGCACTTACAAGATTTAGCCAGTACCTGACTACCACAGAGTTCTTCATACTAGAGATGCCCTCAGTATCCACTCTTGGCTATCCTACACTCACTTGCGATGAGTTCACCCGGATCATAAAGTCAAAAATCACATTTCTTCCATATAAGAATACATGAGCATGCATACACACATCCACACACACTCCTCCTCCCCTCATGAAATAGATAAAGGAATAAAGTAACAGTGTGCCTGGTGTGGAAAGAGGGAGGGCCCTCTCTGGGCACACTACAAGGAGAAAAATTGGCAAAGGATGACCTTCTGTGAGCTATAAGAGGTACAGACAACTTTCTGCTAATGGAGAAAAGGGTGACCTGCCAGCTGCACCCTGGAAATGTGTTGAGATACGGCTCACAGCCCGTGGAGATGTGATTCAGAGTCAGAGGAATGTGGTGAGACTATGGACCAGCAGCATGCATGCTAACATCACCAACCAGTGCTAGCTAACAACATCAGTGCACATGTTGCTGCTGCTCAGAGAAGCAACAACAAATAGCCTGCCCTGGGTCACCTAGCCCCATCAATGACAGGATGTCTCTTGTGCCATGTATATTTCTGACAGTGCCTCACTTCCCCAGTGCACAAGCTTAGGGATTCAGCCCAAGTAACTAACAGCAAAGAGCAATACTGTACATTTTTTGTGTACTGTTAGCCTAATGCAAATATTCCTCCTTTACATATTATAAACACAAGATCATAAAGGTTAACCATGTCCTCCACATGAAATTCTGAGTGATTTAGTGTGTGTCCATGCAGTGGAAACAATATATGACCTAGCCACAAAAACACTAAAAATACTTGTTATAAGGGCAGTCAAAATGAATGAATGATAGATGTTAATCCAAGCCTTTGTTTTATAGAAAATGAAAATATTTTCCTTACCTCCACTATGAGATTTTTTTAAAAGCATTCTGGCTCTTCCACACATAACATTTGTTTGGCATTTCACACTCAAATAATTGGATGTTAACTTCTTTTCCAGGACATCAATATACTTTTTAAAGCTACAGTCCTGTTTTTAATAGAATTTCACCAAGAATATAAGTTTTTGTCAAGTTAGACTTATGGTATGTCATTTTTATAATATTGTTTGCGTTGCATTATGTTTATATAATGTAGATGAAATTATTGTACAACACCAGGAATGCCTTGGTGAGAGGTGCTTCATAAATGAAATGATTAGTTATTATCTTTGGAGCTCCGGTAAATGATGTATCACCCTACAGAACAGAACATGGAGCACCTAGTATTTGAGAGCTTTAAAGTCTACTTGTAGAGAATACATACACTCCCTATTTGTTAATTTTTGAAAGATTCTTTGCCACCCTGTGAAAAATCTTCCATTGACAATTTCAGCATCTCAACTAGTGAGTGAATACTTTTATTTTCACTTTATGGAATGCAAGGGGTATTCATCATCATAAAATTAATGTTGTCCTTACACAAAAGTCCTTTTCAGGGAGCTGTTTGCCAGCTATCCAGCTGTGGGGGCAGAGAGTGGGAAGCTGTTGATTTTAGACCTAAGGTAGGGGACAGTTGGAGTCAGGCTTTTAGTGATGGATTCTTTGGCTTTTGGGGACTTTAGAGCACTTAAAAAGAGTAACTGTTCTGCATCTTGTGCCAGGTAACACAGTATGAGGCTTCACTGTTCACATAGTGCTCCAACAGAGACACAAAAACCATAAGGTAAAATAGTTCACCCATATGTGGACCAAATACACTCTCTATTGGAAGTAGCTTACACAGAGAACATAGTTACAAAACCTAAACAAAATAGTCATGCTTACAGCTGTTTATCTATCATTTGCCATATGCCTGGGGAATTGCACAGTGCTTTATGTCCTTTATGGCAAAAAATTCTGCAGAGAGAGATCTCTATTACTTATTGATTTCAGTTCTGATACTACATTCCTTGCACCCTCCGAAGTCCCATTGCGGTGGAAGTTTGAGATGTGCAAGAACAATTTTTCACTGTAATGACCATATTAACTAAAAGAAAGCTATGTGTTTTTTCTTCCTCCATAAAATATTTTAAATTAAATCATCTTAGGATGTATCCAAATCTGCAATGCCTAACATAGTGAACACCCGTCTGAGCAATCACAGGATTTGATGATTTTTCTGATAGTATATCAAATCTGTATTTTTTATAAGTAAAGTTTGCTCCAAATTCTAAAGCAAACTGACACTGTTGTATTTTTTTAAGCATCAATAATCGAAGCCATCTGTGAAGAAATAGTTTTGCAAAGGCATCCCTTTCAGGACACTTTGTGGATTTTGTCACTGCTTGAGGTTTTGGCAAACCATCAATATCACTATAATTCTCTTTAAGGAAATATAGGTTTTGAATGGGGTCTCCTCCCCCTCTTAGGTAGCTAAAGCTTTAAAAATATTACATGTCTAACTTTGAAAATGAAAAGGTTAGGTTTTCTACAAATTACATTATATTAAATTGCAGTAATTCAAAATGGTATCAGCACAAGTGTATCAAAATGGTATCAGCACAGATCCACAAGGATCTGGAACACTTTTTAAAATCATAGAATGTGTATCACACTAAGCTACAATGGCTGATGTAGTCTTTAAATCAGGTCTAATAGAAAGAATACTGCAGCTTTAAGCAGAGGAAATGAATGCTGTTGGTAAAGATTCATTACAAATCATGAATTTTAACACATAAAAAGTGAAACAGGGCTGCCAGAAGTGACAGCATAACATTTCAAAAATGTCACACTCTTACCCCCTCAAAAAAGGCTCTATGTGGTAACTGTTTAAAATGTTCTATCCAAGAAAAGCAATATCTTGTCATTTCTTAATTCTTTGATTAATAACTGAAATCTGAGTTTCAAATGAATAAGAAGATATGTGCTAAACATTGCTGAAAGCAAAGGAGCATTCTGGTGCTAGCAGACTTCTCTCTTTTTGTTTTTATTCTTCTCAACAGTGTTCATATGAGTCACAGTGTTAATTACTAATTTTGTAACTACACTCTTTTTTTCGTTAGCACACATATCATGGACCGCTTACTATTATGTTCTTATAATTTACACAGTATCCGTGGTATGCATGGTGCTTTAAAGGGGAATATAAAGGTGAGGTTCCGTTCAAGATAATGGTATATCAAAGTTATAATGAAAAACATCTTTGGAAGGTGTTGGGAGTATAAAGGTAAACAAAAGGGAAGGGATATAGCTGTACGGGACACAGTTCCTTTCAGAACACAGCTAAATGTTAATGGCATCATAGATTTCTGGAGATTTTCCTCCCACACTTTGAGTTATGAAATTTACCATTATTTTATTATAATGGAATGAAGTCAGTTTCAAATGGAGTTAGAGTTGATAGGCTTTGTGGAAGAATATGAATTACTTTTCATTTAACTCTAGCTGCTGTTACAACCATTGGACTACAGTAATAACTGTGAAGGTTCAGTGTCAACATAAATTGTAGGATACAGTCCTGGCCTACAGCATTTCATCCAGGTGATATCCTTGGTCTCAATAGAGATAGCTAAACCACTTCCCATGGGTCACATTCCACCTTTGAATGCTTCAGTGCAATTTCTGTTGACTTCCATAGAAGCCGTTCACAAGCATCAAAAAGCCAAAAGTAGCTCAACTGAGTTAATTTTACTAGCTAATGGCTAGAGGCAAACTACCTGGATAAGAGAAATAAGGAAAGATGGCTAGGTAAGCAATAGTATAGTGAATGCATCAGAGCTTCAGGCTCACTTTCCTGAAATTTATCAATTTACAAGAGATCAACCTTCTGAGTACCTGAGAAGATGACATATTGGGCTAATGAATCTATATTAGCCCAAGACATTCTTGAGGTGGAGTGAAAGACACAAAATTCGACTCTTACATGCAAGACCAGTTTTTACAAGGTTGTTTGCATGAATCACTACTAACCAAATTTAGGATCAAGGATATTAATCCAGATGGCAGACATAGGGAATATTTCTATGCCGAACGCTTGTTTGAGTTTAAATTCAGAAGGAATTCTCAGATCTTTTAAAAAAAGAGAACGAAAGCTTCATCAAGAGATAGCAGGGAAGGGGAGACCCATTAGTAAAGGTAGCCTTTAGTTGGTAAAGGAACATCTGGTACTGGGGAGAGCAATTCTGAAATAGACTGGAAAGAGAAATCACTCTGAGCTGAGGAGCAGTTGACTCAGTTGCAGATAACATGGCCAACATCTGCTTCCCCCCGTTCAGAAGAACATATATGTTTCACTTGTGGACAGTGAGGACATTTCATGGGAGACTGTGAAAATTCTACCAATCCTGATTTTGTGAACACATGCCAAGAGCAGGACAGGGCAGAGCACTTAGTTAGAAGAGCCCAGAGGCATCTATAAGAACCAGTGTGATAGAATCAGACAGCTGCAGCGGCATAGGAGCCAGCAAACAGAGCTGTAAACAGGGGAGTTTCAGTGGGAGTTTGAAAGGCGAGTTTGTATTCCTGTGCTTGTTTGGGGTTTGTTTTTGCTGTGGGTGCTGGTGTTTTGGTGTGGTTTGTGTTTCCCAGTTTAACAGGATTTAGGTGAGAAGGCTATGACAGATACAGAGTCATTAGTGGGAGAGACCCATGTAGTGGAAGAGTCATTGGAGACTACACCAAATATGAGCGACAGGAAGATACAGGATGGGTTGAAGAGGATTACAAGGAAGAATAGGAACAGAAAGGACTTGCAGCCAGAGGGAACAGGGGATAGACTGGAGAATAGCACCGTCACCAAGAAAAGGCAGGTCTATGTGATTGGGGACTCCTTACTGAGAAGAATAGACAGGCCTGTAACCAGAGCTGATCCAGAGAATAGAAGGGTGTGCTGTCTTCCAGGTGCTAAGATACGGGATGTAGACCTGAGGTTGAAAAGTATCCGAAAGGGAGCGGGAAAGAATCCCCTAATTATCCTTCATGCGGGAACAAACGATACCGGTAGATTCTCGCTGGAACGTATCAAGGGAGACTATGCCAGGCTGGGGAAGATGCTTAAGGAAATCGAGGCTCAGGTGATCTTCAGTGGGATTCTGCCTGATCCTAGAGAAAGGCAACAAAGGAGTGACAAGATTATGACTCTCAAGAGATGGCTCAGGCAGTGGTGCTATACGGAGGGCTTTGGGATGTATGGCCACTGGGAAGCATTCATGGACACAGGAGTGTTCTCTCGGGATGGACTTCATCTGAGTAGGGAGGGAAATAGACATCTAGGATGGAGGCTGGCACAACTGATTAAGAGAGCTTTAAACTAGGAATTTGGGGGAGATGGTTGGGAGATGTCCAGGTAATCTCCACGCCGGATTTTAGCATTGAGAGGGAAGAAAATGAAGTAAGAAAGGATACAGCCTTGGGTAGGAGAATGGACATAAGGAGGAAGGGTAGTGTGGATACCAGTCTAATAGGTCATACTGGCAGTAGAATATCCGTCCCTAATCGGGTGAAGAAAGTGAGGGAGGCCAAACAGCAAAAATTAAGATCTTTGTACAACAACGCAAGGAGCGTAGGTAACAAAATGGAGGAACTCGAGCTACTGGTGCAGGAAGTGAAACCAGATATTATAGGGATAACAGAAACATGGTGGACTAGTCGTCATGACTAAAGTACAGGTATTGAAGCGTATGTGCTGTTTAGGAAAGACAGAAATAAAGGTAAAGGTGGTGGAGTAGCATTGAACATAAATGATGAGGTCGAATGTAAAGAAATAAGAAGCGATGGAATGGATAAGACAGAGTCTGGGCAAAAAGCACACTGGGGAAAAAAACTATGAGAGCCTCCCATGGGATAGTGCCTGGATCTAATTTGGATATGGACGGAGCCCTCTTTAATGTTTTTAACGAAGTAAATAATAATGGGAACTGCGTGATCATGGGAGATTTTAACTTCCCAGATATAGACTGGAGGACAAGTGCTAGTAATAATAATAGGGCTCAGATTTTCCTAGATGCGATAGCTGATGGATTCCTTCATCAAGTAGTTGCTGAACCGACTAGAGGGGATGCCATTTTAGATTTGGTTTTGGTGAGTAATGACGACCTCATAGAAGAAATGGTTGTAGGGGACAACCTTGGGGACAAGTGATCATGAGCTAATTCAGTTCAAATTGAATGGAAGGACAAACAAAAATAAATCTGCGACTAAGGTTTTTGATTTCAAAAGGGCTGACTTTCAAAAATTAAGGAAATTAGTTAGGGAAGTGTACTGGACTGAAGAACTTATGGATCTAAAGGCGGAGGAGGCCGGGGATTACTTTAAGTCAAAGCTGCAGAATCTCTCGGAAGCCTGCATCCCAAGAAAGGGGAAAAAATTCATAGGCAGGAGTTGTAGACCAAGTTGGATGAGCAAACATGTCAGAGAGGTGATTAAGAAAAAGCAGAATGCCTACAAGGAGTGGAAGATGGGAGGGATCAGCAAGGAAAGCTACCTTACTGAGGTCAGAACATGTAGAGATAAAGTGAGACAGGCTAAAAGTCATGTAGAGTTGAACCTTGCAAAGGGAATTAAAACTAATAGTGAAAGGTTCTGTAGCCATATAAATAAGAAGAAAAAAAGAAAAGAAGAGGTGCGGCCACTAAACACTGAGGATAGAGTGGAGGTTAAGGATAGTCTAGGCATGGCCCAATATCTAAATAAATACTTTGCCTCAGTCTTTAATAAGGCTAATGAGGATCTTAGGGATAATGGTAGCATGACAAATGGGAATGAGAATATGGAGGCAGATATTACCATATCTGAGGTAGAAGTGAAACTCGAACAGCTTAATGGGACTAAATCGGGGGGCCCAGATAATCTTTATCCAAGAATATTAAAGGAATTGGCACATGAAATTGCAAGCCCATTAGCAAGAATTTTTAATGAATCTGTAAACTCAGGGGTTGTACCGTATGACTGGAGAATTGCTAACATAGTTCCTATTTTTAAGAAAGGAAAAAAAAGTGATCCGGGTAACTACAGGCCTGTTAGTTTGACATCTGTAGTATGCAAGGTCTTGGAAAAAGTTTTGAAGGAGAAAGTAGTTAAGGACAGTGAGGTCAGTGGTAATTGGGACAAAATACAACATGGTTTTACAAAAGGTAGATCATGCCAAACCAACCTGATCTCCTTCTTTGAGACAGTAACTGATGTTTTAGACAAAGGAAATGCAGTGGATCTAATTTACCTAGATTTCAGTAAGGCATTTGATACAGTGCCACATGGGGAATTATTAGTTAAATTGGAAAAGATGGGGATCAATATGAAAACTGAAAGGTGGATAAGGAATTGGTTAAAGGGGGGACTACATCGGGTCCTACTGAAAGGTGAACTGCCAGGCTGGAGGGAGGTTACCAGTGCAGTTCCTAAGGGATCAGTTTTGGGACCAATCTTATTTAATCTTTTTATTACTGACCTCAGCACAAAAAGTGGGAGTGTGCAAATAAAGTCTGCGGATGATACAAAGCTGGGAGGTATTGCCAATTTAGAGAGAGACCGGGATATCATACAGGAAGATCTGGATGACCTTGTAAACTGGAGTAATATTAATAGGATGAAATTTAATAGTGAGAAGTGTAAGATCATGCATTTAGGGATTAATAACAAGAATTTTAGTTATATGCTGGGGATGCATCAATTAGAAATAACGGAGGAGGAGAAGGACCTTGGAGTATTGGTTGACCACAGGATGACTATGAGCTGCCAATGTGATATGGCCATGAAAAATGATAATGCGGTCTTGGGATACATTAGACGAGGTATTTCCAGTAGAGATAAGGAGGTGTTAGTACCGTTATACAAGGTACTGGTGAGACCTCACCTGGAATAGTGTGTGCAGTTCTGGTCTCCCATGTTTAAGAAGGATGAATTCAAACTGGAACAGGTACAGAGAAGGGCTATTAGGATGATCCGAGGAATGAAAAACTTGTCTTATGAAAGGAGACTCAAGGAGCTTGGCTTGTTTAGCCTAACCAAAAGAAGGTTGAGGGGAGATATGATTGCTCTCTATAAATATATCAGAGGGATAAATATCGGAGAGGGAGAGGAATTATTTAAGCTCAGTACCAATGTGGACACAAGAACTAATGGATATAAACTGGTCATCGGGAAGTTTAGACTTGAAATTAGACGAAGGTTTCTAACCATCTGAGGAGTGAAGTTTTGGAATAGCCTTCCAAGGGAAGCAGTGGGGGCAAAAGACCTATCTGGCTTTAAGATTAAACTCGATAAGTTTATGGAGGAGATGGTATGATGGGATAATATGATTTTGGCAATTAATTGATCTTTAAATATTCATGGTAAATAGGCCCAATGGCCTGTGATGGGATGTTAGATGGGGTAGGATCTGAGTTACTGCAGAGAATTCTTTCCTGGGTATCTGGCTGGTGAATCTTGCTCATTTGCTCAGGGTTCAGCTGATCACCATATTTGAGGTCGGGAAGGAATTTTCCTCCAGGGCAGATTGGAAGAAGCCCTGGAGGTTTTTCGCCTTCCTCTGTAGCATGGGGCACGGGTCACTTGCTGGAGGATTCTCTGCTCCTTGAAGTCTTTAAACCATGATTTGAGGACTTCAATAGCTCAGACACAGGTGAGAGGTTTATCGCAGGAGTGTGTAGGTGAGATTCTGTGGCCTGCATTGTGCAGGAGGTCAGACTAGATGATCATACTGGTCCCTTCTGACCTAAATATCTATGAATCATAGAATATCAGGGTTGAAAGGGACCGCAGGAGGTCATCTAATCCAACCCCCTGCTCAAAGCAGGACCAATCCGCAACTAAATCATCCCAGCCAGGGCTTTGTCAAGCCTGACCTTAAAAACCTCTAAGGAAGGAGATTCCACCACCTCCCTAGGTAACCCATTCCAGTGCTTCACCACCCTCCTAGTGAAAAAGTTTTTCCTAATATCCAAGCTAAACTTCCCCCAATGCAACTTGAGACCATTACTCCTTGTTCTGTCAAGACAGTTACTGGGCATGCTTCGTAGCTGTCTCTGAAACTATGCAGTGAGTTTCCATTAAAGGCAAAGAGTCCACTGGGCTCCAGCCATACACCATCTGAGAGCTGAGCCAATTGGACTTCAGTGGGGAACAGTTATAAAGGGGAGTTAGCAGCTACCAACACTTATGGTGAGATCTGCATCTCAGAGCCCGTGCCACTTTGGATCCAGGCTACAAACTCCCTGTCTCTCTGGAAGCTGAGGAGACTGTCACCTACTGACTCTGCTGGCCATGAAGGTCTTTGGACTGTTGCTGCTGAGGAAATTCTGAGGGATTTGTAGGGGAACTGTGGAGCTGCCAGTCTCCTCTGGCTCTGAGGAGTCTAGGTGACGTGCACTTTTGATATGAGACTCAGAGGGCATCTCTGTGAAAAGATCAGAGGGGTGTGTGTATGTATGTGTGTACACTAGGGTATACCTTCCACAGAACTTTATGTAAGAGCAACAATACGGGGAAACCTGGGTGGGAAAACACCAACATAGTTCGTGTGTGAAAGTTGCTTAAGAAAACTTTGCACAAATATTACAAATGCTAGTTGCACATATTTATATTTTAAATGTTATTCTTTAACAAATTGTATGGCACTTCCTCTTGGCACAGTAATACTTTAAAAAAACTCTTGAAAGGACTGAGCTCTGGCTTTTGCTTCAGCAGAGAAGTAGGCTGAAGTGTAGGAAAAAAGAGGGAGTGTTTTAGTTTCACATATTACCTCAGCACTTTGCTAACCCATTACACACACACACACACAGACACCCCTCCTGTGGATTTGGGTGCTTGGCACCTTTGGAAAACAAGCCTCTGGAGCACATAATACATCTGAGGAAATTTATGTTGACTTTGAAAGAGCAGACAACAACAAAGGAACCAAATGAGGAAAGAAAAGCAACTCTAGCCAACACCAGCCGCTAAATATAGTCTTTCACTTACCTCAGTGCATTTAATTCTAAGATATGCCTTTCTGATTCCATCCATTCAGTTGAAAAGGGGAAGACCACACCAAGATAAGCAATGAAGAGTGGTCAAACATATAACTGAACAACAGTGCATAGAAGCCACTACAGAAAAACTAAGGGGGAATGAAACATTTTGTGGTGCGGTTGAGTGGCTGATTACTATACTCAATCCACCAATATTTTCCAAGCATGGACAGCTTTTACTGAAATTAAAATAGAAAACACAAGGCCCATATCCCACAAAAAACTGACAGTTTACTAAAGACATGGAAGCTACCAAGTAAGTATGACTGCATGGCACTGTAGGAAAACGATAGAAATAGATGCTGCTACTGAAGATGGCATACTGCAAAAAATATTTGTTTGTGATTATGCTAAAAGTCTATCTGACTCCTTGAAAGAACTTTTAAATGATTACTGCTTCCCGATATAAAAGTTGCTGCACATAACCTCTTCTCCCTAAAAATATGCTGAATGAAGTTACTTCTCCCATAAATAAATTGCCAATAAATTGCCCAAGGAGGTGTGGAATCTCCATAACTGGAGATGTTTAAGAGCAGGTTAGACAAACACCTGTCAGGGATGGTCTAGATAATACTTAGTCCAGCCATGAGTGCAGGGGACTGGACTAGATGGCCTCTCGAGGTCCCTTCCAGTCCGACGATTCTTTGATTCTGTGATTTTCAGTGTCAGATTTGTACAAAACACTGTACTTCTGAGATGTTTGGAAGAGTCACTGCAGAGAAACAGGAAATGAATAGCTCAAGTATTCATCTAAAAATAAATCAAAATATAGTCAAGTAAAGTGTATGACTTTCTTTTGCTGTCACTCCGATTACAGATTAGAACTTCTTAAATAGTATAAAAAACAATGCACAAAGAGTCCACCAAATTAGAAAACAAGTTTCAGTTTGACCTATTTGTAACCCTCTGATGGTCAGCTAATACCTATGGCTTCTGGCTTGCTCTCCCCCTCGCTCATGAAGTAACTGATTTATTTTAAAATCCGGTATCTACGTACCTACTCCCTGATCCCCTGGCAGCGACTCTGACAGAGTGCTGGACAACAACTTCTGTTGAGGGTCTTGGGGTGGGCGGTGCAAGCCCGCCCACATCTGAAGGCCCCTTCCCCAGCCTAACGGGAGGAGCTACTGGATCCAGATCTCAAATAAATAGGGGGGACAACTAGTGACAAACAGGGACAGGAGTGAGGGTCACAGGTTTATAAGCAGGAAGCCAGAGGATGACACCAAACAGAGAACCCGGGACAGCGCCCACTGCTCCTTGAAAGCATCCAGGGAGCCAATGGACGCAGCCCAGAGGAACTCTGCCCAGATACATGAGCCAAGGGAGGAGCAGAAGTAGCTCCCACAGTTGCAGAGCACCTTCCCTTCCAGCATCCTCCTCCTGGTATGGTGGATGGCCACCTTGGCCAGTGCCAGGAGAAGGTTGATGAGGAGGTCTTGTGACTTTGTGGGGCCATGGATGGGGTGTGTATAGATCAGGAGGTGTGGGGAAAAGTGCAGCCAGAACATGAGAAGAAGGTTCTGGAGGAGCCAGAAAAGGGGCTGCAACCTGGCACATGTGAGGTAGATGTGTACCAGGGTCTCCTTCATACCACAAAAGAGGCAAGAGTTGGGGGTGTGTGAACCATACCAAGTACACAGGCCATGGAACCAGGGTGGAATACACACTGGCCCACCAGGGTGCCTCACCCTCCACAGATTGTAAGAGTTTCTGCCACTTCGTGTCGGGCCGGGACACAAGGGTGAGGAAATGAAAGGTGTGGACTATGACTGTGTACAGCTGGGATAGGTGCAGTTCACGCAGCTGGCTCAGGTTATGCAGAAGGGGTGGCTGGGGGGAGCTCATGGGACAGGGGCTCAATGACAAGTTCCAGAGGGCCAGGGTGAAGGGCAGGTGGGGAGCATCCTCCTGCAGGACCCCTTCAAGGAAAACCCAAGAGGTGGAAGGTAAGACTGCCCTCACCTCCTGGAGTACGTGCTGGGGGTCGGAGGGGTGGAGAGTTCCATGTGTCAGCCAAGCACCAGTGGATACACCCAGGCCTCTCCCCTCCCCACCCCCGGTTGTAGTCCAGAAAGTCTGGTTATATCAGATCCCTGGGAGGCGGCGGAGGAAGGCGCGTGGCACTGTGCTATGATGGATTACCTGCACCATAAAGGAGTCCCTGCAGGGCCTGGAGGTGGAAGACATGGAACTGACTGCGGAGGCAGAGCAGGCCCTGTCTTCCTTCCTCCAGGGGGAGACTCAGAATCCCCACAGAGACCCAGTGCAGCCCCAGCAAAAAGAACTCCAGAGTTAGCTGCTCAACGCAGGACAGTTTACTCTGCAGGCTCAGGGTGTTGAGCCGGTGCCAGAGCATGGACAGAACCAGCTGGTTAAGCACCAGTGCCCTCCCCCGCAGGGAAAGGCACCAGAGCAGTCCCATCCTCCTCTGCAGCTGCTTAGCCACCCTGCCCTCCAAGTTGTGCCAGTTCTCTGGTGGGGAGGGATGGGTGGCAGAAAGGTAGATGCCCAGATAGAGCAGCAGACCCACACTCCACCAGATGGTCTGGAGCACGGGTGGGAGGGAGCTCGTCTGCCACTCGTCCCTGACCATCAGGCCAAAGCTCTTAACCCAGCTGACCTGGGAAGAGGAGGCCACTGAGCAGACAGCTTGGCAGGCCTCCACCCACGCCGGATGTCCGGGTCCTGGACCATGAGGAACACATTGTCAGCATACGCTGATAGGAACACCCGCAACTTTGGCTCACGGAGCACCAACCCCGTCAACCTCCTGTGAAGGAGGAGAAGGAAGGGCTTGACCCCCAGAGTGTACAGTTAGCCTGACAGTGGGCAGCCTTGATGAAGATGACAGGTTCAGTCAGGGTCCAGTTGAGCTTGACCAAACACTGTGGAGGCATACAGCACCTGGAGAAAACCCATAAACTGGGGCCCGAAGCCAAATGCATGCAAAGTTCCTAGGAGATACCCATGGGCCACTCTGTAGAATGCCTTTTCCTGGTCCAGGGACAGGAGGGCGAATGACAGACCATTGCCATACTTGAGCAGACGAATATCCCAGACAAGATAAAGATTATCAAAGCTGGTATGGCCCGGGATGGTATAGGTCTGGGTGGGATGGACCATGTCCACCTGCATGGACCCCAGCTGCAGCAAGATGGCCTTCACTATGACCTTGTAATCACTGATGAGGAGTGAGATGGGATGCCAATTCCGAAGGGCACGGTGGTCCCCCATCTTGGGCAGCAGGGCAAGCACAGCTCGCCTGCATGGCAGCCGGTGCACCCCACTCCCTAAGGATTCGGCCCAGACGACAGCGAGGTCTGGGCCGAGGACATCACAGAACATGAGGCAGAACTCCATTGTCAGCCTGTCCATGCCTGGGGATCTATTAATGGACATCAGATGGAGGGCTTCCAAGAACTCAACCAGAACAACAGCCTCTTCCTCCAGCGGCAGCAACTCCTCCAACAGCAGCAGCAGGCAACCAGTCAGGAGACGCTCCAGTGTAGATAGTGTCACATGCTCTCTCTCTCTGGGAGGAAGGCCAGAAGGCTCCCAAAAAACACCACAGGGTGTTTTACTAGAAAAAAGGTCTTTGAGCTGTTTGTGGGCTAGAAAGTAGCCAGGAGTGAGGCTGACCCTGACATCCATAAGGACTCATCTGGGATTCTTAGCTGGTGTGAGGATTTGATGGCCAAGACAATGGAGAAGACACTGCAGTGGTTGTTTGCAAGTACAAAACCTGGACAGGGGCAGGGACACTTGTCCCCTGAGCCCACCCAATTGGTGTCACTGGTACATAGCCAGATACAATGATCATTTCTGAGCAACAGAACGTAGATAAAGATTTAAAATGTCCTTAAGTTCCAGAGGTCTGCTGATTCTTCCTCTGTAATGTGCCCTCTCTCCCTGAGACATGCAAAGCCTCAAATGCGTGTTTAGACTTGCATCCTGTTTAAAGTTTAGGTCATCCTATCAGGGAAGAGAAACAACATCATGGGACACAGATGATTAATCACAAATAAACAAAGGACAATGAGTAACAGTAATCTTAGCACTTGTGGATAATCCAGAGGTTATCACTTATTTGCACAGTGAAAACAATACCAAACATGATATTAGTCTCTACTAAAAAAGAAGTAGAAGATGAGACTGAAAATATTGTAATATTGTTATACATTGGTGCTCTTGGTATGCTATCACCTTGAATAATGGGCCAGATCCTCAGGTAGTGTACGTCAGTGTAGCTCCATTGAATATATGCTGATTTATACCAGCTGATGTTCAGGCCCACTGTGGTCAGTTCTGGTCATCCCCATCCAAAAAAGGCTATGCAGTGGAGGGGAATCCTGGGAAGCTCTTGTTAAAATGCTGCCACCAAACTGAAGAGAGAGTCACTGTGATTTGCTGCAATTCACTCCCTCTCTAGACCCTGCCAAACCATCCCTACAAGGGATGGCTAATCCATGGGGCCTCCTCAGCTCTCGTCCCCTAATGCCCCTACTCTACTTGCGCTACATTGATGAAATCTTCATCATCTGGACCCATGGAAAAGAAGCCCTTGAGGAATTCCACCATGATTTCAACAATATCCATCCCACCATCAACAGCTTGGACCAGTCCACACAAGAGATCCACTTCCTGGACACTACAGCTCTCATAAGCGATGGTCACATAAACACCACCCTATACAGGAAACCTACTGACCGCTATACTTTCCTACATGCCTCCAGCTTTCATCAAGACCAAACCACACAATCCATTTCTACAGCCAAGCTCTACGATATAACCGCATTTGCTCCAATCCCTCAGACAGAGACAAACACCTACAAGATCTCTATCAAGCGTTCTTACAACTACAATACCCACCTGCTGAAGTGAAGAAACAGATTGACAGAGCCAGAAGAGTACCCAGAAGTTACCTACTACAGGACAGGCCCAACAAAGAAAATAACAGAACGCCACTAGCCATCACCTTCAGCCCCCAATTAAAACCTCTCCAACGCATCATCAAGGATCTACAGCCTATCCCGAAGGACGACCCATCACTCTCACAGATCTTGGGAGACAGGCCAGTCCTTGCTTACAGACAGCCCCCCAACCTGAAGCAAATACTCACCAGCAACCATACACCACACAACAAAAACACAAACCCAGGAACCTATCCTTGCAACAAAGCCCGTTGCCAACTGTGTCCACATATCTATTCAGGGGACACCATCATAGGGCCTAATCACATCAACCACACTATCAGAGGCTCATTCACCTGCACATCCACCAATGTGATATGTGCCAGCAATGCCCCTCTGCCATGTACATTGGCCAAACCGGACAGACTCTACATAAAAGAATAAATGGACACAAATCAGATGTCAAGAATTGTAACATTCAAAAACCAGCCGGAGAACACTTCAATCTCTCTGGTCACTTGATTACAGACCTAAAAGTGGCAATATTACAATAAAAAAACTTCAAAAAGAGACTCCAACGAGAGACTGCTGAATTGGAATTAATTTGAAAACTAGACACCATTAAATTAGGCTTGAATAAAGACTGGGAGTGGATGTGTCATTACACAAAATAAAACTATTTCCCCATGTTTATTCCACACACACACACACACACACACACACTATTCCTCACACGTTCTTGTCAACTGCTAGAAATGGCCCACCTTGATTATCACTACAAAAGGGTTTTTTTTCTTTTTTTTCCCTCCCCTCTCTTGCTGGTAATAGCTCACCTTACCTTACCTCACCTCACCTTACCTCACTCTCGTTACAGTGTGTATGGTAACAGCCATTGTTTCATGTTCTCCGTGTATATAAAATCCCCCTACTGTATTTTCCATTGAATGCATTGGATGAAGTGAGCTGTAGCTCATGAAAGCTCATGCTCAAATAAATTTGTTAGTCTCTAAGGTGCCACAAGTCCTCCTTTTCTTTTTGAGTATATTTGTGATTACCAAAGAACACTCATGTGAAAAGCATTTAACAAATGTTTCCTTGGAAGGAGTGTTGCCTTCCTCTTTGGTTAGGTTTCCAATAAAACGTTTTAGCTTACACAGGAAAACAAATGAACAAACTCATGTCCCTCATTCTTCCCTGTCTCTCTACTTCTACCACCACATGCACCCTTGTGGTGCTAGGATTTATGATGAGCTAATGGAGGAAACAATTTGTGGCACTCCCTTGTTAAAATATTGGCAGCAGCACGTCATTGGATATATCCAGAAAGAGAAAAAGTCCAGAGAAGGGTAAAAAAAAAAATATGATGAAGCAAAGAAAGATTTCCACATCAGAAGAGTTTAAAAATACTAGGACTGTCTTGTTTCTGTTTTGAAGAAAGGAGAAGAGGAGATAAAGTGATGGAAGTATATAAAATAATCAATAATAGAGAGAAGGTGAGCTGGATGTTGTTATTTAGTCTTTCCCCTTCTAAAACATAACAACGGAATAGTCAAAGAAATTAAAAAGCAACATATTTAAAAATGATCAAACTTTTACACAGCATATAATTGACCTGTGAAACGTACTGCCACCCACACTACATAAATAAGCCAAAGTCAAGGGCGCTGGAACAGTTTGCATAGTGGGGGTGCTGAGAGCCATTGAACCAAACTAAATCCTGTATATGATAGTAACTACTTTAAATTAGGGGGTGCAGCAGCACCCCCCACACCCATAGTTCCAGCACCTATGGCCAAAGTACTTAGTAGGATTTTAAAAAGAATTAGATGTTTATAAGAATAGCAAGAATATAATCACCAGTTACAATTGCTAAAATAAGAGAGACAAGGTGGGTGAGGAAATATCTTTATTGGACCAACTTCTGTTGGTGAAAGAGACAAGCCTTTAAGCTCCACAGAGCTCTTCAGGTCTGTTATGGGGAGATCAGCCCCCATGCTTCAGGACATAACTGACAACCAAAGTTCAGATTTTTGAAGATATTTAGGTGTTGCTGCACTCGGCATTGCAATGCCTAACTGATTTGGAAGCCTAAATCTCATTTTCAAAAATTATTTAGGCATTTAGGAGCCTAAATTTTATAAACTGTCACAGGGATTTTGGCTCCACAAGTGCCCAAATCCCTTTTGACAATGATACTTTGGATCATAAATCAGCTAGGCGTTGCAATACTGAATGCAGCAATGCCTAATCACTCTTAAAAACCTTAGCCTAGCAGCCTGGTGTTAGGAAACAACTCCTCTATTGACAGATTATTGCATAACTGACCTTGTGGCAATTATACACCTTCCATTGAAGCATTTGGTACTGACCACTTTCAGAAAGAATACTGGACAAGGCAGACCATGGATGTGATCAGCTATGGCAATTCCAGTGGTCTTGCAAAAGATTACAATAAACAACAAACACTAAAAAGCTTTAAACCCCATTGTAATGAATTTTACTTATAACCATCTTTAATATATACTGGAAAAGATATAGAAGTAAGGTTATGGCTCCTAACATTGAATTTCAAACATTCACAGAATTTACTCTAAAGCTGAAATCATTTAAGATTCCGTCCAGAGGAAGTTCACTTATCTGATAAATGGCCTATAGAGGTTCCACAAGCCTACTGCTGCTGATGCTAGAACACCATCTCTGCGGGTATTTCCTAAAGCTTGGTTTGAAATGGGTTCATAACTATATTAATTTTTTTTCTCAGAACTAGTTTGCATGGCTGTGTAGTTTGAAGACGCTCACATCTGTAATGTGAATCTCTGTCTCATCTCTGAATCTCATTACAAAGCTGCAATTCAAAAAGCAAGGTGTGATTTTGTGGATGATCAGGTGGGTTCACTAGAACCAGAACTTAGACTAGTGAGCTATATATAATTCTGGGTTTAGGGGATAGAAAAAAGGCATTTAAATGGGAAGGAATGGGGTAATTCAAAAAACAAAAAGCCCATCTCTCCCTCTCACTTCATCTGCCTCAAAAATACCTTGTTAATGTAGATTTATGTTATATACAGTATGTTGTAGGTTGAAAACTCTGAACATTTGAAAGTCAGATCAGAACATAAAAAAGTGAAGGTTCCACAAACCTCACCACACAGCATGTACCTACTGGTAATAGACATACAGGAAATTCATAGGTACTACAACAATTTTAGAAACTTTTCATGTAATTGAATACAATTCAATATGCAATATATTCTGCTCAAGCACAAGGTCCTATTTCTCCTCCATGCAGAAAAAGAAAGGCTTCAGCCTGTGTCTGTTAATGTTGTACTCTGACACGTGTGGCTGATTTATGTGGAGTGCACGAAGTAAAGGGTTCATATCTGGCCTGCATCTGCTATATCTCAGAGGCATACTGAGAGTGTTGTAGCCTGATTGATAAGCAGGTATTTGCTTTTATCTACTAAGCAATAGTTGAAAGGGTTCTGCTTCCGAATTAGCTACAGTCGTGAGGTTGTCAACTGAATGAGGACCTTGAGGAGCACATGAGAAACAGTCCATTGTGTGCTCTCTCATGAGCAATGTTATAAAATTTGTTCGTCAAACCAACAGGATCACAACCACTATAATACAGGAAAAGAGACAGAGCCAATACAAAATGTCCAAACACTTGCACACTCACATCATCTCTTTTGGGGAAACCCAGAATAGGTGAAGCAATCTGCATATGGTCATTCCAACGTATCCCACTGCCCACAGGCTAGGTCTTACCTTTCATAGACAGTTACGCTGCCTCCCCCACCACCCCAATATCTTATAATATTTAATGATGGTTTCAACTTTCTTTCCTTGTATGTACTTTGACATAACAATATTAGAGTCCCTATCCTCACTAGGTCAATTAATCATTTACATTATTCTCATTAGCATTTACATCAATTAGTTGCCATGGTACACCTGCAGTTAGTACATGTAAGTTTTGGTTAAACTCAACAAACTTTTAAGCTTTCCTAAAATTCCAAAAGTGTACTTCTGCAGTTCCTCACTCTGCCTTTTCCTATCATGTACCATTCTCATTTACTGTAATCCTTATCTTGTGATTTAAGGTCAATCTATTGGATAAATACAACTTTCCTATCACAGCCTTAGCTAGTCTAAGCTAATTGTCATGCAGGCCTGAGGCCTATAGGTCCTTGTGTTACAGCTTACTCATAAATGGTTGTTACATATCTGGATAGCTACAGGGTGAACTAAATCGAGATGGTGGTATTTCTAGTCACTATAGACATATTTGTATAGGTTGAGTTTAAAGATCACTGTGGAGTAGAAGATGAGGGAGGGTGTTGTCTACAGAGTCTATGTGGAAGATAATATGTGATCACTGTGGGAGGACAGCTGTGAGCAGATCACGTGTCTTGCCTGCATAGGACATTTTGGTTACCCATGGTCAATGGATGTTTTTCCAAGACCTCAGATATGTGGAAATACAGGGACAAAGGATAGGGAGGTGTTGTGGGGGGGCAACTGATCAAGGCAGAGCTTTTGTCATGCCTGGGCAATATAGCTGTAATAAAGAATGTATGTTCACCTATAACTGCTGAACAGTCACAGTGTCAGCTTTATCTGAAGGAAAACTGGGCATAGCTGGTACAAGACATAGTGAACTGGCTAAATCAGGACTCTGAGTCAGGGAATGTTTCCCTTGCAAAACTGAAATGTATATGATATGAGGCTAAATAATAACACAGTTAGTTTCCACTAACTAATAGAATAACAACATGATGATCTCGAGAACTGACTTCCAGACTCTGAGTAGCATACATTTTTTTTCGTATTTTCCATCTGAATCTGTTAGCTCAGCTAAAACAGCATGTATTCAAGAGACCAAGTGAAATGCTTTCTGCTGCCCCTCTAAATCACATGGGGTATGCTCAGCCAATCCGGGACAGGAGAAATTCTATGTGATATTTTCCCAGCAACCATGGTTCAAATTTGGCTCCAACTTAAAATGGCACTGGGGAACAGCAGCATCAAAATGCTGTGGATATCTTGGCACAGCAACACAATATTTCCCATAGACACAGAATCTGAGCTCATTGTCACTGGAGGAGAGGTTAACCCAAGTTGCTGCATGAAGGCACAGTGCTACATGACTATCCCAAAAGACAGAGATTTTCAGGGGTCCAGACCCAATGCTTGTATCATATCACGGCAGAAAGTGAGGAGATCTACCCCTCCCTGCTATGGGAGAAGTAGGAAGAAACTCAATTAGTCAAATCTTGAAGACATCTTTGTGCCTTGAGGGGATGGTTTCCCATAGAGGGACGAATCTGGCTCCATACTTGTTCATTTCCATGAGCTGGTTTAGCTTTAAATAAAGTGCATGTCCTGGCAGATTTTTAATTCATGGGGTATATTATTCTCTCTGTAGCTGGTCTTTCCCTCACAGGAAGGTCTTCCCCTTCCCATACTGGACTGGTCAGAATCTGGCCATTAACTTGAATAAAACCATATTCCTTTTGAATGTGCAATGGATATTTTCTTCACTTTAATATTTTGTTTAGAACATGAAGCTGCATGAACATCTTAAAATGATCTGAGCATAAGTAGGATGCCATGGTCTCAGATGTGTTGAAGGGACATATCAGACTGCCAAATAGGATACCAAGAAAAAAAATGTTCTTATTTCAAAGATAAAAATATGTATGGCATATTTACTGTGCAGGCCCAGGCTTCTTGTGGAGTTGCTTTTGGGATAGTAAATTAGAAAAACACGTGAATTAAAGGGTACTTAATCAGGTTGAAGCAGTTACTCCAATTCCAGCAACTCCCTCCCCCTATGTTACATCTGATAATGTACGAAAGTCCAAACATAAATTTAGTTTAAAAAGATGTAAAATGAAACTCAGTTTACATAGCTAGCCATGTAATACATATTCTTCCAAAAGAAGCAATTTTTACCACAGCATAATCTGCAGTTTACTAATCCCCAATTGTAAAGTTTTACAAACTGAAACTTTTCCACATGCTTTTTGCATGCCAGGATTCCAAACATAATTACAATGGAAGGGTATTAATAAAGGGACTGGAGTCTTGGCCCAAGCCATGCTCCATTATTTGGGCAATCTGATAGAAATAGAGCATATGAGCAGAAAACTCAGATGATTTCAGGCTATGTCATGTCAAATAGAAAAACAATGGGGAAAGAAGTGTAAACATGCACAAGGAAATGAAGTGTCAGACTATTTTTAAATTATCTATAGACTTCTGAAGAGGCTTAGTCATGCAATAGCATTGAGTGAAATTAAATGGTAGCTTGATTTGTTGAAGAATCCTCATATTGCTTAAGTCATTTTTACCAAGATATCAGCAAAATGAATGTTCAGATATGTGGTGTATATTTATGCATTTTAAAGTTGAAAAAATCACATTGAACATCAGAGGAGTGAGAGTAGGCAGCTTGGGACACAGAGGATCCAAGGAAGTTAACGTGGGTGGGAAAGCATATGTTGCTGCCTGGATGAGGAAGTGGTACACCACAGTTACTTCATAAGTGCAAAGTCTTTATAAACTAATTCTTTTGGGGTTGTTTTAAATAGAGAATGACACTCAATCCCTGACAGGGCTGCATTATTGTTTTAAAGGATTGATGCTTTCTCAAAACATTAGACTGCTGCTTGTACTTTTTCCAAAATTATCTATTTTTAACCTCGGCCTCTTCATCCAAGCAATAGGCAGATGGGTTGCATAGCAAACTCTATTTTGCCAAGTATGAAAAGAATGGCTTATTGAATCTTACCTGACAATGGAAAACATATTCTGGTGTGGTTTTCTTAAACTTCATGTTCCAAACTAAGGCCACCCCATCTGGCTCATGTGGAGCATCTTCATTATTGTTATAAGAAGCAACCATCAATTCAGGGTACTAGACATGAGAGAACATGCAGTAGGATTAGATTCTGTTTTGGGGATGAAGAAACTATGTGAAATCATCTGAGACAGAAGCAATCGTTTCTCACACTACATGTGGTATCAAGTATCTGGTTTTAATAATAATACACACCACTCCAAACATACTGTTTAACTACATTTTAGTTTTATATTTTATTAGTAAAGTCCTTAAAGATTTCTCTGTTGGCTCCATATCAGCATCCTCTCAGATATCACCAGGATATTCTTATTTACTGTAGGTAGTTCTCTAAAAAGTATAACTTAAAGACTTCAGATATTCAAACTTTGTTATGAAACAGGTCCCTATACTAAAATTCTACTACAGTGAAATCTGACAATTTAACCTGAATGCTTAAAACAGTTCCTTTCTGACCAATAGATCAGCTTTTATTCTGAAGTCCACAGTCTTCAGCATGGTAGAGAGTTGCTTTTTCCTTCTTATTTCAGAATAAGAATAAGGCATCTAGTACAGAAGATTCAAACAACAAATGAAAATATCTTCACACTGGGTCCAATTCTGCAAGATGCTGAGGTTCTCTTTTGAAGTGAAGAATGCCATCAAACAGCATTTGAGGGCACTCATTACAGTGAAGAACCGGGTCCATATTTTCTAGTACACTCAGTCTCAAAGAAAACATGTATGATGAATTAGACTTTCAGACTATATTGATTACAAATATATTGTTTTCAAATATCATAAGCAAAACTAATTTAAGTACAGTGAGCCAAACATATTTCTGATGTAAGTCCATTTACTTCAATTCAGTTACATCAAGAATGAGAAAAAACAAGAAATCTACTTTATTACAAAAGAATCTAACCTAATCTTGCTGAAAAATAAGCAAAAAAAAAATATATATATATATATATTGTGTATATATATTCTTTTGTAATAAAGTAGATTTATATATATATATATATATATAACTGGCATATGGGTAAATGAGTACATCATTATGTAAATACTTTATGCAAATACTTGTTTATGTATTTCATAATTTAATCTAATAAGTGACCATCAAAACTGGCTTGGGCATTTTTACGATCTTTAAAAACCCAGGTATCAAATATCAAGATCAAAATAACTAATATTAATAATAATCTACCCATAAAACACAAGTCATTTACTGTTCTTGTCCCCAACTTACTCACATACATATACTTCAGAAAACTCTATCCCTCAATCCAAATGCCCCAGATAAAAAGATGAGCTTTGTAATATGTCCAGGTTAGAAGATGTGGGTTCTGGAAAACCAGTGGGGCAAACCAATGGGGCTCTCATGGAGAATGACCTGTCATCAAGCCTCTCCAATTTCAACCAAGAGTGATTCAGCTCAAGTTCTTCTTCTGGTATCTGCAGCATTACATAGGAAGGGTGGTGAGATCTCTTAGTTCCAAGCCATTTACCATTGTACAGGGGAAATGCAGAGCTGGGAGAAACAGCTCTTTAATACAGCATCCTTGAGACTGATCTGCTTTACACCAGAAACCAGCCAATCCCTCCTAGGATTGGGAGAGAGGTAAAGATGGCTTAACTGTGTACCTAAGTATCTGTTTACAGGCACAGTTGCCTATTTGGGGCTAGTTCATTGTACTATAGAACACAACTGGAGGTTTCTAAGTGACTTTATGGTAGTCTGTCTGAGCACAGACAACTGTAGTCTTGTAAGTCATCAGTTTGCAAGCATTCTGCAGTCATAGTGAGGGCATCAACTTGTAAATTTAGTCCCAACTTTAGATATTCAATCATTGGCATCATATTGAATTGGACAACCACCATTATGAGGAGTTTTGACTTGAAGGGGTGATTGCTATTGAGAGAGGAGGTGAAGCACTATGAAAATTGTCAGTTGGGCACCTCTCAGGGGTTGATGACGAAAATCCTGACTCTCAAGTCCCCAATCAATGAGTGCACACCAATCCCCCTTTTGGGAAGGCAAGGGTAAATCCCACAGACAAACACCACACTTAGCGATAGGACACTGTTTTTATCTGAAGGGAGCAAGCCCAGGGACAAAAACACCACACTTAGGTCCTGTCTACATTAAGGACAGTTTTGTAAAATGTCCCACCCTTGGCCTGCTTTTGGGGTGATCACATGAGAATCAAGAAGGATCAGGCACTGTGTGTCTGAACTCTGTAGCTTTTCACTTGTTTTTGGCTTTACATTATCCGATATAACCTTGTTCTAAACCAAGCATTGTGATTTCCCTCCCTTTTTACATGAAAGTTGAACCTATTTGGGCATTTGCCTGAATAAAAGCCGAGTAAGGACCTAAGACTTTTATCCTTCTTTCTGCAAAAGAATGAGAGGACTACTGGATTAACTTCAATTGTATGAGGGATCCCACGTGTCCTGACCCATATGTCACAAGTGACTAGGGAACAAGATAATGTGTTTAATCAAGGCATCAATGTTCTTTTTATATTTTTTCCAGTTAACTTGCCTTCAGCATATTTTGCAGGAACAGCTAATCACAGACAATTGAGTAATGTATTCTGTGTTCACCTGATAGGTCAAATACCGTTTGGTACACTAGGCTTTGCACAATGTTGGGGTGGGAGTGTGAGCGTACCATAAACCTCTGCTTGGTGAGACATGTCAAGCTTGCCCACGTTCCTTCTGCATTACATGTTCATGACAAAGGAAATAGAAAAGCCAGAGTGCCCCACCCCCAATGAAATGTGGAATGGCACTGAGAATAGCTCAGCCTGCACATGCCAAAGAAATAAGGACTCAGAAGCTACTGGGAGGGAAAGGTAGGGCGGGGCCACCCCAGAACAAAGAGGCGGGAAATAGAACATGCTTGTGTGCCTGAGGGCCTGAAAAATTACATCTGGCAGTTTTCTAACTCGGCTTTATCTTGCTATCCTGGGACTACAGTAAAAGCTGCCTGTTAGGAAAATATCAGATAAGAATTCCATGTAATTTCCAGCTCCTGAACAAGTGAACAACCACGATAAGCATTTCCTCAGGCTTATATTTGATTTCTGTTTAAATCCATATGTTCTTAAAGGCCACCCACATGCCAGTACATACCTCTTGTAAAATTTATATTCTTAGGTAGAAAAGCACAGAAATAAATTCTTAATTTGATTCATGGGGAGTCAGTCATATAGAAGAAAAAAATCTGTTCACATGCAAATGAGATTGTATCCCATTGTTCCTAAAGTATTTTGGATCATGTATGATGTAACCAAGGCACTATGGCCTATGTGACACATTAAAACTAAATTATGTGGGCTCCCCGATCTAATGCAGGACTCTCTCTCCCTGACTTCCAACCTCTTTCATTCTAACTGCCTGCCAATTCACTGCTTCACCTCACCTTGTCAACTAGCATTTTACACACAAAGACCCGTCACCTGGTATGGAGGGACAAAAGACAGTCCTACTGTGCATCTTAGGAGGTGTACAGGAGGATTGAGAGAAAATTACTGCTAGTCAGAATCACTGGGTGCCTATTCCGCTGCCTCATCCTGTCCATGTACACTGCTCATCTACTTCAACTTTAAGCACATAAACTTTTACACACTGAGCTCCTAAGATGCTCAGGAGCATGGATACTTCATGTCCTCCTCATCTGCTCCTCCCCTTTCAACTAGTCACTGCTCCTGTATATCTCAGAGACCTGTAGGAAGGAAGCCCCAGTACTGAAAACCTGGTGTACTCTGTGGCAAGCTGGAGTCTAAAGTCTTCAGTAAGACCCTTCCGTTTTCATAGAGCTCTGCTGAAAATCTCTGTGGCACAGTCAGGTACATTCAATATCATTTTTAAAGGCACTAAATATGAAAAATAAAACAGTCAAAATATTAAATTCTTTGTGCTAGTTATTCCTGCCTGCAATTGTGTTTACTTTACTTGGTTGCCAAATTATAAACTTTCAATGTGCCACAAACTTTTGTACAGAAAATGTGTAACTGTAGGGTAGAAGTTTTTAGGAGAGTGGAAAGCTGGAGGTTTTACCATTTGGGCAGGGTTATTAAGACATAGTTTAAATATTAAGTCATGATTTTTAACATCAAATACAACCAAAAAACAGATTCATATACTCACTAGTCTCCCCCTACACACACACACACTCACTCGCTCTTTAAGAGCCAATTGTTAACTAATGCCTAATGTCAATGAAACAAAATCTTACCAGATAAAACAGAATCAAAGCTTTACATGTGGCTCACAACTTCAAATCTTACCTGAAGAGACCAATCCATACAGGTGACAACACGATGCTTTGACCAATGCTCATCATAGAACTGACGATTAAAGGAAAGGTTGGCTCCGGCTTGAACATCTCTGTGTGGATTCAAACAACAAAAGGTATGCTTTAAGGTACCAGGGCTTACTTGCCATGACCACAAATGTAAGGATTTCTGACTGCCCCCTTTTCCGATTCCCTCTTTCCCAGCCTTGTCATCTTCACTTAATAATCCTGTCCCTGGCTATTTAGTCTTACTGGCCATCTTACCTGGAAGTAATAGAAGAGTCACATTTTTGCATTTGAAATAAATTTGTGTACATATTTGACCCAAAGCAGAATTGCTAATTTCCCCCCCAAACCCTCACCCATTCACTTTCCTCAATCACTGTGTACAAAAAACCTTGTTGTCACTCAGGCCTACAACCTGGGCATCATCTTCAATTCTGTCCTCAATCTTGAGCCTCACATTCAGGCTTTGTCTAAACCTTGCCAATTTTTTTTTTTTTGTGTAACATCACTAAGATACAACCTTTCCTATCCACCCACACAGCTAAAAGTCTCATCATTTCCCATCTTGACTACTGCAACTTCCTCTTCTCTGCAATATTGTCCCAATCATTTCCATTCAAAATTCTGCAGCAAAGACCATTTTGCTAGTTCATTGCTTTGATTGTCACCCCTTCTCTTGCATCCCTCCACTGGCTCCCCTTTCTCCATTCATCAAACATGAGCTATTTGTCTTAATTTTCAAGACCATTCTCAGCCTATCCCTACCCCACTGATCATCTCTCTCATACTAATAAGATGTCACTTCCCACCTCCAATCGTCCAATGATTCTAGCCTTCATCACTCATTTGTTATATTTTCAAACAATGATCCCTTTCTCCCATGCTGTCTCTCATGCATGGCAGGAGCTCCCTGTAAACATCCAAAAAGCTAATTCCTTATCCTCCTTCCAAACCCTTCTTAAAACTCTCGTGTGCCCTGATACTTACCAAAAACTTGACAACTGTTAGGCAAGTGGTGAACTGTAACTACTGCCTATCACACTGACTAGTATGATCTCATTGTTTCCTGGTGCTCCTCCATCTGGTCTATCTATATCCAGCTGTTGTTTCTTGTCTTATACTTAGATTGTAAGCTATTTGGGGCAGGGACCATCTTTTGTTCAGGGTTTGTACAGCACCTAGCACAATGGGATCCTAGTCCATGGCGGGAGCTTCTAGGTATGGCCACAGTTCAAATAAAAATAAACAGTGCCTATGAAATGCATATAGTTCTTATAAAGCCATAATATGCCCCAGCTCCAAATCGACATAAGGTATCACCACTCAAGTTATAATGACTGTCTGGTCCTATATATGTATTCCCCTATTACAGGTTACCTTCTTGTGTTCATTGTGGATTCACTCACTGCAAGGGTCTAAGTAAGGTCTTCGATGTCATGTAGGGTTGCCATTGCTAACTGTCTAATCGCACAAACTCATACACCACCTGCCCTGCCCTTCCCCCAAGGCCATACCCCTGCCCCGCCCCTTCTCCGAGGCCCCATGCCATCTCACTCCATCCCCCCTCCTTCCATCGCTCGCTCTCCCCTACCCTCACTCACTTTCACCGGGGTGGGGCAAGGGCTTTGGTGCAGGTGGGGGTGTGGGCTCTGGGCTGGGAGGTGGAGCAGAGGGGTTCGGAGTGTGGGAGGGGGCTCTGGGATGAGACTGGGGCAGGGGGTCGGGGTGCAGAAGGGGACTCAGGGCTGAGGCAGGGGGTTGGGGTGCGGAAGGGGGTGAGAGGTGCAGGCTCTGGGCAACGCTTACCTCGGATGGCTCCCAGAAGCGACCAGCATGTCTGGCTCCTAGGCTCAGGGGGGACCAGGTGGCTCAGTGTATTGCCCCTGCCTGCAGGAACTGCCCCCACAGCTCCCATTGGCTGCAGTTCCCAGCCAGTGGGAGCTGCGGAGTTGGCGCTCTGGGCAGGGCATGAGGGGCAGCCCACAGAGACCCCTTGGCCACCCCTGTGGCTAGGAGCCAGACATGCCAGCCACTTCCGGGAGCCACGTGGAGCCAGAATAGGCAGGAAGCCTGCCTTAGCCCTGCTGCATCACCGACCGGACTTTTGGCCTATTAAAAACTCCTGGATTGCTTTTAATAGTCACTGGGAGACTGAGGCCAATTCCAGTAGACTCCTGGCCAATCCAGGAGGGTTGGCAACCCTAATGTCATGGAAGCCCTATGGTAGCCTGGTAAGGAGCACTAATACAGTAACTCCTCACTTAACATTGGAATCATGTTCCTGAAAAATGCAACTTTAAGCGAAACGATGTTAAGTGAATCCAATTTCCCCATAAGAATTTATGTAAATGGGGGGGGTTAGGTTCCAGGGAAATTTTTTTCACCAGACAAAAGACTATATTATATATACACACACACACAAAGTATAAGTTTTAAGCAAACAATTTAATACTGGTACACAGCGACGATGATTGTGAAGCTTGGTTGAGGTGGTGAAGTCAGAGGGTGGGATACTTCCCAGGGAATGCCTTACTGCTAAATGATGAAGTAGCAATTGGCTGATCCCTAAAGGGTTAACTCATTGTAGTGAATGTAGCCTCACTCTCTACAAGGCAGCACAAATGCAGTGAAGGGAGACAGCATGGCAGACAGAGACACACACTGTGTGTGTGTGTGTGTGTGTGTGTGTGTGTGTGAGAGAGAGAGAGAGAGAGAGGGAGATGCGCATTGTACCTTTCAATATGCTGACCCCACTCTTAAGTACACTGCCTTGTTAAGTAGATCAGCAAGCTGAGACCACAGGTGCTGCCAGGAAGCTCCCTCTGTCCTAAGCCCTGTCCCTGTCGTGTGCCCCCCTGCTCTATGGAAGATGCGGTAAGTGGGGTGCAGGAGCAGGGGGGAGGGGGACACCCTGACATTAGCCCCCCTCTTCCCCTCCTGCCCCCTGCACAGCAAGCAGGAGGCTCAGGGAGCAGCTCCAAGGCAGAGGGCGGAAGAAGCACACGGCAGTGGGGGGAGAGACAGCTGAACTGTTAGCAATTGATAGCCTGCTGGGAGGCTGCCGCACAGGGAACTTAGGGGAATGGGGAGCTGATAGGGGGGCTGATGGTCCACCTTGGTTCCAAGCCCCCACCAGCTAGCTGCAACGGGCTGCTCTTCCTGCAAACAGCGGACAAAGCAGGTGGCTGCCAAACGATGTTATAAGGGAGCATTGTGCAACTTTAAATGAGCATGTTCCCTCATTGATCCGCAACATAACAACGAAACGTTAACCAGGATGACTTTAAGTGAGGAGTTACTGTACTTCTCAGAAGATAGCCTCCAAACCCATTATGAAAAGGAGTACTTGTGGCACCTTAGAGACTAACCAATTTATTTGAGCATAAGCTTTCGTGAGCTACAGCTCACTTCATCGGATGCATACTATGGAAAGCGTAGAAGATCTTTTTATACACACAAAGCATGAAAAAATACCTCCCCCCACCCCACTCTCCTGCTGGTAATAGCTTATCTAAAGTGATCACTCTCCTTACAATGTGTATGATAATCAAGTTGGGCCATTTCCAGCACAAATCCAGGGTTTAACAAGAACGTCTGGGGTGGGGACGGGGGGAGGAAAAGACAAGGGGAAATAGGTTACCTTCATAATGACAGTCATTATGCAAGGTAACCTATTTCCCCTTGTTTTTTCCTACCCCCCCTCTCCCCCCAGACGTTCTTATTAAACCCTGGATTTGTGCTGGAAATGGCTCACCTTGATTATCACACACATTGTAAGGAGAGTAGTCACTTTAGATAAGCTATTACCAACAGGAGAGTGGGTTTGTGGGGGGGGGGGGAGAGAAAACCTGGATTTGTGCTGGAAATGGCCCAACTTGATTATCATACACATTGTAAGGAGAGTGATCACTTTAGATAAGCTATTACCAGCAGGAGAGTGGGGTGGGGGAGGTATTTTTTCATGCTTTGTGTGGATAAAAAGATCTTCTACACTTTCCACAGTATGCATCCGATGAAGTGAGTGTAGCTCACAAAAGCTTATGCTCAAATAAATTGATTAGTCTCTAAGGTGCCACAAGTACTCCTTTTCTAGTTGAGAAGTAGATTCCATCATCCCTAACCCCACTTAGGTTTGGCTCTGTGAGGAGAAGGGTGAATTCAACGGATTGGGCTGTTCAAAGTTGTCTTCATGATTCTTCTTGAACTTTAGACAAAGAAACTCTTGCTTCAATTTAAAGACATTTAATGATTGTGATCTTGCATTTACATAGCACCTTTCAGCTACATGGATCCAAATACTTCACAGATTTTACTAACTGGCTGTATAAACTCTGTGTAGAGGAATCACAGGACCCTCTGGGGTGAACTGAAGCAGCAGTGCAGTAGTGGACTGCAATGCTACCCAACAGCTTAGGGTAGTCCATGAAGAACACTGTATCCAATTAAAACTGTGGGGGAAATTTTAGAGCTTGTCCACACAAAGACTTAGAGCGTGCGAAACTAGGGTATGAATCTACAGTTCTCTAGCCTGCCACTCAGTATCTGCCTGGGTGGACCCTGCTACCACACACACTTTGACATACTGCACCACAGAACTTTTCGTGCACCGCAGCAGGGTCCACATGGCCAGTTAGTGCACAGCAGGCTAGTGTGTTGTAGATTCACACCTCAGCTTGTCACACACTCTCAGACCATGTAGACAAGCCCTCATTTAGGCAGAATGCAATTACTTCAGGTGGAAACTGTCTAAGATTTCAGTACTAACACCCCACCTTTGAAATGTGTAATGACACATTAACAAATACAGGTGATCAAGACCTTGATTTTTTTACATTGTCTGAAAGATAGTGCTATAATAAAGAAGAATCATAATGAAGAAGTTGTCCTAAAGATTTCTCTTGATGATCTAGTCAGTAGCTCAGTTTCAAAGAGCCAGATTTTTAAAGTAGTTTGGAACATCAGGGGATTTTCAACTCCAATAGAAGTTAGGCTCCTATTCACTTTTCAAGATCCCATGAGCCTTTCCACACCTTTAGGTGCCTAACTACACATAAAAATCTGGTCCAAAGTTTAAAAAGGAGTATGAAATGACAAATAATAATCAGAGGGAAAAATCATTTTTTTCCCAATATTTTCCTTGTTTTCATCAAAATTTGAAATGTTGTCAAAAGATTGAAATTCAAAAAATATAGACTAGCTCTAATAAGAATTTTAAAAGAAATCAGATCAAGCACGAAGCTATTTTACAAAATACTTCAGTATAACACACTGATTATAGACTTTCAAACTATCAATCTCTGAGGTTTCATTGTCTCTCTCTGACCAGTATTCTATTTTTTTAAAGATGCACTTTTATCAGCTTTTCTTCAATATACATTAGAGTGGGGGTGTTATTTAAAAAAGTAAAAAACTGACCCATCTTTCTCTTCTACATCTCTGCCACTGTAGTCAAAGAATATGTCTGAATCTTCAGCCAAAGCTCGCTCAATTACACGTATTGTCCGGTCGAAAAATATCAGGAATTCTTCTGAATGGAGAATCTGTTGTTTTTCTTCCTCTGTCAATTCTCTAGGAGGAGCTTGCAAAGTACAAAGACATTGTTAAGAATATGACAGCGAAGACGTTTCCAAATGAATAAAGTCTTCAGTAAAAAGGAACTTTTTATACGAAAGCTCATTGCATTACTGACAGGAATAAATCAGTGCCTTACATTTAAAATTATTACTAAGAATGATTTTAAATGTATCAAAATGTACTCCTGTAGTCATAGAATGTAGCATTTATGCAGAAGAGATCCTATATCTTGCATATTTATTATTCTGAAGAGGAAAATACTTAAGACCCAAAATTAAATAAACCCTTCATTCATATTTCAGGAAATAGTTCTGACTGACATTAATTGCCATACTAAACTTGAAAAAGCATAACACTTATATAACAGAGGACCTGTCTTAAATGCCCTTTTAAAGCAGATAACTTTTTATGGCTAAAATAAAATAATCTTCTTAACTTGGTAAAAGTTATACTACAGTTTATTGTATTAAAAGGGCTGCTGGATTTCACGTCAGATAATACTTCTGTTCTGTTCTTTCATTTTCTTCCTGGTGCAACTGGTAAATTTTGTTCCTGTTTTGGATAGTTTGTGAGGCAATGAAATAAATAGCTAAAGTTCCCTTCGCATGTTAACAGTGAAGAAAATTTAAAAAACAAACAAATTCTATTTTCTTTAAATATTTTTTTATTATTTGTAAAAGAACTTTAAAACCAGAGTGGACGGACTTACTGTACAATTCCCTGCTCACTGACACCGACAAAAGCTACAGAGAATCAAACTCTTTTACAGGCATAGTATTTTTTTGAGCCAGATTCTGACATATGATTAAAAATATGCTTAACCCTTAGAAGACTAGACATTTTCCAAATGAATGACCATTGGAAGAAATGTGACTACTTATATGTAGGTTTGGAAGAATTAGATTTTTATTAGTTAATGCTGACAAACAAATTTCCCTGTACGCACACAAATTGACAAAATAATATTTCCATCAATAATAATCAAAATTTACAGTTAGGCAAAGCAAGAAAGTTGCTGCTTGAGAAATTATTAGAGTTTCATTTAAGGCTATTTACTTTGAATATTTTGACACGTGATGTGGACAGTTTGTGTTTTAACAATTATAAAACTTTAACTTTTTGATTCTCATTATCTACTGTCATTAAATAATTATTGTCTGATCCTCTCCCTTGTGTGATCCTCGCATAATGTTCTGCAGCTCTGAAAATTTAAATTGATAAAAATCTAAAAAAAATGCTTAAAAATATACATTGATATTATCAGAAATTAAGGATTGAATTTTGCCAAGCCTACTTACATGAGATGGGGATTTTTAGGCTTGCACACTCAATTGTCAGTTTGTGTGATCATAGCATATGCTTATATTTATTTATAATCAGTGACTAACATATATGATATCTGTGTTATACATCTCCAAGATTCATCACACTTTGCTACACTACAGCCTGATTCTTAGAGGTGCAGAGCTCCTGCAACTCCCATTGACTTCAACTGGAATTGTAGGTGCTTGGAACCTCTGAATACCTAGCCCTTAGATTGGCTTATAGCCCTGAGTAGGCGAAGGAGCCTCCCAGAGCTCTCCAGTGCGCAAGGGAGCACACCTATTGCTAAACCCTTTTACAATATACTCCCCTTTATGATAGTGGCCAGCTCTATTGCTGGTGGAGAAGAGGGCACTCTGGTACCTTGTGGGATTGTGCAATTGTAGCTGGAACTTGATAAGGTGATGGTGGGGGCACAAGTGGGGGAAGGCTCTTTGTGCCCTGCTCCTCACACTGTGTACTCACTCAGGGGCCACCCACAAGCGGGTCATATATAACAATCCTATTACAAAGGATATGGGCCAGATCTTTTGGTTTACGTTAACTGGGCCCAAATTCTGAAAAGGACATTTTCCAATATATTCCACCAGTTAAAAAACACTCCCTACAAGATTCACTGAGTTTACTTTCCTCATAGGGTTTAATAACCTGTTCACAAACTATAACTTGAGTGTGGATATCAGGAGAAAAGGAAATTGAGAAGTTCTTAAAGTTCCAAAGCTAAATTCTCCTTTCAGTTTATACCAGCCAACCCCAGTGATTTGTAATGCATTGCATGCTATCTCTATAATCTTGTAAATCAAACATAATAAACTGAAAAGCTGTCTTTACCAATATGACATTTTAAACAATTAATCTTTGTTTTAGTTATATTAGCTACTTTGGAAAAGGGTGCAGGATCTACCTTTGGAAAATGCCACAGGTGTCATTGATTTACAACAAATTAATCCTGCCAATGGACCAAATTTCCAGCTGGTGAAGCTCTAATGACTTTAGTGCAGTTATGCCAGAAAAGAATTTGGCCCAACATTTGTAAATAGGCTTCCAAACAACATATCGTAAAAGAATCAACAGCTAAAAAAGTGTTTTTCTAAAACTACAGATTCCAACCAGTACTGATTAATAGCTGAATCAAAGGTCTTCTATGTTTGACCTGACTGTTCAGATTTTAATTGAGGTATTTATTTTTTAAAATATCTCAGTCTCTCCAGATCTTACTAGGTTAAATAGCAACAGCCCAAAGGTTAATTCAATATACTTGAATTTACCTTGTATCTCTGAGAACACCTCGAGAGCACTGATATTAAACTGTAACTTCATACCTTGGTGTACCCTAACGCTTAATGAAACTCAAAATGACAGAGTTCAAAGCTACACTTCGAAACTATGTTCCACTTGCTGAGCTGTAGTATATAGGATTTTTGTTTCAAATACCAGATTGACACAGCTGTGCACACCCCCTTTTGACATTTCCCACCCAGTAGCTTGGGGTTTTGTTGGGTTTTGGCCTTAGAAGGCTTGGCTCCACACTGTACCGAAGAGGACACAGGAAACCACATTTGCTCTCAGATACATGGATTCATTCAGGTAGCATGGAGGTAGCAAAAGCAGAATATTTATCTATGATTCTTATATAGCCCCTAGCACTGTAGAACTTGAACACTTTGCAACCTTCACTGTGTTTATCGTCACAACACCGCTGTGAGATAAGGAAATACTATTATCCCCATTTTACAGATGTGGAACTGAAGCCCAGAGAGACATGACTTGCCCAAAGTCTGTGGCAAAACAGGGAACTGAACCTGGATTTCTCAAGTTCCAGACTAGTGTCCTAACCACTGGACACCCTGCCTGTCTCTTACTAATATTTGTCCTTTATAAGTCTGTCCTCATCATCGTAATTTTTAAACTGCAGGGCCAGTTTAGATAGTGTGGCCAAATATGCAGCAAGTCATAGGGGTCCATCTTACCCCATAAAGGCTGAAATATTAGTGTGATGTTTACTGCTCATGATCCAGTGTCATATGACTTGGAGTATGAGCATTACTCTGAAAAGGAAAGCTCTGAAATGAACTGGAAGAAGTCAGCGTAAGGAGAGGCATCGAATGTGATTCTGACCTTCCTTGATGGTATGAGAGAAGAAAGAATACCTGGGACCTGAGCCTTGCATGGGACTATTTTTTAATCCCACTCCTGTCCCATACTGTAATACCCACTCCCACCTGCTCCCGCATTGTTTCTTTCACTTTTATCCCACTTGCATCTGCAAAAACCTTAGATCCCGCAAAACCCACAAGAGACACAGATTCCCCTATGCTACCAAAAAAAAAAAAAAAAAGATTGTGTGTATATATACGCACACACACAGAATTTAGACACAATTTTTACCACTAAAGAATAAAACAAATATTGCTTTAACCATGTAAAAAAAATTAGGGCTGTCAAACAATTAAAAAAAATCACAAAAAAGATTAAAAGAGATAAAAAAGAGATTAAAAAAATAGTTGCGATTAATTGCAGCTTTAATCACACAGATGAACAATAACAGAATACCAAATTAAGTTTATTATAAATATTTGTGGATGTTTTTCTACATTTTCAAATATATTGATTCAATTACAACACAGAATACAAAGTGTACAGTGCTCACTTTATATTATTATTTCTATTACAAGTATTTACACTGCAAAAATATTTTAAAAAATAGTGCAATCTACAAGTCAAATCATAAAGGGGCATATGAATATTTAGCATATCTGGCATTTGAATACCTTGCAATGCCAGCTATAACAGTGTCATGCGAATGCCTGTTCTCACTTTCAGGTTACATTTTAAATAAGAAGCGGGCAGCATTATTTCCCATAAACGTAAACAAAAACTTGTTTGTCTTAGTGATTGCCTGAACAAGAAGTAGGACTGAGTGGACTTGTAGGCTCTAAAGATTTATATTGTTTTGTTTTTGAGTGCAAAGACTGTAAAAAAAAATTCTACATTTGTTAGTTGCACTTTCACAATAAAGAGATTGCACTGCAGTACTTGTATGAGGTGAATTGAAAATCTTTCTTTCGTTTATCTTTTTTACAGTGCAAATATTTGTAATAAAAATAATAATATTAAGTGAGCACTGTGCACTTTGTATTCTGTGTTGTAATTGAAATAAATATATTTGAAAATGTAGAAAAACATCCAAAGATATTTATAATAAATTTAAATTGGTATTCTATTATTGTTTAACAGTGAGATTAAAATTGTGATTAAATACAATTTTTTTTAATCTAGTTAACTTGTTTTGCATTAATCACTTGAGTTAACTGTGATTGACAGCCCTAAAAATATTTTAACTCCTGATATAATAGACATCAAACCTTTTTCTATCCCTTGCTTAAATTTAAATATTAAAACCTTTATATAAAAAAAAGAAAAACTTGCTTTACTTTGCTGAAATTCTATTTATGACAAACTGACGAGAGATCTAGTGTTTTCCCACAAATTACCGCAGTCTGGTTTATTTGCGCACCCAGTCCAGCCTGCCACAAAGTACATTTTACCTGTTCCCTCTATTTTGGCAGCAGGTCCTGTGAGACCCCGTGGGATCCCAGTCCTGTGGCAGGGCTCTACCTGGGACCCCTCCTAACAGAGACTGTTGACTTTCGCTTTCACAAGGAGAATCTACTGCCTACCCCAATATAGGCAATAGTCTGCTCAGTAACAAAGCACTCATTATTCCACACCAAAGACCGCACCATCTACTGCCCAGGGTGTAATCTCCTTTCTCTAGGCCAGCTAATCCAAGCTAATTTGGGGGCCTATTAATTGGGTTGTGTTGCTAGGGTTGCTTGAACTGGTCTAAGTTTTAACTTTGAAAGGCAAATTCTCTGCACAGTGTCTGGTCCATAGACAGACTGGGGATGAGGAAGATGCACGGGGTGCGGGAGAAATCCTACCCCCAGGAAACAGAGCAGCTGGGTAGTTCGTATCTGTAGCCTTTGTTGAAGCTCCATGATCCAATCCCTCTGTTTCCCCCAAGCCAGACACTCCCTCCACTATGCACTGTTATATTAGTGGTCCCTGTGGAGTTCCAAGCCAGGAAAGGGGTATAGACATCCCCTGCATGGCCTTCCTATCAGTGAAACAATTACCACCAGCAGGAGAACAGTATATCTGTAAGTGCATTAGATGGGGGCATTGCATGTAAGAAAGGAACAACGGGCAAAAAGTACATGTTGACCTACTGTAGCATCCACTACTGAATAGTGATTAGCACTAAATGAACTCATCTGGAGAGGAAGCCTGTAATGAGACAACATCCCAACCTCACCAAAGAACTGCTTTCCCAGCATCACAGACAACAAGCATGACAATACAGTGAAAAGGCATATAAGGAGAGAAAATGAATGTGAAGGCAAATGGCAAACTAATTTTACACTGCTCCAAATGGTTAAAACTATCAGGTAAACCTAATCTTCTCTGCAGCTTGGAAATATAAATTCTTTACTTGGGCATTTGCCAACTATATATGCCCCCTCCCCCTCCACAAAAAAATCAGCAGAAGGGAGAAAGGAAAAAAATAAACAGTTTGAAAACTCCAGGGTGTTCATGGGCAATGGAGACATGAATGGCTGCAGTTCTGCCTCAGCAAAATCTCCCTCCTAGCTCTCGATCATCTGTGTGAAGCCAACAGACTATTAAACCCTCTTCAGTATCAGAAACACCTTGGCTAATGTTTGTACGACATAAACAAGCTTACCTCATTCTTCTTACTGACACACCAGATGCCCCAGGCAATATTAAGCTTCATATTTTAACCTTATTTTCTCGTTTCTTTCGGCTGCCTCTGAAGTTTTATTTGAGGCGAGCTCTGCTTACAAGAATGTTAATATCATTACTTTTTCTAATGCAAAACACTTCTGCAACTCGTGACAAATACAAGTATAAGCGGAAAACTGAAACACACATGGTTGCTCTTTTTAATATGAAGATTTTTCCACCCATTTATCTTTCAGAGCTATTTCCATTTTCCCCCCGTTCCTTCTCCCTGTGTATGACCATTACCTTGAATAAAATAAAAAGGTTCTATGCAATTTTTTCCCCTTCCGGCAGCTTCCAGGTACTTTGATCTCAGCTTTTAAGAGACACACAAATTTCTTCTGAGGAAACTAAGAGAAACCTAAGTGGCTGATCAAAGTATTTTTTTCCCCAGAGGCCTTGTTCACCTGGATGTGGCCATAGCATCTTCACAAATTATATTTGACAATGCAATATTGGGCTTCAAATTTATTTACTATATAGAAGAAAACAAAAAAATATATAAAATTTTCATACCCCTTTGATGTTTAACACAGGTTAAACAATAGGATATTTAGTTACCAGCATCAAGTGAATCTATATGCTGATTGTTTACAACTATTTTTATTAAATTCCAGCCAATGTGGGCCAAATTCTGCTCTCCTTTAAGACGAGGCAACCCCATTCACTTTGTACTGATCTGGCTAATGTTTATGTGCACCACTATCTTCTACTGGATAGAACCAACATAGCTAAATAATGCATAGGGCCTATACTGCTGATTGCTAACAGATTCTTCTAGCATCTTATTAGATAGAAAGAGGGTCCAAGTTCTATCCCCACTTTGACCATGACGTTCTGATGGGCCATAGCATGATGCATAGTGACAACCATGAAATCCTTGGGGGCCATGAATTTATTATAACTTCAGTGGGGCTGTATCATGTAACCATAAGTAGCATTTTGGCCTGATGTCTCTGGAGCTGTGTGGGATCGCAACAAAAGTCAATAAACTCTCTGTATACATTTTAAAATATCATTTTTAAAAATGCAGACAGACTGTTTCAGAGGAAAAAATATGATGTGTATCCAGAAACCACAATGAAATATATTCTACACTGAACCAAATGTCTTTTAAAAACCTAAAAAAATGGAAGAGACGTGAAGGCAACAGTTATTCAACATGTAGCTATGAAAACAAATGGTATTTTATCAATCTACACCTGAATTAAAATGATCCCTGAAGATTTCATTTTGCAGCATCTCAAGTCTTTTCTCCACAAATTTTAAACCTATGTGTTTGAACATAACAGAAAAAATGTACTTTGTCTACATAGGAACTCTCTTATAAATTTAGGAAAGGACCTAACAAAGGCTCCAGTCTTGTTCCCACCAGATGGGAGCAAAATTGGGTTAAATATAAACCAATAGTTTTGATGACAATATAAGTGAGAGGCTAATCCTGCAAACTCTTAATCAGTCAGGGCCTGATTCTTTTCCCACTGGAGTCAAAGGGAGTATGTAAAGAAGAAAATCTACATTTAACTAAGTGCAAAGGAATATGAAATAGTTTCCTGCAGCCTAGCCCATTATAAAAGTCTGACTAAGTTACTAGCATCTATTAAAAAAAAAAACCTGTTTAAAAAAAAAAAGAAAGAAATTGTGAGAGCATAGCTACAACCAGAGATAGCACAGCTCTTCTTAGTTCTGTACTTCTTTTGGGGGTGGGGGTGAGGAGCATGGTGTAAATCCATTCAACCTTTAGATTTGTTAGCTAACAAGAGCTGTGAAAATCTTTGACATAATCTTGTAAGGTGCTGAGCAAACCCTGGTAGAACATGCCCTCATATCCCATTGATTTTTCCTGTGTTTCTAGCTACAGTTCTGTTGTTTGTCTTGATAGGGGCCATCCGGCTGCATTTCCGGTAACATTTATTTTCAGGTATTCTGAATATCCCTTACAAGCTTCTTATTTAATTTCTCTATTTCTGGTTAAGATTATTTTTTTGCAGTTATCTAACAAATTAGTTAAAGTCAATGAACTTTTCCTCTAAGGGTCTGTGTGATCAACTGTCAAAAACCAGGGCATTTTAAAGTTAAGGGCTCGCTGCCAACAGCAGGGTGTCTCAGACTCTTTTTGAACTTGTCTTCTGTTGCTTCTAGACACAGCATGGGGTCTGATTCTGAAAACTTAAAGTCTGACTTTGATGCATTGCCTGAGTAAGGAAAGCAAGATTAGGTCCACCGATATTTAAATACAGTACAGAGGTACTATATAATGTGATTTTTTTTATTTCATTCTATTGAAGTTCCTTTCAAAACATTCCATTGAAGATGACAAAACGTGGATTATTTACCTATAATTACTTCTGACCCTCTTCCACAGAAAATAAATGGATAAATAAATAAATGTTCCAGTCCTTAGGTAAATGAACACTTAAGCACATCAGTGACTCAGTTAGATAGACCTTCAAAACTATTATTGGGCCTGATGAATTAGAGCTTGTCTTTAGTAAAAATTTCTGGTTAAATTTTCTTTTTTTTTAAAAAAAGGTTCATGGAAGGCAGAATATATGGTGAATAATACTTTGGCCATTTTGATTTTAGCAACAAAGGGATTCTTTCATCACAAAGATAATTAAATATTCAAATAGGACATCATCCAGAAGTTATAAGAACATAAGAATGGCCATAGTGGATCAGACCAATGGTCTAGCTAGCCCCTATCCTGTCTTGCGAAGTGGCCAATGCCGGATGTGTCAGAGGAAATGAACAGAACAGTGCAATTTTTGAGTACTCCATCCCCTGTCATTCTGCCAGAGGTTTAGGGACATCCAGAACATGGGGTTTCATCCCTGATTTCATCCCTGACTATCTTGGCTAATAGGCATTGATGGACCTATCCTCCATGAACTTATCTAATTCTTTTTTGAACCCAGTTATCGTTTTGGCTTCCACAGCGTCCCCTGGCAATGAGTTCCACAGGTTCACCATTTGTTGTGATTGATTTGATCTAATTATTTACAGCATGCACTGGACCGGGATTCAGGAGATCTGGGTTTATTTCCCAGCCCAGACACCAACTTCCTGTGTGACCTTGGGCAACTCAGTCTCTATGTGCCTCAGTTCCCAATCTGTAAAATGAGGATAATAGTACTTTCTTTTCCTGTCTTGTCGCCTTTATCTGTCTTGCCTATTTAGGCCCTGATCCTGAAATTTACAATGCACAATTTGACTGCGGCTCCCATGAGAAGCCTCACTGACTTCAAAACAGATAAAAGGTTAGAGGCCAAACACAATCCTTGCCCTGAACAGCTGACGGTCAGTCCAAAGCTGTGATTTTGCCATTTAAATGCTCGGTGGACTGCTGCACCTATGCAGAGGCCCGTTGATGTTGGTGGAGCTCCACACAGATGCAGCATTCCTCCTACACATTGTAAATTGCAGGACTGGGGTCTTATATTAGAAGCTCTGTAGGGCAAGGACTGTCTCTTATGATGTGAATGGCAGGCAGGATGATGGGACCTGGGAATAGCAGCCACAGTCTCTGTGTGCCAGTTGTGTGTTGTGAGAAGCATTGGGGCCAATGGATCCTCACAGAGGTAGATCCCTGCCTGCCCCCAATGTGATCTTCTGTGGACGCTTGTATGGAGCCAGTGAAGTAGCCCTCTCCACGATGCATAGAAATGGATAGACACCTCTGTGCTGCTACTCTTGGTGCCTCAGTGCAGTCCTTAAGGGAGGTGTAAGTGGTGCATACAGCACTGAGCTGGCCCGCTATACTGTGGATGAATTGTAGCCTTTGTTGTCACTATGAAACAGATCCAATAACAGATACTGATCCTGCACACACTTATGTGTGTGATTAGTTCCATTGAAGCCAATGGCACTACTCCTGTGGGTAAAATTAAGCACACTCACATACTCGGTCACCTATAATCCATGAAGAAGAACTCTGATTTCCTTTGGAAAATACCTGAAACTCTGAGAAAGTATGTAACTATTGCTTGCGGGCTTAGAGGAAAAACAAAACATAACAGGGTCAATCTATTTTTTTTTTTAATACTGAACCCATTTTTGAGTTATACACATGAAAAAATTGTCTTTCTCCCTTTCTCTCCCTCATGATTCTTACACTTTACACTCCTATAACTCACACAAGCCCAAGCTGATTTTGTTTTAAATCTGTTAAAAAAAAAAAAAGTGTTCCCCGAGCTGAAACCAAATTTCAGCCCAGAGCAAATTTTTACGGCTGGGTTATAAATCCCTGAAAAACAGGATTCATAATGGAAGTGCTGACACAGCCTTAACTACTATATAGCAGTGTGAATGGCGCCACTATAATATCTATTAGAGATTCTTTAAAAAGTTTGCAAAATATTGTCTTGCCTTGCAGAAAAAAAGAAGCCAGAGTACTTAATGCCAACATAAACATGCTTTTAACCCATTATGTGCTAATTTGCAGAAAAGCCATTAATTCTGAATAAGGCTCACAGAGTGCAGCAGTGGCAGGAAATGTTCTTCTAAACTCCTGTTTGACTTGTAACATGGTTTTAATCACTTCCATGAAACACAAAAGATGGCTTCAGACTCTGAGTTTTGCTCAGAGCACGAGAAGGGGGACTGCATTAGAGAGGCAAACGGGATTGTTAGGGGTGAAAAGATAGAGAAATAGATCAAACATCATTTGATTCACATTATTTAATGCTCATCATCGATGTGCTGCCATTTTACCTCTGCCACCACAAGTCAAGTTCATTTACTGTTCAGCAAGAGTGAATTTATTCATTGCGTTTTAGCACCTGCCTAAGACTATGTCATTTGCAGCCGCTACCATGCTCTATTTCGAATTCTGCAGTGTGAGTGTCACAAAGCCCATTGCCACCAAAACTTTACACATTGATCGTTCACATGAGAGTTGGCCTTTGCTAGTCAAGGAAGGAAGTCAGTGGCAATATGAAACACTTCCACTAGACTAAACTGTAACAAAGAACTAGATGATGTTAGTGATGGCACTCATTCAGATATAATAACATAGGTACAAAGAGGGCTCACTTGCAAGTATGTGGAAAACTAAAATAAATAGATATTTTTAGGACTCTATTTAGGGTTTTTTTCTTCTGTTCACATCCGTCCAATGTCTCTCTTCCTCCTAGGATTCCAAATATAAGCATTGGGATTCCCTTTATGTGGCAATGGAATGGAAAGTCCATGACTCAACATACACTGAACACTTTTCATGGTATTCAACAACTTGCAGAGAATTCCTGATATAATGCAGGAAAATTGTCTGAACAGCATCCTTCTGTACCATATTTCTTTTATGTCACTAATCTAGATCTGAGTAAATGGAACTATTTATTGTTTTTAAATTTCTTGGGCTGCTACTTGGGACTACTGCCAATAGTAAGCACTACACATGATGTTAACTATTTGCAGGATGGAGCACTTAAAAATGGTAACAAAATCCTTTTTTTAACACATACCTTCTTTCACCTCATGTTTCTGTTCTTGATTTTCCATCTCTGAGTCATTTCGTGCTTTGGGTTCCACAATCTCATCATCATCTTCATCCTCTAGAAAAATAAATAAAGAATTGTAACATTCCGTTTCAGGGGGAGAGGTTCCTCTTGGACAACTTGTAGCCATTGAACCTGTTAGTAAGTAAATAAATTACCTACAAATGTCCTTCTCAGATAGTTCTCAAAAGTCAGAAAGACAATATTTTAGCATAAAACACCTGCTACTGTCACTCCCTGTGGGAACTTTCCATCTCAAATGTTTTAAGAATGGCTCTCTGACCTCAGAGACGATTTCTTGGATGGCATAGGAATAGATGCAAACACGTTTCAGCCTGGCAGCGATTCCACAAGTGGAACACCTGTTATCCAGACACCTCATTTCCAATTCAATTCTCACCAGATTAATTTGTCTTTTGACCTACCGGAAAGGGTTAAATAGAAGTCTGACCTCAGGTCAGATGCCAGTGGCAAGCAAACAAGCATAGTACAGTTCTGAAAAGTCATCACCATCAGATGGAAGAACACAGCAACCAAAAGTGGCATTTGGAGTTTAAGAACAGTTCTTGCATTAATATGAATTTAATGAATGCTTAAAATTGACACATGTCAGTTACTAATGCCAGATGTTTTATTGCCCTTTTCTAACCTATACAAATCTTTCTCTCTCTCTCTGTACCCCTCCCTCATTCATATATTCCCCTTTTTCCTGGAAGGGCAAAACTGTTAATTCTTTTCATTATGTCTGTCTGAAGTTACAAGGGATGTGATTGTTCAGACCAATGCTCAGTGCTCTGGAGATTACAAAAATGCAACTTGCACCCAAAAGCTCTGAAAGAAATTCAAACTTCACCAAAGCGTGAGCTCTGTCCTGTTCCCAACAAAAGCAATGCGATGCACTCCCCAGTTCATAGGTGCTGCACAAAGCCAGGCACACACCTGGAAAAGTGATTGTGGTGTACAGAAAAAGAGGCATAATCAAGACAAAGTAGTCTGCAGTACAGGACTTTGTTCCATACACACAAATTGGGGCCTAGATATTGTGGTGCTTTATAAATGCAATAACTTTGAAAGGCTAAGAACAGACAATGTGGAACAGGGATCTAAGGTAACCACGAAAAGTCATACATGAGCTACTGGGCTATAGTAAATATCATGTGGAAATGGTTTGGGGGAAGGGCATTGGTCTCCACAGCTGCACAAAGCAGGATAATTGAGCATCAACACAGTATTGGAGTCTTTCTTTACATGGGAGAATGCATAGTGTGTTTTCTGATTTCCTGTACCTTTTGACCTGTGTCAAGTGTATCCACAGCATGGTAGTCCTCTGTGAAAGTGCTGTGGTTCCTTTGCGACTCTGCCATCAGTCTGCCTATTGCCATATGGCTCTCTGTTGTGTGGCACTTCTCCGGACATGATCATTGGCTACCTGACCTGATAATGTACCCGTAGATGCTGCAATTGTGGCGTCCGGCAATTCTAACACCAGCGTGTTCACATAGGCCCTGGAAGCAGGACTGTGGTGTGTCAAGCTTATCAAACTGCTTAATTACTGGGACCTTCTACTAATGCAGCTGGCTACAGTCAGTCCTTGCTTCTGGGTAAGATGTCAGTGCTGACAGCCTGTGTTCAGCCAACAGTGATGCACAGTTGTACTGGGTTTCAACAGCATAATGGGCTGCAGACCATTTTGCCTGCCCAGGAACCTTTCCCTGATGCCTATGGAATATCTCATTACTTGAGCCCAGGCTCGTTACTAGCTGATGTCACAGGTACAGCATGTAGAGTAGCCAGGCACTGCAAAGAAACCCCACAGCTTTGCTGGGTCCATTGTTTACTCTTGTCTGGGCATGAGATCCATCAGTAACTCACACCCATTGCCATAGGTCACAGGAGGGGACAGGAGAGGACTTTCAGACAGGAGGAGACAACAGTGTATTGCCCCCCGCACAGGCTGTCAGCCTGTGGTGGAAGAGAAGCAAGGAGCTGGCACTGCAGCCAGCTGGGGAGCACACAAGAAGTCCAACCCCCTCCAGATTTTCAGTCCTGACTTGGGGGGAAAGTCCCTCTGATTGGCTGCTTTCCCCGAATGCCCCTCCTCCTGAGGAAGAGCAGCCAATCAGAGCTGCTGAAAGACTCAGGCAAGATCTATCCTCCTCCCCACAGGAGCCATGCTCACAGGAGGGAGGACAAGGGATGAGAGAACAGATCATAGAATCATAGAATCATAGAATATCAGGGTTGGAAGGGACCCCAGAAGGTCATCTAGTCCATCCCCCTGCTCAAAGCAGGACCAATTCCCAGTTAAATCATCCCAGCCAGGGCTTTGTCAAGCCTGACCTTAAAAACCTCTAAGGAAGGAGATTCTACCACCTCCCTAGGTAACGCATTCCAGTGTTTCACCACCCTCTTAGTGAAAAAGTTTTTCCTAATATCCAATCTAAACCTCCTCCACTGCAACTTGAGACCATTACTCCTCGTTCTGTCATCTGCTACCATTGAGAACAGTCTAGAGCCATCCTCTTTGGAACCCCCTTTCAGGTAGTTGAAAGCAGCTATCAAATCCCCCCTCATTCTTCTCTTCTGCAGGCTAAACAATCCCAGCTCCCCCAGCCTCTCCTCATAACTCATGTGTTCCAGTCCCCTAATCATTTTTGTTGCCCTTCGCTGGACTCTCTCCAATTTATCCACATCCTTCTTGAAGTGTGGGGCCCAAAACTGGACACAGTACTCCAGATGAGGCCTCACCAATGTCGAATAGAGGGGAACGATCACGTCCCTCGATCTGCTCGCTATGCCCCTACTTATACATCCCAAAATGCCATTGGCCTTCTTGGCAACAAGGGCACACTGCTGACTCATATCCAGCTTCTCGTCCACTGTCACCCCTAGGTCCTTTTCCGCAGAACTGCTGCCTAGCCATTTGGTCCCTAGTCTGTAGCTGTGCATTGGGTTCTTCCGTCCTAAGTGCAGGACTCTGCACTTATCCTTATTGAACCTCATCAGATTTCTTTTGGCCCAATCCTCCAATTTGTCTAGGTCCTTCTGTATCCTATCCCTCCCCTCCAGCGTATCTACCACTCCTCCCAGTTTAGTATCATCCGCAAATTTGCTGAGAGTGCAATCCACACCATCCTCCAGATCATTTATGAAGATATTGAACAAAACCGGCCCCAGGACCGACCCTTGGGGCACTCCACTTGATGGAGCTCAGCAGCTCAAATAAGTTCTGCTCCCTCCTCCACCTTGTAAGGAATGGAACAGGACGGCCCCTCCCCCCACACCTACAACACCCAGCCTGGAAGGGACAGAGGGGACCACACAGCAATCCCTCCAGACCCAGGAGGGGGTGACCACTGGCATGACAGGGGAGCAGAGGTGAGGGGTGTAGAATTGATGTGAGCTGGTCAGATCAGAGCTGGTGGGGGGGCAGAATTAATTGCTGGGCAGGGGGGAGAGCTCCTGCACTGGCAGCCAAAATTGCCTTAATAAATTTGGCAACACTAATTGTCACATACACTGTGTGTTTACAAAATCCTCATCATTTTGGGGGTTAACTCAGGATTTTTGAAACTTTGGGGTTGGCAATACTGATAGACACACACACACGCATGCAGATACACGCATATATGTTTTAAATGCAATGTTGCCTCACGGTTTTACTGCAAGTCTTGCAATACTTGGTGTTTTTCTTTAAAGCCCCAGCTCCCATTGTCAAATGATTACACGAGAACCTCTGCTTTCATTGTTATAAATAAGGGAATTTCTCTCCCTCACGTTTGCGGAGAAAAGCTTCAAACATTCACCCTAAAGGCTCAAATCCCAGAAAGCAAAAAAACTACCACCCCAACAATATTTATTATTTTGCAAAATCTCATGATTTTTAGACCCAGCTCGTGATCTTTTGGGGCCTGACCCATGATGCTTTAACAGTTAGAGTCAGCAATGCAGTGAAAATAGGATATGATATTGTGGGCAACTTTCAGGATGAGAGGAGCCAAACTCATTTATGGAGCCAGCTCCTTGACCCTCCCATTGTGGGCTCAACATGACTTCTCTGCCCACCAGCCTCTCCCTGTGGGGAAATGCAGGCTTGACTATTGGATGCAGGAGTGGAATTCTACTTTGGCATTTTCTGAAGTAGATTTTTCCACTGCTTGTCCCCTCCCCCGCCCTTTGGGAATGATCTGTGAACCAAAGGAAAAAAATGTATAAATGAGCAGAAGATGACATGTATGCACTATTTCCTAAAGCATACGTATGCAAAATTAATACTGGGAGTTCTGTTTCTACATCTGCACACAAAAAGCTTTCTTTCTTAATGCAAGTCCTTTTATGTAATAAATACTGTTTCTTTAGATTCAGTTTCAGAAAGAAAAATAACCAAATATTTTTACAATATGTGAAATGCTTGTTCTAAGAAAAATTGAAAATTTCTGTATACTGACACACATGTCAGTATATTAATTTTGCTGGAGTGGGAGTCTTAAGGGTGTACAATGAATTACACATAGGGTATAAGGTGCATGCATGAGTCAGTATGTTTATATACACACACACTCAAACAAACCTACATTTAGGGCTTGTCTACACTATGCAGCTGTCGGCGTGTGTGAACGCTCTCTGTCAGTATTTTGTTGGCATTTTTTCTGACAAAATACTTCCAGCCCCACGAATGGGGTTAGCTTTGTCAGTAGGAGAGCACTCCTGCCAACAAAACCGCGTTCACACTGCCACTTTCGTCGGCAAAACATTTGTCTTTCGCGGGGCGGCTTTTTTAAGTACCAGAAAGACAAATGTTTTGTCGACAACGTCGCAGTGTAGACAAGCCCTAAGAGAATGTTAAGATTGCAAAGCTAAATACTAAAAAGATGTGAAATGCCACAATTAAGATTGTCTATGGAATATTAATACAACCCCCTTATGCATATGCATTATGGCCTAATTCTGGAATTTCTTAACTTTTGAGTGCTTGGCCTCATTTTTTGGGTGCCCAGCATGAGACTCCTGGGCTCAGAATTGCTGAAGCACTGAGCGCTCAGAGCTGCAGCTGAGATCAATTGGAGCTGTGCTCTGAACTTTCAAAATACAATAAAAATGCTATGTACCCTGAAAACCTAAGTTGTTCAAGTTGGGCACCCAAGATTAGTGGACTTTTCTAACAAATCTGACCTTACTGCTTTGTGTTTCCCATCCCCAGCTGTATAGTGGGGATAATACTAATAATACCCTCACCTCACAGGGGTGATGTAAAGATAAATTATTATTTAAAGTTTGTGAAGCACTCAGATACTATGGTGATGGGTGCCATAGAACCAAACACCCAGGAGAAGATAAAAGAATTCAGTGCAGGGTTTGGCTAATGTATTAAATAAGGCCTGACATCACACACTGAATTAAGAGGATAAAAACGCATTCACTGAATGATATAGGAGTTCTCTGGAAAAAAATAGTATGTGATTGTGTCATTATTAATTATTTATTTGTATTACTGTCTTGCCTAGCAGCCCATCATGGACTGGGACCCCATTGTGTTAGGTGCTGTACAAACACAGAAAAAAAGACAGTCCCTTCCCACAATGCATATTCAAAAGAGGGCTGAATTAAGAGTGCACAGGCAACCTTACTTCTGGCATTCCTACCTTTGCTTGGCTTTGCATCCTTAACATTATCCTTAGATGGTTCTTTTGGATGTTCGGATATACACTCATTCATATAGTTTAGAATACTGGTTTGAAACTAAACTTGCATAAAAACATAGGAAAGTTCTGAGTCCATTTTCCTGTATTTTTCTAAGCAGTGACAAAGGTAATATTAATGTTACACTTTTCTTATTGGAAAGTTTGTGGCTGTCTATATTCTGACTAAATTTTAAAACCAAGAAAAAGCGCATGCAAATAGGAACCATGTCATTTTGCAACCCACAAACCATCTCTCTTTTGTCAGGGCTATTCAATGGCCCTTTGCCATTCAAGCTGAGTCTTGATCAAGCGTATTGGTAATAGAGTTCTTTGTATGACTTGACTTTGAGTCATCACTCTGGCTCTCTAAAACTAAATAAACTACTGATCTAAAAATAGTATTTTTAAGTCATTCTCAACATGTTTTGAGGCATTCATTGAAAAATAAGGGACCGTCACCCCTCTCTCTCTCTGGTGATCAAAATAATACCTCTAATTTTCTCAATGTAGCCATGTGGATGAACTGTACCTTGCATTTCAAAGGGAGAGAGTTGAAGGTGACACTTTTACTGTCTTTTACTATTAGTGAAATAAGAGATTAAATTGTTTTTAGTACCTTTTTATAGCAATACCTGTCCCCAGAAGTATCTGATCTGAAATATTCCAGGCCAAATTTTTCCAGAAGGGTGATGGATAACCCCCATATCAAAAGTGTGTATACAGGCTCACCCACATTTGAACACATAACTGCTTCCTCTGCACATACAAACAGGTAGTTAGGGCTGAAACTCACCTAAGAGCAAGGGACTCAGGGGAAGCCGTGGGGACCACTTCAGCCCCACTTTAGCTCTCTACAAAAGTTTGGATACAGAGGAGAGGGCCACCCGGGGAAGAGTCATCCCAGGCCTGCCCCAAATAGGCCCACAGAGAAGGAGCCATTGGGGGAAAATCTGTGGAAGGACTAAGAGATCCATGCTTATGACAGATCCAGTGACCCATTGGTTAGGGGATAGAGGGGTAATGGTCTCTACTGCAGCCAGTAGTAGTAGTAATAGTAAATACTTATATTATGGTTGTCATAAATATAAAGGGAAGGGTAAACCCCTTTGAAATCCCTCCTGGCCAGGGGAAAGCTCCTCTCACCTGTAAAGGGTTAAGAAGCTAAAGGTAACCTTGCTGGCACCTGACCAAAATGACCAATGAGGAGACAAGATACTTTCAAAAGCTGGGAGGAGGGAGAGAAACAAAGGGTTTTGTGTGTCTGTCTGTAGTCGTCTTGGCCGGGGACAGAACAGGAATGGAGTCTTAGAACTTTTAGTAAGTAATCTAGCTAGGTATGTGTTAGATTATGATTTCTTTAAATGGCTGAGAAAAGAATTGTGCTGAATAGAATAACTATTTCTGTCTGTGTATCTTTTTTGTAACTTAAGGTTTTGCCTAGAGGGGTTCTCTATGTTTTTGAATCTAATTACCCTGTAAGATATATACCATCCTGATTTTACAGGGGGGATTTCTTTATTTCTATTTACTTCTATTTTTTATTAAAAGTCTTCTTGTAAAACACTGAATGCTTTTTCATTGTTCTCAGATCCAAGGGTTTGGGTTTGTGGTCACCTATGCAAATTGGTGAGGCTTTTTATCCAACATTTCCCAGGAAAGGGGGGGGTGCAAGTGTTGGGAGGATTGTTCATTGTTCTTAAGATCCAAGGGTCTGGGTCTGTAGTCACCTAGGCAAATTGGTGAGGCTTTTTACCAAACCTTGTCCAGGAAGTGGGGTGCAAGGTTTTGGGAAGTATTTTGGGGGGAAGGACGCGTCCAAACAGCTCTTCCCCAGTAACCAGTATTAGTTTGGTGGTGGTAGCGGCCATTCCAAGGATAACGGGGGTAATATTTTGTACCTTGGGGAAGTTTTGACCTAAGCTGGTAAAGATAAGCTTAGGAGGTTTTTCATGCAGGTCCCCACATCTGTACCCTAGAGTTCAGAGTGGGGGAGGAACCTTGACATGGTGGCACAGTGGTGGGATTAACCTGAAATCATTTTGAGATCCAGTTGAGATTTTTTGAACTAGAAATACAGATTTTAAAAAGGAATTTTTAGGAAGTCCAGAAGACAGCTTTGAAACTGAAAGCAGCTTGGTTTCTCTCTGCTTTGTGGCCAAGCAGAGACAAAAGGGGATTATCTTGTGAATTGCAGGTTTTCTTTGCCTGGAGGCAGGGTACTTAACTCCTGCAGGGAAATTCACAGTCTTCCAACCCAGAGGTTTTTTTTTTTTTCCTTTTCTTCCTAAAAGTAAATAGGGGGTGTGTGCTCTACCCATTTGCCTGGAGACAAAAGTGGCAGGGTTTTTTTTAGGATTTTGATTTTTTTTTTTTTGTTTTACAAGGAGCACAGGTTTGAAAAGAAATTTTTTTTCTTCTTTGGGCTGGGTAAGCAGGTTTCCAAGTAGTTGGAGGGTTTTTGCTTTAATTTGGGCCCAGAGCAGAGACAAGGGAATTGTCTTTTTCTGTAGGCTGACAATCACTATCAGAGAATAGGTATTCTATTCCAGCACAGCAAAATTTTACAGCCAAGTTTTGTTTGTTTATTTCTAAACCTCGGGTGTAAAGTTAGTTAAAAACAGAGAGGTTAGAATGGCCAAATCCTCAGCTCGACTACAGCTGGAATTAGCCAAATTTCAGGCTGAGGAAAAACAAAGGGAACATGAAAGACAGATAGAACTCATGCAGCTGAAGAAGGAACAAGAAAGGGAGGCAGAACAACACCAAGAGGCTGCCCACAAGAGGGAAATGGAGGCAAGGAAGCATGTGGAGGAGGAGAAGGAAAAAGAGAGGAAGCATGTGGAGGAGATGGAGAGGATAAAGGCCCAGCAGAATATACCAACAAACCCTAGCAATCCTTCTCCAGGTACCACTTCCCATCCCAGAAAGTTCCCCACCTACAAGGCAGGTGATGATACTGAGGCCTTCTTAGAAAACTTCGAAAGGGCCTGCCTTGGGTACAACATCTCTACTGACCAATACATGGTAGAGCTGAGGCCGCAGCTCAGTGGACCCTTAGCTGAGGTGGCAGCTGAAATGCCTAAAGAACACATGAACAAGTATGAACTGTTTAAATCCAAGGCGAGAGTCAGAATGGGGATAACACCCGAGCAGTCTTGTCGGAGGTTCAGAGCCCTAAGGTGGAAACCAGACATGTCATTTACCCGACATGCCTACCACATTGTAAAACATTGGGATGCCTGGATATCAGGAGCAAGTGTTGAATCTCCAGTAAATTTGCCCTTCCTAATGCAAATGGAACAATTCTTAGAGGGTGTTCCTGAGGAAATAGAAAGATACATCCTAGATGGGAAACCCAAAACTGTAATTGAGGCAGGAGAGATTGGAGCCAGATGGGTGGAGGTGGCAGAGAAGAAGAAAACTGGTCGCAGTTGGAGCGGAGACCAGAAGGGACCACCCCAGACCACACCCTATTACCGGGGGCCGCCCAAAGCCCCACCTACCTCCCAAAGAACCCTCCAGACCCCTTATCGTCCCACCACCCCGTTCTCCAGCAACCCTCCTCGCCCCAGTGACCCGTCAGCTGGACGATGTTTTAAGTGTAACGAGCTGGGACATGTAAAGGCCAACTGCCCCAAGAACCCCAACAGATTACAGTTCATTGCACCGGAATCACACCAGAGGTCCACAGGCCCAGATACCTCCCAGATACCCTTGGAGCGGAGGGAAACTGTGAGTGTGGGTGGGAAGAAGGTCACCGCGTGGAGGGACACCGGAGCACAAGTGTCAGCTATCCATGCTTCCTTAGTGGACCCCAATTTAATCAACCCAGAGATCCAAGTGACGATTCAACCCTTCAAGTCCAACTCTTTCAATTTGCCTACAGCCAAGTTGCCTGTCCAGTACAAGGGCTGGTCAGGAATGTGGACTTTTGCAGTCTATGATGATTATCCCATCCCCATGCTGTTGGGGGAAGACTTGGCCAATCATGTGAAGCAGGCCAAGAGGGTGGGAATGGTCACCCGCAACCAGGCTAAACAAGCCGTGAGGCCTAGCTCTGTTCCGGAAACTTCTATCAGGACCCAGTCAGAGGTGATGGACCTGGACCCCAGGCCAATGTCTGCAACAGCAGTAGTGGATCCAGTCCCAGAGACCCAGACGGAACCAGTCCCAGAACCGGAACCAGCCGAACAACCAACACCAGACCCCGTGTCAGCACTGAATCCAGTACTTGCAACCTCAACACCAGAGGGCCCCACCGAACCTGAACTGGCAGCAGCCGATAACCCTACACAAGAGGCTCAGCCGGAGCCTGAATCCCAACATAGTGCACCAGCGGAGAGCGGTTCACAGTCAACAGAAACAGCTCCATCCCCTATATCGCTTCCAGAGGGACCAAGCCTAGGTCCACAATCCCATGAGGAACTGATGTCTCCAGCATCAAGGGAACAGTTCCAGACCGAACAGGAAGCAGATGAAAGCCTCCAGAGAGCTTGGACGGCGGCACGGAGCAACCCACCGCCTCTCAGCTCTTCTAATCGATCCAGGTTTGTTGTAGAAAGAGGACTTTTATACAAGGAAACTCTTTCTGGGGGACACCAGGAAGACTGGCATCCTCAGAGACAGTTGGTAGTTCCAACTAAATACCGGGCCAAGCTCTTGAGCTTAGCCCATGATCACCCTAGTGGCCATGCTGGGGTGAACAGGACCAAAGACCGTTTGGGGAGGTCATTCCACTGGGAGGGAATGGGCAAGGATGTTTCTACCTATGTCCAGTCTTGTGAGGTGTGCCAAAGAGTGGGAAAACCCCAAGACCAGGTCAAAGCTCCTCTCCAGCCACTCCCCATCATTGAAGTTCCATTTCAGCGAGTAGCTGTGGATATTCTGGGTCCTTTTCCGAAAAAGACACCCAGAGGAAAGCAGTACATACTGACTTTCATGGATTTTGCCACCCGATGGCCGGAAGCAGTAGCTCTAAGCAACACCAGGGCTAAAAGTGTGTGCCAGGCACTAGCAGACATTTTTGCCAGGGTAGGTTGGCCCTCCGACATCCTCACAGATGCAGGGACTAATTTCCTGGCAGGAACTATGAAAAACCTTTGGGAAGCTCATGGGGTAAATCACTTGGTTGCCACTCCTTACCATCATCAAACAAATGGCATGGTGGAGAAGTTTAATGGAACTTTGGGGGCCATGATACGTAAATTCGTAAATGAGCACTCCAATGATTGGGACCTAGTATTGCAGCAGTTGCTCTTTGCCTACAGAGCTGTACCACATCCCAGTTTAGGGTTTTCCCCATTTGAACTTGTATATGGCCGTGAGGTTAAGGGGCCATTGCAGTTGGTGAAGCAGCAGTGGGAGGGATTTACACCTTCTCCAGGAACTAACATTCTGGACTTTGTAACCAACCTACAAAACACCCTCCGAACCTCTTTAGCCCTTGCTAGAGAAAACTTACAGGATGCTCAAAAAGAGCAAAAAGCCTGGTATGATAAACATGCCAGAGAGCGTTCCTTCAAAGTAGGAGACCAGGTCATGGTCTTAAAGGCGCTCCAGGCCCATAAAATGGAAGCATCGTGGGAAGGGCCATTCGTGGTCCAGGAGCGCCTGGGAGCTGTTAATTATCTCATAGCATTCCCCACCTCCAACCGAAAGCCTAAGGTGTATCATATTAATTCTCTAAAGCCCTTTTATTCCAGAGAATTAAAGGTTTGTCAGTTTACAGCCCAGGGAGGAGACGACGCTGAGTGGCCTGAAGGTGTCTACTACGAAGGGAAATGTGCTGGTGGTGTGGAAGAGGTGAACCTCTCCATGACCCTTGGGCGTATGCAGCGACAGCAGATCCAGGAGCTGTGCACTAGCTACGCGCCAACGTTCTCAGCCACCCCAGGACTGACTGAACGGGCATACCACTCCATTGACACAGGTAATGCTCACCCAATTAGGGTCCAACCTTACCGGGTGTCTCCTCAAGCTAAAACTGCTATAGAACGGGAGATCCAGGATATGTTACAGATGGGTGTAATCCGCCCCTCTGAAAGTGCATGGGCATCTCCAGTGGTTCTAGTTCCCAAACCAGATGGGGAAATACGTTTTTGCGTGGACTACCGTAAGCTAAATGCTGTAACTCGCCCAGACAACTATCCCATGCCACGCACAGATGAACTATTAGAGAAACTGGGAAGGGCCCAGTTCATCTCTACCTTGGACTTAACCAAGGGGTACTGGCAGGTACCGCTAGATGAATCTGCCAAGGAAAGGTCAGCCTTCATCACACATCTCGGGCTGTATGAATTTAATGTACTCCCTTTCGGGCTGCGAAATGCACCCGCCACTTTCCAAAGACTTGTAGATGGTCTCCTAGCGGGATTAGGAGAATATGCAGTCGCCTACCTTGACGATGTGGCCATATTTTCGGATTCCTGGGCAGACCACCTGGAACATCTACAAAAAGTCCTTGAGCGCATAAGGGAGGCAGGACTAACTGTTAAGGCTAAGAAGTGTCAAATAGGCCTAAACAGAGTGACTTACCTTGGACACCAGGTGGGTCAAGGAACTATCAGCCCCCTACAGGCCAAAGTGGATGCTATCCAAAAGTGGCCTGTCCCAAAGTCAAAGAAACAGGTTCAATCCTTCTTAGGCTTGGCCGGTTATTACAGACGATTTGTACCGCACTACAGCCAAATCGCTGCCCCACTGACAGACCTAACCAAAAAGAAACAGCCAAATGCTGTTCAGTGGACCGGAAAGTGTCAGAAGGCCTTTAACAAGCTTAAAGCGACACTCATGTCTGACCCTGTACTAAGGGCCCCAGACTTTGACAAACCGTTCCTAGTAACCACAGATGCATCCGAGCGTGGTGTGGGAGCAGTTTTAATGCAGAAAGGACCTGATCAAGAATTCCACCCTGTAGTGTTTCTCAGCAAAAAACTGTCTGAGAGGGAAAGCAACTGGTCAGTCACTGAAAAAGAATGTTATGCCATTGTCTACGCTCTGGAAAAGCTACGCCCATATGTTTGGGGACGGCGTTTCCACCTGCAAACCGACCATGCTGCACTAAAGTGGCTTCACACCGTCAAAGAAACTAACAGAAAACTTCTTCGGTGGAGTTTAGCTCTCCAAGATTTTGATTTCGACATCCAACACATCTCAGGAGCTTCTAACAAAGTGGCTGATGCACTCTCCCGTGAAAGTTTCCCAGAATCAACTGGTTAAAATCGTCCTTGAGATGTGGAAAATATTGTTAGTCTTTATGTACTTGGTAGTATATTTAGAGATGCATGTGTCTTATTAACTCTGTTTTCCTAGAGCTCCAGGAAGAAATCCCAGCCAGTGTTTCACCCTAGCTGAGATTTGGGGGGCGTGTCATAAATATAAAGGGAAGGGTAAACCCCTTTGAAATCCCTCCTGGCCAGGGGAAAGCTCCTCTCACCTGTAAAGGGTTAAGAAGCTAAAGGTAACCTTGCTGGCACCTGACCAAAATGACCAATGAGGAGACAAGATACTTTCAAAAGCTGGGAGGAGGGAGAGAAACAAAGGGTTTTGTGTGTCTGTCTGTAGTCGTCTTGGCCGGGGACAGAACAGGAATGGAGTCTTAGAACTTTTAGTAAGTAATCTAGCTAGGTATGTGTTAGATTATGATTTCTTTAAATGGCTGAGAAAAGAATTGTGCTGAATAGAATAACTATTTCTGTCTGTGTATCTTTTTTGTAACTTAAGGTTTTGCCTAGAGGGGTTCTCTATGTTTTTGAATCTAATTACCCTGTAAGATATATACCATCCTGATTTTACAGGGGGGATTTCTTTATTTCTATTTACTTCTATTTTTTATTAAAAGTCTTCTTGTAAAACACTGAATGCTTTTTCATTGTTCTCAGATCCAAGGGTTTGGGTTTGTGGTCACCTATGCAAATTGGTGAGGCTTTTTATCCAACATTTCCCAGGAAAGGGGGGGGTGCAAGTGTTGGGAGGATTGTTCATTGTTCTTAAGATCCAAGGGTCTGGGTCTGTAGTCACCTAGGCAAATTGGTGAGGCTTTTTACCAAACCTTGTCCAGGAAGTGGGGTGCAAGGTTTTGGGAAGTATTTTGGGGGGAAGGACGCGTCCAAACAGCTCTTCCCCAGTAACCAGTATTAGTTTGGTGGTGGTAGCGGCCATTCCAAGGATAACGGGGGTAATATTTTGTACCTTGGGGAAGTTTTGACCTAAGCTGGTAAAGATAAGCTTAGGAGGTTTTTCATGCAGGTCCCCACATCTGTACCCTAGAGTTCAGAGTGGGGGAGGAACCTTGACAATGGTAGTGCCCAAAGGCTCAATTGGGATCGAGGCCCTGTTGTCTGGGCCCCAGAAAAGAAACAATTCCTTGCCCAGAGGTATAGGCTGGAATAGCAGTCCCACCTGCAGGCTGGGAGCATGGATTCCATCCCACTCTGATGGAGTCCCCTGGGCAAAGCCCTATCACTTGAGTTTTATGTGGCAATAGCTGAATTTCTCCATAAGTGCCCAGCTATCCGTTACGCTGTTGGAATATGCAGTGGCAGTAAGTATGCATACACACGCAGGTGGGCCCATGGGTTGTGAACACAAGTGGGCTTCTGCCCTGTATGCTGTATGTTTAGAAAAGTAACTTTTCAACAGCATAAACACATGTAGTTTGCTCCTCCATTCATGCTACTGTAAACCAGGATTAACTCCACTGAAGCCCCTGGTATAAAACCCATATAAGTGAAATCCGAATCAGAACCCTGATGTGTATGAAAGAAACCATATTAGAAAAGGGTTAGTGCTAGCAGTAATACCTAGCTGTCACACGGCGCTTATCGCCCCTAGATCTCCAAGCTCTATACAAGAGGAGGCCAGTATCATTATCCCCAGTTCACAGATGTGAAAACTGAGGGACAGAGAAGGGAAGTTACTTGCCCAGTGTTACCTAACAGGCCAGTATCAGAGCCACGAATAGAACCCAGGTCTCCAGAGAAGGAGTGCAGCATTCACTAGGGCACACAGCCTCACACTGTAACTGTAACATTTCTCATTGTCAATGGTTTTTTGACTTGTTGCTGTTAAACAAGATGTTCTGCCATTTAGACAACGGAACCAGACCAGGGATTGGTTGACATAGTTAGTGGCTTGACATAATTAGACCTAACAAGCTCTTCCTCCCCAGTACAGAGCTCTGTGACTCGATGAGGGAGACAGTTAGACCTAACTGCACCTTGCTGGATTTAAGTCTAGATTACGCCTTTCTAACATGGCATAGATGGATACATTTTAGGCCCTGATTCTCATCTGGCCACCACGTGGCCTTCACTTTGACATCCACAAACAACTGTGCTCACAGTTTCACACTCACAAGAAACTGAGGGGGGAAGTGGTAACACTTAGACATATGACTACCTCTTGGAAATAGGTAGTTAGAACGTCCAGGTGTCACCAAGTCCTCCAACAGTTCACTGAGGGCACAACAATAAAGGCTGTCCCAGAAAATCAGGCCCCACATCTGTATATGACTGAACTATTTATCATCTATCTGGGCTAAAGGGTTTTGAATCATTATTTTTTTATTTAGTTTTACAGAGTGAAAAAGCATAGTAGGCACATTCAGGACAAATAGAAAGAAAATGTTTCCTGGCTCAAAGAGTTTATAATCTAATTTTAATCTAATGTAATCACATATAAGATTACATATAAGACGACATTTGTTTATGTTTTATTTCTTGAGGTGCGTGTTTCTCACGTTTGCCTGTAATTTTTGAATGTTTACCTTTGAATATGTGGTTTCTGTTTCTATGCAGTTAGCAGTGTTACTGCTCAAATAGTTTACCAAGCAGCTAAATATTTTGTAAAGATTTATGTAAAGCAAAGCTCCTGCCTACTGATATATGCACCACCAATTCAACATCAGGCAGCATGCCCTGCATTGCTCTCTTAGGTATGGGATTTACACCTCCACAGACCTGCACCTTTGAGACTAGTTAAGAAGTCACAACTCCTGTGCATTGTTTTCTGTATCAAGAGCTATGCTGAATTATACTGACAGCACAATTTTTAATTCCATGTAGGTACAAATGATCCCTTTATTAATAACATGCCTTTAAAATAACAATTTAGTCACATCAAAATAATAGATTTTACTGTGTCTATGAGAATCTGGTAGGTTATTATACAAAGTCTTTGATATACAGCCTTTGATATAAAGAATCAGCTGTATGTATGGCATGTTTAACTCTAACAAATCCAAGTGTCTTCACACACACTTGATACTAGCAATTGTGAAATACCAGAAATAGTTGCATAATTATTATACATATGACTGTACAAAATAATTTTGCTGTTTCTGATATGAATGAATTACAAACAGAGCAAGCTAGGAAAAATGAAGCTTGTGTTTATATTGACATGTCTGGATCTGAAACAAGTTGGATATTGCGGGCAGATACATTGGGGGGAGCGTAACCATGATCTTTCCTTTCAGATTATATTACTTGCATCATTAGCAAAATATGCAACAAATATTCAAACATATGCTTTTGTATTATGACTGCCTGATGTTGTAGATGTTTGAAAAACTATAATTTGAAATCTGGCTTGATGTCATTTCTCCTATGGCAAAAGAGCAATTTATATTTTGGAAATAAGTCCAGTTTCCCACTTTCATCAGGCAGTTCTTTGAAATAAGCAGGGAATTAATTCATCTGTGGATTTTGTTTGTTAAATGGGATGTGAGATCAGATGTACAGTGGGTACACTTTAGTCATCACAGATGGAAATAGTCTTGTGTGCCGGCAAACCTTGGCAGTAGGAAAAGCCTACTGAAATGTATTCTGGTTAGCCAAAGTGCAGAATAACGTCCACTGCTTAGTACTAGAAAAACAGAGGTGAACAATTCTTTGCCTAAATATGCGCTGAATGATATAAATTCAAGATCAGAATTTCATGGAATGATTTCTCAACTTTTCAAGTGAAAAATGAATTAAACATATAGGACCTTATCTTGCAAATGCTTATGCACATGAGTGACTTCATGCATGTAAGTAAATCCCTACTCACATGCATAAAGTTACTTACATGCATGTTCGCAGGGTCAGAACCATATAAAGAAGTGCAGAATCATGTTCTTTCTAGAAGTCCATCAAAGACTGTGTTACAGTAAGCCAAACAGGCTCCAACCACATCAACTTGTCCTTATAACACAATATAGAGAACCATTGCTTTTTTCATGGTATTAAGCCCATAACACAAAAAGGGAAGAAAAGGAGGTAAAATGCTAAATAGGAGGAAAAGATCCCAGAAAATATTATATCACAACAGTATGGAAAGGACTGGGAATAGAAGTGTGGGTCATTAGAAGTTGGCTTTACTCAGAGCACCTAGGACAGAGGAAATGACTGGTGAAACTAGCACCCCCACTGAATATCTGGCTCCCTGGAACAGCTTCAGTGTTGGGAAGGGGGGAGGCGGATTTGTAGTTTCATGGTGGCTTCATACTTACTGAGGGATAAAACCTTCCACGTTGGCTAGCTTTGATTGTTTGAAAAATAAAAAGACATCTGATTCCATTCATTCTAACTACAGTTTTCTAGGAGCACAAATGAACGACAGAACCACAAGAACCGACGAGCTAGCACCATTAAGTTCCATGGTGAATTTTTTTGGAAAAGTGCCTGTCTTTTACAGGAGAGAGCAAAACAGCTTCAGATTGCAAAAATACAGGTTGTGTGAATCAAATTACTTTTAGTGGAGTCAAATAGGTGCTCCTGAATCTTCAAAGAATATTTTTATTTTATCATAAAATAATAATGATAATGCTTAGTATTTCTATAACATGCTCATCCTCAGGATCGCAATGCATTTTACCCAAGTACTGTTAAGTAGGTAAGTATTATTATCCCTATTTAACATATGTACCAATATGAGAAACAGATATTGACTTCCTGTTTCTTGCGACATAAAAACTTAATGATTTGTTCCTCTGCCTAAAAAGCATCACCCATGCTAAAAAGCATCACCCACGCTCTTCCTTTTTCTTATGTAATGACCATCCTGGCAAAGGTTTGTTCAGTGTAGCACAGGAAGTCTGTGGTAGAGACAGGAATTACACCCAGATCTCCTGAGATACAGTCCAGTGCCTCAACCATCTTTCCTCTAGTGAAAAGATGTTTATATTTAAATAAACCTGCATTTCACATGTATTTAGGGTGACCAGATGTCCTGATTTTATAGGGACAGTCCCAATTTTTGGGTCTTTTTCTTATATAGGCTCCTATTACACCCACCCCCACCCACCCGCGTCCCATCCCAATTTTTCACATTTGCTGTCTGGTCACCCTACACATATAAGAAGCACTGGAGTCTGACTGGCTAACAAGGATATTCATGTTTCTATGACATCCTATGTCTACAGTACATGCCATATTGGTACTATACCTATTTATAAAATTTGTGCTGCAATTTTCTGTAGTTCTGTCTTAATTTAAGTACCCCATCAGTGAATTTTACTCAACATTTCTCTGTAATGCTCTCCATAAAGGTTACTGTATAAAATTACTCCTGGAGTAAGGTTTTCCATATCCATGTCTTGGTCTAAGGTTTCACTGCTGAGCTCCAGCTCCATGCCCCCTCCTGATTTTGTGTTTGCAGTTGGCTCTGTTTCTGGTGCAGTCGGCCACTGCACTAGGAAGGCAGACCTTATTTTTCCATCTTATGACAAATGATAGACTATCACAGCCAAATGGCAAGAAAATGCCTCAGAATATTTGTTTGTTTTTTTTCCTCTGGCATCTCATAAAGTCCCATATTTGGCTAAACTACCCTCCTAACTGCCCCAGCTGCAAGTCTTTGCATTGGTTCAAATATTAGATTCAGAGCCTCACAATATAATAATTTCTCTACTAATTAAAATGGAAGGCTGCCTGTGATTCTTAAGGGAAGCATTTGTTTAACCCAAGAAACTGATTTTCCAGTTACTTGGCCTGAGTACAGTTTTCAGTTGTGGTCAGAGTCTCAAAATTCAAAGTGTCCCTTGTTTTTAGTTTCTGGTCGGTCTAGACAAGACATGGTTCTTTTTCTCTTCTCTCAGGCGGTTGAAACGTTGAGTTGGTTAAAAGCCTTTCAATCCCCAGAGAATGAAATTGCACAGAACCCCACTGGAGACATAACTTTCTCTCCCCCCACTGATTCCTCCCACTCTCTCTTCCAAACTGATGTGCAATTCTATTGTGTTTTAAAATATTCCAGTTTGAAGACGCAATGTAGGAAGAAAAGTGAGAGACTTTTAATTTTCTTTGGCAGGATTGGTCCTTCAAATAAAATGCTGTAATAGAGCAAAGCTAAATGGCAAAACCCCTAAAGCAGCATTGACAGACTTCAAACTCCTCATCTAACTATGACCAGGAAGCACGATTGTAAAGAATCCTGGTTGTTCTGATGATATAACATAATTCCTGGCAGTGTTTCACAGAGGAAAAGAGAGAGAAAGCATTTTCTACAGACTGAGATATTTCCATGGAGCAAGATGGAATAGTTTAAGCCATGCAGTTTTTCACAATGTCTGAAAACTTGGAATAAGTTATCCTCACTAATGCTACTGTGCTACTGAAAATCCCATTTAGAATAAATAAAGAGGGTTGTCAAATTATTTAAAAAAATGTGATTAATCATAGTTTTAATCACACTGTTAATAATAGAATACTATTTATTTAAATATTTTTGGATGTTTTCTACATTTTCAAATATATTGATTTCAATTACAACCAGAATACAAGGTCTACAGTGATCATTTATAGATGAACAAGATAAATTCATGGAGGATAGGTCCACCAATGGCTTTTAGCCAGGATGGTCAGGGATTCAAAACCATGCTCTGAAGTGTCCCTAACCTCTGTTTGCCAGAATCTGGGAATGGGCAACAGACGATAGATCACTTGATGATTGCCTATTCAGTTCATTCCCTCTGAAGCATCTGGCATTGGCTACTGTTGGAAGACAGGATACTGGGCTAGATGGACCTTCGGTCTGACTCAGTATGGCCCATTCTTAACTTCTTATTATTTTTGATTACTAATATTTGCACTGTAAAAAAGATAAACAAAAGAAATAGTATTTTTCAATTCACCTCATACAAGTACTGTAGTGCAATCTCTTTATTGTGAAAGTGCAACTTAAAAATGTAGAATTTTTTTTTTACATAACCGCATTCAAAAATAAAACAATATAAAACTTTAGAGCCTACAAGTCCAGTCAGTCCTATTTCTTGTTCAGTCAATCGCTAAAACAAACAAGTTTGTTTACATTTATGGGAGATAATGCTTCCCTCTTCTTATTTATGTCACCTGAAAGTGAGAACAGGTGTTCAAATGGCACTTTTGTAGCCAGCATTGCAAGGTATTTACATGCCAGATATGCTAAAGTTAATATATTTGAAAATGTAGAAAAACATCCAAAACATTTATAATACTTTTAAACTGGTATTCTATTATTGTTTAACAGTGTGATTAAAACTGTGATTAATTGTGATTAATTTTTTAAAGTGAGTTAATTTGTTTTGAGTTAATTGCTTGAGTTAAGTGCGATTAAGTGACAGCCCTAGAAATAATTTGAGAGGATTCTAACTCTGGGAAGGGACACAGAGTCATGTGGAAAGTTTAGTAGAGTGGACTTGTTAAAGTCATTTTCAAATGCTCAAATAATAAAAATACTGTTAAATCACAAAAATATAAGTGTTAATGATAATCAGCTACCACTATATATGACACTAGTTGTAAATGAAAAGCAAAAGTTGCTCTCACATTTTAAAAATCCTACAACCAATAATATTGCCTGAGTGAAAAGGTGGGTGAGGTAATATCTTTTATTGTACCAACTTCTGTTTGTGAGGGACAGAAGCTTTCAAGCTTACACAGAGCTCTTCTCTTATCTCTCCCACCAACAGAAGTTGATCCAATAAAAGATATTACCTCGCCCACCTTGTCTCTCTACTATCCTGGGACCAACACAGCCACAACACTGTGTGCAATATTATCATCTGACATTTACGTAGTCCCTGGTGCTAATCTCACTGCAGTCAATCATAGAAATCCCACTGCCTTCACTGAAAGCAGGATTCAGTGCTGAGGATTAAATCTTGGACCTATTAAAGTCAATGGGAGGTTTCATCCCTAATGTCTCTCATCCCAAGGACCCCAAACCACTCCATAGTTTGTACAGCCATTTACAAGATCAGAGCTTAACTTTCCAACTATCTTTTCTTCAAATGTGTATTTGTTCATTCTCTGGCACTTTATGAATTAAAGCCAAACTTTCAAAAGTTGCCTCTACATTTATGCTTGCACTTTTGCACCTGCAATTTTTGAGCACTCAGACCTCTACATTTATGCACACATCTTAGAAAGAGGAAATGCTGTAAAGACTTTTGACTTGTGGTGGTGTAGAAAGAACTGATAAAAATAACTGTACTAATAAAAACATCACCTTCAGCTCCACCCCTGCCCTCACCAAGCCCAGGGCACTGTACAACATGCTAAACCAATAATAATCAGTATTCATTTGGCACATGCATTTTGTCAGGGTCCTATGAAAATATGGCTATTTTAATTACTTATATGGGCCCATTCTGATTTCACTTTATTAGTTTTACAGCAGTGTAACTCAACTGAAGTCACTGGAATTATTCCTGATTTGCACCAGTTTATGGAAAAAAAGTATTTTCTCTTGTCGGGTTTTGAATTTGCCACCTTTTAATTTCATTGAATATCCCTCCCCCCTTGCTCATTTATTTGAGACAGGGAGAACAGAAGCTCCACCCACTCAGGAATCTTCATTTACTTTGTAATCATTAGTGAATTAAGCCTCAGAACACCCTTGTGAAGCGACTATTATTTATCTCAGTTTTACTTGGGGGAAAACGGAGGCACAAGAGGTTCAACGACTTCCCCAAGATCACACAGAAAATTGCAGCCAGATGTGGAAACAGAATCCTTCTAATTCACTGTTATGTTCTTTCACTGCTGCTTCGTCCTAAGCATGCAGTCAGCTGGTTTGTGCACGCAGAGACCCAGACCCACCTGCAAACGCATGTTTTTCATATACAAATAGGTACATGTATGTTTTTTTCCTGCAAACACTTCAGAGGCCTTTGAAAATTTGGTACTGTGACATTAAAAAATAAGTCTACACTATTACTGTAAAAAAATCTAATATGGCTCATTCTCTCCAGCTTTGGGGTTTATAATGTTCAGACAACTACAGTGCTGTCTTTAAACGCCACAGAATTCTCGTATCCAGACTTCAGAAAGATCAGTGCCCCCAAATCATCAAAATAGGTGTATGGCACACAGATTTTAGATCCAAGGCATTATTTAAACTCTGTATTACAACTGACCTTTGGAGTATGGCTCCTTTTTTCCACTCCATAATTCAAGTTCATCTGGAAAATCACTCCTGGGGATACTTTATACCTTCACACTTTTGCAAATGTACACTTTAAAGTGCTGTACAACAGGCTAACTGTAAAAGCAAAATCCTCTGAATTTCTGAAAACACTGTAAACATCTCAGTTCAGACAACTTCAGAAAAAACAGAAAATTAAAGCTACAGATGAGTGACTGGGTGTTAACTGAAGACAAATGAAAACAAGTTTGAATACATTATTCCGTGCTCTTTCATTTGAACTTCAGGAGCCAGCTTTATGTAGATTTAGTACAGAAAAATAAAAGATGTTACTTCCTGGATTTAGTTCCTAAGTATATTCTTTTTAGCAATAACACAAATGGCTCCTAAATTATAAGTGTGAACCTAGATTTCCCCAACTATTCAGTAACTAAATTGTGATAATGATTGAAGGACATACACTATATATATATATCAGTGGATTTATTGGAAGTAAAGCATTTTGCTAAGGTAATTCAAAACAACATTACATTTCATCATGTGAATGTTTTATCTAGAGCTGATCAGAAAAACTTTGAATGAACCATTTTCCATCAGAAAATACAGTTCCATCAAAATTGAAACTGTGTGAAATCATGTCAATTTCACCGAAATTACAGTTTGGTGGGAGAAAAAGGGGAAAAATAAGTTCTGAAAGTGTCGAAACATCCCACTTTGACATTGTCAAAATGAAACAATCCATTTTTCCTTTCAAAATAATGTTTCATTTTGATTTTTTTAAATTTTTGTATTATACATTATGATGTTGAATGAAACATTTCAATTTTATCAAAACAAATTGTTTCTATTGACCCAAAACAATTTTTTTTCAATTTTCTTTCTGACAGAATTTCAAATTTTTGAGCTTTTGTTCTTAAGTGGAATGAAAACAAATTTTGAAATGTCGAAATCCTCCATGAAACAGAATTTCATTTCTCTGCACAGCTCTTTATGCATCTTCCGCAGTTATGCTAGTTTTTCTTAGCAGAACTCGGTCTTACACAAGGGTCAAACAGAAACAATATATAAATACGAATTTTGTTGGGAATAATATCTTCAATCACAGAGCAACAACTTTCCCTTTCCCCATGATCGGAGATTCTCTGGTACATGAATTCAAGATCCTAATTCCTTCCCTATGAGTCAAACCCAAAGAAATGTTTCCACTGGTAAATTCCTGGAAGCAAAATTTTAACCCAGGCATGCTGCAAAGCTAATCTTCTCATGGGCAAATATAAAACAATCTACAATGAACAGGACAATAATGCACAATCTGGTAGCAAATTAAATGCTGTGATATTGATCACTTTTCGGGCCTGATTTTGCAGTTATTTTGTATAAAGAGCTCCTATTGAAGCCAATGGTGCAAATTCTTTGCAAAGACTTATACCAGGCATGAATCTGGCCCAATGGCTTTTGCATGCAGAAAGGACAAGCAAGTTAGACTAGTCTCTCTGAAGCCATTGTATTGGCTGCCCTGTGCACACAGTTGAACAGAAAAGGGAAAAACCGCACAACGATGCTTTTTTTTTTTTGCTAAACTCCGCAGCTTTAGCATAACTAATAGAAATTATGAACATTCCACTACTTAAACAAAACTTCATTCAAAAGCTGGATTGTAATGTTTTTTGGGATGGATAATGCACATAAACTGTGTGATTCAAACATTCATTTCTACACACCACCTTGGAATTAATGTTTTATTTCAGTTTTCATCAGACTGCTCATGAAGCAATGGCCAACGACAAAAGAGCATGTGTGCATTTTTCTTTTTCAGAGGTCCCAGTTAATGAGAACTCTGTTGCATTAAGACAGCTAAGACAGTCTCTGGCAAAATGTGTTGAACCAAGGTGTTTGTGCCTGCATAAAATTAAGCCACAAGTAAAGCACTCATTTCTGACAGCAGATTTATAATAGGAAAATCCCAGCAGGAATGAAGATTTAGAAACCCCAGTCGTAGCTTTTTTCATAAACTTCGCCTTGATTTAGTATCTCAAACAAGTAGCAGGAAAAGGCTAACAGCAGAGGTAATCCTATCATCTTTTCTCTGAACAGCACTATTCCATCTTCTTGGTTTCCTCATGCTGCTAACATGAATTCAAATCATCTGTGTTTAAAGTTAAACTCAGTGATTGACAGATCTTTGTAGTCTCAGTCCATATTGAAGATTATTCTAGATATCTATCAGTTATTACTACAAGCCCAGTTTGATATTCAATACCTACAGTGAAAATTGTTTTTAACGGTGTAATGTCTGATCTATTTTGAAGGCTAAAATAGGAAACTAAGTATAACCAGGTGGCCAAAATCCAAACAGGGTTATTTTTTGGAGGGGGGTGTTGGGGCAGAGGAGAAGTAACAGCAGAACAACTGTTTTAAACTGCAGTTACCACCAGGCTTCAGGGGTATGAACACAGACAAAAAATAAAAGTATTTTAATTTGATTCCTTGACATCAATTCTATAAACAGACTGATTTAAGTAACGAAATCATGGAACGAAGGCAGGGATGTGAGCTCTCTGCTTCCTTCCTAGCTGGTTTATGTAGGTTTATAGAAGCACTTACAAATATGAAATAACCTGCTATATATAGTAAACACAAGCCCCATCCAAAGCCCAATACTGATGTTAGAAAATTGGGGTCGGATCTTGCAAGGAGCTGAATTCCTGCAAGGTACTCAGCATCCTTTCCCCAGCAGGATCAGGCCCTTACGGTGGATGATGACTGCTTCTGTGGACAACAGTTCCTAATTAAGTGCCAGACACAGTACTCAGTCCACACACAAAGCTCCCATTGGAGTTTTGCACAAAGGCAGAAGAGCATACCCTTTACTTAGCCCTCTGCTGAGCTTGGCTCTGCCACACCCTCTAGCTGTAATGCAACTATGTATCATAGAATATCAGCGTTGGAAGGGACCTCGGGAGGTCATCTAATCCAACCCCTAGTACCTCTGTACTACAGAATCAATCTAGCCCTCCTGGACTTCAGTGCTTTAAGGTTGGGCCCTAGCAGAACTTCACTCAGACACAGCAATAAGGTCTAATAAGGAGGGAAGAAATATAAAGAGAGAGAGAAAAAGCTAAGGCTATGTCTACACTAGCACTTACTGCTATCCCCCCTGAGCGATGTAAGTTACACCGACCTAAGCACCGATGTGGGTAGCGCTATGTCAGCGGGAGAGTTTCTCCCGCTGACATAGCTACCACTACTCGCAGGGCTGAAGTAGTTAAGCTCACAGGAGATCTCTCTCATCGGCTTGGCTTCGAGTGGTTACAATAGAGATCTTGCAGCAGGGCAGCTGCATCGCTGCAGCTCTGCCCCTGTAAATTCTCTACTGTAGCAGTAGCCTAAGAGTAAACAAAGCAAGACAATGCATACATACAGGGTCCTCAAATGCCTCTAACCATTAGAGCTCTTAGCTCCACATATTAGAAGCCTTTTCACACCAGTGTGTCTCCATGACAGCTAAATAACATTGTGTTAATATTTAAAAGAAATTGCATCTGAGGATACAAGGAGACAGCTGAGCACAGCTGCTAGGTGCTGTTCAGATTTCTTAGCTGGAACCTCAAAGTCAGGAAGTGGGAAAAGGTTAGTGAGTTTTGTCTGTAAAGTATGGAACAGTAACAAAAAAACCTCAACAACAGGGAATGTAGCTTGAGCCTAGGTCTTAGTCCTGATGATATGGTTTTGGTTGCTGGGTTCTTAGTGGCCTTTTCAAGGCTCCCGCAATCGCTGATTGTCACTCTGTTCTATTAGCAAGGGAAAGGAATTGCAAATGAGGAGGAAAATGTAGTGCTCTAAAATAAATAAACAAATAACTAAACAAGAAACCATGCACCCAATCATCTGATGTGCAATAAGTGCACTAACAATCTGACCAAATCTAAAAGTCATGAAGATTTGCAGATTCCTTCAGTGGAATAAAAAAAGTACATGTGCCAACCTGGGGAGAAGAATTTTTTAAAAATGTTGGACAAAAAGATTATGATCATATTTTGCATTCTCTGTGTTCCCCAGCTAGAGTACTTTGGAGCCTGAAAGGAGCCTAAGATTTAAATAGAAAGGTCCTCCTCTGTTTGTCAAGTTGTCATTTTTCCATCTGCAAATAATGAAACATAAACTATTCCGAGAGAGAGAAATGGAAGGGAATGTGTTCCATGGATCTGTGGAGAACCACAGAAAAACATATACAGAAAAAGAAGCTGCAATATGGAGCACTTCCTGACCTCTTCTTGGCTACGAGTCTAAAACAAGGCTCCAAGGCAAGAAAAGCATGAAAGAGCTTACACAAGAAACCCTTCAGAAGTACAGCTCTTTGCTGCACGAATACCACAACACAGGGAAAATCTGCTGTGTAGGAGTACAGTCCTCCCACTTAAATAGAGCTGGTAATGCCATCATGTCACGGAAAGATTTTCTTCCTGACTTCTGTGCACTGGAGGCATTAGAAAAGTGAAAAAAGTGTGAGCATAGAATTGTGTTACAAGAAAGGTTTCTTAATCTTAACCACATTTTTAGAACATGAATTGTTTTAAAAATGCAGCAGAACTACTGTTCAAATGTTACCGATTCCCATGCAAACTGGTACTGTAGATGTAAAATAAATAAAAACTAATACAGTGTACTTCTAGACTGCCTTCTATTTAGAGATCTCAAAGCATTTTACAAATATTAATTAATTAAGCTTCACTGCAAGGTATTGTAGCTTATTATCCTCATTTTCTTACTTTTGTTTGTATTATAGCAGTCCCTAGAGGTCCCAACTGAGATCAGAACCCCATTTGACTATGTGCTGTTCATACACATAGTAACAGGGAGTCCATGTCCCCAAGAGCTTACAGTCTAAAGAGACAAGAAGAGAAAAGAAGCATTACTATTTCCCATTTTGCAGAAGCACAGAGAGAGTAAATGACTTGCTCAAGGTCACAGAAAAATCTAATCAGATCTCGAATCCAGGGTCTGAACCACAAAAGCCACTATGATTAAGTAACCCGTCCAAAATCAGACAGAAAAATCTACGTCAGAGCTGGGTATTGAACCCAGATCTCTTGCATCCTGATCTAATACCTGAAACAAAAGAGAGATAGTGATGAAATCACTGGCTTAAGGTCATGTAAGAAGTTTCTAGAGTCCGGCACAGAACCCAAGTCTCCTGGCTCTTGGTCTGATGCCTTAACTACCGTGTAACTCCAAATTTGCTGTGAATTCCCCATTAGTATTGGTATATAAACATTATTTCCTTTCATTACCTTATGCTAATGAGTAGCTTTCATTTCTATACATCACAGAGCCGACATTAACACCAACTATAGAACTTCAATTCAAAGGAGCTATTCTTGTATATTACAATGTTCTCAGAAAATACCATTCCTATTGACCTGAAATATCCTTGAGAAATATAAGATGTGTTACGACCTTCTCCATGAAATTTGGCTGGGTCTCATCAGTGTCCACTGACAATCTGAAGCTACACTTTAACATCTGTGAGGAATAAGTGTTTTGCCAAGCTTGCTGTTGATCTGACAGTTCACCAGATCTCTATGTGCTTTATTTTCATTCCGCTGATTTTTGTTTCATTTGAATTTACATTTTAGTCTCCCAGCCGGTCCTGCTAATACTGTAAGCACCAAAGGAGCACGCCTTTGTATAAACTAAACTTGTCCACACATCACAGAGTGCACAGAAACAGTACCCTTACCTTGAAAAAATTATCAGAGATACACATTTCTTGTTGTCTCAATCCTGGAATTCAGAACTGTTGCTTTATTTGCCTGCCAGTGCCAATTAAGATTTTTATCATTATTCGCTTTATACCCACTGACATGCCATGCATCTTCCCTTTCACTGAAATGTTGTGGAACCTTAGACAAGTCACTTCTCAACCCCAAGCCTCAGTTTCTCCTCCCACCATTTGTCTTGCTATTTTGACTGTGATTTTTCGAAGCATGGACTGCCTCCTTACTATATGTTTGTACAGTGCCTATGGTTGTACAATGGGGCCTTGATCTCAGTTGGAGGTTCTAGATGCTAGCATAATATAGATGATAAATAAATAATAATAATTGGGGGAGCACAGAGACTGCACCCAGTCCTACATAATCCTCTAGGAGACAGGCAGCAAGTATTCAAGGTGACTGGATGGCATGGAGAGGAGGTGCGCCCTTGGCTCCACCCCAGCACCAGCACAGAGAAGGGAGAATGCTGCACCCATAGTAGGAAAGCAGACTTCCCCCCCATTACTCCCACCCCCTCCACACACACACATACACACTGTTTACCCTCTGTGGTGGTGCAGTTCTGCACTGCACCTTCCTCTGGGTTGTGCCTAAATGTCATGATCTAGCCCCAAGTAGAGGGGAGAGCCTTGATTAATATTAGTAATGAGCCCATTCTAGACATGTTTCATTTCAGGGGAGGTGTAGTGAGGCAGCTGGGACATTAAATCATAAAAATGCAGAATATTTAAGACATTTTTCCCTAATTAAATCAGTGATGTAGCTGGAATGAAATACAACCCAGCTTTCAAACATTTTCCTATTTAGTTCAATTTGCTCATAGACTGATAGCTAAACTAAAACCAGATTTTACCTCTGTTCCCATATATGGGGAAAATAGAGATGACCAAGGTCCCATGGAACTTGGTTTAGAAGTTCTCTGTTTTTTTCTCATTAACTCCAGAACAAACATAAAAAGCACTTATTAAAATAGTCCATGAGCTGTTTCCAATATACAATGCCAGAGGTCTGCAGTGTATGAGATGAGCTGGTGATCTCAGCCCACTTTCTAGTGGACAGGTGTTCATGTTGTAATTGGCACATTTGTTGGTAATCACGGCAGAGGGTCTGGAGCATGAATTACTCCTGGACACAGTCCTCCCCAATAGAGTGGAGGCTTCATTAACTGATGGGCCTAGGGTCTTGGGCACTGGGTATAGTTATTTTGGGGAGCAGAACTGATTTGGAGGGGCAACCAGGAAGGTATGCTGCAGCAATGTGGGAAGATGGCAGGAAGATGGACCAAGAGGAGAAGATGGCTAGCCACCATGTGTCTGGAACCTGCAGACGTACCAAGTGGTCTCTGGGAGGAACTACAGCAGAAGAACAGCATGTTAGCTGGTATGGGAAAGCGGGTGAGTTAAGGATTCTATCAGTGGGAGAGAAAGAGAGATAGACAGACAAGATGAAATTCTGACCCACTAAAGCAAATTGCAGAACTCCTATTGACATCAACAGGGCCAGAATTTCACTAGTAGAACTAGCTAAGGAAAACCAATGCTGTGAAAAGGGAGCACTGGTAACCATTCAATATTAAAATAGTCTCAGTGCAACTCTTCAGTGAAATTGCAGGATTAAAGGGTTATGGACATGGGATGCATAGGTTGCCTGTGGGTTAATCCAATTCTGATTGAGGCATATTGACAGATAGCATGGATAAGCTTGCACGGCCAATTGCTTTTCCTGTTCCGTGCATAAGAAGAGATCTTTAGTCTCCAGGCCTATCAATCTGTCATCTTTCACAAGCATTCATTTCATTTTAATACCCTTTTTTAAAAAGGTTTGGTTTTGGTGAACATCCCAGAGTTCAGATGCTTCTCCAAAGCATAGAGGACTTTATTCCAAGCTCTTCATTCTGAAAATTACTTTGGAAATTTCACAAGAAAAATCTTTTCCTTCTCAAATTTCCAGAACATTCAGGTTTCATCCAGGTCAGAAATACAACACAAATGGCCTTTTCTGCTTCCAGCGCTCATCCAATACTAGGAGCGAAGAGGAAATCAACAAACAAATAAACTGACAGAAAAAGTGAACTGTGCTTTTCAAAATAATTTTTTTTTCAGTTTTTGACAAGGGATCAGGCCAGTTCTTTTTAAATCTACACATTCCCTATTACTCGCATTCAACAATGAAATGCTATAGATATTTCTGAATAAAGAACTAAACTTCAAAATGCTGCTGAGGCCCTTGTCTCCCACTTCCCCAGGGATGAGGGCAAAACCCAGTAAACTGAGCAGGACTTAGTTATATCCAGTAGGCGGGAGGGAAGGATATGGCCCCCTGCTTTTCCTTTAGTCCAGTTAGCTCCTCCAGTGGATATAACAATGAAACAAACCTAGAATGTCCTTCTTATATTTCTCTTGCATTCAGAGTTTCTTTTACCACAACATTAAGGGCTCTATTCTTTACCCTCAGAAGTCAATGGAAAAGGTCTCATTGACTTCAGTGGGCGTAGGTTCAGGCCCTAAGGCAGTTGTGCTTCCTAATGGCCAAATCCTGCAAGACACCATGCACCCTCGACTCCCATCTATTTCAGTGGGAGTTGTGGGTGTTCAGCCTCTCCTGGGAGTTGTTTTGCAACTTGCAAGATAGGGCCTATCGATTTCTATACCTCATGGTTTGCTTGGCACTTTCTAGTAGAGACAGAATTTCCATCAGCCAAGGAATGCAATAAACACATGGAGAGAAAGAGATTTGTGAGTAGAATCATTTAGAAATCAAAGGTTTATAATATACCATTTAAAGTATTTTGTGGATTAAATGACTGAATAATCATCAAAGATGAGAGATTAATGGTAACCTGGTCCAAAGCCCTGCATTTATGCATAGGCCAAGTAAAATGGTAGACAGGTGCACTGTAGCTTAGAATTAATAGAGGACGTCTGTTTGTATTGCTGCCTGTCCCTCACTTTTCAGCCCCATTAAGGTTATTATGAATGTTGTTTTGTAAAAAGAAAAAATATTTCCCAGACTCAATGGCAAATATATTTTATCTTTAATATTTATCCACCCCCCTCCCCCATCAATTATACTTCTTGGCAGCACTATAAAACAATGCAGGGAGAAAAATCTAAATCTGCTCTCAGCAGAGCTCCATAAAAATTACTTTCATCCTTTCGTTAAGGAAATCCAGATAGGCCACTGAAAAACAGCTCCCTTTTTGTAATGTTAACAATCACTGCAGATTTTTTTTTCTTCTTCCAAGAATTACAAGAATTTTATTTTCACTCTCATCTGTTTTTCCAGTGTAATTTTATCATAAATTGCAAGAACAGCATATAAAACAACTGTAAATCATTTATTAAATAAAAGAAATATTGTTCTCTACCTCAAGATGTGCTTCTGGAACTCCCAAAAATTCTCCACCACCAAATAAGGATGAGTTGATTCCTTTCATACGGTAATTGCCATGCAACACCTTTTGTTATGATGTTTGTTCAACAGCAAAAGGCAGGAGCTGCATAAGCAACCTGCCTGCTTCTTAGGTTTATGAAGTAATAAAGAGAAGAATGCAAAGGGTGGTCTTGGTGCAAATTTAAGATGTAGCTTGTATGGGTATCAAACCTGGGGCTATGGAGTCATCACATGCCAATCTTCCACCAGGCCACTCACAGGTAGCAGCTGGGACAAGCCCAACTGCCAACCCCTATGAGCAGATTGGGAGAGTTCCAAGGCTCCTGATTGGGCCACAGCCCCTATTTAAGATAGAGGAGGAAACAGGAAGTTGTCTGTACAACTGGGCTCTACCCTGCCATGGACTGCTGGTCTGGTGTTTATCTGTTCCTGCCTTCAGATCCTGATTCTTGATCCCTGCCCTCCATTTTATCTCTTGCTTCTGACCTCTTGTGTTCCAGCCTGGCCTGATTCCTGCTAATTGGCTCCTGGCCCCTGGGCCAGGCCACCCATGCCTTGACCCTGACAGTCAGATTATTTTTCCAAATATCAAGGTGCTATCTGATATAGCAGAAATCTACAACTATGCACAACACCAAATACAATTAGCAAGTAAAGATTAAATGTAATAGGGATAAAGACACTTTAAGTTAAGCCTCAAGCAGTAGAACGTATTGAAATATCAATGTTGTAAGGTTTCAGAGTAGCAGCTGTGTTAGTCTGTATTCGCAAAAAGAAACAACCTTTTTGCAAATGTTGTAAGGAAGATTTACACGCGCAGGAGTGGATAATAGAAAGAATTGGTAGTGAACTTCAAAGACTTTCACTTTTATGTCATCTGCCCAAATGTTTCCCAATGACTGGAAGCACTTGCTATGTGATAGCCGTTCACTGGAGTATGTAAAATAAAACTGTGGTCAAAGTCTAACTCCTAATGGACAAGTATCAACAACATGCAGTAGGCACTAATTGAGCCCTCATTGGTAGCCTTAAGAGAGAGATTGAAGACTGAATAGCCACAAAGAGTAAGGCCTTGTCTACATAGAGATACATACTTTTAACTAAAAGTGTGAATTTTTTAAACAAGTTTAGGTAAATCAATGCGAAAGGTTGTGTGAACACTCTAATTTTGCTTTAAATCAGACTTATTCAGTTTAGCTTAAGTTAGTTAAGAAGAAGGTTTAAGCTAAAATGGAATCAGACACTCAAACTGAAATTCAGTGAAGTTCTATGACTTGTGTTATACAAGAGGTCAGACTAGAAGATCATAACAGTCCCTTCTGGCTTTATAGTATATGAATTATGAAATCGAGTGCCCACGCAAGAGTTTGCAGGAGTTTCACTAAATCCAGTTTATTTAAACCAGTGTACATTTGTGTGTAGACAAGGCCTAAATTATCCCCTCACCCATAAGGCGACTTCCCTGGGTCAGAGATTTTAAACATGTTAGTGAGGAAGCTTGCCCTGCCTTTCCCCGTGCCAAACCTCGTCTTTGGATAAGCAGAGAACTTCCCACGCCAGGGCTCTGTTCAGCACTTCCTTGAGCATTATTAATAACAGAAACTGTAAAATGTTACCACATTCCCTCACTATTTAAGATTCAGATTTCTCTTGCCTGCATATAACTTTCTCAAAATGTCACCCTTTGGGGTTAAATTTTCTAGGCTCACTCTCATCCTGAAGGTGAATTCTGCAGCTGGGAATAAAGGTCACACAAATTATTTTCCTGTTTTGGTCCAAATGTCAACAAAAATATTCATCAAATAGTAAATATGTGATACTCCTGATTTAAAGTAGATTTTAGGAATTCATTCTGTAACTGATACCTTGACTTTTAATGAGATCTCAGAAACACAGTGGATTCCATTCCAAATTGAAGCATTATAAAAAAAAATAAATTTCAGGGCATCAAGTTACACTGTGACTATTTTGTATTTTTACTAGAAAATACATGAGGAGGGATGAAAGGAAGGACAAAGACAGGTGGGGGAGCACCAAGAGATGATACTGGTCAGAAGATCAGCAGTGCTCACAGTGCACCAGCTGCCCAGACATTGTTAAGGTTGTTTTTTTCTTTTTGTAGGCATCACTGCAGGGGAGAGTTCTGAAGAGGCATGTGTACAAGGACAGTGAGGTGGTGGATATTTGTAGGGAGCTCCTCCCACAAATCAGAAGGTGGCCTGGGAGAAAGCACAAAGGTGCTTGATGGAAAATTTTACAGGTTGGTATAATCTGCAGAAGAAAGTGTTAAATGGAAAAATCACTCTCTGTGTGTCCTTAGTTCATCCTGCGTGACATTCACCATGTGCAGAGGCCTAGCTAATGGTCTTTCACTGCATTTAACCCTTATATTGGGGTATATGGAGCAAGCAGTGCAGCTGTGACTGCAAGAGTGCTGTTGTACCCTCCACGTGATGCAAAGAGGGGTCACAGCATTGGCTCTCGTTGTCCATTGTAAGAGTACTAACAGGGCTGAGCTGTGGAGTGGCCAGGGAAAGGGCCTCAGGATCCATATCTACTGGGATTCAGTGGCTCCCCATCCCCAACACACTACACAAGTGGTGCAGAGAAAGGGCTGGAGCATCCAGGCCAGCACATAATCTGGTGTACTACGCTAGCCCTGGGCTAGGGGAGAGGTGCATTTTACCTCCAGTCCCTTTCTTCACCACTCTAAGAGCCTGATTACTTGGGCTTTCTATAGCTGAAATGATTTTCACTTGCTATGAGCAGTAAAGATTGCTGTGCAATGAAACTCTGAGATTGCTAGCAGCAAGTTACCGCTCTACCCACTGAATCATGCAAATTGGCTTTATGGACTGTGGAAGCTGATCCTTGATATCATTCCACCTCACACATAGAACAGCATTTTGTAAAGCAGAAATGCCAAGCTAAATGGCCAGCCTCTGCAGCCACCTTTTGTTTTACACACCTCCATTCTTTCCACCATTTTTAGGACAAAGTCCTGCTCTCTGGCCCACACTGTGCCTCATTAATTTATATTCTTTATTTGATCCTGGGATAAAGCTTCCACTGATGTCAATGGGATGTGTGGGAGGGGTTAAAGGCCCTGGTTCAGCAACGTACATAAGCAGGTACCTAACTTTAAATGCAAATCCCAGGTGCTCGAACCACTGGACCATCCTTTCTGTCTTAAGCCATACGTTGAAGTCTCTGGCTGAATTGGCCCAAGTACACAACATGCCATTGCCATCCCCATAGCAAATCTGAAAGGAGGATTTTGTCCTAATTTTCATGAACACCACCACCTTCCAAACAAGTGTGTTGCTGAGAGAGGGGGAAGAGGTCAGAGAGAAAAAGGATGATGGGGGCGTTGACTAAAACCAACCTACAACATTATTATTCCAGCATGAAATGTTTACAGAATTAAATGTGGGATTCCAAAAAACCCCCAGCCTTCTAATGCAGTTTCATGTTACCTCCAAGAGTTTTGATTTCACTTATGAGCCTTCCCGAATGAAAGTCCTGGCCATGGGCCTGCCTCAAAAATACATTTTTTTCTTAGAGTGGGTTTGCCAGTTGTCAATGCCACTTCCTTGCTAGCCAGCAAAATATGTTCATATGGCTGGCAATTACCATTCTTTTCTCTACTGGTAAGGGGCATGACTTCACTCTTCGACCTAAGATCCCTGGATCCTTTCCTTATTGCATATTCTAGTCAATTTAATTAACCCTTTAAAAGAACCAAGCAGGTATTTTTAGTGAGTTTAAGTGGTTCCATCTGAGAACATTGTGCAGGCACAGGAGTATGTTTTACACATTGATTTACATAGTGGGGATGTCAATTGCGTGGGTTTATTAGACACTCAGCTGCTGCACACCAGGGATTCGTAAACACTGGTTACAGTCAATATTAGGGTTGCAAACTTTCTAATGGCACAAAACTGAACATCCTTGCCCCGCCTCCTGCCCCGCCCCTTCCCCGAGGCCCTGCTCCTACCCCTTCTCTGAGGCCATGCCCCAACTCACTCCAGCCCCCCTCCCTCCATTGCTCGCTCTCCCCCACCCTCACCCACTTTCACTGGGCTGGGACAGGGGTGCGGGAGGGGGTGAGGGCTCCAGCTGGGGGTGCAGGCTCCAGAGTGTGACAAGAAATGAGGGGTTCAGGGTGCAGGAGGGGGCTCCGGGCTGGGGCACAGGGTTGAGGTGCAGGAGGGGCTGAGTGCTCTGGCTGGGGGTGCGGGCTCTGGGATGGGGATGGTGATCAGGGGTTTGGGTTGCAGGAAGGGGCTCTGGGCTAGGGCTGAGGGGTTTGGAGTGGGGGAGCAGGCTCAGGGCTGGGGCAGGGAGTCAGGGTGTGGAATGGGGGTGTGGGCTTCGGCTAGGAGTGTGGGCTCTTGGGTGGGGCCAGGGATGCGGGGCTTGGGGTGCAGGAGGGGGCTTTGGGTTGGGGCCATGGGGTTTGAAGTGTGGGAGGGGGCTCAGGGCTGGGGCGGGGGGTTGGAGTGCAGGACGGGGGGTGGGGTGCGGACTCCAGGAGGTAGTATGGGGGCAGAAGGGGACTCAGGGATGGGGAAGGGGGTTGGGGTGCAGGAGGCAGTGCAGGGTGTGAACTCCAGGAGGGGGCTCAGGGCTGGTTAGGGGTGCTGGAGGGGTTGCAGGATGCAGTCTCTGGGAGGGAGTTTGGGTGTGGAAGGAGATTCCGACCTGGGCAAGGGGCTTGGGGTGTGGGCTCCGGCCAGGCGGCACTTACCACAGGTGGCTCACAGTTGGCGGCACGGTGGGGCTAAGGTAGGCATGACCAGCCCCTAGGCAGAGACACAGCCAGGTGGCTCTGCGCAGTGCGCGCTGCCCGCCCCTGCAGGTGCCGCCCCCACAGCTCCCATTGGCCACACTTCCTGGCCAATGGGAGCTGCGGAGCCCATGCTGGGGGGCAGGGGCAGCACATATAGCTTCCCTGATCGCCGCTGCACCTAGAGCCAGACAAGCCAGCTGCTTCCAGGGAGCTGTGCGGAGCCAGGGCAGGCAGGGAGCCTGCCTTAGCCCGGCTGCACCACCAACTGGACTTTTAACATCCCTGTCGGCAGTGCTGACCAGAGCCACCAGGGTCCCTTTTAAACTGGGTTTTCCAGTCGAAAAACGGATGCCTGGAAACCCTAGTCAATATTCATATAAAACAAAAGCTCTTGGGGCCTGATCCAAAGCCTATTGAAGTCAAAGGGAGTCTTTCCACTGACTTCAACAGACTTTGCAGCAGGCCCTTATGGCCAAAATTCCTTTTCGAAGCTTGTTCTCAACCTCACCATGATGGGAGGAGCTATTTCTCAAGCGTACCCAACCCTACACTACAGGCCTGCAAAGGAGTAGAGAATCTGCCGCCTCTCCGAGCAGGGGTTAAAGAAAACCTGTGGGTTCAGCTAGCCTCACCCCTCTATACCTGCAGCCAATGCCAGGCTTGGAGGGGGGAGGAAAGAAGGGAGCCTGGCTCAGTCAGGGGCTGACTGTCGAGAAGGAAGGAACTCACGGTTTGCCTGCCTGAAGGGACAGAGCAGTGACCTGCCAGCTAGGGTTGCCAGGCATCCGGTTTTCGACCAGAGCGGCCAGTTGAAAAGGGACCCTGGCGGCAGTGCCGACAGGGCCGTTAAAAGTCTGGTTGATTCCTCAAGGAATCAATTCTGAAGCACTTAGAGGAGAGGAAAGTGATCAGGAACAGTCAGCATGGATTCACCAAGGGCAAGTCATGCCTGACTAATCTAATTGCCTTCTATGACGAGATAACTGGTTCTGTGGATGAAGGGAAAGCAGTGGACGTGTTGTTCCTTGACTTTAGCAAGGCTTTTGACACTGTCTCCCACAGTATTCTTGCCAGCAAGTTAAAGAAGTATGGGCTGGATGAATGGACTATAAGGTGGATAGAAAGCTGGCTAGATTGTCGGGCTCAACGAGTAGTGATCAATGGCTTCATGTCTAGTTGGCAGCCGGTATCAAGTGGAGTGCCCCAAGGGTCGGTCCTGGGGCCGGTTTTATTCAATATCTTCATAAATGATCTGGAGGATGGTGTGGATTGCACCCTCAGCAAGTTTGCAGATGATACTAAACTGGGAGGAGAGGTAAATACACTGGAGGGTAGGGATAGGATACAGAGGGACCTAGACAAATTGGAGGATTGGGCCAAAAGAAATCTGATGAGGTTCAACAAGAACAAGTGCAGAGTCCTGCACTTAGGATGGAAGAATCCAATGCACCGCTACAGACTAGGGACCAAATGGCTCGGCAGCAGTTCTGAAGAAAAGGACCTAGGGGTTACAGTGGACGAGAAGCTGGATATGAGTCAACGGTGTGCCCTTGTTGCCAAGAAGGCCAATGGCATTTTGGAATGTATAAGTAGGGGCAATGCCAGCAGATTGAGGGATGTGATCGTTCCCCTCTATTCGACATTGGTGAGGCCTCATCTGGAGTACTGTGTCCAGTTTTGGGCCCCGCACTACAAGAAGGATGTGGAAAAATTGGAAAGAGTCCAGCGGAGGGCAACAAAAATGATTAGGGGACTGGAACACATGAGTTATGAGGAGAGGCTGAGGGAACTGGGGATGTTTAGTCTACGGAAGAGAAGAATGAGGGGGGATTTGATAGCTGCTTTCAACTACCTGAAAGGGGGTTCCAAAGAGGATGGCTCTAGACTGTTCTCAGTGGTAGCAGATGACGGAACAAGGAGTAATGGTCTCAAGTTGCAGTGGGGGAGATTTAGGTTGGATATTAGGAAAAACTCTTTCACTAGAAGGGTGGTGAAGCACTGGAATGCGTTACCTAGGGAGGTGGTGGAATCTCCTTCCTTAGAAGTTTTTAAGGTCAGGCTTGACAAAGCCCTGGCTGGGATGATTTAATTGGTGATCGGTCCTGCTTTGAGCAGGGGGTTGTACTAGCTGACCTCCTGAGGTCCCTTCCAAACCTGATATTCTATGATTCTATGACTCTGTGGTGGCGCAGCAGGGGCCCAGGGCTAAGGCAGGCTCCTTTCATGCCCTAGCTCCGCCTGTGGCCCTTAGGCACATGGGCGGCCAGGGGGACTTCACACGCTGCTCCCGCCCCAAGTACCAGCTCCACAGCTCTCATTGGCTGGGAACTGCACCAATGGGAGCTGTGGAGGCAGCACCTGTGGATGCGAGGGCAGCACGCAGAGCATCCCTGGCCGCCCATGTGCCTATGAGCTGCAGAGACCTGGTGACCGCTTCCTGGGAGCCGTGGTAAGCACCACCAGGTCCCCAAACCCCCTCCCACACCCCAACCCCCTACCCCAGCCCAGAGTCCCATCCCACACCCAAACTTCCTGCTGGACCCCACACACCCTCAACCCCCTACCCAAGCCCTGAGCCCTCTCCTACACCCCAAGCCCCTCACCCCCGGCCCACCCCAGAGCCCACACCCCAGCTAGAGCCCTGATCCCCCCTCCCACATGCCAAACCCCTGCCCCAGTGAGTGAGGATGGGGGAGAGCAAGCGAGGGAGGGAGGGGGGATGGAGCAAGTGGGGGTGGGGCCTCGGGGAAGCGGTGGGGCAAGAATGTTCATTTTTGTGTCCTTAGAAAGTTGGCAACCCTACTGCAGCCAGTGCAATCACTGGAGGTAAGTAAGCCTTCCCTGTGAAAAGAGGATCCTGCAGATAAGCCTCCCCTTTACCAAGAGGAGAATGCAGATTAAGGTTAAAAATTCCCAACTTGTGTGCCTAGAAGTATAGCATCTAAAACCGTATGTTGGCACCTCAGCACCCCTAAAAAGGTCAAAGTGACAAGCCCATGGTCATACAAGAAGTCTGTAGCACAATCAGGTAGTTCTACGCCTCAACCACAAGACCATCCTTTGTTCCTAGGATAACAGGATTATGTCTTTCCCTGTCTCAGGGAAGCATGATCTCCCATTTCTGTCACCAAATAGGACTCATGTTATACTCCAAAATAGCATTCAGGTAAAGACTAAAGACTCTGATCTCAATTACACCAGTAGAAATCCAGTGTCACTCCTTTGCCCAAGTTAATGGAGTTACCCAGATTTACACAAGTGTAAATGAGATCAGAATCTGGTCCAAAATATATGGCTGAAGGCTCCCACCCCAAACACAATTCTGAAGGTGCGATGGCTCAACCTGTCTATATCAGAAAATGTGGACAAGCTGCGTAAAGGTTACATTTCCTTGTCAAGTACATTTACTTCAAAAACATACTGCAGCGTAGCCCAGGATTCAGGCACATCCTACAAAAACATGCAGCAGAACTCCGATATTGAACTTCAGCCCAGTTTTAACTGACTGCCAGCTCTCAGCCACTTCCTAAAACTACAGATAGCCAATACCAATGTTGTAATTTCTAAATGTGTACTTTGCTCAGCTGGAGACCAGATACTGAGGGTTTCGGCTTGCCTTCTGAAATATAAACATGACATTTCAGCTGCCCACAACAGACCCCCACCTTAGACACCTTCCTGAAGGAAAAAAATAGTTAATGTGGGTGGCAGGCAGGCAGTCGCCTATTAAGATGATAACACTGAAGTATAAACAATCCAGCCTTTTCATCATGCATTGACAAATAATTTACAGTGCTCCTGGTAAAATCCCTTAGAAACCTCTTCAGATGTGTTTGAAATTAAGACATTAGCAACAAGTTAGATTGATATTTATAATTAATGTCACCACAATCATTGGTTCAATGTAGTTAGTTATGTATCTGTATGGCAATATTTAACAGCAAAATGGCTTTCACTGCACAACAGTTCCCAAAAAGTTTGTACAGGAGTCTACAAAATTTAGAAGCAGCAGTCCAGGGGAAAGAGAAACACTTGTGCACTGAAATTCAGGTGAACGTTGAAAGTGTCTCCATACACATGACCCACAGCCATTTTGTCTGCTTGGCCTACTTGCATGTTGGTGGACAACAGTGACTTTGATAACATTTCTGGGCGTGCTACAGTCTCAGACTGTGATGATGGGTTCACAAGTTAACATGGGGTTGATGACTGTTCCTTTTTAACCTACTCATCTCCCTACTTTTGAGGTTCCACATTCTAGTATACTGACTGCTGCCTCTCCCTCTGTGCTCCAAGAATCCCATAGCAATTAATACTGACTGTTTACTTGCTCAGAGGAGGAGATCAGTGATCCTTCCATGCACGTGCGAGGGCAAATCCCTATGCAGAAGCTGCATGAGTCAATGATGAATAGAGCCACACCAAGTTTTGGAGAATGAGAGTCTTGATTGACATGCCCCTGTGCAGCATACCAATTCTGTTTGTTTTAGAGCTGGTTCAAAACGTTGAGATTTTTTCCATGAAAAATTTAATACCATTTTTGAGTAGCTCTCTTTGTGTGTGTGTATACATATGTGTATGCTATTACTCTCCAGTGGCTGACCTATAGAGAGGCTACTACTAATACCAGCTAGGAGCTCTCTCCATAAGTTCAGTGGTAGAGGCCTCAGTATTTAAACTGAAGGACTTGCGGTCAAGCCCAGCTCCTCAGAGGTGTGTGGGATTTATTCAGTAGTTTTATCTATGGTCTATGTGTTCATTACACCATCGTCTGCACATACAACTTGCGGAATATTTAAACCGTCCCAAATTATATTTAAACCATCCCAAATTATCTTCAAATTATCTGACACAACATCACGTTGCAACAAGCTGCAATGTCTGCATCATCACATCATCACACTATGACACAAACATCACCGGAGTGACACAAGGACTTTGTCCCAGAGGTAATCCTATTGATGACGCAGGCTCCAAACTTCCGTATCCCTTCACCCCCCCCATCTCTACGTCTAATGCTCCCATCTGCACTAAACTAGCATTTACTGTTGCAATACTGATTGGTGCTTTAGGGCAACAAGTAATAGGAAAGAGCTTTAATGAAAGTTAGATTAAGTTTAAGCTAATGTACTTCATGGGAGACCAACTGAATTTCTGCAGGATGGAGAATGGTTTGACAAAAGGGAGAGGATCTATAAAACAGCAAGAATCCCCAAAGGTGAGAGAGAGCCATATGCAACAGGTGAAATAGCCTGGAGAAGAAAAGCAGAAGCTAGAGGAAGAGTAGATGAGAATTTGGCATCAGAGAACAGGGCTGTAGATACAGAGGCAGGGTATAATAACTAGAGCTGGATCTTCATCCACACAGAAGCCAAGAGAGTACTTTCCCTTGGAAAAAATAAATTGAGAAGGGTGAAGGTAGATGGAAAACCATGATTATTATAAAATGTTTCACAGAACAAGGCTCAAATTTTCTCCCCTATGCAAAGCCTGAGTGAATGAATTCAGCAAAGGGAAGAGCCAAAGGAACGGAAGAGAACAGAAGCCTACGATCCAATGGCAGGAAGCTGAAGCTAAACAAATTCAGACTGGAAATAAGATACACATTTTTAACATGAGAGTAATTAACCATTGTAACAATTTACCAAGGGTGGTGGAGTCTCCATCACAGGTGATTTTTAATTCAAGATGGGATGTTTTTCTAAGAGATACGCTTTAGGAATTATTTGGGGGACGTTCCATGGCCTGTGTTACACAGGAGGTCGGACTGCATGCTCACAATGGTCCCTTCTGGCCTTGGCATCTACAAATCTCCTGCCCAGGTAGTAAAACAGGAGTGGAGCCATCTCATGGTTGCAGTAGCCTCTGCAACTGCTCTGCTACTTGGGAGAGAGGTAGGAGGTGGCCTGCAAATCCACATAGGGATGGAGCTACTGACTATACCTCTTTACCTTTCCTGGCCTATCCCTCCTTCCCTGCCAAACTCCCTTTTAGGCTGACGCCCCCGTGCAGCATAGCTCTACAGGATCACAGACTCCCTTGCCCTGAGCAGGGTCTCTGCATCCTGCTCCTGTAGCCATGGCACAATGGAACCGCACTTGGAGCTGTACATGCCCACAGAGCCAGTTCTTCATTCTGTCTGTTAACAGAGATGGAAAAATGGAGTGAACATGTTTGGACATGGAATTTAGAGCTACCATCTGGTTAATTATATAGTGAATATATAGGACTCTGCTTGCTGACTTAGATACAAAAGTCTGGGCATTTCAATAAATAGACCTACTTCCCTAGCATGGCAGGAGCTAGGAATGATGAGAAACAAGTCCAATGACTTCATGTGTGGCATTTACAATAAGGAAAACTCAGTGCCACACATGAAGTACAGTAAAAGTAATAGAAACAGCAAAATAGCTCTTGGTTTCCTTATTTAAACAGTTCGACTATAGCTGGAAGTCCCTTCCTGCCAAAGCAAGCGAACCACAATCACTCCTCCTCTGAACATTTTCACCTAGTTTGTCTTGTACAAAAAAGGAGTTTCTTGCTATTGGTAAATCAATTTTTAGAAGCACACGTGTGTTTTTAGAGGGGCTGTTGAATTACGGAAACAAGAGCTACACCTGATGAATTATACTGAAGACAAATAAAAGCCCTTTGTGTATTTTGATTGAAATGAATGCTAAAAATACACCAATGCTTGCAGCTGTTTAATTTGCTGTAGCGGTGATTCCAGTTTTGTACTTTTAATTGCTATTGTACAAAATTCTTTGATTGCACTTGGTGAAATTAAGTTTTTCCCTGTTTAATGATTAAACCTGGGAAAAACTGAACTATGTTCTATTTAAAAATGTAAATTATTGTCTGTGCTTAAAAGCATAAGTAAATCTTTGCAGATATTTGTCACAAGCCCTCTTCCCTCTAACTGATGCACTTTTTAAAACCAATAATTCAACATGGTTTGTGGTACACTGCCTTTCTAGATGAGAGCACAGCTCCCAGTGCAATCAATGAACATTTATGCACATGTATCTGAGTGTAAAATGTGTGTCTCGAACAGCAGCATCTACATTTTCAGAGGTTTCAGCTAGCCTCCAGTTGCGTGCACACAGTGCGGAGTCTTTGCACTCTGACTTGGGCATGCATACAATAGAAGTTACATGCACAAAACTTGCTTGCACTCCATCTATGCATGCAAATTAATTTTGCATGTGTAAATTCTGTAATTTGTGTCACAAATGGAGGCCATGTTTGGAAAAGGAGTGCCTTCAATGTGCACTCAGTGCTCAGTACCTTTTAAATTTTAAAACATGTACACTATAATAAGTCCATTTTTCTTATTTCCCTACTGCTTACACAATTGCACTGCATTAATATTACATTGCAAGAAGGCTGTAAATTTAAGATTATAGACTTCCTCTATTTGTGACATATCTGTTTTGTAAACAACTGGGATAATCAGACTGATCCTTCACATTATCTGTGGAAACCTGGTGTTTCTCCACAGACAGTAATATTTACTTAAGCAATGCCACTTTTTAGCTAAAAGAGATATGAGGATCACATTTTGTTTTGAAGCAAGTGCAGGCCATGCACAGGAAGGATAGTTCAATAGTTACGGCACCAGGCTATGACTTGGGACAGCCTGGTTCACTTCCTTGCCCTGCCACAGACTTCCCTGGAGCCTTAGGCAAATCGGTGCTTTAGTTCCCCATCTGTAAAATGGGGATAATAGTATTTCACTACCTCACAGGAATAAGAGGGTAAATAGATTACAGATTATGAGATGCTCCGATACAACATTGATGAGTGTTGTATGATAAATGTTAGAGGGACAACAATAGTAACTATAAGATTCAATTTAACCCTTCATCCATTTTTTAGGAGAGTAGGCAAAAAACCACAATTTTCAGCATACTTGTTTTTTTAAATGGCTGAAGACATTGATTACAAAAACAATTCACCTCTGAGTTGAAACCAAGCATCAAAGATCTCCCAAAAGGAGATTTTTTTCCCCAGAAAGCTCTGAGCAAACAAAAATAAGGAGTAGGGATAGACATGTGTACAGAATCTCAAGAACAGTTTGCCAACATGAATAATATACGAAATACAGCAGAGAACTTAATACCATGTCTTCAGGTCATCACACAACTTTACTGCACCACCAGATCTTTGGGAATTGTGCATGCAGCTGGATATGACCCAAATAACTTATCTGAAGACAATGCCTAAGTATATACACTCAGTATAGCTATAAGTATTCAGGCATCCCATATATTTTTTCTTATGTTGTTCCCCCTTTCCCTAGTGATTATCTTTCATGGAAGCACAAACATTCAGATAAGACAAGTCCATGAAGCATGTCTCTACATTTCTGTCCTCGGGCAAGGGGAGAGAAAGAGAGAGTAATTTCATTAAATGGTCCCTCTGATTGGTTTTACAATACTGAGTTCTCATTTTCATCCAACTCTCAAAAGTAGATCTGGGTGAAATTTTTCAACCAAAATTTTTTGCACTGGAAAATGCAGATTCGTCAGCATCAGAGCAGTTGATGAAGTCACATCAATTTTGCCAAATTGCTTCAACGCTAAAAATTAAAAAAAAACATCTTTCAACATCTTCAAAATGCCCAACTTTTTTTCCATCTGAAATTACTTTTTGTTTCAAAATGTCCTTTAATTTTACCTTTTAACACGTTAAAATGTTAAACGACCAAAATGAAACAATTTGTTTTTGATTTGGGGGCCAAAACATACCTTATTCACCCAGCACTAATCAATAGCTTTTCTTCTGTAATATTCATTCAGAACTAACGTTAAGCCCACGCTTTTTGCCAGTTCTGGATCTGCAGTTAGTAATGGGCACCATCAACCCTTGAATAGCTTCTACTGTGTTCCAGTTCAGTGAACTCAGCAACACTTAAATACCACAACATTTCACCAGAATTAACCAGTTACTTCTCTCAACACTCCCAAATAAAAATAGAGCCAAATCCCACCTCCATGTAAGTATGAAAAGTAAGAAAGGTGTGTAAGTAAGAAAGGTAAGCAGCAGGATACGGACCATGGACTTCAGGAAAGCAGACTTCGACTCCCTCAGGGAACAGATGGCCAGGATCCCCTGGGGGACTAACTTGAAGGGGAAAGGAGTCCAGGAGAGCTGGCTGTATTTCAAGGAATCCCTGTTGAGGTTACAGGGACAAACCATCCCGATGAGTCGAAAGAATAGTAAATATGGCAGGCGACCAGCTTGGCTTAATGGTGAAATCCTAGCGGATCTTAAACATAAAAAAGAAGCTTACAAGAAGTGGAAGGTTGGACATATGACCAGGGAAGAGTATAAAAATATTGCTCGGGCATGTAGGAATGTTATCAGGAGGGCCAAATCGCACCTGGAGCTGCAGCTAGCCAGAGATGTCAAGAGTAACAAGAAGGGTTTCTTCAGGTATGTTGGCAACAAGAAGAAAGCCAAGGAATGTGTGGGCCCCTTACTGAATGAGGGAGGCAACCTAGTGACAGAGGATGTGGAAAAAGCTAATGTACTCAATGCTTTTTTTGCCTCTGTTTTCACTAACAAGGTCAGCTCCCAGACTGCTGCGCTGGGCATCACAAAATGCGGAAGAGATGGCCAGCCCTCTGTGGAGATAGAGGCGGTTAGGGACTATTTAGAAAAGCTGGACGTGCACAAGTCCATGGGGCCGGACGAGTTGCATCCGAGAGTGCTGAAGGAATTGGCGGCTGTGATTGCAGAGCCACTGGCCATTATCTTTGAAAACTCGTGGCGAACCGGGGAAGTCCCGGATGACTGGAAAAAGGCTAATGTAGTGCCAATCTTTAAAAAAGGGAAGAAGGAAGATCCTGGGAACTACAGGCCAGTCAGCCTCACCTCAGTCCCTGGAAAAATCATGGAGCAGGTCCTCAAAGAATCAATCCTGAAGCACTTGCATGAGAGGAAAGTGATCAGGAACAGCCAGCATGGATTCACCAAGGGAAGGTCATGCCTGACTAATCTAATCGCCTTTTACGATGAGATTACTGGTTCTGTGGATGAAGGGAAAGCAGTGGATGTATTGTTTCTTGACTTTAGCAAAGCTTTTGACACGGTCTCCCATAGTATTCTTGTCACCAAGTTAAGGAAGTATGGGCTGGATGAATGCACTATAAGGTGGGTAGAAAGCTGGCTAGATTGTCGGGCTCAACGGGTAGTGATCAATGGCTCCATGTCTAGTTGGCAGCCGGTATCAAGTGGAGTGCCCCAAGGGTCGGTCCTGGGGCCGGTTTTATTCAATATCTTCATAAATGATCTGGAGGATGGTGTGGATTGCACTCTCAGCAAATTTGCGGATGATACTAAACTGGGAGGAGTGGTAGATACGCTGGAGGGGAGGGATAGGATACAGAAGGACCTAGACCAATTGGAAGATTGGGCCAAAAGGAATCTGATGAGGTTCAATAAGGATAAGTGCAGGGTCCTGCACTTAGGACGGAAGAACCCAATGCACAGCTACAGACTAGGGACCGAATGGCTAGGCAGCAGTTCTGCGGAAAAGGACCTAGGGGTGACAGTGGACGAGAAGCTGGATATGAGTCAGCAGTGTGCCCTTGTTGCCAAGAAGGCCAATGGCATTTTGGGATGTATAAGTAGGGGCATAGCGAGCAGATCGAGGGACGTGATCGTTCCCCTCTATTCGACATTGGTGAGGCCTCATCTGGAGTACTGTGTCCAGTTTTGGGCCCCACACTTCAAGAAGGATGTGGATAAATTGGAGAGAGTCCAGCGAAGGGCAACAAAAATGATTAGGGGACTGGAACACATGAGTTATGAGGAGAGGCTGAGGGAGCTGGGATTGTTTAGCCTGCAGAAGAGAAGAATGAGGGGGGATTTGATAGCTGCTTTCAACTACCTGAAAGGGGGTTCCAAAGAGGATGGCTCTAGACTGTTCTCAATGGTAGCAGATGACAGAACGAGGAGTAATGGTCTCAAGTTGCAGTGGGGGAGGTTTAGATTGGATATTAGGAAAAACTTTTTCACTATGAGGGTGGTGAAACACTGGAATGCGTTACCTAGGGAGGTGGTAGAATCTCCTTCCTTAGAGGTTTTTAAGGTCAGGCTTGACAAAGCCCTGGCTGGGATGATTTAACTGGGAATTGGTCCTGCTTTGAGCAGGGGGTTGGACTAGATGACCTTCTGGGGTCCCTTCCAACCCTGATATTCTATGATTCTATGATTCTATGATTCTATGTGCAACTCCCGTTAAATGTGGTGAGAATGGCACACAGGTTCTCAAGGGCAGATCTGGACCCTTCTTCATAACACGCAATAAGGGAGGGTGTGTAATGTGGTGGAGGGAGACTAGAATATTTATACAGACCAATGATCTGAGGTGTTGTCTTGTGGACTCAGCACAAGCTTGGGGGGACAAGCATCACTGGATGTCCCGCTCACAAAGATTCTGACTGGCAGAGCCTACTACATTCCCTGATTGGCCCAGATGGGCTATTTAAGGCCTGGGGGAAACACCTGGAGGTTGTCTGGACAACTAAGTGGATTCCTGCTGCAAAAAGATCCAGCCGCACACTCCTGATACCTTGCATTGCTCCTGGTCCCCTGCTCTGCTCCTCACACTTCACCTTGCCTCTGTTCCACTAACCCTATTTTAGCTGACTCACTTGGCTCCAGTCTGGTGTAGCTCATCAACCTTAACTCCAACCTGATCCTACATCCTGACACTAGTATGAACTGTTGCTTCTGGCCTTGATCCTGTAGACTAAACTCAGACAACACCCCCGGAAACCAAGCCCTGGCCTCAACCCATACCCCAAAGCATTGGTCCTGACAAACAGGTATGGTGATATTTACTTGCCCTATTTTCCAAGAATGCAGCCTTGGTCAGGGCAGTCCTTTTAGGAAAAATAATAAAGAAAAAATACTTTTTCTATGCTTTCGAGGAAATGCTGTGGAGTCACGGAATGGGGATCTTCACCGTGGTCTTGCTGGATTCTCTAGCAGCTAGGCTTTTATTTCTTTAAATATGAATTTTTCTGAACTTTCTGGTTTTAAAGAGTTTTCACATTGTAAATCAATACACTTCTATCCTGTTGAGTCTGCAGCCACAAAACTGAACCAACAGCACCACGAGAGTTGTGAACTACCCTCAATCATCTTCGGTCTTTTCTAAAATATTCCCCTCCCCCCCTTAATATTTCCCACCATTGTCACTACCAATGCAGCTTCACCAGCGGCAGCACTGTGCACATTCTTGACATTCCCTCTTTGTTCTCATATGCACCTGCTCTACTATCTGTTTATTCTTCTCGTCCCGTCATGGCCACCTCTGTTTGTCCATATCAGTTTTTCACTTGTGCTGCTTTGTTTATGTTGAGCAGGAGAGAACTGGAAGTTGGACCAAGACTAGGGAACCAGGAGGATAGTACCAGTGGATCAGGGAACAGATTTTGTTCCCATAGGCACCAAACAGGAATTCTGAATTCACATTGGTGCGAAATTCAAATTCCTCCTGACTAACTGGATGTTGTTTGTGTTCCAATGAGTACTGAAAGTCACCATCCCTGTAATTAAGTCTCAAAATTAAGAGTCCCTTAAGGCTATGTCATTGTGACACATTGGCTTTAATGTGAATCTGACATTTTTGACACAAAGCAGAAATAATAAATTGAGCCCCATCTCTTTAAAATAGAATTTGAAAACCAGAGGGGCATTTCAGAATTGGATTGGAAGATGAAAGTTGTGAAGCATAGGATTTGGGTTTTTTTCATCTGTTTTTATCAGTAATAAAGGTTTAGAATTATGCAAGCCTATCATCTTTACTGCTAGTCTTTGTGTTTATGATTCTGGCTTACACAAGTTATCCTGACCAGTCAAAATCATCAACTATGAAACATGACTGGGTGGGTTTGTTTAACTCATAACCTAAGAGTAGCATGTGTGGTAGAAGGTATGGGCTCATTTGCCAATGTGAGATATTTTTCATGCTGTCATAGTACATTTTCTGCCAGCTAATCAAGCATCCCAGGGTGGCACCTACCAGCTGCAGAGGCAGTTGATCACCTACATTCCTAGCTGGTGGGAAAGTGCCATGTAGGGAGAAGTTCAGATTCAGAGAGAAATGCAATTTTTAATAGGTAAGTTACATATTAAAAAAATACTTATGACAACATCGTAAAAGATAACATAGTATAGTGATATGGTGCATTTTAAAAACAATTCATTAAACCACATTTAAATATTCTTAGACAGCCTCTGGAAAAAAATACCAAAATGCCTGTATAAGCAAGGGGAAAGGCGATGAGAGATTCTGTACAAGCTCAATCTCCAAATACTTAAGTTGTCAGGGTTTCACAGATGTTTTTAGATCATAACATGGGTCAGAGGATAACTGGTAAGGTCAGCTGGAAAACTGGAAATGTAAACACTTTTTTTGGACCTTCATGAATGGGACCTTCAGAATGGGAACTTCAAGGTGAAAGAAAAATGAGACAACCTAACTCCATTACTCTAACCTACTGTACAAGCACTGGCTCCTGGTCCGCCAACCCTTGGGATGATCCAAAATCATTTTGCCTGTTGATTATATGAAGGTTCTTGGGAAAAGGCAACATTAAAAAGACATATATTCTAAACTGGCATGACAACTTTTCTTTTAAGGAATAATAAAGGGGAGAGAGAATTTAGGTTTTTTGAAGCAACAACTAGGGAAATTTTTTCTCTTATGACAAGTCAGCAGCACACTCTACTGGCTGTTTCCCTGAAGTTTTCTAGATTAAAAACAAAAGCTACTGCAATGCAATATATCTTTTGCTCATCCCAATGACATATTGTGAGGCATCACAGTCTAGTAGATACAAAGTGGGAGTCCAAAGACTTTGGTTGTAGTCCTGTCTCTGCCACTGACTCCTTTTATTACCTTGGGCAAATAACTTAACTTCTCTCTTTTCCTCAGGGTATGTCTCCACTGTACAGGAGAGTGTCATTGTAGCGCACGTAGCTTTTAATCTAGCTAGGATGTGTAACAATAGCAGTGGAGATGCAGTGGCACAGGCTTCAGTGGGCTAGCAACCCGAGTATGAACGCAGGCAGGTTTGTACTCAGGTGGCTAGCCTGTGCAGAAACCTAAGCTGCCACATCTACACCACTGTTGTCACTTGTGCTAGCTAAATTAAAGCATGCGTGGGTATGCCTATCTGCTACAATCACACCTTCACTTGCAGTGTAGATTCCCTCATTTTTCTTGTCTGTAAAAAATAAGAATGATACTTACCAGCCCTTGTAAAGCACTATGATATTTATAGATTAAAGGCACAGGAACTGAGTAGAATTATTATTAATATATTAAAGTTTAAAATGAGATTAAAAATCATAGACGGCAAAATTCTTCTTTCAGATCAGCACAGTGGTTCATGATGACTTTTTTCTCTCTTAGCACAAAGAACTCCAGAGAGAGAGAGAGAGAAAATATTTATCAAACTATCTATCCTTAAACTATTTCAGTTGTTCAGCTACGATTCTCTGTATAAATAATCTTTTCCCAGAAAATGTATAATTGAAGACTGTTATTTTGATGGTTTTGCATGGAGCATATAGAAAGAAGGTATAATTCACCTCCGCCAAAGGTGAATTATCCCCCATACAACAAGTCCCATGTCAGTCCCCAAAGCCAGGTTTAATTGGGACCTCAGTGATGCAGAGGCCTGATGCTGGTCCTTTGCACAGTTTCACCTCAACTAACCAGTTTAACACTTTTTTACATCCCAATACTTACTAATCTCATGCATTCAAAATAGTTTTTGAAACTAACCTCAATACTTAAATGTAGTAAATATCTCTGGAAACCATACACCGTATATCCCTCTTAAGACTCTTTCAGGTTCCCACTGAAGGACCAGTAACCTAAAAGCAATGTCATTTTTGTCACAGACCAATTTCACTGTAAGTAGCGGTTCATTATATTTGCATATTGCAATGCATTCAAATAAATTTGGGGTTTTCATGTGGTGTTCCACTATCAGAGTCAACTTACTTTCTGCTCCACTATAAACATCATGACAGGTTTCAGAGGAACAGCCGTGTTAGTCTGTATTCGCAAAAAGAAAAGGAGTACTTGTGGCACCTTAGAGACTAACCAATTTATTTGAGCATGAGCTTTCGTGAGCTGTAGCTCACGAAAGCTCATGCTCAAATAAATTGGTTAGTCTCTAAGGTGCCACAAGTACTCCTTTTCTTTTTATAAACATCATGCTCATCTAAATTCACTGAAGATGAATGCCTCTGTAATTCAAAAGGAATCTTTCTTCTTTCAAATTAAAACAACAGCCTTAAATACACATAAACTACCTCACAATTTGCAAAAAAAACACAACTTCTTATAGGGTAGGAAAAATTATGCCGGAGGAAAAAATAACTGTACAGTGAAAAATCACTGGATTCTAGAAATATTTTTTCACATGAGAAAGACAAGCTTTTAGGTAGAGACTTTCTCTATACAACCAATTTCTCTTATATAAAACTCAGCTAACAGGATTTCAGTGTATTTATCCTATGAGTAGAGACATGAGCCCAAACTCTCATGATATCTACAAAAGACGCAGTATGATTGCATGAGACTTTGAGGCTTTTTATTTTACAAAGAAAGAGACAATTCCCAAGGCTTGCTTGAAGTTATATTGGCTCTTATGGGTAGGAGTAATTGAGAGATTATATGAAGACAAATCAATACCATCTCCTCACTAGCTGGACTCTTTATAATAGTACTAAACTGAACACCTTTTTATCAATTTCAAGTTTATTTTTCTATGTTTACAATAGATTGAATTTAATGGACTGTACCAGTGAATAGAGTACCAATTCCTTTATCTGGAAACTAGGACAGTGACTGCCTCAACAAAACTATCTCAGTTTGTACAAAAGCAAACATGATCACATATGGTGTAACAAAAGAATAGACAAGTGAGATTGTCTCAGTGGACCAGTTTTAGCAAAATGGCAGCTTTTGGGCATGCTTTTCATGCTTATTTTTTTCTCAGAACTAAGGAGGAATGAAACTTACCGCCCTGGGATGAGCTAAAATCTGTCTACATTATAATTGTAATTCTTTCCAGTTATGCATTATGGCTCTGACCCAAAGCTCTTTGACGTCAATAGAAAAACTCCCATTGACTTCAGTGGCTTTGAATCAAGTCCTAAATCTGTGTAACTATTCCTTTATATCACCCTCATGCTGTCCCCCATAACCAAACTGTGGGACTACTAAGGACCAGTATGACTGCAGGCATAACTTAGAGAAGTCTCAGGGCTGCTCTAAATTGCGTTTAATAGCATCAGCTCCCAAGGAACTGACTGACAGAGAACAAATGTAACCTGCTCCTATCATCTTCCCCTCTGAAACAGCCTGACAGCAGGCCCAGGAGAGTGGTTGCGGTAAGCCATCTAGGGATTCCATTATGCCAAAGAATCCACATCCAGCAGATCATTCAGCTGGTTTACTGCCTACGTTGTGCCACTGGCAGAACACAAAGATAGTTTCTTGCCCAGAACAACTGATACAATCAGCTTAAAATTAATTTTGAAAAACAACTCTCTCCCCACTACTACATTCCCTTTCTATTGCTTATTGATGCATGTCCCAGACTCCTCATCTTCAAGATTATGAGCACTATGCTTAGTAATAAATGAATGCAAAAATTAGGCCCTTAGACAGTGAGTTCCTCAGGGCAGGGATCTGTCCATAAGACACAATGCATGCCAGTGATGTCATATAGATAATAATAAAAGCTAATTTAAAGAGTCAAACTCCCGAACACATTCCTTGTATATGGTGAATACACTGCAGATTAAACATACACATTTAGAACTTAAGCCTATATTAATATATCTTCAGTGTTTCAAACTTTGGCTTAGTTTAGTTTAGGCGCTGTGCCCTCCATAAAATTTGGAGGGGGCATGTCTGACAAAATTGTTCTGTTCTATTCTATAGTGGTTCTTATACTACCTCAGAATATACGCACCTTCCGGTAGCACATTAAGTGAAGTGACTGATATCTGTGGTTCGTTCTTTTTCTCATCCTTTCACCAGAATGAAAGAATAGCATTTCACCTCCATAGGATGCAGCATGACTACGAGATTTCACAGTCTCTGGTATAGCCAAGGGTAGAACCCAGTTCTCCTAAGTCCCAGTCCTATGTTCTAGCCACACAGCATTTCACCAGACTACACTGCATCTCATTGTTGGTTGTTGGAAAGAGGAGGCATGTCCCACAGGGCTAAACTTGCAGCAAAGACAGCAAATTCAATGGGCCAAATGCTATTTTCAACTACTGAACAAGTGTGGAACTCCAGTGACTTTACGAGGATGCAGGAGTGTTACTGAGACCAGAAGTTTGCCCAAGGCATCTAAAAAATATAAAACTTGGCCAAAAATAGATACAAATGATTTGCATAAGTGCAGAAGGGGTTGACTTGTTTAGTTCAGTGATTCTCAAAGCAGGTCCGCCGCTTGTGTAGGGAAAGCCCCTGGCATGCCGGACCGGGATGTGCTGGCCGCCCTTTCCGCAGCCCCCATTGGCCTGGAGCGGCAAACTGCGGCCAGTGGGAGCTGCGATTGGCCGAACCTGAGGACGCGGCAAGTAAACAAACCGGCCCAGCGCACCAGGGGCTTTCCCTGAACAGGCGGCGGCCCTAGTTTGATAACCACTGGTTTATTTGACATTCTAAGAGCAAAATTATCTTCTCTAATCTGTTGATTCTTTTCCATACTCATAAGGAATGCAGACAATGCACTAAAGATCTTTTATAGAGGTACATGATGCAGATGAGAAAGGAGAACTTTGCACTTGGTATAATCTATTGCACCTGGAAAGAACATAATGCACAAATATAATTCCCAACTGACTTTAAAAGGCAATACCAAAAGGATGGAGTGCAATCAACCGCTCAAGATTTACAACCATTGGAGCCATTATCGTTGTAGATTTTGCTTCTCTTGTTCTAGATGGTGTTCTTTCTTTCTTTCTTTCTTTCACAATAATTATGATTGAGGCCTGAAGCCATTCTATTTACTTATCCCCTTCAGTATAATGTAGGAATCAACCAACCCTCAATGGGGTTGCATGAAGAGAGAAGAGACATTTATTTAGTTTACATCCTGTTTTTTAGTTTGTGGCTTTCTTTTTTTTCTTCAGCATGTTTGGCCAAAAACTTACTCATCAGGCAAAATTCTGCCATAGACGCACTCACAGAACTCCCATTTGGGACCTTAAACACAATCACCATGTAAAACGTTATATAATTATCACACTAGCTCATTGTCACCCAAACATAAACTTATTCTACTAAAATGGCCAGGTTCCAACTGATAGCTATTAACAGCTGTCTGAAAGGGATGGAGTAGGTGAGAATTGTTAAGCCTGGAATACATCTATTATGCTCTAGTGTTTCTGGAAAGCTCGACAGGGCAAAAAGGCACCAAAAGAGGAACAGTTTACAGTTGGCAGTTCTGTGAAAAGGAAAGTGATGAAGGAACAGGGTATCCATCACTTCCACTGATTTGATATGAGACAGATCTTCCACCTCTGGGAACTAACCCAGTCCCATTCATAGAACTGAGGTGCCCGACAATGTGTGACATAACTTCAAGCTGTCAACTAGATTGTGGTCGACCCCAATCAGATACCCAAAGAATATTCCCCTCCTCCCCTAATGTGTTCCCTACACAGGGGCCAGCCACCATTGCAGCCCTGCTCAGGTTTCTGACCCTGCTGACTGGCTGGCCATAAAGGGGATCAGAAAAGGCACCCTTTAAAGAAATCACCAGGGGAGCACAGCTGTTGAGCTACATTGGAGGTACGGGAGATGAGGTGCAGGACTGGGCCAGCTATAACATGTTCATCCATTCACTGGGGGTGAAATTTACCCCTCTGGAGAGAGTCAACAAAAGGCCAATCTCTAACTATTAAGGATTAGGATCAGACCTTTGTGGGGGAATGGGGAGGCAGATTATCTCACATCTGCCTATTGCAGGGTTCTCACACCTTCCTCTGAAGAATCTGGTACTGGCCAATGCCAGAAGAAAGATCGTTAACTAGACAGATCTTGGGTCTGATCCAGTAAGACAATTCCTATGGTCCTAAGTTTGTCTGACACAGAATTCATGGGAAGGGGGAAACTACCCTTCAGTTAACATTACAGAAGTTAAATGAGATTTTTCTGTATTAGTTGCCTGTGGCGTTAAGGGCATATTCTTAGCCACTATTTAAACTTCTGTTAGCAATGCCTACCCAAGGCATTGCCATAGATATAAGTAAATAACTTTCAACAAAGAACTGAAAATTCCCAGCAGTGCCAAGGGCCCTCAAGGGCCATTGTCAGAAGGGCATAGGGTAGGTAGGACACCCTCAGCAGGACTTTGTCCAAGTAAGGACTGAGTAAAAACTGCATCTCAGGATTTGTACCACCTACTCAGCTTGTGAGACCAACTCCCCTTGACATCAGCAGAGATTCAATGTGCAGACTGAGGGCATACACGGCACTAAAGACAGTTATACTCAACAAAAGCACTCTTCATGGGGGAGGATTGTATGTACTTGCAGCACAAGTTTCAGCCAGGTTAAAATAAGATAGGTTATTGTTAGTATGAGGCGCAAAAGTTCTCTCTCAACTATTACTAAAAGGCCTCCAATAAAGAACATGCTGAGCTCCATATTTTGGTAGGAAATCACTTGAAATATTTTATTAGTGAAAAGGAGACAAGTGGATTTAAAGCATATCAAGTTTTTAGATGACTAAGTTTCCTATGCATGGAGGCACCGATATAAATATTGCATTTGAAAAATGTCATGTTGTAAAAAAGCTACAGTTTCACCAATATAAAATATGAATGTAAACAACATATCTGTCAGACATGGCTATAACATACTGCTTAACACTGTTAACTTATAATATGCACCTATTATTGTTAGTTCTCCTAATGAAAGAAAGTAAAGACACTGCATAAATTCTTGAACACATGTTTCACTTTTCCAGCTGCCTTGTGCTGTAGAACATCATGCTAACAAGAAGTGATGCTAACAAGAAGCTAAAACCAGTGTAGCAAATGGGGCATTTAAATATATATATAAACATACAGACATTCATATATAAAAAGAAATTGGCTATTTTGGGGAAATAAATGGATCCCTAGGCAGACATATTTCATCTTAATATTACCTGTATTTTCCTACATGGTAACCATTTCAGTTCTGCTTAATCAAAAAAGTTGTTGTACTCAGTGCTAAAATGGGGAGTCAATATTCAGTTATCTCATTGTTTCATCTAAATAACAAATTTTATCTGTGGGGCTTAGGCAAGCAAAGAATACGAATTTTGGCTTCTTTCCTTAGTCACTTCATATCTGCTCTTAAACACCAATAGCTCCTGGCATAAGGCTTTTTTCTATGCTAAGATCATTTCCATAGTGCTTATTTCCTAACACCACATAGTGGCACATATCTAATGTCAGGTAACCTGAATTTTTCTATTTAAAGTTCAACAAATCCTCTGCAGCAGCTTTTGGTACCAGCTCCTACTTCTCTACATTCTGAGCTACCTCAATAAAAAAACTGTTTCTGCTACTTACTACACTGAAATCCATGTCCCCTGTCTGCTGGGCTTTTCAATCTCTGCTCAAGTGGAAAGTACTAGCATTTACATCAGCTGTGGCTTAACATAGCAGCACAGCGGTATGTTTAACCACCACTGAAACATCATAAAAATGGTATTTCACTTAGACTTTATTTTAAATACTAAAAAAAAAATCATGGAAGTATAAACTATGTATTTCATTAAACCAGCAGTTAGAGAGCCAAGAAAACAAGTCACAATATTAAAAAGTACCTGATGGTAATTATTCAGAAGTAAGATAGGAGGCTTTAGTATCTACTTTAACACTGGGAGGACGGGGGGAAAAGTGGATCCTTTGAACTTATAACCTACTGGAGGTGGTTTCCAGTGCAATAACACCCTGTTTAAACCCTATGGCTACAGTACATCTGTGGTTCACTGACTATAATTACAGCTTTAATACTGTAACTGTCGCAAACAAGTCCCATGGCGTATTAGAATAAACACATGAAGCATTTTGTCGTCTTGACTACAGCCTGTTTAATGGCATTTCAGGCTCCAGCCCTCAAGTCTGATCTTGGCCCAGCACTCCCCGGCAGTTAAAGCTGGCCTGAATTAGTTCCAAAGGAACACCATTCCAGCCCAACTGGGCACTGGACAATTACTTAAGAATATCATTTAGGGCTGAAACTGATATTTATCTAGTGATTGAAATCAGTTGGAAACTTGGTTAATGTTGTGTCAGCATTATGTCTTTCCTGGAGCCTTCAGAACTGTTGGTTTGGCTTGTTCCGCACTGGGCATTTATATCTAGGCTGACGTGGCTGCTTAAGCAGCAGAGTACCAAGTTTGTTTGTGTTTTTCTTTTTTTAACATTATTCCACTCTTCATTTCTTCCTTCCCCTGCCTTAAGAACAGCCATTCAGAAGATCTTAGATTGCTCTGATCATACTTTACATTTATTTTTAGAAAACTACAAATATTTTAAAATATTTGATTGAGACCGGACACGCTGCACTTGAAAGAGTGTCAGCCACCACCCTGGAGGTTTCATTGCATTCTTTTCCATTTGATTTTTGACAACTTGCAACCTTAGCCCCAGCTCTGCAGAATATTACACTTCCAAATGGAAAATAATGAATGAGGGGTGTGTACCAACTAAAGGGGAAGTTTATCTTTGTCCAGGGTGCCGCACGTTGGCATCCCTTTAGTCCCATTTAAACCCTGAGCTTAAGTGGTGCATTAGGCTAGTGTTGTCCCCTTGTACAGGGGTGAGTTTCACTCTGTCTATTTTTTTTTTAAATGCAGATTGTGAGAATAATTCAAGTTGTACAGAAGCTTCCCTAGATGTACCCCGGTAAGCAAAACTTCACACGATTGTTACTGTTCTTTCCTATTGTTGTTTGAAACCTCTCTCTTTTACAGACTTCATATCATCATTTTCAGAGTCTTTTTTTCAAATGCACAGTACAATGTATTGCCACAAATAGATTCTGGAGGTTAGAGTCTGTAGCTTACACTTCTGCCCATCGCCCCCTCCTGCAATGGCATTTCACTTGCAGTGGACCTTGCTTCTCTAGCCACAGATGCAGTACAATTTACATACAGAGAGAGACCCATGATCTCCCACCTACTCACTGCAAGAAACCTAAACTCCTGGAGCTGTTTCCTTAAAATGATGAAAGAGTGGTTGGAAAAATCCTTGGTCCGGGATGAGTAGGGGAAGGGAGACTACAAATGAATCTCTAGGGCCTCCCTACTCCCAAAATTATATATGTTAAAACCTATTAATTATTATTAATAATAATAACACATATGCAGGTTTGTAAGCACCTTTCAGCCTAGGTTATCTAAATACTTGGCAAAGGTAAGATAAGTATCATTACACCCATTTTACATCTGGGGACATTGGCAGAGGCTTTGTATCAGTTATAACTGAAGAACAACCCAATACTTATCCTCATTATTCAGCTTTCCAAAAATAAACCATAATTGTCTATCAACCCTAACAGGAAACACTGAATTACAAATGATGCACGTCAATGATGCATCCTTCAGTATATTTTTGGTTCATTCCCTTAATAGACCACAACATCACCACATTGTGCCTATATGTTAAATAAGAACAGCCTGTATTTATACAGTGTCTTTAATCCTGAAAGATCCCAAAGCACTTTATGAACAGTACAAAGTAGAACCTATAGGGAAAACTCATATACCAATGACAGGTTTCAGAGTAGCAGCCGTGTTAGTCTGTATTCACAAAAAGAAAAGGAGGACTTGTGGCACCTTAGAGACTAATAAATTTGTTAGTCTCTAAGGTGCTACAAGTACTCCTTTTCATATACCAATGTAATGCAGCCATCTCTGGGGTGAAATTTAGATAGCATAGTGGAGCAGCAAATTAAAAAGCCAAACGTTAGCTTTTTACAAGGAAGATATAAAGGAGGGTAAATTCTCTTTAATGTAGAAATACAGCAGAGCCCTTTCTAGTTATGGTGAGACAATCAGTTGAGAGCTCTGTGGGGTTTCCTAAATAAACACAAAAACCAGGGCCCCCAGCAGGTGGCCAAGTTTGATATTCAAATCATTAACATTTTTTACATGTGGAGTTTTCATTAGGACAAGGTTACCACATGATGGACAATCTGTATATATCTGCAGATGTGGCATGCATGGAAGTCAAACCTGCACTAGGAGTATAATTCACAGCAATCTCTTTGCCCAAGAATAGCTGAAGGCAATGTCCAATCAAAGTACTGTCAGTGTGCTGCTCAGCGAATAAATGAGTTGCTTTGACAGGAAATTCCAACAGCAATTTTAATTCTGGTCAGGCTTCAGGAAGTGGAAAGAATAAAAACACATCAATTATAGTGACAGGAAGTTTTAAATCACATGGCAAGCAGCTGCTGCCAAAAGACATGTCGGCCAGTTGTGTTAAAAAGTATGGTATTTTGGCGTGACCAAAATTTTACACCAAAATTTTATAAGCTGACATCACTCCCTAATTGTATGTTATCTTGCTAGGAAGGTAAAGAAAATTACGCCGTGTAGAAAGCATGCTGTTATTACAAACAAATCAAACAGGCTGCTAGGGTTTTTTTAACTCTAAACAAAAAAAAAAATCAGCATATTTATACAAACAAAATATGCAAGCTACTCGTGATATGAAAGGACTTTATGAACAGTACAAAGTAGAACCTATAGGGAAAACTCATATACCAATGACAGGTTTCAGAGTAGCAGCCGTGTTAGTCTGTATTCGCAAAAAGAAAAGGAGTACTTGTGGCACCTTAGAGACTAATAAATTTGAAGCATGCCGGCTTCAGTAAACCAGGAGATCTCAAGGGCTGGATGCAGAGACCATCTTTTCCTGAGTCAGCCCAACGCTCAAGAATTATCAGTACTTTATTCGTTGTGCGTACACTGATATTTTCATGAGTACATGTGATAAATTAAGACCATCAGAATGGAGTGCTGGGTGGGGGCGGAAGCAATCAGAACCATTTGATATAAAATTCTTACTGTTCAATGCAGAGTCTGTTTAACAATTTCCTTCAGTTATGTGTTTCAATGCTTTTCTTTATGTTTCCTGATGCGGAATACCGGGCTCAACATCAGTGAACTGTGGTTTAAATTTCTTTCAGCTGAACCACTAGATTAAGTCTTTTATTCGAATGTGCTGGTGAGGCCGGGGAGGATTTTGAAGATGAGTTGCTGATTTTTCTGCTACCAGATTAAAGCAGGGTGCCACTGTTTGAATAGTATCATTTCAGGCCAAATCACTTAAATGAGTGTAAATTACTATGTCCTGACTCTCAGTTACACTAGAGCTGCTTTACACCACTCTGGTAGTGTAGAGGGCCTGTAACACAGAATAGCAATGTAATCTACAGCCTGCTAGCATAATATAAAGAAGCCTTAGCGTAAATTTGAATTAGCTCCCGAGAGTGAAATCCTGGCCCATTGAAGTCAGTGAGAGTTCTGCCATCTATCTCAATGAAGCCAGGATTTCTCCCCTAAAGTCCAGTAGAGGAATGTCAAGCTTCTACTTGATGCATATTCACACAAGCCATTGATTTGTGCCTGACACCTCTGTTAATGCATCTCACTGTTCTGTTTGCAGTGTTATACTGCTGTCATTTAATGAAGTGATGGCTTCAAGAATATTCAGACAATTAGTTCGATGTATTTGTGTTTATTTTCACCTGGATAAACCGACAATCAAATCAGAGCTGGTCAAAAAACAAGAAAATTATTATATGAAAAATGGTGAAATTAAGAAATTTTGCAAGTTTCAAAATTGACCTTTTTACCACTTGTGCAACGTTTCTGCAATATTTTAAATGAAATTTTACCAAAAATATACTGAAATTGTTTTGTAAATTTTTCCATGGCTGAAGACAGGTGGAAAGACAAAATGAGAGAAAAAGAGATTGGATGTTGGCAGGTGACTGTTGTGACCCTGGGGATGTCAAGCGTGTTCCCACGATTCAAGAAATTATGGGCTTAAAAAGCAGAGGCGGGGGGAGATTTAGGGGTAGTTAAGCTGTGGAACAGATTTCTAAGGGATGCTGTGGAACCCCATCAATGGAGGTTTTTAAGAACAGGTTGGACAAACACTTGTCAAGGATGGTCTACTAGGTTTACTTGGTCCTGCCATAGCACAGGGGGCCGGACTTGATTGGTTCTCAAAATCCCTTCCAGCCCTACATTTCTGTGATTCTATGAAAGCTGAAGGAGTGGTTTTGTGCTGTGGATGGGTGAAGTTAGAAGAGGAATGGTTCTCAGCCTGAGGCATAGGTGTATGTGTCATCAGGTGGACACTGGTAAATTAAGTATTTTCTATAATGACTTCAAAACTAATTCAATAAAAATTATTAAAATACTGATGAAAATGTATACATTTTATTCATCTATTCATGGCTTCCATGCCCAGCAGAGAACACTGTGATCATCCAGTCTGAACTTCTGTGTAAATCAGGCCACAGAACTTCCCTAAAATAATTCGTAGAGCAGATCTTTTAGAAAAAATATCCAATCTTGATTTTAAAAATACCACTGATGGAAAATGCACCATAACGCTTGGTAAATTGTTCAGAAGTTAATTACTCTCATTGTTAAAAATTTACACTTTATTTTGAGATTTATACCTTATTTCCAGAAAATAAGTAAAGTAGCCAAAAACGAATAATTTTTACACTGTTAAGAACTTTTTTTCTGAACAGTTTTGTTTTCAAAAAAGGCCATTTTTCAATGAAAATTTTTCCTAAGAAAGATTTGGACCAGCTCTACATAAAATAAGTATCTATATCTTCAGAGACAGAAGCAATGTGATACCAGATTCCAAAATAAAAATTAAAAACATACATAGAGATAAGAAATGATACCACTTTTTTATTTCTTTTAAGCTTCTACTTAAATAGGTAAATGAATCTAGAGCATGAAAAGGTCTTATTTTCATAATTATACTCCACCAAATCGCTTCTCAGGACTCATTTCTTTTGGTGAGTCTTTCCCCGATTTTGGATCCATGTAGATCTTGGAGTATTTATAAGAGGGTCATGAGAGAAATCTCAGGTTTCTTCTGGAGAAAGCTTTATGGGATTTCCTGACCCCATGCAAGTATTTCCACATAGAAGTACAGTCTGGCCCTAACATTTCAGTTTCAGATAACTACAGTGAGTGCACCTAAAAATGTATAGTATTTTGAGAAAGGGAATATTGCTAGAAATAATAGCCTAATATAAGACTGTAGGGCTACTACAGTCTTTCGAATCCATAGACATATTTAAGATCACCTACTGCATTTTTTACTTCTTATCAGTGTCCTTTTCCATTTTTATCATATTTCATCATAGAATGGGAGATTACATATATGTGTGTGTAGACATGCATACATTTTCCACAGATCACACAGTACTTCAAATAAAAGATATAAAACAAAGCACAGAAAGTTATTCAAGGAATTCCAATAAGATAAATATAATCTCTCCAGGATATATTACATTATAGGATCTCAAAGGCATGTGAGAAACTCTTGTAAAAATATGTCTTAGTCAGGGTTCTTAAGGATCACTGACAGAAACAAGGAAAAGGAAAATAAAATGGGCAACTTTATACAAAGAATGGCACATAAAAAACTCTTACCTCTCTATCCTAGGGCTAAATCCTGGTCCTATTAAAGTCAACAGGAGCTTTCTTTTTACTTCAATAAGTCCACAATGTTGCCCTAAAACAAAGGGCTGCACAAGTTTTCCATTTAATGTTTTCTATTCTTCTGTTCTTGCTACCCAGCTATGGTTTACGTCTGTCCACATGAACTGACTTTTCCATGAACAGCGCTGGCCCAAGTTAACTAAAATTTCCAAATCTATGGCAGCTGCTCTCAAAGATTCTCCCACAGTTTAACACTCATGTTCCTTTACATGAAATTAATTCTGTTATCTTTATCTATAAACGCTGATATAATTGAATCTCTGTAGCCTTTGTTCTCCTACTCTTCATCATTTCCAATGTCTCCAATTTTTGTTTCCTGAACAAACTTTGATATTTAAATTATTCTCTTCCAAATATGGGCTCAATCCTAAATTCTTCCTCAGTCTTTATTCAAGCAAACCTCTTACTGAGCTTCCAGAAATCGGAAATTGAGACCTCTAAGTGCCTCTATTTGCATTCAACAGTGCCTTAACTCACAAGAAAGTTAGCATGAATAACTGTAGGCACACAGATGTGAGTATAATTTTAGGCTCAGATCCTTAGAGGTTTTTTAGGCACCTAACTCCCTTAGGTAGCTAAATATCTTTGAGGATCTGGGCCATAGAGCCCAGTTTGAGACTCATTTAAAAATATGGCCTTTGTCATTCTATACCTTAGTCTCTGGAATATATAAATATTTTTCTATGAACTCTGACAAGTGCATTTTAGAGCACAAAGAAGATTTAAACAAAAAAATCCAGTTAACTGCAAATTTTTCCTAATAGTGAAATTAACTAGAAAATGTGAACAGCTCTGAAAGAATGGAATTAAAATTATTAATATCAAGTTACAACTTGTCCTTATACCAACTGGAACCCATCTAAAGATATTGGAATCCTGCTGAATAATAAGGAGTAGAATCGACATGTACCATGTGCTCTTTCCTTCCCTAATATTTCTATTCAGTGAGTTGGAATCAATCACTGAAAAGTCTTGAAATACCAAGACAGCCACAATGTTGTCTCTTGCTTCCTTTATGTGACCCATATGATTATGTAACTGTTTCCGTATTCATGCTAACCAAATTTACCTCATGATGCTCCATCTTTCCGGCTTTGGTAAGGAGGGGGAGAGAAAGAAAAATGAGAGAAATAGGGTGCTGTGCTCCTTAGGATAGCAGATATGTGAGAATTCAGAGTTGACAGAGTGGTTCTGAGCCTGGGATGGCTTAGGTTGGAAGGAGGGATTCTCAGCTTGGGGCACAGATGTCTGAGCAGATGGGCATCAGACCACAGGGAGCTGAGGGGAGATTCTGAGGTGATCAAGGGATGGGTCAGGTTAGCAAGGCTGAGTGCAAGGAGAATGGAGATTACTGGTGAAATGAGGGTGTGAATGGATCAGTGGTGTGTGTATTAGGGATACAGTAGACAGAGATATATCGGGGGAAGAAGTGTACTGGAGTGGAGAGGTTGAGACTAGGAGAAAACAATAAGGAATGATAGAGACCTTGTCCATTACTTTTTCATTCTGAAAGGATGAGAGGGCAGGGAAATGGGTGCTCCTTTTTCTTGCAGCTTTCTCAATCAACCTGCCTTATCCTCACCAAATCACTTCCCAGTGGCACCCGTTTTTCCCACAGTGAAAATAGGATCAACTTGCAGAGAAGTTTAGAGGTTGTGGGGTGTAGTACAGGGTGGGATGTGGGAGAGGACAGTTTGTGAGACACCAACTACCTCTTCCTGTCAATCATTCTTAGTAACACGGTTCCATAAAACATCATTGCTTTATATGCGGAATGTGACAGAGAGGGTAATACTTTTATCCTTTAGGGCAGGTCTACACTATGGGGCTAAGTCGATCTATGTCATGCAACATATCTTAGGTCGACTTATTGCGGTGTCTACACCACGCTGGGTCAACGAGATAAACTCTCCCATCAACTTACCTTATGCTTCTCGTTCCAGCAGAGTATTGGAGTCAACGGGAGAGCAATCGGTAGTCGATTTAGGGGGTCTTCACTAGACCTGCTAAATCGACCCCCGATGGATCGATCGCCGCATGTTGATCCCCCAGTAAGTGGAGACAGGTCCTTTGATAGACTGGGAATTCACACCTTTCTTGAGCCAAGCCCCATTCTTTAATCCCCGCTGCCTTTGCTGTGGGAGTTTAATTTGCTAATAAAACCAGCTATCATTGAGACTCTCACATACTTTTCTCCTTTGTTAATTAGCCATGCCAGGCAATACATTAGAAAGCACAGAAAAAAAGATAGTGTTTTCACTGTTCCTTTTCCTTTCTTGGCTGATTTCTGCCTTCTCCCTCTGCTGCTAAAAGCAAGTGCACAGCGTCAGATGCTTTGCTGCTGCACTCCACAGCTTCCACGTGGATCTGCCCTGCTGCTTATGCCAGCAGGACAGAGGGGGCAAGTTACAGCTCTGATTCTGAAGTCACAGCCACTTCACCTTTCACCACAGCATCAGTTGAGTCTGCTCTGTTTTATGCCAGCTGTAGATGCTTTCTCAGGCACTATCCACCAGCTGACAATTGGCCAGGGGAGCTGTGTTCTGCCCCATCCCTTCCTCTATGCTAGCTTTGGGGAGGGGGCAGTTGGTCCAGGAGCTGGCTCTGCTGGTTTTATCCCACTGACACTCCCACCTCCCTTCTGGGGGGATTCTCAGCTCACCAGGCCAGACTCTGGCTCCTTTATGCTGCCTGAGTGCTGCAAAGAAGCCAGATTGCAAGACAATCTGACCCTCATTGTCTAACCTGGTCTCAGCATCTGGATACAAAGGAGACGAAACAGGCTGACTCATTAGTCTCTGGTCAGGCTGCTCTTGGTAATGGATGTTGGTTCCTGGCATTCCCTTCCTCCGCCCACTTCATGGGCATTCTCCTAATTTCTGAGGACAATCCGAAATGGCCTTTGTGGTTTTCCAAACTCACTCCACCTACTCCTTCTTGCTCTCTCATCTCCAATCTATCACCCACCCCCTTCCTGCTGGCTCTGCTCTTCTTGGCCTCTGCTTTCTCTCCACAGCTGATTGTTACTTTTCTTTCACTCATGCTGCTCTCATCTATCTTGAACTCTTTTCCGTCCCACTGGGCACTGAGTCTCACCTTGTCTGTGAATCTTCCCTTAAAACCTTTTGCTCTTTAACTTATGACTGACACTGTCCTACGAAATGTCTCATCAGCTGGGGAACAATGTCACATTAATATTATTGGATAAACTGCAAATATCCATGTTAAATGAAGGAACGCATGTGGACAAAGAAATTCAGATCCCCCCCATAAGAGGCTTATCTCCAGCTAACCACTGATATTTTTTTCTCATCTGAGACGCAGCAATTCTGTTGCACTGAAGATCTCCTACTTCCAGACTCATCCTCTGGAGAAGTGATACCATAGGGCTCTGCCTCTCTCACTGAGATGTTCAATATCATAGAGGAGGTGCCCACACATGGCGATTTTCACCTTTTATCCAGTTTCCTGACTGTCTGACAACAGCTACCCAAGGAGAGAACCAGAACTGTCAGTCAAAAAAATATTGTCTCTTCCTCCTCCACACTTATTTCCACCCAAGGTCTCCTTGTCAGCACCAGTCAACTCAAAACCAGTAAAGGTTTGGAGGCTCCATCATCTGCCCCCTGAGATGGCTTCATAGATAAAGCCACTCTTTGCAAAGATGCAAGAACTTCCTTTGGCTGTCCCATTGGCTTAAGCCATCTTGTCCTCCCCCTTTTCTTTAGGGATCTTTTTGAAGTCTCTTCCTCTTCCACAACTGAGCCATCAGCCTCCACAGACCCCGACAAAGACACCTTTGCATTTTGGTTTGCCCACACCCCAGACTTCTCTAGGCCAAGATTTTTAAAAATAAGAACCGAAAGTGAGCTTCGTAAAGAGCTGGCAGAATCACTTGTTCCACCCATCTCCTCCTACTCCCAGCTTCAGCACAACATACCCTTTCACAGAAGAAACACTGAGCCCTACTGCTTTGAGGGAAAGCTGGCCTCTGAGATAGTCAGTCATCTGCTTGCCACTTTCAGAAACCCTAAGTGAGAGAACCCAGATACCCAGGTCGAAGAGAGCCAGACCTCTGTTAGATAACAACCCTAACCTGGCATAGTACAGAGAGCTCATGACTAAAGTGACTGGAAAACTGAATTTCACTTCCATGAAAAAATTTCAAGGTTTCGGAAATGTTTTGTCCCAGTTGAGAACAAAAAGTCCAAACCGTGACACTTTTTTCAGAAGTGAATTTCCACAATACTTTGTTTCAGAAACACCAAACCTTTCAAAAATGTTTCCTGGATTCCCAAATTACCCAGAAGCCTGGAAGTTCTGAGAGCCTCAGCTGCAAACAACCCACTTGGTTTCCTGCCAGCTTGCCCACCTCCATGGCAGCCTGACAGCTCCCAAGCTCCCTGACAGATGGGTTGCCATGGAGGGGGTTGGGGGGATAAGATAGCAGGAAACTGGGCAGGTTTCTGTCAGAAACCAGCCTGGCTTCTGTCAGAAGTTTCATCAAACTGATAGGTCCCTGCAGAATGTTTCGATTAAGAAAAATCAGCCTTTTCAGATGGAAAAAGTTTCTTCAGAACATTTCTGACCAGCCCTAGCCAGGTCCCAGCTTACTGTACTAGTTCCCCTCATGTTTCAGAAAATACATTGAGAAATCTGCTTACAGGAAAGTCAGCATATTATTGTTGTTTTTTATTACAGCCACATCTAGAGGCCCCAACCAAGATCAGGGCCCCATTGTACTAGGCACTGAACAGACACATAGTTAGAGACAGTTCCTGCCCCAGAGAGCTTACAGTCTAAACAGAAAGGACACATCTGGGGGACAAGAAGTATTTTTGTCCCTATTTTATAGATGGGGGCTGGAGGCAAAGAAAGATTAAGTAGCATGCCCAAGGTCAAATAGCAAGTCTATGGCAGAGACAGGAATTGTATTTAAATCTCCTAAGCATTAGCGCAGTGCCTTAACCACCAGCCCATCCTAGTTTTGCTCTTGTGACTGACCCCTTTAATCAAGTTTATATCATAAAGGCTTAGGTTCAAGCCCAATGCTAAATTCAGGCTCAGTAATGTCCAGTACCAAGCCCACTCAATTAAGTGGGAAGCTGCAGCAGCAGCTATTTATAACAGATGATTTCCTTCCCCAACCCCACAGGTCATCCACTCAGAGGACAATGCAGGTGTAACCTAAGTTGTGCTGTCAGGGAGCCAGGGGAGAAATGCATAGCACCTCTGTGTGGATGGTTCTGGCCTGCTGATTACCTGAGATACATACAGATCATGGGTGAAGTGTGGAGTTTGATGGCCAAACTTCTTCCTCCTTTTTTATAAAGTGAGATACATACATACACACACACAACCCAACAGAAAATTCCACAGACCTCTACCATTAGTTTAGCTATATAATAGTAGTGACTAAAAGCCCCAATTGTGAGGTTCTTCAGGGACTAGAACCCAGGTCTGCAGGGCAGCTGATTCTTCTGTGCTGCTACCCAGCAGCCATGAGAGGGCCATGTATATTATCATACAAACCCTGTGGCAATAAACACCACAAGAAGTTCCATCTTGGAAGGCCATGAGGGAAGCTGTCAGTCTGGCCTTCTTATGAAAGAAGTCTGGCACCCTACTTAAGCCCAAGGGGAGCTCTAGGAAGTGTCAGTGCAATAAGGTGAGCTTGCCAGCCAGTGGTAGTGATGGATCTGCCTCTCAGTTTGCTCTTGGGACTTCTGACCCTGGGCTCTGTCCTCTGGTTCCTAACTCCAGCTCTGACTGCCACTGCTCTGACCACTAGGTCTGACCGGCCAAACCCTAGTCATGACACCAATCTGGATTAGGGCTGCATAGCATTTGGATCCCACATCAGCAAAGCACGTATGTGTGAGCTTATGCTGAAAGCATGTGCTGAAGTCCAACCCTTAGAATCTCTTTGGGGCAGGGACATCTTTTCATGTTGTGTTTGTACATTGTGTAGCATGATGGGGTCCTAGTCCATGACTGGGGCTCCTAGGTGCTACCACAATACAAATTATTAATAATGCAGAAGCATGTGCTTACATCCCATTAGTTAAGCATGTGCTGAAGTAATTTGCTAAATCAGGGCCTCAGTGCTATGGAAAAAGAGAGCAAAAGAAAATCCCTGCCCTGAAGATCTTATAGTCTAACTTAACTCTCAGAAATGTGTTCCCTTCCTTCAACCCCTACTGAATTGTTCTATATTTGTACATGAGAAAGCAACTGGACCCAGAGAAAGGATCTCAAAATTTGGCCTTTTCACAATAAATAATGCAAGTCTATAGTATTCCACACTTCTAAAAAAATTGTGTGTGCAAGAAATCTCCAAATCAGGTGCTAGGTTTTAATTGTTTTGTGTGTGGGGTGGGGTGGGGAGGAGCTGGGGCAGGGGAGAGGGATTGATAGCTAGCAGCATGGAGCCAGCTGGTGAAGACCCTTACTCACAATGTTGAGCAACTACTCAGGGTCTTTCATGTCATTAGGACTGTTTGTGTGGGTAAGTGCTCAACAACATGGGCTGCACAATCTAGCCTACAGGCCCAGATCCCTCAAGATATTTAGGTCCTAACGCCCATTGTTTTCAATACCTTTGAGAATCTGGCTCATAATGACCAATGCTGAAACCTAGTCTGTTTCTTTAACCCACTTTAATAGATATATCTGTGCATTAAGGCCTATGCCACTTAAACATAAACAAACATAACTCACTTAAATTTAAGAAACTATATATTTCGCCACTGTTTCATACCATGGAAACTACCTCAGGGCTACTAAGAAGAGGTTCAAACATCTCTCATGTAAAACACATCATTATGCATTAGAGAAAACTTCATTCACTGGAGAAGAATGGCACAACAGCTGGAAGTGAGCGCCATAAACCACATAAAGTTTTAATTAAATTCATTACAAATTCTTTGTCTCTCAGTGGGCTTGGGAGCAGAGAGAACCACTCAACAATGGCCAAGACACAATCCAGTTTGTCAAAACTAATAACAATACAAGCACATTTCCTCACAGAGGGACATTTTGAAAAAGTTCAAGAATAAGCAAACGTATTACTTTTAATATGTAACATTTATAAATTATTGCAAGATGTGCCTGATCTCAGAGCACAGTTGCAATTCCCTATAGTTCAGTGACTTGCTAGATGTTGTTAAGCAACTGACATAATTAATTGACCAGGTAAATATAGGGGATAAAACCCAGTATTTTTTCTTAAGAAAACCATATTGAGATTAAACTATTTATTGCTATTATTATGATGATTTATTCATCATATCTGCAATGCGCTAAGTCTCTTACAGATACTGTTGTGATAAATGTGATATAGAATTCCAAAGTGTACAGAGAGACACCTTCCCTCCACTATGGAGTTTGCAGTCAATTGGAAAATGGGATGCACCAAACGAGAATTATAAACCTTGGCCCAGATCCTGCAAATTCACACATATTGAACAGTACACACTTGAGTAGTCAATAGGACTAATCATGAGCATAAAGCTAAGCACATGCATAAGTGTTTGCAGGTTCAGTGGCCCAGAACCTCAGACGTATTTCGGCACCTAACTCCCATTGAAATCAGTGGTAGTTAGGTGCTTAAATATCTCTGAGGATCTGGGTCAGGACCATTAAGTAAGGAGAAAGGAGAATGGTATGTGGTTACTAAGCTGTTATGCAAGCTACTTTGTTTTCCAAAGCTAGAAGGCCTTGCAAAAGACTTTTATGTTTAATCAAATCAAACAAAAGGATTCTAAAATGTATAAAACAGTTTCACATGACAACACTATGAGAGATTTCAGCTACTTAGGCTCATGGCAAGCATTTCATTTTGGGCCCAATCCAGCTCCCATTGAAGTCAGTGGGAGTCTTTCCACTGCTTGAAATGGGAATTTGATCTTGCCTGTTGTTACTAAACTATGTCAAGTTGATGAACTTCTAAATGGCAGAGTTACTCTTCCCTAACTTGTTCCCTATGCAGGACTGTAAAGAATTTAAAAAATATATATATTATTGTTGAGTTAACTAATTCAGCAATTTTCTCTAAAAACATACATACATAGCTAGAAGATAAGGATGCAGACCCATTAGCTGGTGTACATTGTCCTGGATAAGTTAAATTGGCTGAGGATCTTTCCCAAGAATTGCCCGATTGGGTCAGATCAGTAGTCTATCCAACCTGATATTTTCTGTGACAGTGCTAACTGTAGGATGCTTCAGAAAAAGATATCACAATTGTCTTCTGTAATAGAATGCTAAACTGTATTATACTATTTTGCCACTAGGTGGCACTGTGTGTAAAATACCTTATTTAATCCATTGCATACAGCCTATGTTGGTCCCAGGATATTAGCGGGACAGCGTAGATGAGGTAATACCTGACACAGCATTAAAGGATCTTATGATAAACACATCTGATGTTCATAAGCAAGCTCTGTAGCCAGTCCATATCTGATAACACAGCATGACATGGCATCGGGAGTAAACTACGGACAGAAACAAAAGGAAAACAGCAAAAAAGGTTGCCGGATCTCATCAACATGACATCTTTGATGCCCCAGAGAACTTCAGCATTGAAAAACCTTTCCAATGGACAGACTGGACGCAGTATTTTGCAAGATTTCAAACTGCAAACAAACTCCACAAAGAAGCTGGAGATGTACAGGTATCTTCTCTAATTTATGGGGGAAGCAGGCAGAACATATCTTTAAATCCTTTGACTTTACTAAAGACAGTCACAAAGATGATTTTGAAAGTGTTCTGGAAATGCTTGATTCATACTTTATACCTCAGAGAAATGTGGTTTAAGAAGGAACATGTTTCACCAGAGAATTCAAGAACCAGGGGAAAACGTTGAATGTTTTATAACAGCTCTGCAGACAGTGGCTGAAAACTGATTTGGGGAATGCAAAACATGAAGATACCAGAGACAAGCTGGTTATTGGGTTAACAGATAAAAACCTTTTGAAGTAGCTACAATTGAAGAGAGATTGAATCCTAAACCACAGTTATATAGACGGCAAAACAGTCAGAATTAGTCAAACAACAGAACAAAAAGCAGGAACAACTTGAAAAACCTGAAACAAGCTTAGAATCTATAAACAGACACCTGAATGTCAGAAAACCCCGGAGGCAAGGACGGAGAATTCCCAGGCTAAGGGGGACAAATTCCAAACTATGTGCCCAAGATGTTGAAAAAGTCATACCTCAAGAGATGATGTATGTCCAGCCATTGATGCAGGCTGTAATACATGCATGACATTTTGCATTTTGCATTTGGACATTTTGCAGCTGTTTGCCATGCCAAAGCAGTCAGAGAGTTGACTCCTATTAGAGACAATCAGGATCCATTGTGTCCGAGATCTATCTCTTGTGATGAGATAGAGCCTGCCTGTAGCACGCAATTCAATATTCATGGCAAGGCTATCAACTTTAAAATTGACTCAGGAGCTGATGTCACAGGCATCTCAGAAGGGACTTACAATCACCTTCAACCCCTCCCAAAATTGAAGTATCCTGGAGGTGTTCTGAATTGCATGGGCCAGGTCACCACAGAAACAACTTAAAAAGACAAAAGCTATGCATACAGGTTACTCCTGGGGGAATTCTGCACCAAAAAATTAAAAATTCTGCGCCCGTACTTTAAAATTCCACAAATTTTATTTGTCAAAATAACACTACAAAATCACACCAGTTTCAATTATTTTGGTAATTTATTTCAAAATTCCTGTCAGCAAGTATGTCTGTAACAATACAGAGACACAAAAAAATTCCCCCAGGAATAGAGAGTTAAAGAAACCCCTATGACATGTCAAATTGGATGGATAAAAGTGATGGAAAATGCCAGTTGTCATAAAGACAAAGAATTCAGTTTCCAGGTCATATATGATCGAGACTGACAGTGGAGAGTTCAGCAAAAACTGTTGACATTTACAGTTTGTTCCTCAGAAAGAACCATCAAGAGAGCAAACTCTACAGATGGTAGATACAGAACAAGAAGAAGACTCAAGGATTACAAACGGATCACAGCCAGTTGTTGAAACAAATGGGTAGCCAGATGACCAAGTTGGTCGGCATTCTGGTCATGTAATTAGAAAACCATTATGGTTCACAGACACTTAGACTAATATGTACTGAACTTCAAAGACAGTGTAAATGTTGTGAATGGTAGGAATGTAGACGTTAAAGGGGCAGACGTAATGGAATGCTAAACTGTATTATACTGTTCAGCCAGTAGGTGGCACTGTCTGTGAAATACAGTATCTTATTTAAACGAACCTCAGCCATAAGTGACAGAGCATTAAAGAATCTTATGAGGAACACGCCTGGTGAGTATAAGCAAGCTCTGTAGCCAGTCCATATCTGGTACAAGTGTATAACCCCCCACCCCATAAAACACCTCATTGTCCTATTCTATAATTTTGCTCCTGAAATCAATAATTAGGGATGGATTGATGCTACACATTTTGGATGTCTGTGTGGGTCCAGGGTTTTTATTCTGACTTATTTCTACCTTTCCTATAACATATATACCTTAAACACAGTGTAAATAAAATGTGTGTATTCAAGAATACCAGCTACTCTAGTGGTTCTCAACCCAGAGGTCCGTGAGCTCTTTCAGGGGGTCTGCAGGGCTCGCTGAAATCTGGTGTTCCGGGTGCCAGCACGCACCCCTCCCTCCCAGCATGGGGCTGAAGCTGGGAGCTGTCCAGGGCTGAAACCCTGAGTGCCCCGCACACACGCTGCAGCTGAGAGCTGGGTCCGGGGGCTGAAACCCCAAGGTCACCCTCCCCCGCTAAAGCAGGAGCAGGAGGGGCTGAAATTCCAAGTTTCCCCCCCGAGCTGAAGCTGGGAGTAAAGGGGGCTGAAACCCTAATGCGGGCAGAAAGCTGAGCCCATGGGCAGAGTTGAGGGGATACAAGGGCGTTGCCCCCCAAACTGCAGTGCCTTACCCAGAGTGGGGCAGTCCTGGGGGCAGCTGAGAATTTTCTATCAGTCAGCTTTCAGGGCAGGTGGCTTCTCTTATGTTGATGAGCCCATTAAAATAAACTATAAGACAGACCTCAGAGGAGCAATTAGGCTATTTTCCTGAGATGTGCCTCACCTATAGAATCCATGATAGGGAGCTGTAGAACAAGAATTTTCAGCTATATAATTTTGACCCTCGTTATCATTAGCTGCATGGGTTAGAATAGAGCAGGGGATTCTAGACTGTGATGCTTTTTCTTTGAGTTGGAAGTGACTAGAAACAAATCCCAAATGGTGAGGATGGGGGTACTTTCACCCATCTACTTCTGCCATACGTTTTTTCTATTCGACAGATGATGGACCCTCCATATAATGGCTTTAACTTATTCTGGCATGGGTTTGCTATCTACTTTCAGGCTTCTTTCAATGTATTATATCTACTAAGTACTAATTAGACCACTGAGGATTACAAATGCCTACTTCTATAAAGCAATCTCTTCTTATCCTTAAATGTTTTAATACAGCCAGAGTTTGCCAAAGGCTACTAAACTGTGTTATCTGAGGTGAAGAGGGTCAGCTTCCTTTGGAGTATTGAGTAGGAATCATTCATCAGCATCAAGTTGGAATTGCTGGGAAAGCACTGGTAGACCATAGAATCATAGAATATCAGGGTTGGAAGGGACCCCAGAAGGTCATCTAGTCCAACCCCCTGCTCAAAGCAGGACCAATTCCCAGTTAAATCATCCCAGCCAGGGCTTTGTCAAGCCTGACCTTAAAAACCTCTAAGGAAGGAGATTCTACCACCTCCCTAGGTAACGCATTCCAGTGTTTCACCACCCTCTTAGTGAAAAAGTTTTTCCTAATATCCAATCTAAACCTCCCCCACTCCAACTTGAGACCATTACTCCTCGTTCTGTCATCTGCTACCATTGAGAACAGTCTAGAGCCATCCTCTTTGGAACCCCCTTTCAGGTAGTTGAAAGCAGCTATCAAATCCCCCCTCATTCTTCTCTTCTGCAGGCTAAACAATCCCAGCTCCCTCAGCCTCTCCTCATAACTCATGTGTTCCAGTCCCCTAATCATTTTTGTTGCCCTTCGCTGGACTCTCTCCAATTTATCCACATCCTTCTTGAAGTGTGGGGCCCAAAACTGGACACAGTACTCCAGATGAGGCCTCACCAATGTCGAATCTTGATCCTTGCTGTTTCCATCCACAATAAGTTTAAAGCAGTATACTAACTGTGAAGGGAATGTTCTCTGTAAAGCGATTTTCCCCTTTGTATAAGATAGGGTATAACTGCGGTGAATTAGTAGAATTTGTCTAAATGTTTTTTTAAAATGGTGACCACCGTGTACAATTGCTATACATGTCAATACACAGAGTCTTTAAATACTATCAATGGGATAAATATAGTACAATGAAGATATACAACATGAGAGAATAAAGACACAACCTTCCCCTACCTAGCAGCTGTCAATTCCTGAAATCCCTATTTCCTAAAGAAATGTTGCTCCAAATCTATCTCAAAACTCTTAACTCAAATGTATTGACAAAAATAATACATATTCATGAGCAATTTCAGGCTATTGATGCTCTCTATTCCCCCCACCTCATCTCAATCCCTTTCTTATGTGAACAAAATGATGTATAATGTGACAAAGTTCCTCCTCTGCCTTGGTGGGTCTTGCACTTTTCGGCGGATCTGCTCGCCTCAGAGGTTCACGGCAGCCCTCAGTTTGGCTGCTTCTGCTAGAGGCTCAAACCTGCCATTCACTCAGCTAACCTCATCACTGGCCAGCATGATGAGAACAATCCCCGCAGTCTCTGTGTCCCACCTCGTGGGTCGTGGACAGGCCAGTTCCCTTTCCAAATTAGACCTTCCCTTCTAGCGTTTCTCACAGACCAGGTCAACTCCTCCTGTGTCCGATCAGGAGTTGGGGGGATGGGGGGTACCCGGGCCCACTCTCTACGCTGGGTTCCAGTCCAGGGCCCTGTGGATAGCAGCTGTCTACAATGTCCCCTGTATGAGCTGCGTGACAGCTACAACTCCCAGGGCTACTTCCCCAAGACCTTCCCCCAGCACCTTCTTCATCCTCACTGCAGGATCTTCCTCCTGAAGCCTGATCACGCTTGTACTCTTCAGTCCTCCAGCAGCATGCCTTCTCACTCCTTGCGCACCCCCTCACTAACCGATGGAACGTCCTTTTTAAACCAGGTGTCCTGATTAGTCTGCCTGCCATAATTGCTTCTAATAAGTTCTTAATTGGCTCCAGGTGTCTTAATTAGCTTGCCTGTCTTAATTGGTTCTAGCAGGTTCCTTATTGCTCTAGGGCAGCCTCTGCTCTGGTCACTCAGGGAACAGAAAACTATTTATCCAGTGGCCAGTATATTTGCCTTCGACCAGACTCCTGTACCCCACTGGTCTGGGTCTGTCACAATAAGATGAAGATTTGAAATCTGCTAGGAGCAAGCCAGTCTAAAGTCAGACTCCTATTTCAATGGGGTTTGACATGTCAGTTGTTCCTGGATTAAAATGGCCAGAATCTTTCCCAACGATACAAGAAAAGAACTAAGATGAGGTTTTAGCTTTGCATCCAGGCTGGGACTATATTTGCATACAGGTGTTAACAGGCCTGTCTCTAAATTCATGGATCATTGTGGGTTTCAAATGTCAGGATACACAGATGACTTGTGGCTAGTTAAAGGAGTCTGAGGTCAAGACCATTAGCATCAGAGCTCTAGTTTTTGCCAATTGTCACCAGGTGTCCCAGTATCTCATTTGAACCAGAACTTCTGTCTAAAAGAGTGGATTGATCTCTACAAGTTGGGGCTAAGCAAGATTACTCCCCTCCAGGACAAACTGGTCTAGTTCTTTGGTGCCGGAGGGGGTCAGCTTCCTGTGCAGCCCTGAACAGGGATCATCCATTAGGATCAGGTGGGAACTGCCAGGAGGGTGGGCACAGATAGACATTCCTTGATCATTCCTGTTTCCATCTGCAATAACTTTGAAGAAGTATCCTAGTTATGTAAGGAATGTTCCCTATGCAACAGTCTACCTTCAAGGAAGCCAAAGCCTCAAAATTAGATTAAAGCTGACATGCCTCTCTGTTCTGTGTTAACCATACCATATACTGTACCTACCATTTACCTTGGACGAGGAGGAGGAGATGGAGACAGGATGGGCTGGGGCTGGCTTGGGTGCAGGTGTGAGGGATGCATGTTGTCCACCTCCACCCCTCCAGAGAATTACTAGGAAAGATAAAATAGCCTAGAGATGCATTATCTTTTCTGTTGAGGATACTGCCTTGTCATCTGTGGGGATCACCAGAGCTAGGAGGTAGTATGGAGGCACCAGGCCTCCATGCAGAGCCCTGGTCTTCAACAGATCACCCCCAGATCGTGCTAGGTTTGCAGACAGTCCTTATAACCTATTCTGAGGGAGTCAAACCATTCACCACCCCTGCTGTTCTCCCACAATGGAACAATCAGGAATGAACTCTGTGAAGAGATCTTTGCAGAGCTACCCTCCCCAGACTTCCTACTGTGGGTTTTACTGTGACAGTAGATAATCCAGGCCAACCATCTGTCTATTAAACCAGTGCTCAGCAGGCAATTTCCTGAGATTTACTGATACTTCATAAATTCTCCAATCCATCTATTGAAAGCAGTTTAGAATCAAGAGAGCTGTCTGCTCAGTATCATTGTGAGCCTATGAAAAACTTTCCTCCAGAAGTCCCCACTTTCACCACCTTCGCACCCAGAGGATACTGCCGTGATAACTGATAAACACACAGGTCGACAATGCATATAGCAGGCTAACATTTCCTTCTCCATTAGCCAAATGAAGCAAGGTTTTCTTACCAAAACTATAACTTTCAGGAGAGTTTTACTCCCCCAGCCTCTTCCCTCCAAACCCAGAGATCCATACCCATCTCCTATGCTCCTACACTTCTTTAGTTTGCCATCCAAAGGAAATAATTACTTCAATGCCAAATGTGCCATTCTGTGCACCAAAACTGACAGCTAACTATTTCCAAAGCCAGGCCACTGTACTAACTCTTAACCACAGAAATATCTACACAAATACAGGCTAAAAATTCATGATAGTTAATAACTTGCTATTCATTTAATAAAACCTGTGCTGTAGTGATAACAATCATCCATAGACCAACTGTGACTGGTAATCTAGTTGATGTAAGTGGCTTTAACAGAGGCAAAAATTAATTGTCCCTGAAACTCTCAGAATGTATTAGTCATAGTTTAACTCAGGGGATTAACAGCAAGTGTGGTTTACTGCAATTTCCACTGTACACATACATTTAGGGTATGATCACAAATCCTGTTGGTTTCAGAGTAACAGCCGTGTTAGTCTGTATTCGCAAAAAGAAAAGGAGTACTTGTGGCACCTTAGAGACTAACCAATTTATTTGAGCATGAGCTTTCGTGTATGCATCCGATGAAGTGAGCTGTAGCTCACAAAAGCTCATGCTCAAATAAATTGGTTAGTCTCTAAGGTGCCACAAGTACTCCTTTTCTTTTTGCAAATCCTGTTGGGTTATTGCAACAGCATTGACAACTCATTTTTTCATGTGGTCCAACCTTAAGGTTGTAGCTGAGGGTCTCTTCTCTATAAACCAATGTTCCATGTAATTATATTCCCTTTTTCCATATCACAAATAGGAACATAGTTTCTGGAGCTTTATTCTTATTATTTTGCACAATCATAAGTTCTGGTGAAGAATTTTTCTAGTTAAATAAAAGTTATCTCTGTACAGCTCCCAATTTTTTTTATCTGCATTTCAAAATAACTGCACGAAACAACCATTTTTTCTGAAAACAGAATACATCATTCTTACAGATCAAGTGTCATTTTATTATTATACCACCAGAGGGTGCTGTTCATATGCTTTTGAAATGTATTTTTATGAATAATTAAAAAATAACTTGGGATATCAAGGGATGGGGATGCAATCGTGACATTCAGTGCCAACAAATCTTTTACCACAGTTCATCAAGTCTAGTACAGTCTGGTACAAAAAGTAATCTTTGTTGATTTGATTAAACAAAGGGGGTTTGAATTTGGATGTTTATGGCTGGGTGAAATAACAACAGCCTCTCATGCTGATACACAAGGGAAAGTGCATTTGTGCTTGTCTTTAGTCCCCAAAACGCTGGCATTTTTCCAGCAGTGTTTCAGCTGCCCTACAAAGTGCCTCGATGGCTTTGGGAGGAAGCGGTTCATGCCAGCTAGAGACAAAAGGTGCTGACTTAAGGCTGAAGAGTGGGGAAATATAGACGTTTATTGTAAAATGTAGACTTTTTACTGGCAGCTACTGAGATGCTGCAGTTTGATTCTGGTATGGTTTGGTTTAGGGAGAAAAGACAAACAGATTTTTTTTAGGTTTCAGAGTAACAGCCATGTTAGTCTGTATTCGCAAAAAGAAAAGATTTTCTTTACCCATTTGAATCAAGTAATAGGCACCAATATAAAAAACAGTCTGTTGCATAATTAGAACAAAATTAGTGACACCATCAGTATTAATAATAATAATGCCCTATTCCTATAAGCATGACAGCAGAGCTGTTGTTATAAGATTTGTTTCTCTTTCATTGATCTGCTTTATGTAGTGTTTCTTTCCCAACTATGTTTTGCATTTTCAACATTCATTCTTTATTTTCTTATTGTGACTCTTTCAGTAGTGTAATCTCCACCTTCCTTGTCTCTCGTTGATCATTTCCATGTCCTTCAGACTCATTTGTTCCCCCTTTCCCAAGCGGTTTTGTGGGTCTTGACATGTCTGTTACATACACTTTGTATCACAGACAAACAGTATGCCAGGTGTCACCATTTTGATGAGGAGTCTAAGCATATGTGGTGTTTTTCTTAAAGCCCTAGATCCTGAAATCATGTGACTAAGCCAGAATCCCTGCTACCGTTAAAAAAAAAAGTACATTTTGAGCCCTCATAGTTACAGAGAAAAGCTTTAAAACATGCTCCCTAAAGGATCAAAACCAGAAGACAAAAATAACTCTCGAGGAATTATTTTTTAAAAATCTTACTCTTTTTAGGCCAATCTCATGATTTTGGGGGCCTGACTCTTGATTTTTTTTAAGTCCTGCAGTCAGCAATCCTGACCTTGGGGTGGTCCCCTGATTCATTTTTTAAAACGTATTACTTTCAGTAACATTACTTTGGAGAATTACAACAGCCAAGAAATACAAAATATCCTATCCACCTGTGAGCCTTCACAGTAGGTTGGCCACTTTATTTGGTCCACTTCAAAACTGAATGAAATGGTTATTTCTTTCTCTTTCCTAAATAGCCCATATTAACATTAGGAATATATTACGATAGCTAGATGGAGCCCAAAGCTTCTTTGATGTAACTCCACTGAAGTCAAAAGAGTTGGATTCCTTGGCTGAGTTTGGCACAATCCTTATAATTTCGGAATAGGTCATTCTGTTTATAGCAGGAGAATAATATCTTCTTGTATAAAAACAAGGTATCAAGTGAAGATCAGAAAATCTTTCGTGCCAAAAGTTCAAATTTCTCTCCCCTATATAAGGAGCTTATTTTTCAGTAAGAGTCTTCAGACCCAGGTACCTATTATAAGTAGCCTAACAAGCCTGAAAAACTGCACAAGCTTAATATCTCCAATAAGAGAGTAGATACCACTAGCATCATAGAAGAGGAATAAACATAACTTGTAGAATTTACTTCTGGTTAAAAGAGAGAGAGAACAAAGTACTAGAAAGGGCAGATGCTTCTCCTGTCTGCGTTATAGTGTTGATGGTGCTCCATTCCCACACATACACCCGTCAAAGGTAGCGCAGACATGCAGACACCTGCACCACTGGGAGCAGCTGCACTTTAGTGGGAGATTCATCCCTGGCAGAGATCAGGCACTATTGTCTTTTCCTCGGTGTGCCACCTGGTAAGGGCAAGCTCTGAATTACTTCTGGGGATGCAGTCACTGGTGAAGGCTACTTCGGAATGCTACTTATGAGAATATGGATGACCCAGTGCAATGGAACAATTTAAGTTTCTTTCTCTATTGCTTGCAATCTCTTCTCTAAGGAGAATTCCCACCATCAAAAGCTCCCTAAGATAAAAGCTGGCATTACTCAGGTCTGAATCAAGCCTAACATGCTTTTCATGGAAATGTAGGATGTGAAGGTAAGATATCTCTGAATATGTTCAAAGGCCAATTATGACTTAACAAGGAGGAGGGAACCCTGTCTTTCTTAGACTCCAAACCCAGGATCTAGATTTTTTGAAGTCATCCACTTCCGGGAAGGAAAGAAAAGAAAGGGTGGATGCTTACTCTGATCTAAACAAATCAAGTAAATTAGGTACTTGTGCTCAAAAGGTGGAAAGGGTACATACACACATCCTCCAAAATAACAGAGTGGGTGGGAGACATAATATATTATTATTCCCCTCAAATAAAGAGAATTACCTGCTCTTAAAAGGAAAGGTAATCTATTTTTAGGTAGGGAAGAATAATGTCATTATTTCTTTTAAAATCAGGAGATACCTTTTCAGTAGCAGAGGAGCTGAGATTCCAGCATTCACAGTAGCTAAAACTCAGACATCAAGTGGTACTTATCAATATGAATTTTTCCTCTACTGGTTTATAAAGGTCCTGACTCCAGGCCAGTGGGGAGCAGCTACTACTGGGGATAAGTCTATATCCCTCAGTGCTCTAGATGCAGCAACCTCTCTGAGAGAATAGACTCCAGACTGATATTTCTAAACCTGAGTTTCTCATGTGTCCCTTTCTGACTAAAAAGATATAAAGCTCTGTTGATAGAAAGTCTGGTCCTGACACCTAATTTGTAACAGCTGCAGGTCTCTGAAAAAGAGATTTTTTAAAATTCCTCGCTTAGATGAAGTAACTATCAACCCCGTTGTAGGGTTTATTGATCGTCTTTTTCCAACTGGAAAACAGGGTTGGGACAGTCTGCTTCTGAAATCCTGCATTTTGCAAGGATTCTAGTGGCCAAGATATACATCTTACAAGTCTGATTGTCAAAATATCATGTAAATAAATAAGCACTGTTACTCTGAGCCATTAGGAACTGAATAACTGGCTCAATCATGGCAAGCTACCTTGGGACAATGAAAAGGCCAAACGTTCTCACTCACAACTGGTAAAACAATCTCTCAAGAGACTATTGGGAATATTTTGTTGTTTGGCACTAAGGGAACATTGTAGAGTTTTCTTTTGGTCTGTTTTTACAAGACAATCTCCTCTGTTCATTGTTACTTTAAATCTTTCAGACAGACAATATGGAAAGACTCAGCCTTCATAAAGAGATTTAGGAGATTGGAATGTAAACCTGGAAGGTAAATTCCAAGCAGACTAGGGGACCAGGAATATGGAACCTATTTATCCCTTGGTGAGTCCAACTAATTACCACTTCAAAAGTCTAAGCCGCTCTTTCCTGGATCTCCTTCTCTACAGGAAGGCTGGTATTTATTTCGAATTTTACTTGTGAAGGGGGAATCCCTTGCAGCTGACTAGAAATGAAGAATAGTTTCAACATATTTCATCCACTTTAGAGCAGACGTTGGGGGGGAATATTCTTTCCCGTGTTTAAATATTGAACCTTGTTCTTCCTGTTTTTGTTTCTTTGAACGTGACCACAGAGGGTGGAGGATTATCAACCAGTAACAAAAATGCTTTTTTCTGCCAGAACTCTGTAGTGGGGTTGTCTCACCTTGTGATGGACCAGCAGAAGTAGAGATGAGGAGCATACAGTGAACTTTAATTCTTCACCTTGCTAGGTTTGGTGTGACCATGAACTTCTATGTCTTTCCTCTACCTCCTCACTATAACTTTGACTTTGAAGGTCAGAATTAGCCAAGCACAGAAAGACCTGGTATTTAGGAAGGGCTCTGTCAGTGCAGGCTATTTGGAGCATCCAGTTCACCCTGACATTGTTTGCCTAGTAATGCTTTTGACCTGCCATATATCCCAACATGGCAACCAATACAGTTCTCACATTGAGCTTCTCTTCAGACAGAGTATCCCATTGACTAGTCCTTGCTCAAGTGTGAGGCAGTCTAAACCTATCTTCAGGGCCTCCACTGCATATGCTATCTTCCCCTAGTTTGCAACCAATGGGCAGGATTTTGGTCTTAGTTGTACTGATGTAATTAGAAGTAACTCTGAAGGGTGAAGGGAATCACTCTTGATTTGCACTGGTGTAAATCAGGTCAGAATCTGGCCCAGTACATGGCTTTGTTCTTCCAGTTTGGAGTTTTATCATCTATGCATTATTAACATTTATTTTCCTGGCTATATGTAGTTGAACAAAGATTCTCCTAAATTGGATCCAGATTTGTCCACTTTACATTTTTCACTTGAGATGTTTAATATCAGATAATGAAATGGCAGGCCTCCCTTACCAGTTCCCCACTAATTTTCCCGGGAAAGGTAAGAGGTTGTCATCTTTAAAGGGATGTCATCTTTAAAGGGATAACTCACCCAGGCAAGGCATTCTGCTAACGATGGGAGGATTTAGTAGTAAAGGAGATCTTTATCACCCACTTCTTCATACAGATGTATAGAGGCAAGCACTTCAATTCAGGCTATTAGAAAAGACAGTTCAGTGGGTGTGACAGCCTGGGCCATTCCACTGGGATAAGTACTCATATTAATGAATGTCTTTAGCATCTCCTAGCTACAGGTAAGGAAATTGCCTCAGGAAGGAAGGACATCCTAAACTTATTTAGCACTGACTTTTTGACATGATCCAGAGATGAGGTGGATACAGACCTGAAGCCCATGAAGTAGTCTCTGCCTCTGTGACAAATCTGACTTCTCCAGTGACCAGGTATCAAATAAATGAGGAGAGCCTGAGCCAAAGTTGAATCTGAAAAAGCCTCCTGAAGCATTCACTTCTTCCATCTCTTCCAGAAAATCTGATTGGCAGGCAGAACCATCAGGAGATGCTGCTCAAGAGGCTGTGTCTGAAGGGAGTGAGGACTCATCCACACAATTGCACACTTCTGGCACCGAGTATTGGGAATAATTTTCCTAATAAGTTTAATAAGGTTTACCATGACTCAGTTTCCACACAGGCATATCTTTATTAGTCCAAAGGCCGCTTGGTGTTGGTTACATCCAAAATACAAAAAGAAAAGGAGTACTTGTGGCACCTTAGAGACTAACCAGTTTATTTGAGCATAAGCTTTTGTGAGCGACAGCAGGAGAGTGGGGTGGGAGGAGGTATTGTTTCATGGTCTCTGTGTATATAATGTCTTCTGCAGTTTCCAAAGTATGCATCCGATGAAGTGAGCTGTAGCTCACGAAAGCTTATGCTCAAATAAATTGGTTAGTCTCTAAGGTGCCACAAGTACTCCTTTTCTTTTTGCAAATACAGACTAACACGGCTGTTACTCTGAATCCAAAATACAAGTACAAGCATATACACACTCATACTCTATATGCCAGCAACAATACATTTGCAAGCATTGGCCAAATACTCACAACAGGATCAGGCTTGGGGATACCTTCCCTCCATGGCATTACTCCAGGGGAGTAAGGAAAAGCTCTCACAAAGAAACCCCTAAAATCTTTGTCTTTTTATACACTATGGCTGACAAGTGATGTCACTGCTGATTATCAGACCTTGGGTAAGGCTAGATGAAGCAGCATAGGGCTGACCCCTGTCTTCTGCCCCGGTCAAGACAAGAGCAATGACTAAGCCCCTTTCTTCAAGGTCCTTTTCTTACCTCATTTTGCCATATTTTTCCCTAACTACTAAACTAAGCATTTTTTTATAATACAGTAAACAAACCAATCGTTTCCTGAGCCTCGTACCCAATTAACCATATTTTCTTTATTTCTGTTACCTCAACCCAAACCTTAAATAAGATGATGCAGAAATGTCAAGCATCACTACACATTTAACACAAACAATCCTCCTTTCTCATGAGTTCATTCTTTTTGGTCACATGCTTTGGGCCTTGTGTTAACATCAAAACTCAATTTAAAACCATAGTTCACTCATGTCTAATGTGGGCCTATAGTCCTATACCAGGTGAATAAAATACCAATTATTGGAAAGTAAACTTGTTATAGAGTGGAGAGGAATTTGAATGTTTGGCACGAGGGCCCTCCCCTGTTGAAATCTTAAAGGGACAGGAGATAACCCAGTTGTAAAAAAAACAAGCAGGAGTATTTCCAATATATAAATATGTATCTCTTCAAGCAATAACTTACATTTAGGCAAACTTATTGATTCACCCATTGCAATCTTCTTGATCCTTTTATATAGGGCCCAACCAAATTCACAGTCCATTTTGGTCAATTTCACAGTCAGAGGATTTTTAAAATAATAAATTTCATGATTTCAGCTATTTAAATCTGAAATCTCACATGTTGCAATTGTAGGGGTCCTGACCCATAAAGTGGTTGTGGAGGGGGATCACAAGGTTATTGTAGGGTGGGTTGCGCTGCTGCCCATGGCGGTGCTGCCTTCAGAGCTGAGCAGCTGGAGAGCGGTGCCTGCTGGCTGGGAGCCTAGCTCTGAAGGCAGAGTCGCTACCAGCAGCAGCGAAGAAGTAAGGATGGCATGGTATGGTATTGCCACCCTTACTTCTGTGCTGCTGCCTTCAGAGCTGGGCAACTGGCCAACAGCCGCCACTCTCCGGCTGCCCAGCTCTGAAGGCAGCACAAAAATAAAGGTGGCAATACCATGACCCCTTAAAATAACCTGGTGAACCCCCCCTGCAATTCCCTTTTGGGTCAGGACCCCCAATTTGAGAAACGCTGGTCTCCGTGAAATCTGTATAGTATAGGGTAAAATCACACAAAAGAACAGATTTCACGGTCCATGACGTGTTTTTCATGACCGTGAATTTGGTAGGGCCCTACTTATATGTTATTCTTATTCTAGTTGGGAGGATCAAGATTATTTTCTGTAGTACAGCACCCAGTTATCCTTTGAACACTTCCTGTTCATTCATATGCCCTAATTGTAACATGTGCCTCAGATATTGCTCTAATTCTTATGATGACCTTTCCAGGGTGTGCTTAATGTGTTATACTTTAGTTTTCCTCTACCTTTTCTGTACAGGGTGACAAATGACAAATAAAATATTTAACAAAAAGGCGCATATTGCACCAGGCTATTATTTAACTGGAACGAGATTAAATTAGAATCAATATACACCAGCCATGGGCATAGTTTTGGGGGACCACAGGGAGCCTCAGGCAGGCACAGAACTTGCCTTGCCACGTGGCCCCATTGGCCTGACTGCAGCTGCCCCAGGCCCCAAATATAGAAGTCAAACTATGCCTATGACACCAGCACAGCGCAATGAAGGCAAATATATGTATTAAGTAACTTAAGCTAATGGTCAGAGCAGTACTAGAATGCCAAGTATTCATTTTATATCTTTATTGATGACAAAACTGAACATACCAAACAGCAACTCTGTGTATACAGACATTAGGGTTGTCAGCAGGGATAGAACCCAGGACTGTCAACACCAAAAGTGAGAAGACCCCATTCCTTGAACAGCTGTAAGCTGCAGGTTCTAATCTTGCTGGGACCATCCACTAGAGAAGACATCATCACAATAAGCCATGTTATTAAAGTAACATTCAAATATTGCCTCTTTATAGAACCTTAGGAATTAATACACTTCCCTGAGAAAGCAAGAAAACAGCATGAAGCAATCTCTTAACTAGATACATAATGATTTCTTTGAAAATATGCCCTCATTATATCACTGTCAGAACACTCTTTTTTGTAAGGCTGTTGTACTTTAATTCCACCTGTATTTAAACTCATTATTATAATTACTCTCAATGACAACCCTTTATCACACAAACAGGAAATGTGTGATAAATAGAAATATCACCATTCTCCCTCATTTAAAAAAACCCCTCAAATAAACCAGCTTATATTATTTTTATCCATGCTACAAAATATTCTTGACAAATTTGGAAATAGGAACTATTTTACCTTCAGACTGATGTGTAGCAAGAGGTGTCTGAGTCTCCTTGGAGTAGGACACCACTTCCCGAGGTAAGAAATCAACCTGGGTAATCTTTGACACACCTAGCTTGTGCAGTCTCCGTCTAAGATTTAATGTGAGATCAGAAGGTTAGTCAAGTAAGCATATAGCACTGTTACATTAAAATACCGCAGTGAGCTTTCACAGACAGGATGACAAAATTTTAGTGTCTGCTAAAATGAAAACTAATAAACTAAGTATGGTTAGTTTATTGGGAAGCATCTAATAAAACACACTGACTTTGCACTGAAGGAAATTAACCTGAGAACTACTATCCAAAATAGAATTAAAGTTAATAAACTGTGCGCTACATATTTCTGGCTTTTTTGGGCTAGAGTTCAAGTTGTGGGGATGAGATGTAATAGGGAGGGCAAGAAATGTTGTAATGTAAAAGTAAACCAGTATCATATGGATGACAGCTAGTTTGCTCTCCAGCTACTGCTGCATCAGCTATATGTATTTTTTTTTCTGATTCGTCTGACTCGCAGAGTGTAATTGTGCTAAATACAATTAGATTCACTAGGTAACCAGTGTGAATCCATCATATCAAGTAACAATCCACTAGAGCAATAGCTGTTACACCTTGTGATTCATTTTTACAAGAGAAGTAATGAGCCTGCCTGATGCCAGTTTTCAAGGATGTGCCTCTGCTGATGTGAAGAAAAGCAATTCATGTTTTAAAACCCTACATGGAAACCTAGAATCTTCTGCTACCTGAGATACATTGTGGGGATCTGTAACACCTACCAAAAGTTTACTCTCATGCTGCTTATCTGCAACAACTTTGACTAAATGTGGTGAGGATTCAAACTTTAAAAATTAACGTTAAATGTCATGTACCCTTCCTTTTCCTACCATCACTGATTTGAAATCTACATTGTTTATATGATTAAATAGACTTCTCCTATGTAGTCACCTCCTATCTAGGCCTATGATTTCTTTACTGAAATCCCGAGGAATTCTTCACTCATATAACTTCTCTATTGTGGTCTCAAATGAGTATTGGTGCCATGCTAATTTGTGCTTCTAAAATAGTAGGCCCTGTGTGTTACCTTTATAGAATCCCATTCAATACTAAAGATAATACTGTATCAGTTCACTCAATAACTCTTTGCATGAGGGAAAGTCTGACTTGAGACTTGGTCAACTGATTTGCAGACTAATAGTCTGCACATGAGTTAAAGTCCATTGTAGAGAACTCCACTGAAAGAACATGTTGCATTTTTAATCTCAAACATGTCTAATTTAGGCATTGTTTACGGATCCATAGCTCACTAGTGTCTTGCGCAGATAATCACCTCTTATGTCAGATGGTGTTTCTTCATCTAAAAAGTGTGTGGCCTCATAGCACACCTTTTGGCTACATGAATCAGCCAACAAAGGTGCTTGTATAACCAGAAGCTGGTCTAGCCCTTGATCACAAATACGTGACCTCCATTCAGGACCTGAGCTCCACAGCTATAAGCTAAAACGTCCTATTCCAGAACTCAAGCTTCCTGTAAGGCAGCACACACATCTGCCATCAACCATGTCACCTTCCCATTCACATGCATCTTTCCTTTTAGATGCTCTTAAGCCCTTTGAGTCTACAGCCCGCTGAGTGTTTTTGGATTTGCAGAATCTTTAAGGGATACATTTTCAAAGCTGTTCATAGGGTCTTAGTCATGGAATGTCACTAGGGACTGAGCAGCTAAATCTCCAGTCTTTTACATCAAAAAAAATATCTCTATGTCTGTAGAAACCAGAAGAGATACAACTCCACTACAGGCATTTTAGCCATATGGACAATTTGTATGCAATCTACAGAATTTATTGTGTATCATTACTTTTTCTAATGTCCGTATCGTCAGAGGAGGCCCCGTTTCTCCTGGTAAAACTGTCCTTGTGAAGGATGGCTGCTATTGAGAAATGGACAGAACTCATCACACATTGGAGAACATGTGCCTGTGGTACACCCAGCCTTGCTATGAATACACTCTCCTGATCCTTTATTCCTTCCTTGCACTGTCAGTGCATGCATGAGAGAAAGCTCCTGGCTGTCATGATGCTTATCCATACATGTGCCACTTTTGCCCCTGCTCCTTGCTTTTTCCTTCTAAAAGGAAGGAAACTTGGGTGACTTTGATGCGTGGGGATGCTCACCTTCCAACCCACATTGCTGGGAAGGGATGCTAGGATTTCTATCAGGATTCTTTATGTGAATACACTTTGAAAATTCCATTTTTTGTATCATTTTCCAGGTAGTACTGTAGGAGTTGGCTACATCTGAAGCCACACCTCCCATCACAACTGGCCACTGAAAAGGAGGAGGACAAAAGCTGTTTAACAATTCTGGGGTGGAAGAGTAACATTGATGAACCCTACCCCAGAACTTCTGACTGTAGTGCAGGGAAGTGGGAGGATGTCTGCTACACTGCTGCTATTCTGATATTTTTTTCTTCTTCTTTTCCTGCTATGAATAGTCCAGTGCCTGACTAGATTACTACTAATAGCTTTGCCAAGCACCAAGGAAAGTGAAATTGGCATGATCTTTATCATTTGCATTATGACCAACTGGATTCTGAATAGCAGCTGTGAAATTTACCAGAATCTTGTCAATTTCAATCTGCTGTCAATGTGAAAACTATGAGTAGCAGCATAATCACTAGAAATATCTACCTGTAGACTCACAAAAATAGTACTATATAAGTTCACATTTAAAAGATTAGCTTCTGAAACATCAGGGCTGGAAAATTTTATTTAAACAAAAGCTTAAACGTTGCACAAATTGATGGATTTCCTCTCAACAGGAAAAGTTTCCTTACCACCACTGCAAGAGGATTTTCAAGCCTATATTTTGTGGCATATTTTTCCCTCTCATTTTATTTCTTCATTCATGACTTAAACTCGTATTAACTCTCACAATATAAACATAGAAAAACAACTTTCACACCTTGAGACGCATTGGCAGGAAATGATTGGGTAGCTTAGCCTCTGATTCTTGTGCTACAGTATTTCCCACACTGGCCAAACTATTTGTGATAACTTTTGTGATCACATGGATGATATCCAAATCAAGATCATCACCAAGCCATACTTTCACTTTGAACTTCAGTTCCATCTCCAGTGTGATGCAAACATTAGGGGAATCAGGAGATATTTGGAGTTTCATGTGTCATTGGCCAAAACTGATTTCTGCTGATTGGTCCATTATAAAAATACTTCAAAATATGGATTTCGCTATTGTACAACAATAATATGGATTTCACTATTGTACAGACACCTTTCATACTAAATAAATTTGACCCTTTTAAAAAATATATACCAGCTACTCAGTGGTAGTGGTTAGTTTCAGTTACTCAAAGCAGTTAACTTTTTCCACAAGCACATGGCAAAAGTACCCCAAGCTAGAAAAAGTATTAATTTCAGCCTAATTATAAGTAAACAAACCTTAACTGACATAGACTCAATTAAAAAGTAAAATGACTCTGGGGCTGTGAAAGTGATAGTTTTATTTGCTAAGGGTACAAATATAATTGTTCACATTATTAACTCTTAAGGAAGGAGAAGGTGTGATTATTACTGCATAAGGAAAACAACTTTAACTTTAACTATGGTAAAGATGGGGATAGGGGAGCATCCTGTGAGTAATTCAGTATGAAAAGTCAGAATTAACAAACACTAACTAGACATTGGTATAATTAACTGCATGTATTACATTTTCAATTAAAGTGCCACTATAATAACATTTCATCCATAATGAAATGGTAATGTTTGTTATTGTTCTCGGACAGCAGAAATTGCAGGTCATCTTTTTATAGGCTTTTTTTCCTGTTTCCTCATTAAAAAAATGTCTCTGCCAAAGCTTAATATCACTGGTGAAACTAACAAAAGAAAACTTAAATTATGGTACTTTAGATTCACCAAAACAATAATAAAAATAAATTAAACCCACACAAAAGCAGCTCAATTGGGAAGCATTTTCAACATAACTCTTGCAAAGAAATAATAAAACAAATAACAAAAGAGCTGACATATACCCAAGTTCAGAGTCAGACTGGAGCTGCAGCACTGAGGGGTCTGTGTCCCACTGCAGGGTCCTAAGGGAGTTATCAGCCGTGCAGCACAAAGGAAAAAAAGAACACAGAGAATTAACTGAAAGATGAAAAAAAGCTCATCTCATTGATTACATGCTGTATACAGTATATACACAGGACACACCTCAAAGTACAACTGAGCCACAATTAATGTCAAACAAGGTTTGATGCTAGACTACAAGAGCAGGTAATTTATTAAAATTACATGGAACTGGAGTACATTGTACTAGTAAACAAAGGAAAGAGACTTCAGTCTGAGGCTTTCTTTTCAAAATTTACATAATAAAAATGTGTAAATTGGATCTCTAAACAATTTACAGACTCACTAGTTGTTCCCTGTGTACTCACAATAAGCTGTAAGATTTACAGTAGGCATTTATTAGAGGTTACAATGATATGGGATGTATGACGTGATGTACTTGAACTCTCCCCATGAAACCTCACTGAATAATTTAGCCCTTAATATGCCTTCTGAAACTGACAATAAGCCATTATATACAAGTTAAAGTCTTTTTTGTGATGTCATGGATCACAAATTATAATGTTTAATATTTTGTGGGACAAGGTAAACAAACAAGTATTTTTTTCACCGTATAAGAATCCATCCTGACTTTTTAAAAAAAGTTATTTCAATATAATTACCTGCCACTGATTTTTCTGATTTTTCACGATGGAAGCACTGTGCTATCAAAGAATAGATGATCCAGCCATGCAGCCTTAGCTGAAGATTTCATAATGTAGCACAATGAAACTTTCCATCTGAGGAGGTCAGATCACTTTACAAGCCCTAGTAAGACTCTCTGAATTCTTATGAAGTGGTGTAATCCCCCAATTTATAAATGAAGGAATTGATACGCCAAGAGGTTCAGGCCAAAACGTTCAAAAGTGGCCACTCATTCCAGGTATCTTGATTTTTGGCTTCCCAATTGGAGACGCCTCTTAAAAACGTTGGCCCACGTAACTTGCCCGTCTGTGGCAGAGGCAGGCAGAGAACCCAAGTATCCCTAACTCCCTTTCCTGTGATTTAAGCATTAGACTATCCATGGTCTTCATTAGCAGATGTTAAAACAAAGTGAAACAAGCCTCCTTCTCCTTCACAAAAACAACTAACTTATCTGATGTTACACATCATGATGGCCCCTAAATTGGTGAGCTCCCCACCTTTTTTGATCCAACCCTATTTATTTCAATCCAGATTTCAAAGGTGTACACAAAATATTTTTTTACCATGTTTACCCAGTACAAATCATATAATCCAATGCAGATTTTTGCACAGTACCTACTACAAAATGGCAACCTCTGCTCATGTATAATCTGAAGAAACTGCCTCAATCCATACAAATGCTGCAACCTACTATACTTGATAAGCTCATCACTCTGATGCCAATGTCAACTCACTCTCTGGGGAGGTGAGCAAGGTCATGAGGCTGTACTCTGACATGTCAAAATGAAAAAGAATCAATCAATCTTATACCCATAAACATGTACAAACAATGAAGAATTAAAACAAGAAGATATATAGATTTGGTATGATGCAAGGGCATTCGCTCCCATTAGCTGTAATGGGAGATGTGCAACACAGAAAATGTTGTCCAGAGATTTTGTGACGTGTCTCAGAATTATTCTAGGAGACTTCTCTAGAGCAGGAGTCTATCTTGTCTGCCTAAGCTAGGATGTTGTAAAACAGACAGAGAAGAATCAAGACATTAGTGAAGAGTGGAATTTGTCTCTGCAATGCAGGTAAAGAGTTGAATGTCTGATGGTAGGGAAAAATCTCAGTGCCTAATGCACTACAGAGATTGCTAAGAAACACAAACCATCTGGGTTAAAATGACCCCTGAAATGCTGCCAAGGGCAGTAACACATAGTGTGATTTCATGAGTAAGTGCCAATTTTTAACGTTATGGCTACCTTGGGGCCACTTATATTTGCACACCCATGTTTTCCAAACACTTAGGAAAAAGATATATGTAGCTTGTTTGAGTCAGATATTCCCTCTTTTCACCATCTACTTTCAGACCTGTCAAATTTCCCAAGAGACAACCAATATTCCATTAGGGAGAATTCCATTACAGTGTAATTAAAATGAGAGCTTAGCAACAGAATGCTCAAAGACTATACTAGGTCTGTTCAAATTAACACCAGGTCAGAAGTAATTGTGAACTGTTACCATCTAATAGCCATTTGGTGTCTTGAAGGAAGTAAGTTCTGAGCTCTCCATCCAGCTAGGAGCTGGACAGATGTCAAAATCACAAAAGACACGACCACAATTGATATTTATTTGTACAATAGTTGAAAGACCCAACAGAGTGATATCAGCTTTATTGTTATTACAATAGCATCTACAGGCCACAATCAGAGAGCAGGGTCTCATTCCTTACATACAGTACAAACATAGTAAAGACAATTTCTGACATAAACAGTTTACAATCCAGGTTATGAACATGGAGACTCAACCCCCCAATCCTCTTAAATTTCAAGTTTCTCAGACCTCGAACTATGTCACTTTATGTGTATGGGGTACTATGGGACCCTGAACCTGATTTGGGGCCTCTAGATACTAATATAAATGTTTAAAAATAACATTCCACCCTTCTGAGACAAAGCCAGTGTTAGCAGTTTTGGGTGGGTATGGAAAACAATTTTTCAACCTCCACTCAAAAATGTAACACACCTCCATTCACTGCGATCCTACCACAGTGCACAGAACTGACCACAAGGTTTGAGGGATGGTTAGTAAGATGATTCTTTGGGGCACTTCCAAACTTGAGTCTGCAGGAAGTGGGGCTTCAGGTCACTAATTTCCTGCTCCAGGACAAATAGAGCCTAAATTATTGTGCGTAAAAATTGTGTGTAAAAATTTTCTGTGCACAGGGCCAAAGACAGAACATTTTCCAAGGGACAATATTCCAAATAAGCCAGGGTCTAGAATTGTCCCTTGCTACTTCTTGCTACTTGGAGGAATCTCTGAGCATTCTCATGAGTATTAGCATTAAGCTTAATCTTCCTTGGACATCTGTAGGGTAGACCATGAGTGTCCTAAGAGCTCCATGAAAAATCAGTGGCAGCCTTTTAAATCTAGGGCTTGACTTACTTTTTCAGGGTTTTCTTCACAAAGAAAAGGACTAGAAATTATTTCTTCCCTAAATGCAAATTGAAATTAGCCTCAATACTTGTATATGCCCAAAACTGGGGGAAGGGAAAGGACATTGGAGCCTGTAAAATCTGCACTGAGACCAGTTTTGTGCCTAGAAGTGCTGTTTGCAGGTCAGCATGCATCCATTGGAGCAATGCAGGGAGTTAACAGTGCTGCTACCACACTGGACCTATTCTGAGGACATAACCCACTAAAGTCCAATGAGAAACTTTCTAACAATTCTCATGGAGTTTGGATCAGATCCATGACATTTCCACTTTCAAGGCACTTTTCACCAAGTTCAGTCACAAAAAAACATTTAAATGGAAAAAAAATGAAGTCTCAATTCATATTTTCACTGTATTTACATTAAAAATAGCCAACATGAGTGGAGTGCAACTGAAATCAGAACAAGGTCCACAATATATATTCTCCTTAAGAGTATTGAAAGTCTGAAACTATAAAATGGAGAGGTCATTTTTTGCAGAATTATTTTAATACTGATGTATTTGTCCGGCAATATTTGGTTTCAGAATCATTCTACTCTTCTACAGTGTGCATATCTTAGAAGATACAAAAAGGGTGTGGCCAAGGAGTGGTCATTTGACCCCATCATCCAACTTCACCACAAACAATTGGGAAGTTAAGCAGTAACTTACCCATTTTAGCCTGGTATATGAAACACCCCTGCAAGGGAACATTCCAGGGGATATAAGTTATTGGGCTCAGTACAAGAGTAACCAGATGAAGTTCTATGGCCTGTGTTATATGGGAGATCTGACTAGATGATCTAATTGTCACTTTTGGCCTTAAAATCTACAAAAATAGATTGCCAGAAACCCAGTGTCTGAGAGATGGAGCAGAGTGGGTGAAGTGGGAGCTGGTATGGAAATATGGGGCTTCCTTGCAGATGCCCTTGCTTCCACTGGTCGCCTGAGATCCATTAGTTTTGAGCCTTGAATACCTTGTTTCTTCTGTGGGTGAATCAAACACACACACACAAAATGTGGTATTTATAGGAAACTCCACAAATGAGGGCTCAGTGAGTTACAGTTCGAGAGAGCAGCTCAGAAATGAGCCAGATCAGGCCATTCCCATCACTCAGAAAGTGCAGACATTATTTTAGTCAGACTGCACTACATTGTTTCAAAGCAGTTGGTTGCATAAGTCTCCCACTCAGTGACAAACAATAGCCCCGCTATCAATCTTCCTGTGACATGTTTGCTGAGCAATTTCTGCCCTTGGTTGTTTGAAGGCTAAAAAGCAGTGTAGCCATTGTCAAATATGAATTGTTCTTCAGCTTTCCTTGAACAAGAAGCTGCATGTAAGGAATGAGGCTTTTTAGATCATGGCTGCAACTTAATAGGAAAGGTACAAGTGCGGGTCCAAGTTGGGTTATGCCCAACTAAACTGAACCATTTTCATACTCTTCCAACAGAATTCCACATTTTCATATTCTGCATTTACCTAATAATATGAACCCAATTACTACTCTACATGTATCATGTCTATCTGTCATGAGTAAAATTCAGGACTGCGCATTTAGGGTACGTCTACAGTGAAATTAGACACCCTTGGCTTGCTCATGCCAGCTGACTTGGGCTCAGGCAAAGGGGCTGTTTAACTGCAGTGTAGACTGTCAGGCTTAGTCTGCAGCCAGAGCTGTGGGACTTTCTCACCTCACAGGGTCCTAGAGCCCAGGCTCCTGCCTGAACATCTACACGACATCATTGTGAATGGAGCAGGCAAAAAGATCAATCAATAAGAAAAACATTGCACAGAACACCACAGTTTGATTTGGGTCAAAATTTCCACAAGGCTCAGACCAATAAGTACTTTAAAGTATGGTGCATCTGCAAATTAAAGGAATACATTGAAAAACAGATGACATCAAACTCATCTATTTAAAAAATAATTTATATAAGAATAAGCTTACTGTGAAACGTATTTTAAAAGACACCAGGAATACAGACTACTTTTAAAGTATGTGATTGAATGTACTTTTTCATTATGAAAGTAAACATTGCTGCCTATCTTCTTCTCCTTTGACTTTTTGCACACTCAGTAATACCATTTGCTATGTGGTTAAATCTTATTTAGATTTGAAAGCTCTCCAGATTTTAATGAAAAACATGAATTTATAGTTGAGCCAATCGTTGATTTAGCTACAGAAATCTTCTTTGATGGAGTTCTGGACGTGTAAAAATAGCTTTGTTCTTTGTATGTCCCATAATTTCTCTAAAGCTTCTATTTGAAATTTCTTATTGATCAACACTATAATAGAAAGGTGTTACTGAGAAATGGTATTCCAGATGGTTGATACATATTTTTTCTTACTCCTGTTCATTCTGTTAACTGCGGTGTACTATCATTTGGGGATTTTTATAACTTTGTTTTTCTTGGCAATAATCCTTTTTTATTTACTTTCACAATTTAAAAAGTTAACACATCTATTAAAAACAACTAATCTATGAAGGAACAGAAGAGCAAAAACTGTTTACAGAAATGGAAAAGTACAGTTTGCCTCAATGGCTGCTCTGCCTTTAAATCATCACCTTCACACAGTATGCGCTCTGTTTTGGAGACCAGTTGCACTTTGCCAGTCTTACCTAAGGGAAAATGCTTTCCTTGTGCTACTTGTTCTGAAGCAGAAAAACTCCGAAAAGATGGTCATCAGTATTTTGGGAGGGTCTGTTTTACTAAACAAGTGATTTACTTACAATATTAGTTCAAACAGAATGCTCATACATCACTAAGAGTGTTCGTACATAGAGTATGTATGATTACAATGCGATAAAATGCCATGATGTATTAAGTGAACGGGGGATTTGGCAAGGGTGTTGGAGTACAGTCATGCACTTTGGCTTATAATTACACTTCCAAACAGATGGACGCCCTGACTTCCAATCTCAACCAATGAAAAGAGTGATAGGGACCTCCCTAAGAGAGAAGCACTATCTCTTGGCAGCCTGGCAGCCTTTAGCAATAGTAATGGCTCTGAACAAAAGAGAGTGTGTGTGCTAAAAAAAATATGTTTTTAAAAGGGACTATTTACAAAGAAGATGGAGATTTGTAATATTTCTGGAGATTTATAATATTTCTGCATCCTGGTTAAATCGCAGATAAAATGTGGGGCTACATTTAAACTGACTTTGAAGCCCATTTTGAATTCAGACTAGAACAAAACCATTTTAAACATGGTTTAAAGAAAGAAGGTAGATAGAGTGGGCTAAATTCCTTGCTGACTTATGTCCCTTGGAGAAATATTAATGTAAAGCAGCAATTAAATTGGCCCAATCTGTTTAATTATGTCACACAAGTTATCATTGATCTAATTTATATCCTACTGCTACCCAAAATTCTGGCCTTGACATTTATGTTAATTTATCAGCAGGGTTACTGTGAACAGCATGCTGCATCTGCTAGCACGGAAGGTCAAACAGTTAGCAGCTTTTGCTGAGCCCACAAATCTACAAAGACTTACTGTAAGTGTCACAAACTGTAGACTGTCACTTTGAAACTGGATTAATAAAAAGCATGTGTACGAGGGAGACAGGATTACATGATGCCGATCTGTAGAGAAGCCATTGGTTTGTTTGCTCCTTTAGCACAGGAATCTGTAATGCTGCTTGAACACTTTCCCTTCAGATACGTATCAACTCTTCAATCTTATTTTTATGTTTAAACCCCAAGAATAAGCTGGGTAAGAAAAGAAAGCTTAGAATATTTTAGCCACTGTATTTTTCATGTCTATGCCAAAATATCTCAGAAAGCTAATATGTCCTTGTCTCCTTGATTGTAAAGGAATTGCAGGGGCCAGGCTGAAAGCCCACTGAATTAATGGGATTCTTTTCATTAACTTTAATGGGCTTTGGATAAGGTCCCATAAAAATGCATCATTGGCCTTTTACCAGACATCAGGAGCCACAGAAGGGAAAGAACACTACAGCCCTTCAGGGGAATCAAACAGATAACATGCAGGTTGGTGCCTTCATCATCATCGGACACTGCTGAACTGAAGAAGATGGAAGACTTCAGAAATGGAAGAATTTCAGCAATTTACAGAACTGTGGGCTACAAGGCTGTGTGGCTTGATGGTTGCTCTTGAAAATCAGTGGTTTTCTTCAAAATCACCATTCTGTAATCTCTTGCCTTAAAAATAATGTTCCTTTTTGTCATCCTCAGGGTATGTCTACACTACGAAATTAGGTCGAATTTATAGAAGTCGGTTTTTTTGAAATCGGTTTTATATATTCGAGTGTGTGTGTCCCCACAGAAAATGCTCTAAGTGCATTAAGTGCATTAACTCGGCGGAGCGCTTCCACAGTACCGAGGCAAGCGTCGACTTCTGGAGCGTTGCACTGTGGGTAGCTATCCCACAGTTCCCGCAGTCTCCGCTGCCCATTGGAATTCTGGGTTGATATCCCAATGCCTGATGGGGCTAAAACATTGTCGCGGGTGGTTCTGGGTACATATCGTCAGGACCCCGTTCCCACCCTCCCTCCCCCGTGAAAGCAAGGGCAGACAATCATTTCGCGCCTTTTTTGTCTGCTGCCAGCCAAAGATGTAAAGGATAGATGGAGTGGGTCAGAACAAGAAATAGACCAGATTTGTTTTGGACTCATTTTCCTCCTCCCCTGTCTAGATCACACTGCAGTCAGTCACAGAGAAGGCGCAGCGAGGTTAATCTAGCCATGTATCAATCAGAGGCCAGGCTAACCTCCTTGTTCCAATAACAACGATAACTTTGGTGCACCATTTCTTATTGGAACCCTCCGTGCAGTCCTGCCTGAAATACTCCTTGATGTACAGGCACACCCTTTGTTGATTTTAGCTCCCTGAAGCCAACCCTGTAAGCCGTGTCGTCAGTCGCCCCTCCCTCCGTCAGAGCAACGGCAGACAATCGTTCCGCGCCTTCTTTCTGTGCGGACGCCATACCAAGGCAAGCATGGAGGCCGCTGAGCTCATTTTGGCAATTAGGAGCACATCAACCACCACACGCATTATCCAGCAGTATATGCAGCACCAGAACATGGCAACGCGATACCGGGCGAGGAGGCGACGTCAGCGCGGTCCCGTGAGTGATCAGGACATGGACACAGATTTCTCTGAAACCATGGGCCCTGCCAATGCATGCATCATGGTGCTAATGGGGCAGGTTCATGCTGTGGAACGCCGATTCTGGGCTCGGGAAACAAGCACAGACTGGTGGGACCGCATAGTGTTGCAGGTCTGGGACGATTCCCAGTGGCTGCGAAACTTTCGCATGCGTAAGGGCACTTTCATGGAACTTTGTGACTTGCTTTCCCCTGCCCTGAAGCGCATGAATACCAGGATGAGAGCAGCCCTCACAGTTGAGAAGCGAGTGGCGATAGCCCTGTGGAAGCTTGCAACGCCAGACAGCTACCGGTCAGTTGGGAATCAATTTGGAGTGGGCAAATCTACTGTGGGGGCTGCTGTGATGCAAGTAGCTCACGCAATCAAAGATCTGCTGATATCAAGGGTAGTGACCCTGGGAAATGTGCAGGTCATAGTGGATGGCTTTGCTGCAATGGGATTCCCTAACTGTGGTGGGGCTATAGACGGAACCCATATCCCTATCTTGGCACCAGACCACCAAGCCGGCGAGTACATAAACCGCAAGGGGTACTTTTCGATAGTGCTGCAAGCTCTGGTGGATCACAAGGGACGTTTCACCAACATCAACGTGGGATGGCCGGGAAAGGTGCATGACGCTCGCATCTTCAGGAACTCTGGTCTGTTTCAAAAGCTGCAGGAAGGGACTTTCTTCCCAGACCAGAAAATAACTGTTGGGGATGTTGAAATGCCTATATGTATCCTTGGGGACCCAGCCTACCCCTTAATGCCATGGCTCATGAAGCCGTACACAGGCAGCCTGGACAGTGGTCAGGAGCTGTTCAACTACAGGCTGAGCAAGTGCAGAATGGTGGTAGAATGTGCATTTGGACGTTTAAAGGCGCGCTGGCGCAGTTTACTGACTTGCTTAGACCTCAGCGAAACCAATATTCCCACTGTTATTACTGCTTGCTGTGTGCTCCACAATATCTGTGAGAGTAAGGGGGAGACGTTTATGGCGGGGTGGGAGATTGAGGCAAATCGCCTGGCTGCTGGTTACGCACAGCCAGACACCAGGGCGGTTAGAAGAGCTCAGGAGGGCGCGGTACGCATCAGAGAAGCTTTGAAAACCAGTTTCATGACTGGCCAGGCTACAGTGTGAAAGTTCTGTTTGTTTCTCCTTGATGAAACCCCCCGCCCCTTGGTTCACTCTACTTCCCTGTAAGCTAACCACCCTCCCCTCCTCCCTTTAATCACCGCTTGCAGAGGCAATAAAGTCATTGCTGCTTCACAGTCATGCATTCGTTATTCATTCATCACACAAATAGGGAGATGACTACCAAGGTATCCCAGGAGGGGTGGTGGAGGAGGGAAGGAAAATGCCACACAGCACTTTAAGCACAGCACTTTAAAAGTTTACAACTTTAAAATTTATTGAATGACAGCCTTCTTTTTTTTGGGCAATCCTCTGTTGTGGAGTGGCTGGTTGGTCGGAGGCCCCCCCACCGCGTTCTTGGGCGTCTGGGTGTGGAGGCTATGGAACTTGGGGAGGAGGGCGGTTGGTTACAGAGGGGCAGCAGTGGCAGTCTGTGCTCCAGCTGCCTTTGCTGCAGCTCAACCATACACTGGAGCATTCTGGTTTGGTCCTGCAGCAGCCTCAGCATTGAATCCTGCCTCCTCTCATCACGCTGCCGCCACATTTGAGCTTCAGCCCTGTCTTCAGCCCGCCACTTACTCTCTTCAGCCCTCCACCTCTCCTCCCGGTCATTTTGTGCTTTCCTGCACTCTGACATTATTTGCCTCCACGCATTCGTCTGTGCTCTGTCAGTGTGGGAGGACAGCATTAGCTCGGAGAACATTTCATCTCGAGTGTGTTTTTTTTTCTTTCTAAGCTTCACTAGCCTCTGGGAAGGAGAAGATCCTGTGATCATTGAAACACATCCAGCTGGTGGAGAAAAAAAAAGGGACAGCGGTATTTAAAAAGACACATTTTATAAAACAGTCGCTACACTCTTTCAGGGTAAACCTTGCTGTTAACATTACATACATAGCACAGGTGCTTTCGTTACAAGGTCGCATTTTGCCTCCTCCCACCGCGTGACTACCCCCTCAACCCTCCCCCCTCCCCGTGGCTAACAGCGGGGAACATTTCTGTTCAGCCACAGGCAAACAGCCCAGCAGGAATGGGCTATACTGAGTGTCCCTGAAGAAAAGCACCCTATTTCAACCAGGTGACCATGAATTATATCTCACTCTCCTGAGGATAACACAGAGAGAGAAAGAACGGATTTTGGTTGAATGCCAGCAAACATACACTGCAATGCTTTGTTCTACAGTGATTCCCGAGTATGTGTTACTGGCCTGGAGTGATAAAGTGTCCTACCATGAAGGACGAAATAAGGCTGCCCTCCCCAGAAACCTTTTGCAAAGGCTTTAGGACTACATCTAGGAGAACCGCAAATGCCAGGGCAAAGTAATCCTTTCACATGCTTGCTTTTAAACCATGTATAGCATTTTAAAAGGTACACTCACCAGAGGTCCCTTCTCCGCCTGCTGGGTCCAGGAGGCAGCCTTGGGTGGGTTCGGGGGGTACTGGCTCCAGGTCTAGGGTGAGAAACAGTTCCTGGCTGTCGGGAAAACCGGTTTCTCCGCTTGCTTGCTGTGAGCCATCTACAACCTCCTCCTCATCATCATCTTCTTCGTCCCCAAAACCTGCTTCCGTATTGCCTCCATTTCCATTGAAGGAGTCAAACAACACGGCTGGGGTAGTGGTGGCTGAACCCCCTAAAATGGCATGCAGCTCATCATAGAAGCGGCATGTTTGGGGCTCTGACCCAGAGCGGCTGTTCGCCTCTCTGGTTTTCTGGTAGGCTTGCCTCAGCTCCTTCAGTTTCACGCGGCACTGCTTCGGGTCCCTGTTATGGCCTCTGTCCTTCATGCCCTGGGAGATTTTGACAAAGGTTTTGGCATTTCGAAAACTGGAACGGAGTTCTGATAGCACGGATTCCTCTCCCCAAACAGCGATCAGATCCCGTACCTCCCGTTCGGTCCATGCTGGAGCTCTTTTGCGATTCTGGGACTCCATCATGGTCACCTGTGCTGATGAGCTCTGCATGGTCACCTGCAGCTTGCCACGCTGGCCAAACAGGAAATGAGATTCAAAAGTTCGCGGTTCTTTTCCTGTCTACCTGGCCAGTGCATCTGAGTTGAGAGTGCTGTCCAGAGCGGTCAGAATGGAGCACTCTGGGATAGCTCCCGGAGGCCAATACCATCGAATTGTGTCCACAGTACCCCAAATTCGAGCTGGGAACGTCGATTTAAGCGCTAATCCACTTGTCAGGGGTGGAGTAAGGAAATCGATTTTAAGAGCCCTTTAAGTCGAAATAAAGGGCTTCACTGTGTGGACGGGTGCAGGTTTAAATCGATTTAACGTTGCTAAATTCGACCTAAAGTCCTAGTGTAGACCAGGGCTCAGAATCTACCAACAGACAAGGCATCATAGACATTGTACGAAAGGGACTATTTGTGTGAATAAGATAAGTAGGATCTAGAGTGAGATTTTACCATACTAAACATGAAATTAACATTGAGGGATCTTGTTTTCCTTGTGCTTCAGAAAAGAAGGACTAGTCTACGTGCAGAGGTTGCACCAGTTTAACTCAGGATGTGTTAAACTGGGGTGAAATTTTGTGTGAGGACACCTTTCCATTCTGCTAAAACCTGACTTGCCCCTGTTAAAGTGAAAGGATTTACTTTAAGACTAAAGTGATTTATTGCTGTGGTTTCACAATTAATAATATAATTTTGTATTATCTTTGTTGTGTAGCTGCTAATTTAACTTGTTTTGAAAAAAAATGGAAATTTTAGGTCTGAAGTCAAGATGGGAGCTTTCCACAGCCCTTCCTTTGAATGGTTAGTTTTAGGCTTATAACCTTCAGTGCTAGCAGATGCCCAAATAACCATGGTGACAAAACCACCCATTTTCACCTACAACTACACCAGAAGAGTACGCCCCATCCTTTCAGATGCAGACCTGCCTATGGTGATCCATGCATTCATGGCCTTCACACATGATTTCTGCAATCATATCTAGGAATAAAGCCACAAAGCCAGCACAAAATGTTAGAAGCGCCTTTCATCCTGGTCTCAGGTGTCTTACTTGGGAAGTCTACCACTTTATCCACTATAAATTGCTTTAATACAAACGATGCTAACTTTTAGTCAGCTTTTTAATCTCCCTTTCCACTAACATCTATTGCAGATCTTTAGCAAAGCCAAAACATACAAAGTTCTACATCTCTAATACCTGGAATTACGAGGCTCAAACATATATTTTCTTAGACACTTGCAAACTAGAATTGATTTTTTTAAATCCTCCAGTCATCCTTCTGACACAGTTAAAGCTAGAAAAAGATGTGTCTGATCATGAACCATGTTCCCAGTGTTGTTCTAAACTAAACCACTAAAAATCCTAGCTGAGGATTCCTTCTAGGTAGGACTTTGAGTTTAGGCAAGTTGACTCCAGGCATGCTAATCATCCAAATTATTTGTGAAGGCTATTGAGCAAGGAATTTTTTTCTCTTTCAGAAGACTAGAGAGAGTCTGGAAGTAAGACAGAATTACCCCTAAATCAATTTGAATAGTTAGAGATAACCACGAGTCTAATATAACTAATATGTGACTCAGAAAAATTATCTGTTTTTCTTGCTAAACTTAAGTTTAGCAGTGTAATAAGTGTAGATGGGTTTACTGAATGCAGCTGGAGCTCATGTTTCTAAGACATTTTATAAAGCATTCCTTTGGGAATGGCAACATCCCTGCCTCCTCCAATTTATAGCATGGAGAAACTTGCTAATGAGAAAAATAATCAAAGATCCAGAGGACTGAACTGCATATATGAAAGTCCTTAATGATGCCTCAAGCTCACACACTAAAGGCTTGCAACTGATTCTAATTAATATAGACCATTCTGACTTTATAACAGGCAGGCACTGAAAATATTCCTCACTTTCTAGGTCAGATGAACAGAGACTTAAAAGCAACTGCCTCATATTGTCCCTAAGGTGTCTTCTTATATTTATAGGATAGCAAAATGTTGGCATAGAGAATCTTTGGAACTTTAGAGCTTTATACATATCTAACGTATGTACATGCTTTGAATATAGAGGATCAGATTGCGTCTGTCCCTGGGCAGACACTAAAGGAGGCAAAAGATTGCAAGAAACCTCCTCACTCCAGTTCTCTTATGCGCCTGTAGAGGATGCAGCCATAATGTGACTAGGCAGCTCAGGCACTATGTGAGGCTAGTGTCAGCATTAGCCCTAGCTGAATGGGATGAAGGTGAGCCTAAGGCTCCGTTGTCATTTAGACAAGCTGGGCACAGGAAGTAGGTCAGACATTTCATGTTGCTTCCATTTAAAGGGTAGCAAAGGTCCTGCTGTATCACAGTACCCCAGAATTCCCAGAGAAAGTCAGCTGAGTAAGCCAGAATTCTTCCTGTGGCATTAGCTGTAGTGCAGCTCCCTCTGCACAGCTCATGACAGCACCTTGAAGCGCAATCTGTCCCATTACAGTGAACTGAAGATTAGACCCGCATGCCAAGAGGTTCTGATGACAACGTCATGGTAACTATGGGAGGAAATGTAATAAAAGATGTATGGTACTCTCTTGTCATGCAATGGTAATCTTCCTTATGTCGTATATTCTAGGAGATGCAACTGAATATGGTAGCTCATTTATAAATTTCCCTAGTGCTATATTACAAATTTTCACCTATTTCTAATCTCAGCTGCCCCAGTTGTGGTATACAGCTGGAAATTCCCACTGCTTTTAGAACTACATTGTCACACACTTTCAGAAACTTCATATAGGGTATTTTAGCATCTGACATTGGATTGTTTTATAGGGAGAGACTGTATGTTTCTATTCAGATGATGCCCATCTCATATAATAAGACAGACTTATATGTTGTTTCTACCATATATGCATACAACTGCACTCTCACCAATTCTTCACGCTGTCCTTATCACATTTTCCAGTGGACAAAAGTAATTAACAATTTATTTATTAGAATAAAATCTTTTACCTCCGGCACCTAATGTACTGTGTATGGCTAACCGAGCCTGCATACTGCATTTCTCTTCTGCCATTTACATCCTAAATTTAATGAATGATTATCCCTCCTGAGGAGTGTGCAATTTGATTTCTGACATTCACATTTCAGAGTAATAATACAGATAAGTGGAAGTTTCTTTTAATGACCTAGGTGGAAGGAGAGATTATTTTCTGGAATCCTTTCCCAACTTCTTATGTCCAATTTATTTTCCTTCCAATGGATCCTGAGTTTTCACTATGATCTGGATATCATTTTAAATTTATTCCTTATTGGCTTAGCAAGCTGAACTGTGTGCAAGTTGGTAAATAAAGCAGCTCTTTAAAAGTGATTAAAAAACCCCAACTTTTTACACAATCAAGAAAAATCTCCTGTCAGCGAAAACTACTACTGTTGCTCCTAGGGAATAACACCACGTCTGCTTTTTATACTAACACTTTAAGAAGACCCTATAATTTGTGAAACCAGTAATACAATTAAATGCTGGCAACCTGAAAACCTAAGCAATAGCACAACATCATCACTGTGCAGAACCTGTCAAATATATTAACTTAATGATAGGGTAACTGAGCCCTACTGAATTGTAGTGGCTTTAGTAGATTAGAAATTTTGCTTTATTACTTTCTTCTGAAAGACCTTTGCTGTATCCAAAGAAGAGAGATGAGAGAGGACATACACTGCCCTGAATCACATCTGTTTACCAAAATAAACATTCTCCTAGTCCTTATATTACTAAAACAGATTGGGATCTGCCCTCTTCCTTTTCTTCTTGACTCACATCTAGCTCCAGTGACACAGACCCTCATAAAGGAGTGTGACATCCTAATACTCAGTTTAACTAGTCAAATTGTGCTGTTCCACTCTACTAGATAAGGAACTGATTAAAAATAAAGCATTGTAAACGGGTCAGCAATGTGTCCGTACACGGACACAGGTGTCCGTGGTAAAAATTCTGAGGTTCGTGGTAATTTTTCAAAAAAACTGAATGACTGAATGACATAAACCCCTCCAATGTCCGTCACTAAGTACGGTAATTTTGTCAAATGTCAGTCGGATAACATGGTCGTGCTGACCCCTGATAGCAAATAAAAGCTGAGTCACCAAGACTGCAAGCTACAGTGGTTTCATGCAAAGTGCATGAAAAGAACACAGCACAGGAGCTTGGTGGATGAGAAGATTACAGACACTGGGAAAGGGAGAGATCATCAAAGAAAATCTTACTTATTATAATGATTAGGCGCTAAGAACATCTGCCATCATTTAACACCCCTTTCTGACATAACTGGTGATCAGAGAAATTAAAAATAAAAGCTACAAAAGAGTTATTACAAAAGCATCTGAAAACTTGTCTTCTTTTAGCTACACTCTATAACTCCTCAGGCAGCTGAATGCTCTAAATGGGCATCTGTCCCACCCAGGCCATCACAGCAGCAAGAGACCTCAGTGTATGATCTTAAGACATGAAGCAATGCAAAGTGTAGTTAACCTGAGGGTGGAGGCACTGTATTCAAAAGCAAAACAATATTAGGAGGAAAATGGAATCGTAGCAGCTACTAACTGAATCCATTTGAGACAAACTGATGGTGAAACTCACAATCCGGGGCGGGCTGGGGGGGGAGGAAGGGAGGGGGGGACGGGGACTTTAATGGTTCAAGGGACCAGGGCTGTGTGACAATTCAGAGGGGCACAGGGGAAAAAGTTTGGACCTGTTAGAAAACAATTCCCATGCTCTTACATGGGCCTAGATCTGAAGGAAGAGCCGATCTAAAGTGAAAACTACTACCACATTCCATAAAACACAATCTGGAGGTCACAGTAACTGCTCTGCCAATACTACAATGGGCAGAAAAGTATACAAACAATCAGACAATAAGGTGCTATTGTAACTAAAAGATACAAATAGGGTTGCCAACTTTCTACCTGCACAAAACCGAACTCCCTTGCCCCCACCCCCAGCGGCTCTAGCTGGGGGTGCGGGCTCTGTGCTGGGGCTGGGGATGAGGTGTTTGGAGTGCAGGAAGGTGCTCTGGGCTGGGATCAAGGGTTTGAAGGGTGGGAGGGGGAGATCAGGGCTGGGGCATGGGGTTGAGGCACAGGAGGGCATGGGAGGGGGTCAGGGCAGCGCTTACCTCAAGCAGCTCCTGGAAGCAGCAGCATGTTCCCCCTCTGGCTCCTATGTGGAGGTGCGGCCAGGCGGCTCTGCACGCTGCCCCGTCTGCAGGCGCCACCCCTGCAGTTTCCATTGACCGTGGTTCCTGGCTAGTGGGAGCTGCAGAGCTGGCGCTTGTGGCAGGGGCAGCATGTGGAGCCCCTGGCTATCCCTACCCTATAGAAGCCAGAGGGGGGACACGCCACTGCTTCCAGGAGCTGCATGAAGCCAGGGCAGGCAGAAAGCCTGCTTTATCCCCACTGCGCCGCCGACCAGACTTTTAATGTCCCAGTCAGTAGTGCTGACCGGAGCCACCAGGGTCCTTTTTTGACCAGGCATTCTGGTTGAAAACCAGACACCTGACAACCCTAGATGCAAACAGCTGTGGTTCCCTCCGCCTCCAAATTGAAGTCCAGTAACTCAGAGAGGAACCACACAGCATCGAAAGAGAACATGTGATGCAGTTGCAAAAAAAAAGGTTAATATTCTGGAGTATTATGTAAGACACTGAAGGTAATTGTCCAACTCTATTTGCCACTGGTGAGGCCTCAACTGGAGTAGTGTGTCCTGTTTTGAGTGCCACACTTTAGGAAAGATGTGGACAAACTGGAGAGAATCCAGAGGAGAGTAATAAAAGGTTTAGAAAACCTGACCTCTGAGGAAAGATTTAAAAAAATGGGTATGTTTAGTTTTTAGAACAGGAGACTTAAGGGAGACCCAATAATAGTCTTTAGTTAAAGAGGATGGTGATTAGTTGTTCTCTATGTCCACTGAAGGTAGGACAAAAAGTAATCATCTTAATTTGTAGCAATTAAGATTTTGGTTAGCTGTTAGCAAAAACTTTCCAACTCTAAGGATATTTAAGAACGGGGATAGATTATTGAGGGAGATAGCAGAATCCCCATCATTGGGAGATTTTTAAAAATAGGTTAGATAAACACCTATCAGAAATGGTGCAGGTATATTTGGTCCTTCCTCAGTGCAGCGAGATGGACTAGAATGATGACCCCTCAAGATCAATTCCAGCCCTACATTTCTATGGTTCTAGGTAGGGCTGTCAAGCGATTAAAAAAATTAATTACAATTAATCGCACTGTTAAACAATAATAGAATACCACTTATTCAAACATTTTGGATGTTTTCTACATTTTAAAATATATTGATTTCAATTACAATACAGAATACAAAGTGTACAGTGCTCACTTTATATTTATTTTTTATTACAAGTATTTGCACTATAAAAAACAAAAGAAATAGTATTTTTCAATTCACGTAATACAAGTACTGAAGTGCAACCTCTTTATCATGAAAGTTGAACTTACAAATGTAGAATTATATAAAAAAAAACTGCATTCAAAAATAAAACAATGTAAAATTTTAGACCCTGCAAGTCCACTCAGTCCTACTTCTTGTTCAGCCAATCGCTCAGACAAACAAGTTTATTTACATTTGCAGAAGATAATGCTGCTTGCTTCTTATTTACAACGTCACCTGAAAATGAGAACAGGCGTTCTCATGGCACTGTTGTAGCCGGCGTCACAAGATATTTATGATATTTAGCCAGATGCACTAAAGATTCATATGTCCTTTCATGCTTCAACCACCATTCCAGAGGACATGTGCCTATGCTGATGACAGGTTGTGCTTGATAACAATCCAAAGCAGTGAGGACCGACACATGTTCATTTTCATTATCTGAGTCAGATGCCACCAGCAGAAGGTTGATTTTCTTTTTTGGTGGTTTGGGTGATGTAGTTTCTGCATCGGAATGTTGCTCTTTTAAGACTTCTGAAAGCATGCTCCACACCTCGACCCTCTCAAATTTTGGAAGGCACCTCAGATTCTTAAAGCTGGGGTCGAGTGCTGTAGCTATCTTTAGAAATCTCACATTGGTACCTTCTTTGTGTTTTGTCAAATCTGCAGTGCAAGTGTTCTTAAATGAACAACATGTGCTGGGTCATCATCTGAGACTGATATTATATGAAATATATGGCAGAATGTGGGTAAAACAGAGCGGGAGACATACAATTCTCCCCCAAGAGTTCAGTCACAAATTTAATTTAATGCATTATTTTCTTAATGAGCATCATCAGCATGGAAGCATGTCCTCTGGAATGGTGGCCGAAGCATGAAGGGGCAAACAAATGTTTAACATGTCTGACAAGTAAATACCTTGCAATGCCAGCTACAAAAGTGCCATGCAGATGCCTGTTCTCACTTTCTGGTGACTTTGTAAATAAGAAGAGGACAGCATTATCTCCTGTAAATGTAAACAAACTCGTTTGTCTTAGCGATTGGCTGAACAAGAAGTAGAACTGCGTGGACTTGTAGGCTCTGAAGTTTTACATTGTTTTGTTTTTAAGTGCAGTTATGTAATAAAAAAATCTACATTTGTACATTGCACTTTCACAACAAAGAGATTGCATTATGGTACTTGTATGAGGTGAACTGAAAAATGCTATTTCTTTTGTTTATCATTTTTAGAGTGCAAATATTTGTAATAAAAAATAATATACACTTTATTTTAAATACAACACAGAATACAATAATATATGAAAATGTAGAAAAACATCCAAAATATTTAATAAATTTCAATTGGTATTGTATTGTTTAACAGTGTGATTAAAACTGCGATTAATCGCAATTAATTTTTTTAATCACGATTAATTTTTTTCAATTAATTGCTTGAGTTAACTGCGATTAATCGACAGCCCCAGTTCTAGGATTACCACTGCAATTCCGTACCCAAAAATGTTCCATGTACTATACTCTGCAATTCACTTCTTGAGAAAATTTAAGAACAAAAAAACTGCAACCAAAGGGCACATGAGCCAATCCAGCTTTTATAACGGACTAAAATGCACAAAAAATTACAATAGTATTGAAACATAAGGACAGCTAGTTGATAAAATTCCTCACCATAAGCAAATCTTTTCTAAGAACCCAGCTCTTCTTTATACTGCACTGAATAAGACCTGATCCTGCAGACTTTTATATTTATGCAAGCAAATTTTAAACACCAGAGTAGTCTAATTGACCTCATGGGGTTCAGATTTGTTTCAAGATATATAAAAAATCCTGCTTCCTTTGGCATAGCACTGGAGATTTGCTTAAGTAGGAATTGCTGTTAAAAAATCCAGTGCAATGCCTTCATCCACTTGGACACCATACTAGGAGGAGCAGTGGTTGTGGCCACAGAAAACACTACTGACCTACAGATTACACTGTGGGAAATAATTCACCCAGATTTCAGTGCTATTATGGAATACCAGATTAAAGCAGGAAGTAGCCATTCATAGATGGTGACTGAGATAGCTACAGCACTACAAAGGTGGCCATAACCTCAGTATTTCCTGATACTATTGTCTTCATTCTGACCAAAGGAGTTACGAGGCACGCAGCAGTGTGGGCAGCAAAATATGTGAGGAGTAAAGAGCTAGAACAGACTATAGGAGAAGTGGTAGCAGGAAGAAAGATAGCAGTTTATCTTTGTATATCCAAGGCAGCTGAGCCTTTCACCATTTACTGAGGAGTAGAGAATGTGGCACCAACCTTGCAGGTGGGAAACCCCAAACACAGTCCAAAGAGATTTCAGTGCTCATGCACACGTGCCCAGGCAAGGAACATGATCACAAATAACCCCCCAGAGAGGTGAATTTGCAAATGGATGTTAGCTGACAATATGCAGGCACTGTAGATCTTTGGAAAAAGTGGATCACTTATGATCTGTCTGGGCATCTCATGTCAGCAGCCATTGGGGCCCCTGGGCATGCAATAAACCAACGGGAACACACTCTCTTCCTGCTAGTAGTACAGACCTCACAAGTAAAGTCCATGGGAATTTATCATTGACTATCCATGCCACAATAGGTCCACGCTGTCAGGTACAAAGCCACCCAAGTGTGCCCACTCATCACAGATAATTTTCAGTATTCATTGTTACACGAGAGCTGGTATGAAAATGCTCTGTCCCTACCTATGACAAGTATTAGGACTTTCTCAGAGTCAGTGGTTGGTCAACATGTTCCTTCAAAGGCCAAGATTCATGCATATTCTGCTCTGATTGCTCGCATCCCATATGTGTGAGAAGGTATGGGAGTAGGGAGTATCCAGCATCACCTCTAGGGATCAGGAGCACATGATCACTATCGAAGGGGCTCAGTGCTGACTTTACCCCCTGTAGAGGGCGAGGTTGTTGTTGCTCACCACATTAACTGCACTCAGGCTCCTGCCACAACCCCTGACTCATCCCATGTTCCATGACATTCACCAAAAAGCTAGTCAGCAAAAATCAGATTCTAACTGTGAGTGCATGATACTAGCTGGACATTAACAATTACTCCTGTTTTGGCAGGATGCATCTCCTCAGTTGCACTCCCAGGTTGCCAAATGTCACTTTCCCCCAATGGACCACGTCTCTCTCTCTCTCTCTCTCTCACACACACACACACACACACATACACACACACCCTTGTCATCAACCCACATGGTCACACCCATTATGTTGAAGGCATAACCAAAAACATACACCATTCTGAGGAAGCTCATTATAGGCTCCTTCAAGTCTGACATGTAGAGAGTCCTGGTTTGATCCTCCATAGACAGAACAACTCCCCGGTTATGACACACGGTTCATCCCACGCTATCTGCCAGTTCATGCTGTGATACAATTTTTAGCTCCTCTGTGCTGCCTCAAGGAGTGCAGGGGGTGGAACAGGCACAGAAGTACATTTGATTGATCCAAAGCAATTTGGGAAATAGGCATGCGGATAAAAACCTGCTTTGACTGTAATTCACGCCCTGTAGATGGCCAGGCAATTAATGAAGCTCTCTGCATGCATTAGCAGAGCTCTAATGAATTAGTTTGATGGAGCCTGATATTGAGGACCAACATATTCCCAGTCCAGTTTCTTGCCCAGCACAAAGAGAAATGCTATCACTTTCAGAAAGCAAGGTATAGTATTCCTCTGTCTGTCTAGATTTACTCTCCGACATGAATGCCAATACATCACAAAAAATCTAATTTGGATCTTCTATCTAGCTGAAAGCCCTCAAAAGACTCCATGTCAGTCATTTCTAGCACCATTATCTACCATCAGCTCAGACTCACTGCCTCCTGTCATATTCTGCAAGGCAAGTCAGGCTGCTTCAAAGCCGTACTTTCATCACCAGTGAAAATGCCTTGGCAAATTTCAACATGACCCTGAAGATCACACAGCAAAAAATCATAAAAACTGGCTGAACAGATAGTTATGGTTCCATAGTTCCACACCAATCTGTGGCCCTTCCCTAAAATACCCTCCTAATAAGCCTAATGACACCATAGCATTTTTTAGCCATTATCTTAGTCCAAGGATAACGGTGCTTGCAGGATAACGCTACAAGGCTGAATAAAATGTGTTCCAGATAGGCCAGCTGCCACGTCAGACTAATTCACTCACTACATTAGAGCATCGGGTCCCTCCTGCCAATGTACCCTTTAGTGTTACTACTCACGATTGGACTACACAGGTGAAAGGGACACATGGAGAAAAGGGACACAATGACAAAATGCAAATGGAAGTCCATTAATCTGTGAGTGTAAAGCAATACTTGCTGGAATGCTACTTATCTAAGGCAAGCCAGCAGACAATACGGCCAGTTACTCACCAATTACCTGACTAGTATGCACGTATGTCCAGAACTCGTCACTGACATACTTTGGAGTACGCAGGAGATTTTTAACATCTAGTGTGTTAATGTTATTAGGTCACAGCTCTTAACAGAGATCTGTGTGAGAGCTGCAAGCTAGCAAAGATGCCCAGCTGTCCTAGCTCTTTGGGATTCATAGATTATAAAGCCAGAAGGAACCTTTAAGGTGATCTAGTCTTCCCTCCTGAAGAACACAGGCCGCAAGACTTTTTTGAACTAAATCCTGTTTGAACTAGAGCATATCTTCTAGAAAAAACATGTAATCTTGATTTAAAAAATTCCAGTGATACAAACTCCACCACAACCCTTGGTAAACTGTTCCAATGTTAATTACCCTCATTGTTAAAAATGTTCACCTTATTTATGGTCTGAATTTGTCTTGCCATTAGATCTAATTTTATCTACATCTACAAGATTGAAGAGCCCTTTAATCAAATTTATTTTCCCTGTTGTAAGCATTATAGAGTGGGATTAAGTTACTCCTACCCTTCCTTTTGTTAAACTAAACAGATTGAACTCCTTCAGTCTATCTCTATAAGGCGTGTTTTCCAATCCTTTAATCAGGCTCATGGCTCTTCTCTGAACCCTCTCCAATTTATCAACATACTTCTTGAATTATGGACACCAGACCTGGACACAATAGTAGTCAAGTGCCTTGACAAGATAATCTGTCTCAAATGTTCTCAGTGAGTATTAATATGTTTTACAAGTACCTGATTGAATAGTCTCACTAAAGTATCAAGAGGAAGGTAGTCATATATTTAGCACTGCAATCTCAAATTGGAACATAGCTCACCTCCTGAAGCAAAATCCATACCTTGGGACTCTGCTTTGATGGAAAATTCCAATTTGAGATTGCAGTAATAAATATGCACCCCTCAATATTACTGCATCACCCAGAAGAAATATCCCACCTCCTGATGCAAAATCCATGCCTTGGGACTCTGCTTTGATGGCAAGTTCTTCCTTTGGCAAGTGCTTCAGCATTTAGTGGTCAGAATACCTGCAAGATTGCTGCTTGTCTGTACTTGCTTGTTATTCCTGCAGTCATGGACAGTGGGTATCGTAGGCTGGGGGAGGCCGTGCGTGGCCCTGCCCACACCCCACCCCCAGGTCCCCTCCTGCAGTTCTCGGTGCTCTGACCTGGCCCAGGTTGGCTGGGGCTGGTCAGCCTGCCTCCCGCAGGGACTTGGCATAGTTGGGGCTGGGACCGTGCTGCCCGCCCGGCGCTCAGACCGTGCCACACGGCACTCCAGGGCTGGAAGCACTGGAGCTGTAATGCCCGGCGCACTGGAGCTGGCCTCCTGGAGTACTGGGGCTGAGGGCACTCCGGCTGTGCTGCCCGGCCGCCCGGCACTGGGCTGGTGGCTGCTGTAGGCTCCTGCGGGGGAGGGAGGGCAGACTGGGAGGAGCAGGGCCTCGGGCACAAGGGGAGGTGCCAGGGGCTAGGCTTCCCCAACAGCCAGGTCACTGGCCACCCATGCTTGCAGTAGTGTTAGCAACATCATCAAAAACGACTAGTTGTAATAGAACACCCATTTGTGGTTGAGGCTTTAGCAGTGCAGGAACTGCCCCCTCACTCGTCTAAATTATCCAGTCTGCAATTTACCCATTGTTGTCCAGCTTTCCAAGGAACTGGGGGCGGGGGTGGTTCTTGCGAGACAGCACTAAATACCATATTGCTTCTGAGACAGATGGCAATATGGGTAAAAGTGCATCACCACCATGGAGAGTAAAATAAAAGGAGGAAGAGTAGTGCCTGATGTTTAGAACCGCTCAGTGAGCAGAGACTAGCTGCCATGAAAAATCATCAGCAGATCCCAGATTCAGCAGGACGCTATAGAGATCATCATATCAGAAATGGACAATGCACATAAAACACAACTGCCATTTCTGGCACAGAACTCAAACCCTCTAGTAATCAGACATGATGGCAGACCCATCGGCAGACCACAAACCCAGGGCTGGGGTTTAACAGAGAATACATGGTATACTCGCAGCAATCCAGAAAATGCCTTCAAATGTATAGCCTAATTTTGAGACACTCCAATAGGTTGAAAGCATTGAGGAAGTATGGGCGAAAGACAGCAGTGCTCCATGACGGTGTAGCCTTGACACTAACACAATCTGTTTACCAGCACTCCCAGCTATCTTAGAGACCTCACTGATTTCCCGAGGAAACTACAATCCTTTGGTGATCTTCCAGAAAACACCATCCTAGCCCCTATGGCTGTAGAAGCTCTTTACACTAACATCCCACACAAAGATGGACTACAAGCCGTCAGGAACAGTATTCCCGATGTCACGGCAAACCTGAACTTTGTGACTTTGTCCTCACCCACAACTATTTCAGATTTGGGGACAATTTATACCTTCAAGTCAGCAGGACTGTTATGGGTACCCACATGGCCCCACAGTATGCCAACATTTTTATGGCTGACTTAGAACAACGCTTCCTCAGCTCTCATCCCCTAATGCTCCTATTCTACTTGTGCGACATTGATGACATCTTCATCATCTGGACCCATGGGAAGGAGGCCCTTGAGGAATTCCACCAGGATTTCAACAATTTCCACCCCACCATGAACCTCAGCCTGGACCAGTCCACACAAGAGATCCACTTCCTAGACACTACAGTGCTAATAAGCGATGGTCACGTAAACAGCACCCTATACCCGGAAACCTACTGACCACTACACTTACTACATACCTACTTACCTACATCCAAACCACATCACATGATCCATTGTCTACAGCCAAGCTCTAAGATACAACTGCATTTGCTCCAATCCCTCAGTCAGAGACAAACACCTACAGGATCTCTATCAAGCATTCTGAAAACTACAGTACCCACCTGCTGAAGTTAAGAAACAGATTGACAGAGCCAGAAGGGTACCCAGAAGTCAGGTACTACAGGACAGGCCCAACAAAGAAAGTAACAGAATGCAACTAGCCGTCACCTACAGCCCCCAACTAAAACCTCTCCAGCGCATCATCAAGGATCTACAACCTATCCTGAAGGGCGATCCCGCATTCTCACAGATCTTGGGAGACAGGCCAGTCCTTGCTTACAGACAGCCCCGCAACCTGAAGCAAATACTCTCCAGCAACCACACACCACACAACAAAAACACTAACTCAGGAACCAAACCCTGCAACAAACTGTGGTGCCAACTCTGTCCGCATACCTATTCAAGGGACACCACCATAGGACCTAACCACATCAGCCACACCATCCGGGGCTCATTCACCTGCACATCTACCAATGTGATAAATGCATGCCATCATGTGCCAGCAATGCCCCTCTGCCATGTACATTGGCCAAACCGGACAGTCTCTACATAAAAGAATAAATGGACACAAATCTGGCATCAGGAATTAAAACATTCAAAAATTAGTCGAAGAACACTTCAATCTCCCTGGTCACTCAATAACAGACTTAAAAAGGCAATTCTTAACAAAAAAAACTTCAAAAACAGACTCCAACGTGAAACTGCAGAACTGGAATTAATTTGCAAACTGGACACCATCAAATTAGGTCTGAATAAAGACTGGGAGTGGATGGATCATTACAAAACCTAATTTTACCATACTAATTTCCCCCTACTGTTACTCACACCTTCTTTCTTGTCAACCATTTGAAATGGGCCACCCTCATTACCACTACAAAAGTGATTTTTCCTCCCTTGGTATTCTACTGTTAATTGAATTGCCTCGTTAGACTGACCCCCCACTTGGTAAGGCAACTCCCATCTTTTCATTTACTATGTATATATATACCTGCTACTGTATTTTCCACTCCATGCATCTGATGAAGTGTGTTCTAGCCCACAAAAGCTTATGCCCAAATAAATTTGTTAGTCTCTAAGGTACCACAAGGACTCCTCGTTGTTTTTGCTGATACAGACTAACACGGCTACCACTCTGAAATCTGTTTTGACTGTCAACAACAGATGAAACTATTGTTGACAATGATGCGAGTGCTTGTGTAAGCCATATTGTGACAGACAGCTCCCTCCACATGCAAAGGTGTAATCAATGGATTAAGCATGCCGACACCAGCACATGAAACACTGTCAGCATCAATGTACAATATATTGATGTAGCAAGCCTGTATCTATTATAAATTAAAGCTCATAGTAGGGTGTCACACGCCAAGGTGTAGACAGTGCAATCTAGTGTATAGAGCAGGAGTCTAGCCTAGTAGGGCTTGTCCACACTAAAATGTTACAGTGGCACCGGCACAGCAGCGCTGCTGCAGCACTTCAGTGTAGACACTACCTATGCCAAGGGTAGATATTCACCCACTGGTGCAGGCAACCCACCTCCCCAGGTCAGCAGAAGAATCTTTCCATCGACCTAGCACTGTCTACACTGGTCGTTAGGTCAGTATGGCTAAATCTCTCAGGGGGGTGGATTTTTTCACACCCCTGAGAGATGTAGCTATACTGATGTAAAATCCTAGTGTAGACCAGGTCTTCATGTCTTCAGGTTTTCATGTGGGTTTACTGGGCCCGGCCAGGCTCATGGGATTGCTTGGCAAACAAGCCTAGAAGCAGTGGCGTTTCTGACATAGGGGAACCACTTACATTGGGGATTTCAACCAGAAATCATCTGTCAAAATAGTGGTGTGGGGTTCAAGAAGTATTGCCACACCCCTCTCCTCCTGCTCAGTTGTACACAGTGATCAGGTGTACTGAGATCTCCCCTGCCGCACACCACATAGTGGAGGAGTGCAGATATTCATGCTGGAATCCACTGGCTCCTGGACACCATTAAGGGTGAAATTACAGCTCGCTAACTATACTTGTGGCTGAATCAATGGCACAAGTGTGGGTCATCCCATAAGCAAGTACATGATTATTTTTTAATGGGATGAATTCAGAACTGCTTCAACATTTTCTTCTAGCATCTGCATACTCTGAATCAAGTGGTCGCGGGGTTGATGGAAAGATCATATTGCCCTTGTTGGCTGAGCTCAAATGATCCAGAGGAAGTTTTGTGACATTACATATTGAATCCCAAGCTAGCATTGCCACAGGGGCATTTTGTAGGGAACACTGTCATTGTGAATAGCAGCCTGTATGCTTCTTGCACATATTTGCCGTTTCCTCTCATATCCAAGGGGTTTTGACAGATTAGGGTCAGCTGTCTATGAATTTGGCATTACATTCTTTTCCAGTTTTTGAACTGCCTTATTCATACTAACGGGCTGCTACTTAATTAACTCCACTGCTTTTAAATTGCACGCCGCATTTCTGGAATGGGGGGAAGGCGATGGGTGCATTTCCTCAGTGTCTGTGTAGCCCAAATACCACAGTGGCACTGCAAAGAGAGCTCATTAGGTTAAGTAAGGAAACTATACATTTTCAGCATCAAGAATATGATCTTTCTGCGTACAAGGTGCGTTTAGCATGAGTACTAGCTGTGTCATGCCAGCAGAAATGTTGCTTATTTATGGATAATGGCTTATTTAACTTCCTTTTATATCATTTCTTGCAATGATAATATAGCAATTGTAGTGCAGGCCAAGGGAAGGAAAAATGAGTTCTCCATTGTCTTGGAACCTGGTAAATGAAGCCACCTGAAGCCCAGGGTCAATAGTGTCTAGGAATGTACAGGTATGGCTGGGTATGGTCACCCTGACGGGCAATTCCAAACTATAGAGTGGTCAGTGTAGCTTCGCAGGCTGTTTCCCGGGAGTTCATGGAGGTTTGGATAACACACCCTCCTGTGGATGCCTGGAACAGTCACAGAGTGCTTCACCTCTCCTCAGTGCAGTCACTAGAAGATTCATTATTCACCTGTGCTTTCTGTCCCTGAAATATGGCACAGAAATTTGTATCTCTTGTGGTTTCAAGCCAGGACCACGGCTGTCTCCATTATACTCAGGATGCCCTGGGAAACACCATGGTGCTGTCATATCATTTCCCAATATCAGTGATACATTCAAGATGCAACAAGGGCATTTCCGGGTGGCCTTGGGGCCCGTCTCTTATTGACATAGCCATATCCCCTTTTACATTGATGAAGCACTTTCCTCCCATTCCACACACACAGCTATTTGATAGCCACAGTTTTGCAGAGAGGAACATTAATAAAGCACTCTTATGTGTTCCCAGGTGTTTCTAAGTAAGTTATTCCCCATCCCTCTCTTACATACACACTTTTACTACTGTGCATTGTGCTGGACAGCAGAACAAAAACTTAAGATAGACAGGTGCTATATGTGGAATGATGTGGCCAATAGGGGGAATACCTATATCAGTGTTTCCCGCCGTTTGTGCAGGGAAAGCCCCTGCCGGGCCAGGCCGGTTTGTTTACCAGCCGCATCTGCAGTTTTGGCTGATTGTGGCTCCCACTGGCCGCGGTTCGCTGCTTCAGGCCAATGGGAGCTGCTGGAAGCAGCGGCCAGTACGTCCCTTAGCCCGCGCCGCTTTCAACAGCTCCCATTGGCCTAGAGCAGCGAACCGTGGCCACTGGGAGCCGCGATCGGCCAAACCTGCGGATGCAGCAGGTAAACAAACCGGCCTGGCCCAGCAGGGGCTTTCCCTGCACAAGCGGTGGAACAAGTTTGGGAACCACTGACCTATATGAATAAGGATTGCTCACATGGGTAGGGGTTTGCAGGATTTTCTATGTTCTTGGTGCTCACCACGTTTCCATTCTGAGTGGGCAGATTAAATATACATATATATGATTTCTGCTTCTTGCATTAGTTTCTGATGTCTATAACTTAAGATCAGACTGCTGCATACCTTTACTCCATACCTGACACCAGCCTTATTGAATGGTAACACATGGTGGAGAATGCAGAAACAAATGGATATATTGGACCTACAATGTTGTTGTTTAAATAACTTTTAAAAAGTGGGGGGTGAAAAAAATACTTTCATTCAACATTTTCTAGAAGGTCTGTCTTACCTTCCTATTGGTCCCAGATCTCCTGAATCCTGGCTGCCAGCTTCACTGGGGGTGCTCACTGATTTCGAAGAGGGAGACATAGGGGTTGGGACTAAATAATGAAAATAACAGGTATCCCATGTTAAAACATGCAGCGACTGCACTGATGAAGAGCAGTGTCAGACAAACCAAAACCAATCAACCAAATGATAGTGGATAAATGATTAGGAGAGTTTGAAATGGTGAAAGCAAATAAGGAAAGGAAAGGAAAAGAAAAGGAAAAGAGTCAAGTGAATTTTTAAATATTTTTGGAAATTTTAAAATTGTAATGAATTTAGACAGGTCTGAAAGCCAATTGTGATTCTATACATTATGGTCATAGGGATACTGTGGAAGTAAAGCAACACTGCTGTTTCTTTTGCTAATTTTACATTTGAATTGTAGAAGATTTTTAAAAATCAAACCTTTTTGTTTATTTGTTAGAAATCTAAGTGAACTCTTCTGCTAAAATCAGATGGCACGAGGCAATAAAGCAATTACATTTTAATTTAAATTAAAATCTATTGAATGTGACCTGCAGTTTCTTTGTATAAATCAGATCCAAAGTAAAAACAGAATGGGGAAATCCAACCAGGTAAAAAAGCCTCTTCCAAAAGCAATGAGAATGTATATGAATGTATTGTTGGGTTGGGTTTTTAGGTAATTTCAGTTGCAGAGTGTTACTGTTTCTGTTTGGGGGCCTGATCCCAGCGTCCACTGAAGTCAGTGAAAGACTTTCATGGACTTCACTGGGCATTTGATCAGACCCTTAGGTATTTTCCTTTACTTTCAGGGACTGGTATATTTCATGTATATATATGCAAAGACAGGTTTTTCTTACTAAGTAGGAAAGGAACAAATTCATAAGCGTTAAAGCTCTTAATTGTAGAAACAATAAACACAAAAAGTAAAAAAAAAATCTTTTTTTAATAAGAAAGAAAGAAAGAAAGAAAGAAAGAAAGAAAGAAAGAAAGAAAGAAAGAAAGAAAGAAAGAAAGAAAGAAAGAAAGAAAGAAAGAAAGAAAGAAAGAAAGAAGAAATGTCTCCACTCCAGATTTAATGCAAATATCCTTGAAAGCAGCCACATGGAAGAAAACACAGAAGGACTTTAATGCACAGTAAATATTTCCATTTGGTTTAAATCATGTGCATTTTCCTTTTACATTTAACAGAGTAAGACTTTTAACTATTTTGTTATACCCTGTAATATATAATGACAGACCTGTCAAGAGACTTGGATTTTCCATTTGGTCAAATATTTCACACATATTCTCACTAAGGATTGGCAGAGAAATGACTACAGTATGAAAAATGAATTCATTTTCATGACAGCCCCTTGGCAGGTACAGGCAGGCAGTGGTTTTGCATCTTTCGGTATGTTGACACTATGGAGCTAGGGGTGTGGTTCCCAGCTCACACAGACATACTTGGGCTAGCTCTCATTGAGCTAGCATGCTAAAAATAGTACTGTAGCCAGGACAGCACAGGCAGCAGGAGCGATGGCAGAGATTAGCCACCTCGAGTAGGTACCCAGGGGGTTCAGGCAGTTTTGTACGTGTCATGGCTAGCCCCATGTCGCTGCTCTCCACTGCCCGTACTACCCCACCTACATTTCTGTTTCTAGCACTCTAGATTGATGAGAGCTAGTGTATGTCTGCACAAGCTGGGGATCACATCTCTAGCTCCAACTGTAGCTGTAACCTTAGTTTCAGGAAACCCCAGAGGGAGCTGGATATTGTATGCATATCCAAAGGCCAAGGATTATAATTGTTAATGTCTTTTGATTGAGACAAGGTGGGTGAGGTAATATCTTCTATTGGACCGACTTCGGTTGGTGGACAGGACAAGCTTTCAAGCTGCACAGAGATCTTCTTCAGTCTGGGGAAGGAAATGAGGCTGTTCAAGTTAAATACAAGGTGGGACAGATTGTTAAGCACAAGGGGTTCAATGTGTTGTAGGAGACCATTCTCATCTGTTGTAGGACAATAGAAGGTTACCAGGCAGCATGGTGTGTTACAACTTGTAATGGTCCATAAAACCAGTGGCTTTGTTAAGTCTGTGGTTTTTAGTGTCCAGCAGAGTTATGACTTTAAGCTCCCTGTCTGGTCTTTTGAAGGTGTTGTGCAGATTTCCTTTGAGGGTGAGGGCTAAGAGGTCAGATATGGAGTGATCACTTTGTGAAAAGTGTTCACCCAGAGATGTTAGGGTGTTTTTTTCTTTTATCATTTTTTTTGTGTGAGTTCATTTGAGAGCATAGTGATTGTCTGGTTTCACCCACATTGTTGTTGTTGGGGCATTTGATGCACTGGATGAGGTACACCGTATGTTGTGATAGGCATGTGTAGGACCCGTGGATTCTGAAAGGTGTACTGTGGGGATAGTGATCATAGTAGCAGAAGAGATATGTCTGCAGGTTTTGCATCTGTTGTTCTGGCAGGATCTGGTGCCACTTTGAGTTGGTGCCTCCTGGTATGTGGTGTCTCCTGGTTTGTGGTGTCTTCTGATGATGAGCTTAGCAAGATTGGGGAGTGCTGAAGGCCAGAACAGGGGGTCAGGAAAGATTTTTTTCAGGGTGTGGTCCCCATCAAGTATGAGTTGTAATTGTTTGATATCCCATAGGGTTCCAGTGTGGGGTCGTAGGCACTGATGAGCTGGAGCCAGTTCGCACCAGTTCGCTAGAACCGGTTGTTAAATTTAGAAGCCCTTTTAGAACCGGTTGTTCCGCGAGGGACAACCGGTTCTAAAAGGGCTTCTAAATTTAACTGGCCAAAAGTGGCGCCTTAGGCGCCGACTCCACGGGTGCTCCAGCCCTGGAGCACCCAAGGGGAAAATTTGGTGGGTGCAGAGCACCCACCGGCAGCTCCCCGACCCACCCCCAGCCCCAGCTCACCTCACCTCCGCTCCACCTCCTCCCCTCAACGCACCGCCCTGCTCTGCTTCTCTGCCCCCACAGGCTTCCCGCAAAACAGCTGTTCATGCGGGAAGCCGAGGCAGGCTGAGAAGCAGGCGGCGGCTTCCCACTCAGGCCCAGGGAGGTGGAGGTGAGCTGGGGCGGGGGGGCATGAGGAGGGCCACCGCCCCGCAGCAGGTAACCCCGGGGGGGGCGCAGGGGAACCGCTCTCTGCCCCAGCTCACCTCCGCCACCCTCGGCTTGAGCGGGAAACCATGCCTGCTTCTCAGCCCTCCCCGGCTTCCCACCAAACAGCTGATTCGCGGGAAGCCGGGGGGGCGCGGAGAAGCAGAGCAGGGCGGTGCGTTCAGGGGAGGACGTGGAGGTGGAGAGGAGGTGAGCTGGGACTGGGCGCAGGGTGGGGAGCTGCCGATGGGTGCTCTGCACCCACTAAATTTTCCCCATGGGTGCTCCAGCCCTGGAGCACCCAAGGAGTCAGCACCTAAGGCGCCACTTTTGATGTGATCAGTGGGGGAGCGGCCGTTCTTCCTGCTCCCCCCCTAGCTATGCTCCCCCGCCCCTAGGAGCCAGAGGAACCTGCTGGATGCTTCCTGGGAGCTTCCCCAGGTAAGCACCGCCGGGACTCCCCACCTCGCCCCCCGGCAGGTGCTTCTGGCTCTTAGGGGTGGGGTGGGCACCCACTACGGTAGCCCACGAGACCTTCCTGCCCAGTTCTGGGGGCAGTCAGGGGACAGGGGAGGGGGGTGGATGGGGCAGGGGTCCTCAGGGGGGTGTCAAGGAACGCGGGGGGGTTGGATGGGGCAGGAGTCCCAGGGGGCAGGAGTGGGCAATGACCCCTCCTGGGGTGAGGACGGAACCTGTGGTTAAGATTTTGGCAGCTCATCACTGTTGTAGGTGACATCTATAGGTGTAAGGTCGGTGGTGGTGGTGGGGGAGGGGGTTTCCCCTGTGGTGAAGCAGGTTCTCCCAGGATATTTCAGTGGCCCAATACATTATGTGACCTACTTCTCTGGTGGAATGTCCTTGTTTGCTGAAGGCAGTTTTGAGTGTCTTAAGGTCTATCCCAGACTTTCTCTCTGGAGCATATTCTGTGGTATCTGAGTGACTGGCAGTAGATAACAAATTTCTTGGTGTGTCTGGGGTTGTTACTGGATCTGTGGAAGTGAGCGTGATGATCTGTGGGTTTATTGTATAATAGGTGTCTGTTAGAGTCCATTGTTGAAGCTAATCATGGTGTCCAGGAAGCTGATGCTGGTGTGGGAGTGTCCTAGAAAGAGTTTAATGGATGGGTGGTGATAGTTGAAGTTGGTGGAAATCTATGAGGGAGTTTAGGTCATTTGTCCAGAGGATGAAAATATCATTGATGTATCTCAGTCATATAACTGGTTTCATGGTGTATTCTTCCAGAAATTTTTCATTGAGGGGGCTTGTGAAGAGATTTTGATTGCCAATTTATTTTGGGGGAAAGGAAATGCTATTAACAAGAATTAATTAATTAATAAATGCTAATTAACAAGAATTAATAATTTTATATGTTAAATTAAGGTTCTCTGGATAGTGTCATAGTGCAAATTATTAATTCAGAATAGGAAGTTGAACTACTCTGCAATGGTTTTATGTGTGTTTGGTTGTTGGGTTTAGTGTGCGGTTGCTGGGTGGTGCTAGTGGCCTGTGATATACAGGGGGTGAGAGTAGATGATCTGGTGGTCCCTTCTGGCCTTAAACTCTATGACTCTATGCGCAATAGACAGGACATAATAATTTTGGGGCTCCTTGGTAGATAAATATTTATATTTTGTGATTTTTCTCTATTAAAATTACTGTTAATTTGATCTTATAATATCTCTATATAGTGTACAGAATGCATTTTCTGATAAGTTAAAATAACCTAACAATTAATTGTCAGACAATTCTTTCAGGATCTGATACCTCATTGCTGGAATTACAGCATCATAATTTATTAAAATAGGGACACAAATCTAAGTTTTAGTTGCTTTCATTTAGGAACTGAGGCCACAGGTCAGAAGAGCCCCCCTATTCAGGACAGCACATAAGAATGTGCTTAAGTGCTTTCCTGAATCAGGGCCTGAATGCTTTGTTGAGCTTTTGGGTGTTCCTGAATATTGCAGGCAGCAGTATAAGGGGTGGAATCCTAGCCCCATTGAAATAAATGGGAAAACTCCTTCTCCTTAATTTCAATGGGGACATGATTTCATCCAGGATATTTAAGACACTTTTGAATGAGAGGGAGAGAGAAACAAATGAAAAACAGGCAAAATAATTTCTCACATTTGGGCTCACACATTGTGCAACACACAGAATAAAACACTGCATGCAAGACATGGTAACATAAATAGATTTGATAATGAAACCTATATTATAAAATCATCTCATGTGTATTTAAGGTGAGGAATCTAGGGTTTAAGAACTAAACAACCAAAACCAGTAAAGCAATCAAAGCAACAAATAAACTATATAAAACAATCTAAAATAATGATTTGACCATAAGTCTGTTAATATTTGGATATTTTCCTTTTTAATTCTCTTCCGTTTTGCTTGTTTAAAATTATTTCACATAATAAGAAGATATTTCTTCCACAGATATTTTCCTTCTTTGAGTGTAAAAATGATAAAACTGTATTTATGTCCAATAATTGGTACTAATGAAATATAATATTAATATCATTGGGTGGAAAGATAGGAGAGAATATAAACAGAGAAGCAACCAAAGAAATCAAACATGGTTTAGAATTGTGTTTAAGAGGAGTCCTCTCAGAAATAAAGCTGATGGTCTGCAATGGCAAGTGCTGGAAATGCTATGAACTGGCATATATGAGAGATATGATATGAACGGTTTCCAAGCAGAAGAGTTCACTTCACTGATACAGCCAAATAACACAAAAGCAAAGCATGCTTTTAATAAAAAGAATGCATTAATTGTGTAATAGCCACATGTTTACAACGTGCTCATCTAAGTACCTAGAGGTGGTTCTGGGGATATACCAATGCTCTGTAATAAAGCCTCTGTCTCCCTTCTTTTGCGATCTAGATCCGAATCTTCCTGAACTGGCTCTTTCTTTTGCTGCTGATCAGCCTGAATTAAAGATAATAAACAATTAGCTTGAATGACATACAAAGAGGCTTCTTGATTAAGTGGGAGGAGAACATATATGCACCATGGTTCCTGGGCTATTATGGAGTACTGTGACAGCCATGAAGATACACTTGGGCAGCTCATTTATACTGGATTTATAGCAGGAGGACTTTGCCAGTGTTTGAGATTGGATTGAGCCAAAAGGATGTTGCAGGAACCAGTACAAATTTATGTGGAATATTTCTTAAACTATGATTCAAATCTTTTCCCTATTACTTGTCAGATGCCATTGTACTGAAGAATGTTGGGAGGTTAAGAGAGACCTTTGACCTTGATTCTGCATAAGAAGGCTGACAGGTTACAAGTAGAGACAGTCAAACTGAATTAGCCCTGGTCTACACTACAGAATGACTTCAGTATAACTATGTTGCTCAGGAATGTGAATAATCCACACCCCTGAGCAACATAGTTACACCAACCTAAGCGCTGGTGTGGACAGTGCTACGTCAGCAGGAGAGCTTCTCCCACCAACATAGCTACTGCCTCCCATAGAGGTGGAGTTTATTAAGCCAACAAGAGAGCTCTCTCCTGTCGGCTTAAAGCATCTTCACCAGAAGCACTAGAGCAGCACAGCTTCATCAGTGTAGCTGCGCTGATGCAAGTTTCTACTATAGACAAGTCCTTAGCTAAAATATGTACTGACCCGGACACACTTGAAAGTAATAAATAAATACGGCCGTGATTCTGTTCCTACTGAATTCAATGGGAAAACTTCCACTGACGGCAATGCTCCAGGAATAGGGCCCACGTGAGGCTAAATGTTCTCCTTCCATGGGGAAAAAACAATAGAAAGGGGAACAAGTGTTCATAACTCTTCAAGATCTGAGATAGAGTCCATGGAATGCCCCCCTACAAACACACACACACAAGCCTCACTAGGGCAGGGAGGGAAAGAGCGGGAGAGAGGCAAGAGGTGTGGCTTTGAAACCTCCTGGTTCCTGATGTCTGCAAGAAGACATACAATCCATTGGCTTCGCTTCCTTCTTTCCCCATGTCTCTCTTAACTGGCTGTTAATTAATACACTGTATTTAAAACATTTTATGAAGTGGAGTAATGTGGCTCTTCTTCCTTTCCTCTCCCAAACTGACTTTATGGACTATTTATTTGTACTAAACTGTATAAAATGAAAAAATATTAAGAGAGACAACATGAATTGGAACTTTGATTTCTTGTATCGCATCAGATTCCATAGTAATTCTACGAAACACATGAACGATATTAAGGTGTCAGTTTAAAAGGAAACCAGTTAAAAGTAAGGGATAACAGGTGCTTTAAACTACAGTAAGTCTTGACATTTAAAGGAAAAGAAACATAATCACGTAATGCTTCTTTGACTTTGCATGAAAATGAATATCCTTTCCCTGTCAATTCTCACCTCTATTTCACTAAGTGACTGAATAAAAAGAAGTACAAAACCCTTAATGAAAAACCTAATGCATATTGTCAAGGACAAATAAACTAATATGTCAATCAAACTTGAATAGAGCTGAAAGACGCACTGATGCCAGGAGGCTAAAATGCAGTTGCAGTTATGTTTACTTTAGTGGAGAATCATCACTGTAAATCTGTTACCTTAGCCAGCAATCAAGCCAGTCTTAAGAGTAAAAAAACAAAACAAAAAAAAACCCCAAACCACTTATTTAGGTTGTAATGGGTCAAAAAAAATATGAACCCCTCTCTCCCCGCTAAAGGAATTCCCAGAAGAAAGCATTGGGGCAAATCTTATTCTTTCCTACATACACATGCACATCATATTGTCCGAACTGTTCTCTGTTGACAACCTGTGTATTCTGAAGGTGATTTTTATTTCAAACTTTTGTGGCTGAACGTAAACATTTCTATTTTAGGCTTAAAGCTGCTGTGATTATGAGGATCACTTCCTACATGACACCTGCCCTATGTAAACCATATTTGGAAGCTAAACCTTGGACCTTTCTGTAGGCTTCTGACATCTTAATGAGTTTGTGCATATTTACCTCTTTCTTTTTCCTTTCTTCTTCCTTCCGTTTCTTCTCCTCTCTTATTTGTGCTAAGCGCTGTTTTTTGCGCTCGAGCTCAGCTTTTAAGTCACTTTTGTCTGACATTTTGACTCTGTTGAAAAATAAAATAAAGTTATGGAAACTGAGAAAAATGGTCAGAATTAAACATTTTTTCTGTTTACTGAAAAATGTTATTTGATTGCATCAAAAATGATATTTGATATTATTGTAAATGTATAGTTATATAAGCATTGATCCTTAGTACTACGGTGTAATATGGAAAAGAATCTTTGTTAGACAACTTCCCATTTTAAGAGACCACCTCAAAATATCCCTGTGACGGGGTGTACCTACCCCACCCTGGCCTCGCAAGGGTTAATTGTGCATTGCAGGCTGAGGAAGCCACGCCCCTTCACCTCTGCTGGGCATGCTCAGCCTGGAGGCAAGATATAAAAGGAAGCAGCTCAGCTCAGTGTGGGCAGGCTGCTGAAGAGAGAGGACACAGACTGCAGGCTCTCTCAAAGGAGCTGCTACAGGCCCAGAGCCAAGACACGCAAAGCACCAGACAGATTCCAGGTTGCCTGATGAACCCAGAGAGGAGGCCATGCCGTCAGGAGCTACGCTGCCTGAGGACCCCAGAGACCTCATGGACCATCACTGGCAAAGGCAGGGAAGGAAGCAGCCCAAGGGACTTAGACTTTGCTCTGGTGGGTGAACCAGGGAACCAGTCAGTGTGTTTCGGGAGGATACTCGATGGTGAGTAACCCCACCACTGCCAGGGCCCTGGGCTGGGGCTTGGAGGAGCAGGGAGGGCCCAAGTCCCCCTACCCTGGGTGCCACACACCCGTGAGTGGTGCCCCACTTTCCCAATAGGCCACACAATCCCACAGAGGTGTGTGACTTTATTGACTCCGGCCATTAGGCCACACTGCCCAGAGCGAAAGGGCTGCTCTATTGACTCTGGCCACTAGGCTGTACTACGTTTTATAGTAAGGGTCATCAGCATAGGCCCTAACCGGCTGCGGTACAGCGTCTTCCCTTTCTTTTGACCACACATGACCCGACACCCCATGATGGAGTATACTTACCCTGTGACACTGCGTTGCGTGACCCACAAACGTTGCGTAAAACTAACTTTAGAACGATGTACTAATGACCTTTATTAGAAGGTCACCTTTGTGAAGCAACTGCTTTTGTCAGTCCTTTAAATGGATGCTTTAAGGCCTGAAAAACTCCCACTGTTTTCAATAAACTTTGGATTAGACACCAGGAGCTCAATCATCTTCGCACTGACACCTGTTGTAAACTTCATACTTTGGTGCGAGATCAGGCTCTAAAGAATAATGTTGGCCTTATTACTTCTGTGTCTATTTTTATATCCTGAGGGCTAAATTGTCGTGTCCCCCATCCCACCCTGTGCCAAGTAGCCAGAATGGGCACCAAGGATTTGCCGGGGGTGGAGGGGAAAGTGAATCTGCTCCTGAGTGAAGTAATTGCCCTTCTCGCAGGATGAAATTCTCTCCCCCTTCTAAGGATTCATGCAGTCTTTGTAACAAATAAGATCTCAGTGTTTTGAACAGTCACAAGTCTCTGCAGTTGTTTGAGTGTGCCCTCAAAATCAGTATTATGTTTGTTTATTTATTTTACAGATAGGTGACCTGCAGCACAGAGGGGTAATGTGACTGTCCAAGATCATATGAAGCAGGAATCTCTCTCAAAAGACTAACTCATGCCAGACCTGTGCTCTAGCCATTAACCCATACTGTTACTTCACAAATCATTGACTTAACTTGCCGATTATTTACTCAGTCTGTAACATCAGCTTCAGAACCATTATGTACTATCATGTTATGGCATCAATAGGGATTTATTTCCTCAATAGTACTTTACATAAAGATTCCTTCAGAGAGACTAGTACAGAGTCTAGTGTAAAGAGCTAATTACAACCCTTTGTATTTCTAATTCATACCTCACCGACCACATACACATTACAGCTCAGAATCAACCTGGTCAATGCAAATGACATGTACATGCAACAGAGGTCTATTGTCTGATGCAGTGCATGGGAAATTTCAATTGGTGCCTCTCCATTGATACTAATGACAGCTACATATAAATCAGTGTCTGCATTGACAGGAGATCACCTGTAAATCTGCATGCTAAAAAAGACCTGACATTTCAAACTATCAAATTCTTGTGCTGTCACAATTTTTTCCCCTCAAAACAAGTAAAAGTAGTCCATGATATAGCAGGTACTGACAGCTCCTCGGCACCCCAAAAAACAACTGAAATTCTTATGACAGGTTTCAGAGTAGCAGCCGTGTTAGTCTGTATTCGCAAAAAGAAAAGGAGTACTTGTGCCACCTTAGAGACTAACCAATTTATTTGAGCATAAGCTTTTGTGAGCTACAGCTCACTTATGCTCAAATAAGCGTATGCTCAAATAAATTGGTTAGTCTCTAAGGTGCCACTAGTACTCCTTTCTTTTTTGAAATTTTTATGTTGTCCTTGAAGATATTTTTGGTTATGGAGCAGAGGAGACAGAGAAATCCATGCAATATGGAGTAAATGTGTAAACACTCAACAAATCTATAGCAGTAGCAGAAAGAGCAGGATCAAGAGCATCTGCCTCAGCACAAACTGAGCTGTATATGGGAAGTCATGCAAGTTAATGCTCCTCAGGCTGAAGTCCTACACCAGCACAAACACACCAGCAGTTAAACTCCTCTTTGTCCAAGCCATACTTCAACACAGAATGTTCGCTGAAGTTTGTGGGCTGCATCATGGCACAGTAGGTTTCAGGATTCTCAGGGTTCCCAGAGCCTACAGTGGTTTCCAGCTGTTCCTCAGACATTCTTGTCAACTGCTGGAAATGGCCCACCTTAATTATCACTACAAAAGGCTTTCCACCCCACCCCCCCCCCGCTCTCCTGCGGGTAATAGCTCACCTTACCTGATCACACTCCTTACAGTGTGTATGGTAACACCCACTGTTTCATGTTCTCTGTGTATATAAATCTCCTCACTGTATTTTCCACTGAATGCGTCCGATGAAGTGAGCTGTAGCTCACGAAAGCTTATGCTCAAATAAATTGGTTAGTCTCTAAGGTGCCACAAGTCCTCCTTTTCTTTTTGCGGATACAGACTAACACGGCTGCTACTCTGAAACCTATCAGCTCAGTGTAAATGTAGAAAACAGCAGTGGGACTATGATTATGGAAGATTCAATTAGCTAACAAGCTCAGCCCCATCTGGCTGCATAATTCTACACATGGCCATATTTCTGGATAGCCAGCTGGATTACTCCTTCTGTCCTGGCTCCATTCATAAACATAAATGCATTGTTCATTGTTTTCAGTTTGAGAAAAAGAAAACAAAACAGCCAGAACAACAGTGGTCCACATAAATAGCACAAAGCAATATTACCTTAAGCAAAAATAATAATTTCTGGGTGCCAATGAACCGTATGATCAGTCAATATAAAAGATGGGGTATTTTGAACAGGCAAATGATTAGAAAAAAATATGGACTTTTTAATGATAATATCAGTATTACTCTGCCTTTAAAATCGGTGATGGATTTGTGGGCCTTGCAATGATATGGTCTAAATCCTATTTGAAGTCATTTTCCTAATCTGTTGCACACATTTGAATGCTGATTATAGAGTTTCCCCCAGGAGCCCTTAGGACTAGATAAAGCTTTTTGCATCCTTTTAGTTCTGCAGTTTGGCAACAGGGAGTGGGATCCTATTTCTATGCAGAAAATATGCGAATTTGTTTTAAGGCTGATGACAGAAACCCTGAGGGCTTAACTTCCCTTTCAAGCTGTTTTTTCAGATATCAATTGAATAGGTTTCCAAAAGCTGGTTCTTTTAATGTCAGGAAATCAAAATTGCTTTTTCCATGATCTGAGCATCAGCTATTTAATCTTTATAACACTGCAAACCCCCCATTAAGAGTCATAAAGTTCTATTACATTTGTGTCTTTTTTAACACAGTGAAACTCATATATAGCCAAGATAATGCATTAAATTTCATTTGAGGAATGCTGCAAGAAGTCCTGCATTTCCCTCTTTAAATGATACAAGAGACTGAAACATTTATCTCTAATTGCTGTCTTCCTATGCATATTACTGTAATTCTTTGATCTTCCAACTAGCTTACCAGGCTTCAAATGGCCAAGAAGTCTGCTGCTAGGATTTTAGAGCAAATCAAAAAGTCAGATTCCATTACCCCCTTGTTAGAACATCTGAGCCAGCCAGCAGACTGAGATGCAGCATTATGCTGGTATTGAATATTTTGCACTTTTTTAATCACTGTATGTGACACCAATTATTTAGTTGACTTTGTTTATTAGCTCCGTGAATAGAAAATTTCCCATATTGGCTATTCCATGTGTCAAATGCATTACTACAGGAAAGGTGTTTTAAAATGTGTTTGCTTTTGAAATTCCCGACTATGCAGAGTGCCAGCACATGGCCTATGCACTGCTTATATCCCAACAGTGCACAGGAGCTTGCAACTGGCTTTAGAGCTGTTGGTTCCATATCCATCTCAGGTACTTCCATGGCTCCCATCAAGCCTCCCTGCCCACGTGTGGATGTACTCTTAGTGACTTGCCCAAGGGCACAAGGATCCTGTGGTAGAGCAGGGAATTGATCATGTGTGGAAGATAAGATTGTTATGTATTCTTTGTCAACTTTTTCTTCTCCAGCTGTAATTTTCCTGTTTCTTTTATTGTTTAGTTGCAAAAATGCAGTGCAAAAGGATTGCTTTTAGTTATGATTGGGGATGGATGTGATTTGGGTTCTGGACCTTTTCATAGTCTGACTCCACATTAACCCACTTGTTAAGGGGTCTCATTAGATGTGCCACAGTCTTCTGTGCTATTTCCCATGGTGCTTCAACTGAGACGTCACAGAAATTGGCACAACAGCATAAGGGGCTCTCCTGGCATCTGAGAAGAACCAACTGCAAGTAAATAAGCCAATCTAATTCAATGAGATATTAGAGATGGGAAATGGGCTCACAAAATTACATGTGGTCCACAGGTTGGGAACTCCTGGACTAGAGGACCAGCCCTATAGTCTGGGAACTCATTTCTTTTGTGTTCATTAGCTGTGTGTTTTTCATCTCAATTATATTTGTTTTTGATTCACATTTCCTTTTATGGCATGTGTGATTCTAGTCTATTCTACATAGATTCTTATACCACCCTCATCACAGTAGTAACTGAGTACCTTCCAGTAGTGTACTAAGAGACATGACTAACATCTGCCATGTGAGATAATTTATTTCTTTGTTACTCCATCTGCACTGTCACAGTTTCAGGGAAATGGAATCTGTATTCCCTTTCCAAGGTCCCTCGAGGGCATCCGCTCAAGATTTCTAGCTCCCAGCCATCACCTTTCTTGAGTGGAGACCCGCAGCTCTCTCTCTCTCTCCTGACAAGGGAGTTTAAGACTGCACAGCTCCCTGCCTTACACTGTGATATCCCCAGCAAACCAGTCTGCCTAAAGGCCAGTGCCTCTACTGTGCTTTCTCTCTGCAAACTATGAACAGCATATTGCCAGGAGTTAGGTTAGCACACAGCTCTTTCTAAGCAAGCACATTTACTTTTAAGGTAAAAGCATTACAGAGAAAATGTATAAATACAATAAAAATTCCTATCCACATGCTAAAAGCTTACCAGAGGTTACACATCAGTCTTATGGAGCCCTCGCAAACCAAAGTCCCTCCAGTCCTTCCACAAGGGTTGGAGCCCTTGGACAGAAGGTCCTGTCTATTTGCTGGACCAGAAAGAAGTCCAAGTCAGTTTAAATGCAGCCTTTTTAAGCTAAAAGCCTTTTCAATGTCTGTTGGTCTCTGGAAAACCCAGCGCAGAGGGTGGTACCTCTCTGGAGTAGTTACAACCTGAGTAATTTACCTTATTCACTCCCGAATGTTCTTAGTTCCTGGTAGAGCTGTGGCAACCTTCCTCCCCTGGAGTTGCATACAATCCCTGTCCACAGTGATACATAAACTGTTCATACATTTATACAATATGGCCCCCAAAGACATTACATGTGATTACAGTATCCATCACACACCATCTTAGTTTGCTACTTTCGTATCAAACTGTGGTTGAAGGCCCGACATTAACAAAAGCCCAGAAAATGGATATGCTCAATTTGACTCCAGTTCCTGTACCTACTAAGTAAAGAATCTTCACATTCCTAACCTAATCCCAAGGAAGACAAATGCTAGGCAAACAGCTGATAAAGAACAACGTGCAGGCTGACATATTTTTCCTTTAAGGGCTTACCCCAGAAATGCTTTTTGAGAACTTATGTCACAACCGGGGCCTGGGCAGTCTGACCTAGTGGTCAGAGCAGGAATCAGGCTGGGTCACATACCAGAATGTCAGAGTCCAAGGCAAGCCTGAGGGCAAAACCAAGTCAGGCAGAGTCAGGTTACCAGCACAGTAGCAAGAACAGGTATTGTAAGGGAAGCTGTCCAAAGCAGGGAGACTCCAACTGCATGGACAACTTCCTGTTCCTGTGCTGGGTTTATGTAAAAGCTGTGAACATATCAGGACCCGCAGAGTTTTACCAATCAGATTCTAGGACTGGAGTCCTCTGTCAGGGTTCTGCTTTTATTCTGGCAACTGCCAGCAGGTCACGGGGTGCAAGTTGGAACGTATTAGTGGCTAAGAGCCCTGCAGAGATGGGTTTAAGCCCTGTGGTCTCTGACATCATCCCCTCTGCAAGGGATGCCTTCAGGGTGACACAGACCAGGCTTTTGGGGGTGATTCCTATGGAAAGCCCACACAAGTGCAGGAGTATGTACATTTTCTGCAGGCTCCAAGGTGCATTCCTCAGGATCATACGCATCCCAATCAACAAGGTACCAGAGCCTGCCATATTTTGTTTAGAGTCCAGGATCTCATGAACTACATATTCTTTGTGGCCCTGTACCTGTACCAGTGGAGGAGGTGGCTGGGCCCTGTGAGGGAGAGAGTTTTCTGTGTAGGGTTTCAAAAGTGATACGTGAAACACTGGGTTAATCTTGGAGTTCAAAAAGTGACTGGATTAGCCTGTCACAGGATCTTAAAAGGGCCAAGAAACCAAAAGTCCAGCTTGCAAGCAGGTCTGTCTGTGTGGAGATGATCTGTAAAGAGCCATACCTTTTGTTCCACTGCATAGGTGGGGCCTTGCTGACAATGCTGTTCCGCACACTGCTTATAGTTTGCTCTTGCCTCTGCCAAGTGCTTCTTCACTTCTTCCTAAGCCTGATAAATCTGCTGCACCAGGTCTGAGGCGGCCAGGTTGGGAGATGGTTGCAGGTAATTGCAGGTGGAATCAACCCATAATTGGAAAAAAGAGGGGCTTTGACCTAACGACACATGGTCTGCATTGTTGTAGGCAAACTCTGCATAAGGTAGAAGTGAGGACCAATTTTCCTCCTGATGATTAATGTAGCATCGCAGATGCTGCTTGAGAATCTAGCTGGCCTTGTCTGCCTGGCCGTTGGATTGGGGGTGATAAGTGGAGGAAAGACATGTGCAGACTCCCACCAAGTGCAGGGCTTTGTGCCAGAACCAGGCCATGAACTGAAACCCCCGATCAGAGGTGATGCATTCTGGAAGGTCGGAAGTGGACTACTTGGCTAATCCATATCTGGGCTGTCTCTGCAGCAGAGGGGAGGTTTGTGCAAGGGATAAGTAGGTCATTTGGGTAAAGTGGTCCACAACCATCAAAACTGTCATAAATTTGTTGGACTCTGGTCATTTCAATCTTTCTGATTTTGCCCTTACATGCTTACAATAAAATCCACAGCAATGGCTGCCCAGTGTCAAGATGGGGTGTCCAAAGGCAGAATGAGATTACTGGGCTTCTGGCTTGGGGTCTTGGCACAGGCATAAACATTGCAGGAGGTAATTAATATGGTCAGCCGCATCCAGGGCCACCAAAAGGAGTGGGATATTAGTCTTTGGATCTTGAAGTACCCCAGCTGACCCGCTAGGGGAAAATCGTGGCATAGTTGTAGAACTGCGAGCCTTCCAGGTCCTGGGGGCACGTAGATGTGGTCCCTTACATACATGATCCCTTCCCGGGAGTCATATGGTTGCCTACCAATAATAGCTTGTTTATCAGGCAGAATTTCTGAAGCAGAGGCAGAACGTATCAATCTGTGTATATCCTGGTGATGAGCTGCACTGAGAAACTTATGGTATGAGAGAATGAGGATTGGTTCCTGGCTGGGGGTCTCATGGATTGGTACTGTATATTCAGGACAGGGAGTCCATCTTGCCATTTTTTCATCCGGGGTGGTATATGATAATGAAATTGAATTGTGAGAAAAACAGGGCCCACTGAAGCAGCCATTGGTTTAAAGATTTTGCCCTACATAGGTATTCCAGGTTTTCATGGTCAGGGAATACCTGGACTGGGTGATGAGCTCATTCCAGGTAGTGCCACCATTCTAAAGAGAGAGTTTTTATCATCAGGAATTCCTTGTCAAGTATTTTGTAGTTCAGCTTTGAGGTCGTCAGATTCCTTGAGTAATAAGTGCACGGGAGTAATACTTGTTTGGGACCAAGCTGCTGGGAGAGGATGGCCCCAATCACCACAGTGGAGGCATCAGATACTACTAGTGAAGGCTTGTATGACATCATGGTGAGCCAATATGGGTGCTGTAGTAAAGGACTGCCCCACCCCTGCCAGCAGCAACACTGGCTGCCCTGCCTACTCAATGCTGAGTGACCTCTTTGCAGTGCCAGGGCATTGAGGGTCCCTTTGGATCATATCCAAAAGTAGTCAGCAGTCAAAAGGAACTGCACCTACCATATGGACCCCCTGCATTATAAGTTCTTGACATTAATCGAATAAGACCAATACTATTGTAAACTGACTGTGGTGTGTGTGTGTGTGTGTTCGCTTGAGTCCTAGTTCAGTGCCCTGTCCACAAAACCATCTTTCTTCCAACTGGGTATCTGAAAAGCAGATAGATTCCAGTTACATGGACAACTTTCAGTTCCTGTGCTGGGTTTACACAGAAGATATGAATCAATCAGGACCCCTAGCATTCTGCCAATCAGATTCCAGGACTGGAGTCCTGTGTCAGGGTTCAGCTTCTATTTTGGAAACTGCTAGGAGGTCACTGGGTGGCAGGATGGAACTTACTAGCACGTAAGAGCCCTGCACAGCCGTGTTCAAGATGTGTGTTCTCTGACAACTTATTAGAGTTTGATTTAAGGATATTTACTTTATATTGTGACATAGAATCATAGAATATCAGGGTTGGAAGGGACCCCAGAAGGTCATCTAGTCCAACCCCCTGCTCGAAGCAGGACCAATTCCCAGTTAAATCATCCCAGCCAGGGCTTTGTCAAGCCTGACCTTAAAAACCTCTAAGGAAGGAGATTCTACCACCTCCCTAGGTAACGCATTCCAGTGTTTCACCACCCTCTTAGTGAAAAAGTTTTTCCTAATATCCAATCTAAACCTCCCCCACTGCAACTTGAGACCATTACTCCTCGTTCTGTCATCTGCTACCATTGAGAACAGTCTAGAGCCATCCTCTTTGGAACCCCCTTTCAGGTAGTTGAAAGCAGCTATCAAATCCCCCCTCATTCTTCTCTTCTGCAGGCTAAACAATCCCAGCTCCCTCAGCCTCTCCTCATAACTCATGTGTTCCAGTCCCCTAATCATTTTTGTTGCCCTTCGCTGGACTCTCTCCAATTTATCCACATCCTTCTTGAAGTGTGGGGCCCAAAACTGGACACAGTACTCCAGATGAGGCCTCACCAATGTCGAATAGAGGGGAACGATCACATCCCTCGATCTGCTCGCTATGCCCCTACTTATACATCCCAAAATGCCATTGGCCTTCTTGGCAACAAGGGCACACTGCTGACTCATATCCAGCTTCTCGTCCACTGTCACCCCTAGGTCCTTTTCCGCAGAACTGCTGCCTAGCCATTCGGTCCCTAGTCTGTAGCTGTGCATTGGGTTCTTCCGTCCTAAGTGCAGGACCCTGCACTTATCCTTATTGAACCTCATCAGATTCCTTTTGGCCCAATCTTCCAATTGGTCTAGGTCCTTCTGTATCCTATCCCTCCCCTCCAGCATATCTACCACTCCTCCCAGTTTAGTATCATCCGCAAATTTGCTGAGAGTGCAATCCACACCATCCTCCAGATCATTTATGAAGATATTGAATAAAACCGGCCCCAGGACCGACCCTTGGGGCACTCCACTTGATACCGGCTGCCAACTAGACATGGAGCCATTGATCACCACCCGTTGAGCCCGACAATCTAGCCAGCTTTCTACCCACCTTATAGTGCATTCATCCAGCCCATACTTCCTTAACTTGCTGACAAGAATACTATGGGAGACCGTGTCAAAAGCTTTGCTAAAGTCAAGAAACAATACATCCACTGCTTTCCCTTCATCCACAGAACCAGTAATCTCATCATAAAAGGCGATTAGATTAGTCAGGCATGACCTTCCCTTGGTGAATCCATGCTGGCTGTTCCTGATTACTTTCCTCTCATGCAAGTGCTTCAGGATTGATTCTTTGAGGACCTGCTCCATGATTTTTCCAGGGACTGAGGTGAGGCTGACTGGCCTGTAGTTCCCAGGATCTTCCTTCTTCCCTTTTTTAAAGATTGGCACTACATTAGCCTTTTTCCAGTCATCCGGGACTTCCCCGGTTTGCCACGAGTTTTCAAAGATAATGGCCAGTGGCTCTGCAATCACAGCCGCCAATTCCTTCAGCACTCTCGGATGCAACTCGTCACATGTTGACAATTTGTGTTTTACTGGTTATAAAGTTTTAACTTTTGAATCCTTGTGTCTACTGTCATTAAATAATTATCATCTGACCCTCCTTATTTTCTGACCTCTCCCCTACTATTTACTGCAACTGTGAAAATTTAAATTGATAACAATAAAAAATGCTTACATATAAACATTGATGTTATCCATTGAAACTATTAAAAAAAAGAAATCTGCCAAGCCTAATGATATCAAATAACAAACACAACAACAGTGGCAAACATTCCAACAACCTCTGTTTCTGATCTGTGATTTATAGTAGGTACAATGAAATCATAGTAAAAGTTTGTTTTTTTACAAAGAGCATGTCTTATTTTAGGAACATAAGAATGGCCATACTGCGTCAGACCAATGGTCTATTTAGCCCAGTATCCTGACTTCTGACAGTGGCCAATGCCAGGTGCCCCAGAGGGAATGAACAGAACAGGTAATCATCAAGTGATCAGTCCTCTGTTGCCCATTCCCAGCTTCTAGCAAACAGAGGCTAGAGACACCATCCCTGCCCATCCTGGCTAATAGCCGTTGATGGACTTATCTGCCATGAAGTTATCTAGTTCTTCTTTGAACCCTGTTATAGTCTTGGCCCTCACGACATCCTCTAGCAAAGAGTTCCACAGGTTGACTGTGCAATGGGTGAAGAAATACTTCCTTTTTTTTGTTTTTAACCTGCTGCCTATTCATTTCATTTGGTGACCCCTAGTTCTTGTGCTATGAGAAGGAGTAAATAACATTTCCTTATTTACTTTCTCCACACCAGTCATGATTATATCCCCCCTTAATCATTTCTTTTCCAAGATGAAAAGTCCCAGTCCTATTAATCTCTCCTCATCCGGAAGCAGTTCCATATCCCTAATCATTTTTGTTGCCCAAATGAGAAAAATTAGGTCTCAAAAAAGGATGCCGATTGACTGGTACATAGAAATGAGAGACCAGGTTTTGACTTCATCTATACCAATGTAATCCCATTGACTTCACTCATTTGCATTCATGTGAGATTCAGGAAAGAACTTTGTTTAGTTGAAAGATTACAAAAACAATACTGAGGGGATTTTGTCCTTATTCTTTTATCTGTGAGATTAATACTAATATGTGGATTATAATTATACATATTAGTTCTGTTTTCAGTGGTTTACCTTGTTTGAATTTCTTTCTATATTTGTTTTCTTCTCTGTCTTCATATGCATTTTATATAATACAAATATTTTAAATAAGAAAAAAATAATAATCACACAGCAATAGTAAACTGTAAAGAAAGGATCACTTATAAGATCATGTCTACACTACCACTTTTGTTGGTATAATTTATGTCACTCAGGGATGTGAAAAAAACACCCCTCTGAGCGACATAAGTTACACCAACAGAAGCGATGGTGTGGACAGCGCTATGTCGGTGGGAGAGCTTCTCCTGCTGACATAGCAACCACCTCTCATGGAGGTGGTTTTATTATGTCAATGGCAGAGTTCTCTCCTGTCGGCATAGCAGGGCTACATGAGCAATCTTACAGTGGTGCAGTTGCATCGGTACAGCTGTGCAGCTGTAAGCTCACTAGTGTAGACATGGCCCAAGACTCAAAGAGCACTAGCTAAAAGACTGCAATATTTCTATCATTTTAGTCTTTGTCAGTTACAGGAAATACAATTATCCTTCTCTTTTCAGTTCTTCTGTGCTTGGACTGGTGAGATAAAACTAAATGGGCTTTAGTTTATAATTACCAGGCATAAATGGTAAACATAAAATAACACAGAATTTACATAATGTATTTCAAGGCATTTGAACAGGCCAAATAAGGATGAAAAAAATAGACTCTCTTCTGTTTTCTCACTATTAAATTAATCAACTTTCCCCAAAGAAGAAAATACTGTGGGAAATAATAGGACAGTTTTCCCATGGTCTTTCTCAGCAGAAATGCAGAACGGCATCACTGGTTTTTTGTCTTCATTACAATACCTTCTGATCCCATCAGCACATTTTTTTTATTATTATTCTGGAGACAGGGAAAGGCAGGGATACAACATTCACAGCCTTTGCCAAGTGCAGCAGATTATGCACTTGAATAGATAACTGCACGCTTGGGGATATGATTAGGTCAAATTTCTCATTTAGTTCCAAAAGGTTAAAGATTTTTAAGCTACTCTGTTAATAGTCCAAGCATTGCATATAACACTAACAACTTTTTCTTTAGGTTGGTTGTTGTTAGGGGTATTTTTGTCCATGTGCAGTATGGGATGAATGGGTTGACAGTCTGTGAACAAATCATTAGCATTCACAGTTAAAACCAAATTACAATATCTTTACTAGCACTGAGTAGTCCCTTACTCCACAAGTAGCCTGATTGACTTTAATGGGACTACTCATGGTAGGTGGTATTATTGCACATGACTCAGGACATCACACTCTGGCCCTTAATAGTAATTCTGATATCCTATCTCTGGAAAGCAATATTTTTATATTATCAGAATAATATAACAACATTTTGCACAACTTAAACCCACATACTTGGGGCCCAATACTACAAATGTCTAAGCACATGAGTAATTTTATTCATAAAAGTACTCCCGTAAAACCAGATGAAGCAACCATGCATGGATAAAGATTGCAGGATCAGGGCCTTAAAGTGTAAGTGTAAATTTTGTAGTAAGTTCTGTTAATATGTAACATTTTCTTAAAGATTTGGGAGACTTACTTTGGGTTTACATAGTTGCAATACAGTTTTTAAACTCCTGTATACAAATGTTTTAATTGGATCTGTATGCATTTTTAATTTCCAGATCACACAGATTTTGTACACTTAGACACCCAGAAACTTTTTTTTCTCTCCAACATTTGAAGTGTTTCATCTGTCTATCTCTAAATGTAGTTGGGTAAATAAATGGGCCCCTTTTTTCCATCTAAATCCTTAATTTTAGAGTTATACTAAAAATAGTTTTTGGTTCAGCACCAGCCAAATGTGCAACTGAAACCAAACTGACCGAATAAAAAATCAACATCCCGTATAACTTTGAACACTTCAAGAAATTAAAATGATGGCTCTTTTACATTGCTTATGGACAAACTAACACAGATTATCTGACAAGTTCCTGGAATGAACTGGAGACAATTTTTTATTTCAGAAGGTGGAGAAAGCAAGTAGAGGAGAGGCTGTTCTAGATTTGATTTTGACAAATAGGGAAGAATTGGCTGAGAATTTGAAAGTGGAAAGCAGCTTGGGTGAAAGTGATCATGAAATGATAGAGTTCGTGATTCTAAGGAATGGTAGGAGAGAAAAACAGAAGAATAAAGAAAATGGATTTCAAGAAGGAAGATTTTAGCAAACTCAGGAAGTTGGTAGTAAGATCTCATGGGAAGCAAGTCTCAGCGGAAAAACAATTGAAGACAGTTGTCAGTTTTTCAAAAAGACATTATTAAGAGCAAACTATCCCACTGCATAGGAGAGATAGGAAGTATGGCAAGAGACCACCTTGGCTCAACCAGGAGATCTTCAATGATCTGAACTCAAAAAAAGAGTCTTACAAAAAGTAGAAACTAGGTCAAATTATGAAGAATGAATATAAACAAACAACACAAGCATTTAGGGACAAAATTAGAAATGTCAGGGCACAAAATGAGATTAAACCAGCTAAAGACATAAAGAGTAACAAGAAAACATTCTACAAATGCATTAGAAGCAAGGGGAAGACCAAGGACAGAGTAGGCCCATTAATGGGGGGGGGGGATAATGACAGAAAATGTGGAAATGGCAGAAGTGCTAAACAACCTTTTTGTTTCAGTTTTCACCAAAAAGATTAGTAGCAATTGGACGTTTAACCTAGTGAATACCAGTGAAAATGAGGTAGGATCTGAGGCTAAAATAGGGAAAGAACAAGTTAAGAATTACTTAGACAGTTAGATGTGTTCAAGTCACCAAGGCCTGATGAAATGCATCCTAGAATACTCAAGGAGCTGACTGAGGAGATACCTGAGTCATTAGCAATTATCTTCAAAAAATCATGGAAGCCAGGAGAGATTCTGTGGGACTGGATGAGGGCAAATATAGTGCCAAATCTATAAAAGGGGAAATAAGGAGAACTCGGGGAATTACAGACCAGTCAACCTAACTTCAGTACCCAGAAAGATAACAGAGCAAATACGCAATCAATTTGCAAACATCTAGAAGATAATAAATTGATAAGTAACAATCATAATAGATTGTCAAGAACAAATCATATCAAACAAACCTAATAGCTTTCTTTGATAGGATAACAAGCTTTGTGGATGGGGGAGAAGGGATAGATGTGGTATATCTTGACTTTAGTAAGATACTGTCTCGCATGACCTTCTCAAAAAATAAACTAGTGAAATACAGCCTAGATCAGTGGTGAGCAACCTGTGGCTCCTCAGGGTAATCCGCTGGCACGCCGCTAGACAGTTTGTTTACATTGACCCTCCGCAGGCACAGCCGCCCGCAGCTCCCAGTAGCCGCAGTTCATCATTCCCAGCCAATGGGAGCTGCAGGAGGTGGCATGGGCTGCAGGGACATGCTGGCTGCTGCTTCCCACAGCTCCCATTGGCCGGGTACAGTGAACCGCTGCCACTGGGAGCTGCGGGAAGCCATGCCTGTGGATGGTCAATGTAAACAACCTGTCTCGCAGCCCACCACCAGATTACCCTGATGGGAACATGTGGCCTGCAGGCCACAGGTTGCCCACCACTGGCCTAGATGGAGTTACCATAAGGTGGGTGCATAACTGCCTGGAAAACAGAGAGTAGTTATCAGTGGTTTACAGTCAAGCTGGAAGGGCATATTGAGTGGGGTCCTGGGTCCAGTTCTGTTCAATATCTTCATAAATGATTTAGATAAATGGCATAGATTGTACACTTATAAAGTTTGCGTACGATACCAAACTAGGAGGGTTTGTAAGTGCTTTCGAGAAGAGGATTAAAATTCAAAATGCTCTGGACAAACTGGAGAAATGATCTGAAGTAAATAGGATGAAATCCAATATGGACAAATGCAAAGTACTCCATTTAGGGAGGAACAATCAGTTGCACACATACAACATGGGAAATGACTGCCTATCAAAGAGTACTGCAGAAAGGGACCTGGGGGTTATAGTATAATGGATCACAAGCTAAATAAGAGTAAACAGTGTAACACTGTTGCAAAAAAAAGCAATCATTGCTCTGGGATGTATTAGCAGAAGTGTTGCAAGCAAGACACAAGAAATAATTCTTCCACTGTACTCTGCACTGATATGGCCTCAGCAGGAGTATTGTGTCCAGTTCTGGGTGCCATATTTCAGAAAAGATATGGACAAATTGGAGGAAGTCCAGAGAAGAACAACAAAAATGATTAAAGGTCTAGAAAACATGACTTATGAGAAAATATTGAAAAAATGGGTTTGTTTAGTCTGGAGAAGACTGAGGAGGGACACAAGAGTTTTCAAGCACGTAAAAGGTTTTACAAGGAGGAGGGTGAAAAAATGTTCTCATTAACCTCTGAGGGATAGGACAAGAAGCAATGGGCTTAAATTGCAGCAAGGGAGGTTTAGGTTGACCATTAGGAAAAAACATCCTAACTGTCAGGGTGATTAATCACTGGAACAAATTGCCTAGGGAGGCTGTGGAATCTCCATCATTTGAGGTTTTTAAGAACAGGTTAGACAAACACCTGTCAGGAATGGTCTAGTTATTATGTAGTCCTGCCTTGAGTGCAGGGGACTGGACTAGATGACTTACTGAGGTCCCTTCCAGTCCTACACTTCTATGACTCTTGTGCATGTAATACATATTGTAAAACCAGGCCCATGCGTTTAGATAAACCACTAACTTTGTTTTGTTAATGTTGTGAGAAGTGCAGTGGAAAATCTTTCCAGTACATTACTGTTACGAATAAAGAGACAGAAGACAGAGAGACATAGTCCTATGTATCACTATAGCACAGAGCAATACACTTAAGAATATGTCATTCCACATTTTTAACATAACCCTGCTGTATTCATTAGATGTTACAAGAGGAATAGTTTTGGTTGTGTCTGCCCCCAATTAACAACTGAACTGGTAAATGTGAGAGATACCCAAAGAAACATGGAGAGAGGGAAGAGACGTGGAAGGACGATTGGGAAACACAAAGCAGTGTTCCTAAAACTGTCGCCGTATAATTGTTTACTAGTGAGTGATGCTGAATTAAACCACTCACTTTACTAAGTTAAACATTAACTATTCTACTAGCCAAATGGGGGCATTTAGACAGTGCCGAGAGAAGAAGAAGTGACATGGAGCAGCACCAGGACTTCAGGGAGGGATTATATCTCAGCAGGATGCAGCCTATTCTCTCCAGGCCCATGGAACCAATATGCAGGCACTGGACCAGTGTAAAATAGGGTAAAAAGGTACATTTGCTCTGTGATTAATTCCTGGGACTCAAGAGTCATCTGAACATTGATTTATTCATCCGATAATGCAATTATATGCATGTTGGGCAGAGCACAGCTGTTAATGGGCTTTGGATCAGGCCTGGTGTAAGTCAGTGGAAAGATTTCCACTGACTTTAATAGGATTTGGATCGGGCCTACGCTTTCAAATAGTGTGCATAGTTGGTTACCTGCACCACTCCATGACCCTGACTGCCCCCTCACTGAAGTCAGTAAGAAACTTTCTTTGCCTTCAGTAAGGGCAGGACTTGGCCCTATGCCCTTAGTCATTGCAGTAATTTAAACATTGTTCCATGATGCATTATCATCCCAGAAAATGATTTCCAGAAACTTTGTCACTCCTGCACTGGGCCCTCTCTTACTGTAATGTTTACTGTAACCAAGCCTTTTTTAGCATGTTCTGTGTATATTATTGGGGCAAAAAGCCTCCCATGCACTTACTGTTGTGAAAACTGGCTTATAGATCTGAGTATGTAATTGTTAATGGGGAAATCATCAACAAATGGATGTGTTTGTCGAGGAGTTCCACAGGGATCAGTTCTCAACCCACTGCTATTCATTGTTTTTTCAATTGTTGGGAAGAAAATATAAAATCATTGCTGATAAACTTAGCAGATGGCACAGAGGTTGGTGGAATGGTAAATGAAAACAGGTCACTTACAGAGAGTGATCTAGATTGCTTGGTAAGCTGGGCCCAATCGCACAACATATGTTTTTAATAAAGCCAAATGCAAAGTCATACATCTAGAAATAAAGACTGTATGTCACTCTTACAGGATGCGGAGACTGTACCCTGGAAAGCAATGACCAAAAAGAACTTAGGAATGGTAGATAGCCAAATGAACATGAGTCCCCAGTGAAATGTTGTGTGGTAAAAAGAGCTAACACAATCCTTAGATGTATAAATAGGGAACTATCAAGCAGCAGTAGGACTTAGATTGAGCCAGAATGGTGTATTAGCTGCCATCTTGTTTTTCAGAATCTCAGATTTTTGATTTTTATTTATTTGTTTGTTTGTTTTTAAAGCAAGGCCATGTCTACACTACAAACTTCTGCTGTATAGCTCTGTCACTCAGGGGTTGAAGAGCTGTGGTCCCTCACCAACACAACTGTGCCAGCAAAAGCCCCTAGGGTATATGCAGATTATACAAACAAAGCTGTGCTTATGCCAGTATAGCTTATTTTGCTTAGGGGTGGGAGTGGGGGAAGAAGAGGGGTCTGAAAAAAGCTATACTGGCAAAAGCCCATTTTTTGCTAATATAAGCTGTATCCACACTAGGACGGCTTTGTCAATAGAGCACACTAATACACCTATACCAGAAAAAGTATGTCAAGATAAATTACCAGGTGCAAAGCCTAGAACATGTCAGGCCTTTCCACTTCATCCCTACTATTCATTAGGTTACAAAGTTTTAGTCTGTTTAGATTCTACAGGATATAAGTATTTAAGGTAGTATTCCTCTGTATTAACACTCACATGAGCAATCATATGTTACTTCAGTGCGGTTTTCCACACTGGATCTAAAAAGTGATACTGGTAAGTGGAAGTGGATCCAAGGCACAGGGAAAAGATTGCTTTCACACCAGGACAAGGCTTGTGACAATTTAAAAGTATGGCTTTTGACTTGTGTAATGCATCAGACACATTTGAGAGGCTTCTGGACAGAGTAATGCATGGCATATTTGTTATACCTATAAGGAGTCCGGTGGCACCTTAAAGACTAACAGATTTATTTGAGCATAAGCTTTCATGGGTAAAAACCCCAGTTCTTCATCCTTCAAGTTGCAGTGGGGGAGGTTTAGATTGGATATTAGGAAAAACTTTTTCACTAAGAGGGTGGTGAAACACTGGAATGCGTTACCTAGGAAGGTGGTAGAATCTCCTTCCTTAGAGGTTTTTAAGGTCAGGCTTGACAAAGCCCTGGCTGGGATGATTTAACTGGGAATTGGTCCTGCTTCGAGCAGGGGGTTGGACTAGATAACCTTCAGGGGTCCCTTCCAACCCTGATATTCTATGATTCTATGATTCTATGGACATCTATGCTATTGTTATACCTATGCTATTCCAAACAATAATATATATGGTGGGGAGGGGGCTCATGCTGCCTGCTGATCTTTGGGAATTCCCAGGAACAGACAGACATAACTATAAAAAACATGACATTGAGAAATTGATTTAAACTCACTAATCATAGGAAAATGGCCTTTCATTCCATCCTTCACTAACCCGGTATCACAGGGCCTCCTTGGTCCTGCTTCTGTCTCCATCTACAAAACCATGCAGAGACCCTTATGCTGGTTCAACACCCTGTGTAGTTTATTTATAATTGAGTCCCACCATCTTCACAGCATACCGAGCGCCTTCACAAGCAGAGGGAGAGCAATCTATCTGATTGCCTGCTTTCCCCTTTTCACTGCCTTCCTCTGCCTATTTGCGGGCTCTGGCTAATGGCTTAATTACCCTTTCTGCTCTACCCTAGACATACATTAGGCACAGGTCTGCCTCCTCAGCTCCAAGCTGCTATGCCTGACTGGAGCTCCTGTGAACAGAGTGTTGAGTCAGGGTTTCCTACCTAGCACTCTGTCACACCCTGTTGTGAAACTAGCGATAGCAGAAGGCTGAATGTTAATTCTGTTTGCTTTGGTGGATTTAAGTAAGCCTGTTGTTCCTTTTATTAAACAGGAAATTAAACATAGGAACCGGTTTTGATTTAACCTCTTCAGTGCTGAGGCACAAACCAAGTTATTCCAAGCACCATATCCTCTGCACCCCACCCAGCGCAGTAGGAGGCACCTGCTCTGACGATGCACTGCTATGAATGGGCATTGCTGTAAACTGGGACAAGAACAGGGAGGCAGGCATGTGTCGGGGTTAATAATTCCCACCCCAGGCAGAGAGAGAGAGAGAGATCTGGGAAAGCAAAGCTGGAAAAGCTCTGTGAGGCCAGCTAGTCCATCCCCTTGCTAGCAGGACTGGTCCCTCTACAGCCCAGGACCAGTCCCGTTGTAAATGTGGGGGAGCCCAGTAACTCCCCCGCTGCACACGCTCTCCGGGTCTTTGTCCAGATGGGGAGACCACCCTCAGATTTAGGGCAGCGCTACAATCGCCAGACCACTTTGCAGAGTGGTCCCTAGCTGTTTCCCAGGTGTGGGGGTGGGGGGGCGGCATTTTCAGTGCCTTTCCTCCCCTCCCCCCGCCCCTCTGCGTGCAGGCTAGATGCTTTTTATTTTACTCGTAGAAAAGATGACCAAAGGGAGAGACTCAGCATTTCTCATCCCCTGGGCGGCCGCAGCCCGGATGCTTTTAAGCCCCGCCGCACAGCTTCCCCCCGACCACAGCGCAGCACCAGCGCAAGCGTTTGGGGCCGGTGATGCCGCCAGTGGTTCCCCCAAGGGACACGGGCGCGCACCCAGGCTTTACCTTGCTGTGCTCCCCGCCAGCGGTCGAATGGGCTTCCGGCTGTGCGCAGCCCTCCCCCGGCCCCGGGGAGGAAGGAGGTGGACAGAGCCCGGCGCTCCCAGGCGGGCGGAATCCCCAATGGCTGCGGCTGCGATGTGTGGTGGTGCCCCTTACTGCAGCAGGAGCGCGGCCGCGGCGGCTGCGGCTGCGGCTGGGAGAATGTGCTGCCTCACGCCGGCCAGGCTCCTCCCGGGCACAGCCGCTTCCCTCCTCCTCCTCCTCCTCCTCGCCCCTGGCGCTGACATCTCCCCGCCTCTCTGCAGCCCGGCCCCGCGCATCTTCCGCGAGAGCGACAGGGAGCGGCAGCCCCACCCCCCGCGAGGCACTCACTGAGGGGGTAGGGCCCTGCCAGGCCCTGGCGCGGGGACCCAGGGGGCCTAGCGGGTGTCGCGTTCAGTTATTTGGCTGTGACACAGGAGCATCAGGGTCACTCGCCCCCTGACCCTGGATGTGGCACAGGTCACATCCAGTCTGTGGCAGAGAACTTGGGCCACATCCAGGCCGGGACAGAAACACCTCGTCTGCAACTTGGGTGGAAAGGCCGCGAATCCATCTGTGGCAACCCATGTCTGTGAGGGACACCAGGGATGGGCTCCATTTCAAAGTAGGCGAGTTAGGCCACATCCTGTCTGTGTCACAGGGAAGGGCCACATCCAGTCAGTAACACCAAATATTACAGGCAACTCAAAAGAACATTCAACGTTCGCCCCACAGTACAAAGGCACGAGGGCAAGTGGTGCAGAAGAATTTGCCACATCTGGCACACAGCTCAGATCCCAGTAAAAAGGCATCGGAGGCTCATGCCACATCCAGTTCAATCACACTCAGCTGGGCTGCACTGAATCACAGACCTCACTACAAAAACAAAAAGTTTTGCAGGGTAGGTCAGTTGCTGTTAAGGACGCAGTGGTCCCCAGTTCAATTGGAGGCAAAGTAGCAAATGCCCCACGGATTCTCTCTTTCCTTTAAGTTTTCCTAATAGCTGTTGTGTCATTGAAAGGAGTACATGGAAAGAGGCTTTAGCCAAGATTTAAAACATGACTAGTAAGTCGGGGTGCCTCGATTTTTGGATGCCCAATTTGAGATTTTTGGGTGCCCAATGTGAAGAGCAGGACCTGTTCTGCTGCCTCATTGCTCTGAGCCTATTCCTGGATAGCTCTCATGCAGCGTTCTTGAATTGACAAAGCCAGACCATTTTACCGTGATACCCTCTCTGCTTCTGCTATCCACTGTTATTATGGTAGCATCCAAAATGTTAGGCACTTGTCAAAAACAGGAAGACCAAGTCCATGCTCCTTGACCTTCCAGGTCAAAGATGTAGTATTTAGCAACACTTTACTGGCCATTTCAAAGGATACATGATACATTATTATCCTAAATGCCATTATATTTTTGTTATGTTTTTGTTACAAACTAATGCAATTCCGTGTTTCAGTAATTGCTCATACCACACTTCTTTAAAACCACAGCACACCCTCAATCCAAGCCACAGGGATGCACTTTTGATATGTGCTATATTCAAACCCCTGGTATAGAGACGTGCTTCAAGACACAGACATGCTTTAGGTATGTGCTACATTCAAACTTTTGGCATAGGGACATGTGCTACATCCAGGTCAAATAGCATGGGAAGAGATTACATGAAGTCTATAGCTTCATTGTTAGATGACACCTACTCTTTTCAAAAGATAAAGATGTCAGAGAATGCAATGTCAAAAGAGAAGGTGCTGGAAAAAATGAAAAATTAATAAATAGTAAACGGCTACCAGGGATGTCAATGGTAGTCTTTCATATAAAAGCTTGGAAGGAAATTTAGAATAAAATGGCTGAGGTGCATATAAAAATATACAATTTCTCTTTGAAATCAGCTATTATACCAAGGGATGGAGAGAAACAAATGTTGTTGTACCTATCTTTTAAAAAGGTACTCCTAGGAGTTACCAAACCTAGGGGCCAAACTGAAACATGTAAAATTAGGTTTCAGAGTAACAGCCGTGTTAGTCTGTATTCGCAAAAAGAAAAGGAGTACTTGTGGCACCTTAGAGACTAACCAATTTATTTGAGCATGAGCTTTCGTGAGCTACAGCTCACTTCATCGTGCATCCGATGAAGTGAGCTGTAGCTCACGAAAGCTCATGCTCAAATAAATTGGTTAGTCTCTAAGGTGCCACAAGTACTCCTTTTCTTTATGTAAAATTAGTCAGCTCAATGAGTTCTCTACCCCTTGTGTTCACTAATTTCTTACCTTCCCTACCCCTGCACAATATCAGCTTGTCATTTTTGTTGAATTCTTGATCTAATTTAGATTGGTAGCTCTAAGGGACAGACACCTTGTCTTTTTAGCTGTTTATAAAGCACCAAGTGCATACAAAGTGCTGTGTAATATTTCTATGACACTGTTACCATTTATAACTGATATTCATTTCTCTCAAGAAAACATCATTGCTAGTAATAGCTATTCAACATCACTTCATAACAAACAATACATTTTTCAGCATCACGCATAGTCTGTCCCAATTCTGTATCTTCACATTTAATTCATACTTGTAAAATTTTGCAAGTAGTTATGTTCAGCCATCCGATATCAGATGATCATGTAACTAAATAATTAATTATAAGGTGAATGTGCAAGAGGACAGAGTTCAGGTTCTCAAAGCATCCTGAACTCTGAATTTCTTGACTTTTGAGTTCAAACAGCAATAGTTTTAGCCCTTTAAACTTATTATTAGGTCAGCATTTAGAGGCAAGATAATGAAACTTCAGAAATGGAGCAGATCTGACATATTGTATTCCATACAAAAAAGAGGGCAGTGATACAAATATGTATAGTAGCCGGTATATTAAAACACTTCTCAACTCACCTGACACACAAATCTGAGATTAAGGTATAGTCTTGGGAAAAAACTTATGTAAACATAATGTAAAAATAAAGGACTGAAATAAAACTACAAAAATCCAATGTCTCCCTTTATCCCATTCTCTGTCACATGCACACTTATAACATTTAAATGATATTGTCAAGTTTGGTAGGTCCAAAAATTGATTGTTTCTTATATTTGCAAAGTCCATATACAAGTATATTTTAAAATGAAAAATAATTTACCATCCTTTTCACTGTTTGTTATTGTAGTTTGTTGAAATCCTAGATATTAATGAAAAATTACATTAGGTTATTATGAGAAACAATTTGTGATACAAAAAGGGAGGTTGACCCAATGCCCTCTTTATGCCAACTGGGAGCAGGCATGAGGGTCCATAAGGGTTACAGGGATCCCTGGGTCTGGTGTCTACATACTAGTCCTACAAAAAGTGTCATGTAAGGTCTCTAAAGAAAGCTAGCATCATAGTGGTCATCATAATCACTGTGAGATCATGTGAGGATAATATATAAAAAGATAGAGGCTGACTATACATTATACATGCACAGACACACAAAATTATGTTGTAAAGGCCTTGTAGAGAGAGCTGATTATTTGAAGGTAGTATGCCTTTAGACAAACTTCTCTAAACAAGAGGTGGGAGACATTTATCTCCTTAGCTAACCGTTGTGTATTGTATGTCTTACAATAGACGTGTATTAGCATGGTAGGGCCATGACTAGACTACAGACTGTATGCAGCACACCTGTACTGATGCAACTGTGCAGCTGTAAGATCTCCTGCGTAGCCACTCTATGCCAACAGGAGAGAGCCCTCCCATTGACATAATTAAACCACCCCCAACGAGCAGCAGTAGCTATGTTGGTGACAGAGCATCTCCCACTGACATTGGGCTGTCCACACCAGTACTTCTGTCAGTGTAACTTATTTCACTCAGGGAGGTGTTTTCTTCAAACCCCTGAGCGATATAAGTTATATTGACAAAAGTGCTAGTGTAGACATAACCTAAATCAAATACTAATGAAGAGCTTGTGGAAACTTCAAAGGAAAAATAACAGGAACAGATAAAAAGTGGGGGTTGTTTTCAGATGAAGATCAAAGGTCTGGTATATCTGGAGGGGGCAGAGAGGTGCCCTAACATCCTTCAGTCTGGGAAGACAAGCGGCCAGCAGACTTGATCTCATGAAATGTGGGGATCACAGCCATGTTGGTTGAACAAGCCAGGGAAAGGACTTGGGGTAAGCTATCCTGGGGAAGACAAGGGAATGTCTTGTGAGTTAAGTTTAGGTCGTAGGAAGCATGTTATGATTATGTTTTATATGTAACTGTTTGTTTCCAATGCTCTTTCTTTCCATCATTTGAATCTCTATTCTTTGATATTAAACTTAATCTTGTTTTCACTACAAAAATATCTAAGTGCTGTGTGTTAAGTGGAGTGGTGATCCTGAGTAAAACTAGTAAGTTGTGTGTACTGTTCCTTCGGGAGTAGATAATCTGTGATTACTGTGAGTGTTCTGTAGATTAGGGACTGGACACTCCAGAGGGATGCTTAGAAGGCTTAGGGATTGGTGAGTGCCTATTGTTTGTCTAAAGAGGGACAGGATAGCTTGCAGGGCTGAGAGGGGAGCACTTGTGCTGTCCATGGGCCAGGGTCATGAGGGGGCTGACCCTGGCAGGTACATACAAGGCTGCCTCATGCTAAAAGCAGGTGGTAACAAGGTGGCTCACAAATCTGGTTTCAGAGACAATGGATTTTGAGCACATAGTACATCTCAGACAACAGCAACTTCTGTCTCACAAAGGGCAACAACAGAGGAAATGAAAACCTACTACAGGACAGGCCCAACAAAGAAAACAACAGAACGCCACTAGCTATCACCTTCAGCCCCCAACTAAAACCTCCCCAGCTCATCATCAAGGATCTACAACCTATCCTGAAGGACGACCCATCACACTCACAGATCTTGGGAGAGAGGCCAGTCCTTACTTACAGACAGCCCCCCAACCTGAAGCAAATACTCACCAGCAACCACACAACCAACACGCTAACCCAGGAACCTATCCTTGCAACAAAGCCCGTTGCCAACTGTGTCCACATATCTATTCAGGGGACACCATCATAGGGCCTAATCACATCAGCCACACTATCAGAGGCTCATTCACCTGCACATCTACCAATGTGTTAAATGCCATCATGTGCCAGCAATGCCCCTCTGCCATGTACATTGGCCAAACCGTCTCTATGTAAAAGAATAAATGGATACAAATCAGATGTCAAGAATTATAACATTCAAAAACCAGTTGGAGAACACTTCATTCTCTCTGGTCACTCCATTACAGACCTAAAAGTGGCAATATTACAACAAAAAAACTTCAAAAACAGACTCCAACAAAAGACTGCTGAATTGGAATTAATTTGCAAACTGGACACCATTAAATTAGGCTTGAATAAAGAGTGGGAGTGGATGTGTCATTACACAAAGTAAAACTATTTCTCCATATTTATTTTCCCCTCTACCGTTCCTCACACGTTCTGATGAGTCTGATGCTACCAACAGAAGGTCGATTTTCTTTTTTGGTGGTCCAGGTTCTGTACTTTCCACATCAGAGTGTTGCTCGTTTAAGACTTCTGACATCATGTTCCATACCAAGTCCCTCTCAGATTTTGGAAGGCACTTCAGAATCCTAAAACTTGGGTTGAGTGCTGTAGCTATCTTTAGAAATTTCATATTTCTAAATACCTTCTTTGCATTTTGTCAAATCTGCATGAAATATACGGCAGAATGCAGGTAAAGCTACTGAGCAGAAGACATACAATTCTTCCCCAAGGAGTTCAGTCACAAATTTAATTAACACATTTTTTTTAACAAGTGCCCTAAGCTTGGAAGCATGTCCTCTGGAATTGTGGTAGAAGCATGAAGGGACATATGAATGTTTAGCATATCTGGCACATAAATACTTTGCAATTCCGGCTACAACAGTGCCATGCAATGGCCTGTTTTCACTTTCAGTGACAGTTTATATAAGAAGCAAGCATTATTTCCCGTAAATGTAAGCAAACTTGTTTATCTTAGTGATTGGCTGAACAAGCAGTAGGGTTCAGTGGACTTGTAGGATCTAAAGTTTTACATTGTTTTGGTTTTGAGTGCAATTATTTAAAAAATAAGTCTACATTTGTAAGTTGCACTTTCACAAAAAAGAGCTTGCACTACAGTACTTGTATGAGGTGAATTGAAAAGCACTATTTATTTTATCTTTTTTATAGTGCAAATGTATGTATAATCAAAAATAATAATATAAAGTGAGCACTCTACCCCTTGTATTCTGTGTTATAATTGAAATCAATATATGTGAAAATGTAGAAAAACATCCAAAAATATTTATAATAAATTTAAATTGGTATTCTATTATTGTTGAAGAGTAAAATTAAAATTGTTATTAATAGTGATTTTTTAAATCTAGTTAATTTGTTTTGCATTGATCAGTTGAGTTAACAGTAATTAATTTACAGTAGTGCCCAAAGACCTCAATCATGATTGGTGCCCATTGCATTTGGTGCTGTACACACACCTACTAAGAGATGGACCCTGCCCTGAATAGCTTATGAGAGAAAGAGATGCAGGATGAAAGCAGAATGATCAGAATGATGGTTAGCAAATGTGTTAGTTCCAAGTTGGGGTTTTTTGTTTGTTTCTTTGTGTATGTGACAGAGTGCTGGGGATATGTCTGTATCAAATTGTGAATTCCATTTTGTGTTTTCTGCCAAACAAATATCTAAACTTGCCCAAGGCAAGCCTATAATTCTATTGCATTCCAGACAGTGTGTCTCAACTACTGCCCCTCCATGGAACAATGATTTTTTACACAGAGGCCCACAGGAGGGGCAAGCCTGACACGGGGGAGGGAGGTGGAGCTGGGGTTCTTCAGCTGAGCATATGGAAAAAAGAGACAAATACAGCTCTGAAGCAGGGGGGAGGGGAGCAAGCCATTGTCACATGTAAGCTAGACATGGAGAAAGAGAGGGAGGATAGGGGATAGGGGCTGCCCAATCTGAATGCTGACAAAGCTCAGACTCGCAGAAGTGGTCAGATCAGACGAGGGAGGGCACATCTCAGGACTTTTTTTATTTTTTGAAGATCTGCAACTTTTGAGTGTTTTTAACTGTAAAGCAATTGGGCTTCAGCGATTCCTTTGCTAAGTCTGTGTACCTTGCTTTACTGCCGTGGTATCCCCAATTGGGTTAAACTAGAAGCCCAGAGTCATCACAGCTTCCATGGAACACTAGGGGAGGACATGTAAGTGGCGCTTAAGAGGTCTGAGGCACTAGTTTTGGGGTCTCGGGTGGCTAGATTGTGAGAGTCCCACATGCCAAAGAAGTGGTGTCAAATAAGTGATCTGAGCCTGGGTGTATGCCCTATATTATATGGCTGCATTAGGGAGACTGAAGGAGGAGTGAGAACAACAGCCTATCAAAGGAGAAGAAAAAATATGGCAAGTCGAACTGAAGGGAGCAGTGTCTGATTACATTACTTGTGTCTAGGGGTTTCCAATGCTGCCTCACTTCCTGCCCTGGGACCCCTGGCACCTGCCAGAGGTGGGTAAGTCTCTCTGCTCCTATGGATGACTCCACCTTGAGTGCTCTGTCAGCCCATTTTTGGAGGGCAGGGAGTTGGGGGCTTGAGTGGGCTAACGAAGGCAAGTAAACAGACAGCAAAGAGTGCTCGGGCAGGGCAGTGGAGGTAGGCAAACAAACAGCAAAAGGGGGGGCCTGGGAGGGGCAGGGGAGGTACATAGCAAAAAGAAATGGAGCATGGCGGGGTAGGTAACACACTTTCCCCCCTGCAACATGAGAGGGGGAGGAGCAGACTGTGAGGGGAAGAGGACCACCTGAGGCAGGGAGGAGCAGTGAACTGCAAGGGGAAGGGGACCACAGAAGAGGAAGCGGGGGAGAACAGTGAACTGTGAGGAAGATGGGGACCCCATGTGAGACTGGGAGGGTGGCAAACTGTGTGGGGGAGAGGTTAGTGAGCAGGTAGGGGTGGAGGAGGAGGCCCCCCAGCCCAATGCAAATTGCAGGGAAGGGAGTGGGGGAATTCTCCCAACCCATGCAGCTGAGACAGGGGATAATATGGAGCCTGTTTCCCTCGAGGTGGGGAGGGCCAGTGCTGAGTCAGAGAGAGTTGGGACCCACTCTTTTAGCCTTTTCAAAGGGTAACAAACTAAATCCTATCAAACCCAACTCTGACCATTTATTGTGACTGTGATTTAAAGGTTTCAGAGTAACAGCCGTGTTAGTCTGTATTCGCAAAAAAAAAAAAAGGAGTACTTGTGGCACCTTAGAGACTAACCAATTTATTTGAGCATAAGCTTTCATGAGCTACAGCTCACTTCATCGGATGCATACTGTGGAAAGTGTAGATCTTTTTATATACACACAAAGCATGAAAAAATACCTCCTCCCACCCCACTCTCCTGCTGGTAATAGCTTATCTAACATGATCACTCTCCTTACAATGTGTATGATAATCAATTTGGGCCATTTCCAGCACAAATCCAGGTTTTCTCACCTCCCCCCACCACACACACAAACCCACTCTCCTGTTACCAGTGAGTGTAAAGTGAGTGATCACTTTAGATAAGCTATTACCAGCAGGAGAGTGGGGTGGGAGGAGGTATTTTTTCATGCTTTGTGTGTATATAAAAAGATCTTCTACACTTTCCACAGTATGCATCCGATGAAGTGAGCTGTAGCTCACGAAAGCTTATGCTCAAATAAATTGGTTAGTCTCTGATGTGCCACAAGTCCTCCTTTTCTTTTTGTGATTTAAAGGTGTTTAACTTGCCCTATTTGAGGCTGTAAACCCTTCAGGGTAGCGAGATGATCTGCCTATCTGTACAGCAACTAACACATTAGGGCCCCACATGTGAGTGAAAGATCATGGTGCTACCATAATATAAATGTTAAATAATAATGAACACAGAACTAAAACAGCAATTGCTTCCTGCTGCTTGAAGTTAGATCTAAATTATTAAAAATCTCTTTAATCTCATTATCATATTTACTAAAAAAGTCCAGAAAAGCTTATGTGTTATTGGACAAACAGAATAAGGTACCTAATTTTAAAAAGATAGTACATGTGGTAAAAAGGGATACACATAGATAACCCCAAATAGGCAGGTATGCAGGTTAAATACCCATACCTGGCCTGGATCTACCGGCTCAGAGTGGTGCAAAGGGGGCCATGCTATGGGCCTGAATGTATCCCAAATGCTCATGATTGTGTTTAGCATGCCATGTCCTATCTAATCACATTTTTAAAACTCTTGAATTTAGTACTCATGGAAGGTGATGGATAGTCAGTTCGGGAGTTTATCCTTAGGGCAGGTACAGAACATGTATTCAAAGTATCAGCTTCCCCACATTATGCCACTGCTATGAACTGGAGTGACCCTCTCTAGGAGTGAACTAGTAGTCTATACCCCATGCCCATTAAGTCCATTCCCTTTCTACTGAGGCTACCAACTAGTGCTAATTGCAGTGGTGGTTTTATGATGTGGATACTTGTCTGCTAGGACTGGCTACCAAATGCCAACAACTTTAAACCGTATCAATCAATGGGAGAGGGCAGATTTGGACCAGTGATCTCAGGGTAGAAGTCCAACCTAATTCTCCTCAGCAATTGCATTTTGTAGCCTTGTTCTTGTCCATGGTTTGTTTTGTAGGTCTGTGGTTTGGGCTCCAGTTCCTTCAAGTTAAAATAATGTTTGATTTTTCTTTAATTCCGTATACTGGATGTGGTTAAGCAGCAATGCTTAGTCTGGTTATCTGTATGACACGAATGCAAGCAAGATGAAAGCACATAGCAAAGAAATGTGACAGCTTAAGCTTCACAGAAGGGAGAAAATAATTCTCCAGACAGGGTATGGGGCGGGGGTTGTTTTATTGCTTTGAGTTACTGGTTGGTTAAGTGAATTGAATTTTGTTGTGTGTGAGCACATACTGTTAGGCGGTTATTTTTGTATGGATTAAGGCTTTGGCTACACTAGAATTTTTGTCAGTAAAACTTTTGTCCATCAGGGATGTGAAAAAAAATAACCCCAACACTCCCCTGCTCGACAAAAATGCCCGCGCGGACAGCGCTATGTCCGCAGGAGACACTCTCCTGCTGACATAGCTACTGCTGCTCATTAGAGGTGGCTTAATTATACCAGCAGGAGAGCTCTCTCCCGCCAGCAGAGAGTGGCTACATGAGAGGTCTTACAGCGGTATAGGCAGCTACAGTGGTACAGCTGCGCCACTGGCAGGTCTATAGCACAGAAAGACCCTGATTCCAAATAACTGTCAGCACAGTTGTGAACAGGTAACTTTTGCTATTTAAATTAAAAAATAAATACTAGCCTAGAACAAGGAAGATTACTACTGATCTGCCAGGGTCCTAAATATAGTAATCATCTTGGTAAAGGAACCCAAACAAATGATACGTCAATGCAACTCTCTCAAACTGCAACAATACTAGTTTAAATAAAATAAATAAATGGCTGTTTGGTATGAACCACATCTAAGCGTTATTTATGTACTTAAAAATGTATTTAGAAGCCTAATTTTAAGATCCAAATAAAAAAAACATTGTTATTATAATTATATGGTTGTATCTTGAGAAATGTAAGCCTCATTCTAATTTTAAGTTGTGACAGGCCCTGATTCCCTTGGAATCTCGGTTTCAAATCACAGGACTTCATCCTCCTGAGAAGTGTTCCACGCAGTTAACCGAGTGTAGAATTGGATGAAATCCTGAAAACTGAGGTCTTGTCAACTGTGCGTGGATATTAAAGTCCAATAGCACTTTAACAAGAGAAATCGTTAGGGAGTAGTAAATCCTTACTATTCCCCATGCCACCTTCTATGAACCAATGTTAGTCAGTTTCTGCATTCCACCCCATAAGTGGATGTATCAGTGCTGAAACTGGAGGAACGGGCGGGGGAGACTCACCCAAAAATGATTAGCTTGCTCCATTTTTTTCTCCCTCCTGCCAGTTACACGGTAGGCATGAGCACCCACGACAACTCTGACAATACTACTTCGTAATAGGGGCCCTGCTCTGCCCCCATCTTCTTCCCCACAGAACCTGCAGTGTTCTCCAGGTGTGATCTCAGTAAAGATTTATTTCAAGTCCCCTTCACCAATATCACCACACTCCCCCATGCTCCCTCCTATTTACGGTGTTTGTCAAGATTTAGGCCTTCTCAACAAGACCTGAAGGAAACAGAGGCCTCGCAACTCTGAGCAACTAGCCCTGTTCCTCCCTCTCTCTTCTTTGCAGTGCCTTCCTGTGCCTCTTTTATCAGCCCTGAGCTAATGGGGCCAAATGAGCTCTTACCCTACCCAGCCTGATTGTATCATTAACCCCTATCAGCTTCTCCTGGTAAACTTACTAGCTCCTAAGTGATCAGAATGCAGGTCTGCCAGCCACCTAGCCCTGGATTCCCAACAGGGACTCACTCCCTGCAGTCACCCTGCCTCACTGGCTGGGAGCCTGTTGCTGACATTGAGTAAGAGGAGCTGCTGCTGCTGGACTGAGTAACTTTATCATCTCTGTTACCTCCTGGGCCTGCAGTGGTCGCTACTGTCTCTAAGGGGGGAGCAGCGTGAAGCCCTCCCCTCAGTCCCTCCACCACTGCTACCCCTCTACCGCCCTCAAACACCATCTGGGACTGCCTCCACTCCTTAGCCTAGCCACTCGTCTCGACACTGCTTCCACCTGGGACTTTATCAGCAGAGGTGAGGAGTGACTTTTGTTTGCAAGCACATGTGCCCCCTTCCCTCCCCTAGACTTGCCTTCCCCCAGCTGCCCTAGGCTGGAGGGCTTCCCTCCCTGCCCCCCACCATCTGTTTGCATTGAAGGAGAGGAGACTCCCCAGAAGACCGTAAGGGGATTACTGCTGTCGAGCCTGCCACTGTGCCCCCTGCCATGGTCCAGCGGGTGGATCCTGCTGAGGAGGCCATGGCAGACGAGGGGGTTGGTATGGCCCTCCCTCCTGGTATCCCTTCTGAGAAGGCATCAGAGGGAGTCACCCTGCCCCTTTGTCATCCGCGCCCCCTTTCAGTGCCAAGGTGGATGTCGCTCCGGTCACTAACAGGGAGGATCCTGTGGTGGTAGGTTGGGACTTCTACTCCGTCTTTGAGGAGATCGAGGCCCTAAGTCTGACCCCTGTCACCCCGTGGGAGGATGAACCCCTGCCAGCAGGCCCCAGTCTGGGCAATGACTTTGTTGCATCGTTCCCTCCTCCTCTTTGTCCCTTTCCCCAGACCACCGCCCCTGCTCTCGCTCTCGGGGCACTCCTGGGCTCATCCGCCTGCCCGGCCGCAGATGGCACCCATTTCAAGGCCGCCCAGAGGCAGATTAAAGTTTCCTGGGGCTCCTCCCCACCCCTTCTGCCTACGGTCTCACCCACAGCCCCATTCCATTCTGCCCCTTCCCCAGGGTCTGCCCCTGTCCACCTAGGGTTCCCCCCATTCCACACTGCACACTGCAACCCATTTTCTCCTTTCTGAGCCCCCCCACACTGAGGTCCCATGACTGGAGAAGCTCTGTTCCCCCGCAGAGAGCTGCTACCAGAGAGCGGGGTCGGGATGCAGGGGCTCTGGGCATGGGCCCCGTTGGCCCAATGGCTAATCCTCCTCTGAGGCCGCACAGCCCATTGTGGCACCCAGGCCTGGCATCATAGAGGACCGCCTACCCACATCCATCTCCTTGACACCTGTGCCCGGTCAAGCGGTGCTGCACCCTGGTGGCCATAAGAACGGTCATACTGGGTCAGACCAAAGATCCATTTAGCCCAATATCCTGTCTTCAGAAAGCGGCCAATGCCAGGCGCTCCAGAGGGAATGAACAGAACATGTAATCCTCAAGTAATCCATCCCCTGTTGCCCATTCCCAGTTTCTGGCAAACAGAGGCTAGGGACACCATCCCTGCCCATCCTGGCGAATAGCCATTGGTGGACCTATCCTCCATGAATTTATCTAGTTCTTTTTCGAACCCTGTTATAGTCTCAGCCCAGCTGCTGAGGCCCCTTGTCCTCATTCCATTCCCATCCCCGTCACTAGTCCCACCCCTTCCCCTTTCCTCTTCCACTTGCCATGCTACTGCCACCCCCAGGGTTGTCCTGTTTCTCTTCTCTGTTGACAACCCCCTGGGAAGTGGTTTTGTATTTCCCTCTCCCAGTCCACTCGGAGCTGCTGTTCTCCCTCTGCCACCACCCCTTGTGCCCAGGACTGAGACAGGCTGCACAGCGCCAGCGAAACAGGCTCCATGCTGGGGATCCGCCTCCTGTTTTCCCATCTCCGCAGGCCATGGGGCCATTTCAGGGATCCAGCCAGAGGATGACCCCCAGGCGCTGAGGGTCAAGCTGTGCTGCTTCCTGGTGGACATCCCTGGCTCCAAGAGTGAGGTGCAGCTTGCTGTCCAGTGCTGGGGGGATTTACACTTCATTCTCTGGGCTGTGATGGCCATTTTGGAGAAGGGTAGGGGGACCAGGAGGCAGGATGCCATGGCCTACCAGTGGGCCTGCAGCTTCTATGACTCCCTGGTTGCTGCAGGTCCCAGCGAGAGCTGGTGGCACTCCTGCCCACAAGGATCTTCCTCTGCCCCTGTGATGAAGCTGACCACCATTGCCACCTCGAACACCTGGGGCTGTAGGGTGGGTCTCCACAGGTACCAGGTGTTCTCCTTCATTTGGGATAGGGAGGAGATCCATGTGATCTTCCTGCAGGAGACCCACATGGACCCAGCCACCAATGCCAGCTGGCAGCTGGAGTGGGAGGGACAGGGTGTGCTCCAGCCACCTCACTGCTTTTTCAGGCATGGTGGCCACACTATTCTCCCCCAACATATGGCCAGAGGTGCTTGGGGTTGCCAAGGTCATGCCGGGTCACCTGCTGTACTTTCTGGGCCTGTGTAGAGGAGCTGACACTGAACCTTGTCAACGTCTGTGCCCTAATACCCGGCCCAGAACAGGTTCTCTTCTTTCAGCCAGCGTCAACCTTCCTTGGCTCCTCGCAAGTGCCATGTCCTGGGCAGGAATTTCAATACCACCCTATACAAGTGGGACCGCTCAGAGACCAAGAGGTATCCAGCTGCCACGGATGTCCTCAGGGAGATCATAGACCATCACTCACTGGTGGACATCTGGTATGACCACCACCCAGATGACAATTCCACCTTCATCTACATCTGGGTGGAGGATGCTTGGTCATGCCACTCCTGGTTGGACTGAATTTATTTGCCTCACCTCCATCTCTTGCGGGCTCACTCCTCCAGCATCTGGCTGACTCCATTATCATATCATCACCTGCTGGCTGTGATGGCCTCTCTCACCTAAGAGAGGCTAGGATTGGCCTATTGGCATTTTAATAGCTTGTTGGGGGCTATGGGCTTCCTGGCATCCTTCCAGGAGTTCTGGCTGGTCTTTCCCTCAGCGCAATGGTGGTGGGATGTGGGGAAGGTTAGCACTTTGCTCTTCTGCCATGACTACGCATGGGGGGTCAGTCAGGGGAGGGAGGCAGTAATAGGGCAGCTGGAGCAGGAGGACTTGGAGCTGGAGAGGCATCTGGCCACCCGCCCTGTCCCCCTGCGGAGTGTGCCAGGAGAAGTAGGAGGAGCTCCAGGCTCAGGGTGGCTTTGTTCGATCCTGCATCCGCCTCTTTCAGGAGATGGATCATGGTTCTCGCTTCTTCTATGCCCTGGAGAAAAAGAGGGGGGCCAAGAAGTATGTCACCTGCCTCCAGGTGGGTGATGATATCCCCCTTACAGATCCATTGGAGATATGGGGGAGGGCCAGGGCCTTCTATGTCAGCCTCTTCTCCCCAGATCTGACCAATGCCTGTGGGGTATTCTGAAATGGACTCCCGACGATCAGCACGGGTGACTCAGACCAGCTGGAGTTGCCTCTCACTCTGGCTGACTTCTCGGAAGCCCTCCATCTGATGCCTACTAATTAATCCCGGGCATCACTGAGCTGACCATGGAGTTCTACCACACGTTCTGGGACACCCTTGGCCTGGATCTCACCATCATCTGGGCTGAGTCCTTAGGGAGTGTGGTGTTCCCCCTGACATGCAGGCAGACCGTGCTCGCTCTGCTACCCAAGACGGGGGACCACTGTGATCTTCGGAACTGGCGTCCTGTCTTGCTCCTCAGCACGAACTACAAGGTTGTAGCAAAGGCCACCTTGCTGTGGCTGTGGTCCATGCTGGTGGTCCAGGCCAGTCCATCCTACCCAGACCTACACTGTCCTGGGCTGTACCTTCTTTGATCATCTTTATCAAGTCCAGCACCTTCTTTTATTTGGGTATAGGGATGGCATAGGGATTCGCCCTCCTGTCCCTGGACCAGGAGAAACCCGTGGTCCACCATGTTGAATGCTATCTCCCAGGCACTCTGTGTGCATTTGGCTTCCGGCCCCATTTTGTGGGCTTTCTCTAGGTGCTGTACACCTCTGCAGAGTGTCTGGTCAAGCTCCACTGGACCCTTACCAAACCCATCATCTTAGGTCAAGGGGTGCATCAAGGCTGCCTGCTGTCAGGCCAACTGTACACTCTAGCCATTGAGCCCTTCCTCTGTTTCCTCCGCAGGAGGTTGATGGAGTTGGTGCTCAACAAGCCAGAGTTGTGGGTAGTCCTGTCAGAGTATGCTGATAATGTGCTCCTCATGGTTCAGGACCTGGGTGACCTGACATGGCTGGGAGCCTACCAAGCTGTCTACTTGGCAGCCTCCTCTGCCTGGTCAACTGGGTCAAGAGCTCTGGCCTGATGGTCTGGGACAGGTGGCAGGCAGGTCCCTCCCACCTGTGCTCTAGGCCATCTGGTGGAGCACGGATCTGCTGCTCTATCTGGGCATTTACCTTTCCGTCATCCATCTCTCCCCACCAGAGAACTGGCATGATTTGGAGGGCAGGGTGACTAAGTGGTTGTGGAGGTGGACAGGACTGCTCTGGTGCCTTTCCCTGCGGGAGAGGGCACTGGAGCTCAGAGGTGCTGGAACAATTTGTAGAGTGGGAGCGCTGAGAGCCATTGAACCAAACTGTAAATCCGGTATATAATAGAAACCACTTCAAGCCAGGGGAGGCTGCAGCACCGCCCGCACCCTGAGTTGCAGCACCTATAGTGGAGCTTAACCAGCTGGGTCCATGCTTTGGCACCGGCTCAAAGCCCTGGGTACCTTGGCCTGCTTCCAGAGGTTAACTCTGGAGTTCTTTTGGCTGGGGCTGCAATTGGTATCTGCAGGGGTTCTGAATCATCCCCTGAAGAAGGGGGGACAGGGCCTGCTCTGCCTCTGCAGTCGGGTCCATGTCGTCCACTTCCAGGCCTTGCAGAAACTCCTTTATGGTGCAGGAAGTCCGGCATGGAGCATGCTGGCACATGCCTTCCTCCACCACCTCTGAGGGCTCTGGTACAACTGGCAGCTCTTTTACCTCCATTCAAGGGATCTTCTGCAAGACCTCTCTGAGCTCCAGTCTTCTACCAGGACCTCCTCCAGACCTGGAAGCTGGTCTCGGTGACCAGGTCTGTGGTGGGTACCAAGGGGGAAGATCTCCTCACAGAGCCCCTCTCACACAACCCCCACCTTGGTGTGCAGGTGGCGGAGTCCTCAGTATGCTGGAGGTTGGTCCTGGCAGATACCACCAGGACCATAGACTTCCTGAACGATGACTAGGGGGACTGGGTGGATCCCCTGGTGCTTGGCCAGTGCATGGGGCTCCCCACCCATCATGTCCCCCAGCGCATACTCAAGGCTGCCCTCCCCTTAGGCCTTCATGAGCGGGTTCTGTGGGAGGGTGCTCCCTGCATGCCCCTGGCCCTCTGTACTTTGTCAGCAGTCCTGCGAGCCCCCTGGCCACTCCCCAGCATAACCCAAGCCAGCTGCGTGAGCTGCAGCTGGTTCATTTCCAAACCATGCCTAGGACACAGCTGTATATGTTCATACTCCATAACTTTCATTTCCTCACCCTTGTGTCCCACCCCGACACCAAGTGTTGGGACCTCCTACTACCTGTGGAGGGTGAGGAGCCCCAGTGGGCCAGCCTGTATTCCACCTTGGCCCACTAGGGATATTAGTTGGTGGCTCCTTCATGGAGCCATGAGCATGGGCATGTACTTGGCGTGGTTCACCCCACCGCTTCTGGACACTGACCACTTCTGCGGCGTGAGGGAGACCCTGGTGCACATTTATATAGAATGTGCCAGGTTGCAGCCCCTTTTCCAGCTCCTCTAGAATCTTCTCATTCAATTCTGGCTGCACTTTCCCCCACACCTCCTAATATATGTAAACTCCATCCATGGCCCCACGAATTTGCGAGAACTCCTCATCAACCTCCTCCTGGCACTGGCCAAGGTGGCCATCCGCCATACCAGGAGGAGGATGCTGGACAGGGAGGTGCTCTGAGACTGAGGGAGGAACATAAATAGGCCCTATAGATCATGTGTCAGGGCAGAGTTCTTCTGGGCTGTGTCCACTGGCTCCCTGCACACCTTCAAGGAGGAGGGGACGCTGTCCGGGGTTCTCTGCTCGGTGTCACCTTCTGCCTGCCTGATTTTGACCCTGTGACACTCACGCTTGTGCTTGTTTTCAATATTTGTTGCCCCCCGAACTTGCTTGAGCCCTGGGTCCAGTCGCTCCTTCCCTTAGACTGGGGGAGGGACATTCAGATGTGCGCGGGCTTGTGCCCACCCACCCCGCTGGGACGTCAATAGGTACTCATTCCCTGCACCCTATTATACAACTATTGCCTCCTAGTTTGTGCACTGGGCTGTGTGTCAGTGGTGTGAGGGCATGTGAAGTGCTTCGGGATCCTTCAGGCTGAAAGGCACTATACAAACATAGCTGCCTGTTTTAAAAGACTATGTAAATACCTTTTATAGAAGATGGTTTCCGGGATTCACTTCCAATCACTTACTCCCCGCAGCCTGTTTCTGTCTAAGCTGCAGCTTCTTGCTAGGTAAAGGTTTTACTCCTCCTTGACCTTGCATATTTTTCTGGGTCAGGCCTTGTGTGCTACTAGTTCATATTCCAGATTTTCTTCCCTACTCTGTGCCAACCCCAGCGTTTTGCCTCTTCCTCCTTGGACTGCACCTGCTGTGCTGTGCTTTCTGTAGCACCTTATTATATATAATTGCCTGCCAGCAGTCTGTAGGCCCTCTGTGTCTTTCTTGACTTCCTGTCACTGCAGCTGGCAGAGGAGGCAAATAATGTAAATGCCCTGGATAAAGCACACAGGAACAGTTGCTAATTATTAGAAGTTATAATTATGAGACTGATTCTCGACATGCTGTGCAGCTACAAAACGAGCAGTAAAAATTTTAATTCTCACTAGCCAACAGCAGCAGCAGTATTATTATTATTATTCCAAGACAAAAGTGCATTAAAATGGAGTTAAGATTGAGAGTATGTGTCAGTAATTTAAGGGTAAAAATAATTACAGGGATGTTGTAATTATCCTAAACCAAGCATTACAAACCCAGGACTTTCAGAGTTAAGATTACTTAAAAGAAATCCAGACATGTTAAGGTATGGAAATCCATAGTTCAAGCCCCCAGACAACTTAACTTTGCCTTGTAGGGATGTCATGCGATATCCATATGATCATGATTAAGGGATTTTAGTGTTTGTGTAACCCACACATCGCCTGGGTGTGCTGTTCTGTCCCATCTAGTGGCACCGAGGCCACTTAGAGAGAGAGATTAATGAGTCTGCTCTACAGCCTTAGGTAATAGCCAGTTTGCTTTTAGCTCATGCAGTAGTGGCTCATGCATATAGCTACCAGAGGTCACAGGTTCTATCGCGCCCACCAACAAGTGTTACATTTGCAATCTGTAATTAGAGTAAACTGACTTTGAAAGGCACATTAGAATTTTTTGGTTGTTTCTCCCCCCGCGGCGTCACTACAGGGAAGAATTAAGGATAACTCTGGTCGGAATAGCTGGTGAAAGGTAGTAAGTCACACAAGCTGGACCACAGTCTATCTGTTTGTGACTTCTGAATGCTGGAGGGATGAATATATGCCTGTCTACATCACTGGTTACTTGTGTTTTTCAGCTAGGGATAACAGAAACAGTTAATAGTAACTATGATTACAAATAGTAACTATGACAAAGGCAGGAAACGTTCACTACTATGAACTGTGCACATGCTGAGATTATTTGGAGTTATTTTACAATTTACATCTTACTTTTTTATATATGGAAAGGACTATGGCCCTGATTCTGCAGCTTCTTGCACATGGGTGGATTTTTGTGCCTTCACAGGCCCACAGTGAACTTCATGGGATGATGTGTGGGCAACAACAGTCCACCTGAGTGTTGTGAATTCCAGGATGGAGGTCTATGTCTATATAAGGCCAGATCCTGATCACATTGAAGTCAATGGCAAAATTTACATTTTCACTGGGAATGGTATTTTGCCCAGAAAATATACAGTGCACACTGTAAACACCTTCAAACCAATTTATCATGTACTGCTACAAGTATATCAGTGCAATGCTGAGTTTGAGGATTTAAAAGCAAACCCATCAGAAAATTCAGAAATTCTACCACAGCAACCATTATTTGCTGCTGTTATACCAATGTAATGTTTGGCACTTCAGAACTATATTTATAATTATATTATTGCTTTAATACAGTATGTATGGTGGAATGTGGCTCGGTAGTAGATGCAGTGGAAACAATCATTTTTAATTTCTTAACTTTTATGCATTTACACCCTCATTTATGCATTGAAATTCCTAGTTGGGGTTTGTTTTGTAAGAAAAAAAATTCCTACTTGATATTTCACTAAATTGTTTGTTTTCATATTGTTTGTCTTTCCCCAGGTATTGTTGTACTATTTAGTTTGATGCTCTGCTAGCAGAAAATAGTTGTCCAATTTTTTGGCTCCTTATATTTAGTCATCCTTCTCATTATATGTGAAAAGTCACATATAATCTTTGTTAATTCTGATATTTACTAGGAATTGAGTTGTCTTTGTTAATATAAAATTGATTTAATAAATACAAGGAAAGGACAAAATATTGTTCTCCTTGTTATATAATTACCATTCAGATCCTTCTGTCAAGTCCATGAGCTGTAAGTTTGACAGGAAAGACAGCAGGGCAGTCTTATTCTAACTAATAAGTAATACTTCATTAGTACACACATCAGAATAAAAATACTGCAACTATAGTAGGATATAATTGTCTGGCTATTATGGCATACTACCACTAGATGGCAGTGTAACAATTCACTATATTATGGAAACAGGTTGAGCTCCAAGCCTTATTCTTCCAAAAATTTAGTGAGATGATATTTCATGGGTTACTGTCTTCAGTTAAAGTATTTGTATTTAAAAACAGCCATGGAAGTTGTCAAGGTTCCTTCCCCACTCTGAACTCTAGGGTACAGATGTGGGGACCTGCATGAAAGACCCCCTAAGCTTATTCTTACCAGCTTAGGTTAAAAACTTCCCCAAGGTACAAACTTTGCCTTGTCCTTGAACAGTATGCTGCCACCACCAAGTGTTTTAAGCAAAGAACAGGGAAAGAGACCAGTTGGAGACGTCTTCCCCCAAAATATATCCCCAAGCCCTACACCCCCTTTCCTGGGGAAGGCTTGAGAATAATCCTCACCAATTGGTACAGGTGAACACAGACCCAAACCCTTGGATCTTAAGAACAATGAAAAATCAATCAGGTTCTTAAAAGAAGAATTTTAATTAAAGAAAAGGTAAAAGAATCACCTCTGTAAAATCAGGATGGTAAATACCTTACAGGGTAATCAGATTCAAAACATAGAGAATCCCTCTAGGCAAAATCTTAAGTTACAAAAAGATACAAAAACAGGAATATACATTCCCTCCAGCACAGCTTATTTTACCAACCATTAAACAAAAGAAAATCTAACGCATTTTCTAGCTAGGTTACTTACTAACTTAACAGGAAGTTAAGGCTTGCATTTCTGATCTGTTCCCGGCAAAAGCATCACACAGACAGACAGAACCCTTTGTTTCCTCCCCCCTGCCTCCAGATTTGAAAGTATCTTGTCCCCTCATTGGTCATTTTGGGTCAGGTGCCAGCGAGGTTACCTTAGCTTCTTAACCCTTTACAGGTGAAAGGGTTTTGCCTCTGGCCAGGAGGGATTTTATAGCACTGTATACAGAAAGGTGGTTACCCTTCCCTTGATATTTATGACAGAAGTGTTGAGAATTCTTCAAGTAACTATAAAAATCTGTAGAACAATATTAATCTATGAATGCCAATATTGGTGCTTGGAATGCCTATAAAGTACTGCAGGTGTCCCACGGCAGGTACTCTTTGACAAGGTCATCTCTTCTCAACACATCTGCTTGGTGGTGGACTTAGCCCTATCATTCAGACAGGGAGAAAAAGAGGTAAACAAGGAGAGAGAATCATTAAGGGGAACAACATATAAGGGAAGATGCAACGGATAAGGGGGAAAGGAACATCTCAAAAGAAAGGGGATGCTGCTATGGCGTATTAAAAATATTGACCCAAATTCTGCTTTTGATCCCACTGATAGAAAACCATCAGGAAATTAACATGTCGATGTAAGAAAGGGAAAGACACAAGGAGGGGAAAAAAAGGGGAAAAGAAAAAACAAAACATGAAAAAAGAGAGAAGTTTTAGGACAGAAGGAACTGAAGATGTCAAAAAAAAAGGAGAAAAGACACACAATGCAAAGCCTGTATTAGGGTCGTGAACTGTCATTTATTTAGCCATCTAGCAGCAATATTTTGCTAACAAAAATCGAATCAAGTTGTTGTTCCCTCTTGGGTATGATGGCCTGTATTTTTAAAAAATTCCATACTACCACAGCAGGTAACCTTTATTTCTAAGTGTCATGTCCTGACAATAATTAAAATAAACTGGAGATCACCAGAATGCAACTGCAGGTACTTTAGCAGAGCTATTGTAATTTTAGTGCAAAAATAGCCACATCAGTGTATTACGTTTTCCTTATGTTCACCTGTGTTTCCACCTGTAATAGTCTGATGTAAGAGTATTCTGGACCTTACTTTTCTATCTCTACTGTTCTTTCCATTAGATTGTTGCAAGGCTGCACCAATGCTTGCTTTCTTTTTTGAGGGTGTGTCAAGTCTTCATGTTCAGTTTTGAAGCAGCAACTTTGGAGCCCATTATGTGTATGTGGTGGAACAAGAGCAGGTAGCTCAGAAACATCATATAATTATACTATAATGCAATTTTTTTTCTTGGATCCATTGATATCTGTGCATTTTTTTCAACTTGGTAAAGATCAGTTTTAACATTTCCTGTGTTTTGATTCATGCTACGATGCTCTAGATCAGTGGTTCCCAAACTTATTCCACCACTTGTGCAGGGAAAGCTCCTGCCGGACCTGGCCGGTTTGTTTACCTGCCGCGTCTGCAGGTTCAGCCGATCGTGGCTCCCACTGGCCATGGTTCACTGCTCCAGGCCAATGGGAGCTGCTGGAAGCGGCATAAGCCGAGGGACATACTGGCCGCCGCTTCCAGCAGCTCCCCTTGGCCTGGAGCAGTGAACCGTGGCTAGTGGGAGCGGCGATCGGCCGAACCTGCGGACACGGCAGGTAAACAAACTGACCTGGCCCAGCAGGGGCTTTCCCTGTACAAGCGGCAGAAGAAGTTTGGAAACCACTGCTCTAGATACACTTAATCCTGCATTAGCACAGGCAGATGGACTAGATGACCTCTTGCAGTTCCTTCCAGTGCTATATTTCTATATTTATTATGAAGAAGAATTATATCCAGGCATCTGATAGCAATTGATAATGTCAGGGACCATACCAGTTAGGACTAGCTGCTGGCCTGCTCCCTGACTACCTTTGCTGCTAGGCAACCAATCAGGCTCCCCAGCAGGGTTACTGACTATCAGCTGGCTTGGCTGAGTACAAAAAAGAGTGTGGAGTGGCTCCATGGATACTGCACAGATGGCTGTTGCAGATCCACTCAGGCTGGAGATGGTACACAGATGGTCTTCAGACAATGAAATCTGAAAAAAAAAACCTGCTATTCGTTCAACATGTTACTGTACAATGTATCTTTTAAATTTCACAAATATAATAAACTCACCACCCTGCTTTGTCCTTGAAGTTTAAGACCATTGATATGTAGAGCCCAGCTGCAGGGCCTTGGAACTAAAAGAGTGGCCACTGCCCCTGACTGGCTTATCAGCGTGCCCTCTGTGGCAGGCCAGGGGCCGCTCACTGTGTGCCCTGCCTACAACTGCCCCTGCTCTGCTCCAGCTCCTGTTTTGCTCCAGTGCCGCCTTCCAGCCTCTGCTCCTGCTCTTCTGTTCCCCTCCGGCTTTAGACTTCTGGCTTTGACCCGGGGCTAGGGTTGCCAACTGTCTGATCACGCAAACCCAAAGACACTTGCCCCACCCCTGCCCCAAGGCCCCGCCCATGTCCCACCCCTTCTCTGAGGCCCTGCCCCCGCTCACTCCATCCTACTTCCCTCCATTGCTCGCTCTCCCCCCGCCCCTCCCTCACGTTCACCAGGGCAGGGGGTTGGGGTGTGGGAAGGGGTGCGGGGCACAGGCTCTGGGAGGAACTTTGGGTCCAGGCTCTGGGCTGGGTCAGGGGGTTGGGGTGTGGGGGGCGGGCTCTGGGAGGGAGTCTGGGTGCAGGAGGGGGTGCAGGTTCTTGGAGGAAGTTTGGGTCCAGGCTCTGGGCTGGGGCAGAGAGTTGGAGTGTGGGGTGCAGATTCTGGGAGGAAGTTTGGGTGTGGGCTCTGGGCTGGGGCAGGGGGTTGGGGTACAGGATGGGCATCAGGAGATTGGCGCTTTCCTCGGGCAGCTCCCAAAAGCAACCAGCACATCACTCTGGCAGCAGCTCCTAGGTGGGGGAGTCAGGGGGTCTCTGTGTGCTGATGTCCTCAGGCACCGCCCCCACAGCTCCCACTGGTCACAGTTCCTAGCCAATGGGAGCTGCAGAGTCAGCACTTTGGGTCGGGGCAGTGTGCAGAAACCCCCTAGCCCCACCCCACAGGGGCTACAGGAATGGTGCTGGCCACTTCTGGGAGCGGCGCAGAGCCATGGCAAGTAAGGAAGCCTGCCTTAGCTCCACTGCCGTGCCAGACTATTAGCACCCAAAATCTCCCGGTTTGGCTAAAGTAGCCTCCGGGAGAGAGAGCTTGATTCCAGGAGACTCCTGGTGAAAGTGAGAGGGTTGGCAACCCTATCCTTGGCTCTGGCTTATGACTCTGATTGACCCTCTGGTTCTGACATTCGACTTCTGTCTCTCTGGTACTGATCCCTGGCTCCACCTCTGGCTTATGATTGTGGTTTACCTTTGGCTCTGGCCTTGGGCCTCTGACCCACTCAACTTGCAGAGCAGAAGAGAATTGGGCCCATGTGCTGCATATCAATAGTCTTAAACTTCAAGGACAAAGCAGGGTGGTGAGTTTATTATATTTGTGAAATTTAAAAGATACATTGTACAGTAACATGTTGAAAGAATAGCATTTTTTTTTAGATTTCATTGTCTGAATATCATCTGTGTACCATCTCCAGCCTGAGTGGATCTGCAACAGCCATCTGTGCAGTATCCATGGAGCCACTCCACACTTCTTTTTGTACTCAGCCAAGCCAACTGATGGTCAGCAACCCTGCTGGGGAGCCTGATTGTAGAGAAGCAAAGGGGCTTGTAATTTAGTCCATTCTACAATATTTTGACTGTGATATGGTCTGTAACTAATGTGATAAACTCAGGACAGACAGCTGCAAGGGCAGGGTA